>NC_081354.1:158360778-158965778 GCF_030684315.1 Stegostoma tigrinum
AGGGTGAGGGGTGATGGGGGGAGGAGGAGGGGGGAGGAGGAGAAGGGGACGGGGGGGATGGGGCGTGAAAGGGTGGGGGGACAGATGGGGGGGGGGGAAGAGGGGGTGGGGGAAAGAGGGTGGGGGGAGGAAGAGGGGGGGGCGGGGAAGAGGAGGGGTGGGAAGAGGAGGAGGGGGAGGTGGGAGGGAGGAGGGGGAGAGGGGGGAGGGGGATAGGGGAGGGGGAGTGAAGGGGGGGGGGGAGAGAGGGGGGGGGAAGGTGGGAAGGGAGGGGGACAGGAGGAGGGGGGGGAAGAGGAAGGGGGGGGGAAGAGGAGGGGGGGGGGGAAGAGGAGGGGGAGGGCGGGAAGAGGAGGGGGAGGGGCGGAAGAGGAGAGGGGGGGGGAAGAGGAGGGGGGGGGGAAGAGGAGGGGGGGGGGGAAGAGGAGGGGGGGGGGAAGAGGAGGGGGGGGGGAAGAGGAGGGGGGGGGCGGAAGAGGAGGGAGGGGCGGAAGAGAGGGGGGGAGGGAGGAAGAGGACGGAGGGGGGGCGGAGAGGAGGGGGGGGGGCGGAAGAGGAGGGGGGGGGCGGAAGAGGAGGGGGGGAGGCGGAAGAGGAGGGGGGAGGGGCGGAAGAGGAGGGGGGGGGGCGGAAGAGGAGGGGGGGGGCGGAAGAGGAGGGGGGGGGCGGAAGAGGAGGGGGGGGGCGGAAGAGGAGGGGGGGGGGCGGAAGAGGAGGGGGGGGGCGGAAGAGGAGGGGGGGGGGCGAAGAGGAGGGGGGGGGCGGAAGAGGAGGGGGGGGGCGGAAGAGGAGGGGGGGGGGCGGAAGAGGAGGGGGGGGGCGGAAGAGGAGGGGGGGGCGGAAGAGGAGGGGGGGGGCGGAGAGGAGGGGGGGGGCGGAAGAGGAGGGGGGGGCGGAAGAGGAGGGGGGGGCGGAGAGGAGGGGGGGGGCGGAAGAGGAGGGGGGGGGCGAAGAGGCGGGGGGGGCGGAAGAGGAGGGGGGGGGCGAAGAGGAGGGGGGGGGGAAGAGGAGGGGGGGGGGAAGAGGAGGGGGGGGGGGAAGAGGAGGGGGGGGGGGGAAGAGGAGGGGGGGGGGAAGAGGAGGGGGGGGGGGAAGAGGAGGGGGGGGGGGAAGAGGAGGGGGGGGGGGAAGAGGAGGGGGGGGGGGAAGAGGAGGGGGGGGGGAGGAAGAGGAGGGGGGGGGGGGAAGAGGAGGGGGGGGGGGAAGAGGAGGGGGGGGGGGAAGAGGAGGGGGGGGGGAAGAGGAGGGGGGGGGGAAGAGGAGGGGGGGGAGAGGAGGGGGGGGGAAGAGGAGGGGGGGGGAAGAGGAGGGGGGGGGGAAGAGGAGGGGGGGGAAGAGGAGGGGGGGGGAAGAGGAGGGGGGGGGAAGAGGAGGGAGGGGGGGGAAGAGGAGTGGAGGGAGGGGAAGAGGAGGGGAGGGGGAAGAGGAGGGGGGGGGAAGAGAGGGGGGGGGAAGAGGAGGGGGGGAGGAAGAGGAGGGGGGGGGGGAAGAGGAGGGGGGGGGGAAGAGAGGGGGGGGGGAAGAGAGGGGGGGGGGAAGAGAGGGGGGGGGGAAGAGAGGGGGGGGGGAAGAGAGGGGGGGGGGGAAGAGAGGGGGGGGGGAAGAGAGGGGGGGGGGAAGAGGGGGGGGGGAAGGGGGGGGAGGGGGGGGGAGGGGAGGGGGGGGAGAGGGGAGGGGGGGAAGAGGGGGGGGGGAGAAGAGGGGGGGGGAAGAGGGGGGGGGGAGAGCAGGGGGGGGGGAGAGCAGGGGGGGGGGAGAGCAGGGGGGGGGGAGAGCAGGAGGGGGGGGAGAGCAGGAGGGGGGGAGAGCAGGAGGGGGGAGAGCAGGAGGGGGGAGAGCAGGAGGGGGGAGAGCAGGAGGGGGGGGGGGAGAGAGAGGAGGAGAGAGAGGGAGGAGAGCGGGAGGGGGAGGGGGGGAGAGAGAGAGGGAGGAGAGCGGGGGAGGGGGGAGAGAGGGAGGAGAGCGGGGGGGAGAGAGGGAGAGGGGGGGGAGAGAGGGAGGAGAGCGGGGGGGGGAGAGAGGGAGGAGAGCGGGGGGGGGGAGAGAGGGAGGAGAGCGGGGGGGGGGGGGAGAGAGGGAGGAGGGGGAGGGGGGGGAGAGAGGGAGGAGGGGGAGGGCGGGGGGGGGGAGAGAGGGAGGAGAGCGGGAGGGGGGAGAGAGGGAGGAGAGCGGGAGGGGGGAGAGAGCGGGGGGGAGGAGGGGAGAGCGGGGGGGGAGGAGGGGGAGAGCGGGGGGGGGGAGGAGGGGGAGAGCGGGGGGGGGGGGAGGAGGGGAGAGCGGGGGGGGGGGGAGGGGGGAGAGCGGGGGGGGGGGAGGAGGGGGAGAGCGGGGGGGGGGGAGGAGGGGGAGAGCGGGGGGGGGGGACGAGGGGGAGAGCGGGGGGGGGGGACGAGGGGGAGAGCGGGGGGGGGGGGGGAGGAGGGGGAGAGAGAGAGAGAGAGAGAGAGAGAGAGAGACGAGAGAGAGAGAGAGAGAGAGAGAGAGAGAGAGAGAGAGAGAGAGAGAGAGAGAGAGAGAGAGAGAGAGAGAGAGAGAAAAAAAGGGGGGAGGGGGGAGAAGAGCCTAATGCTGTTGCAAGAGGGAACAAAAACAAAAAAAAGAGGATGAGGGCCAAAGTGTGGGAGATGGATTGGATATGGTCAAGGGCCTTGTCAACTATGATACTGGGAAATCCTCGGTTGAGGGAGAAGAAGGGTTCCATTGTAGAAGCTGCCAACATCAGAACAGATGCAGGGATGGAGAAACAGAACAAAAAAAGAGAGTCTTCACAAGAAATGGGGCAAAAGTATACAGTCAAGGAAACTGCAGGGGTCTGTGCACTTATATTGGAAATTGGTGATCAGCCTATTCCCAGAAATGGAAAGTCATGTCAAGAAAGGGAAGGAAGGAATTGGTGATGGACCAGGTAAAAAGGGAGGGCAAGGTGAAAATCAGAAGTAAAATTGACAAACTTCTCCAATTCCAGGACAGAGGGGGAAGAAGCACTAATGAAGCGACATCGGTTACCCTTCACACTAGAGGACAGGAGACACTTTCCCAAGGATCAGTGCTAGATTGCCTTTTTGCTGCATAAATCACTTGGATCTTAAAATGTAGAGGAAAATTTCAAGATTTGCTAATGATACCAAACTTAAGAGGCAAACTGGGAGAATGATCTCAAAAATGCCCGTCACAGGTCAGAGAAAATAGCAGAATGGCTGACAAGTAGCAAATGGAATGTAATACAAGAAGCATAATGAAATTTAGCTGAAAGGATGGGGAGTGGCAATACAAAAACTTAAATAATTTACAAAAACGTGGGCAGCAGCAGAGACACTCAGGGGTGCACATTCACTGATCTTTGAATGTGACAGGATGTACTAAGAGTGGTTAGCAAAACAGTTTTTACTAAGCTTATGATTCAAAAAGAGGCATTGAATGTAAAAACAGGAAGACATGTCGAACTTATATAAAGCTCTCAGGCCCCCACTAGATTATTGTACTGAAATAACATTTGCTGGCATCATAACACAAATACATTGCAGATCAGAAACTAGGAATTCTGCAGCTAGTAACTCACCTCCTGACACTCCAAAGTCCATCCAATATCTACAAAGCACAAGTCTAGATTGTGGTGTAAGTCCAGCAACTCAAAAACCTGAAAGCCATCCAGAACAAAGTAGCCCATTTGATGGACTCTAACCTCTAACTTTCATATTCACTTTCTCTACTACTGACAGAGTAGTAGTGTATACCACCTAACGATGCATTGCTACAAATCACTAAAGTTCCTTCAACATCAGTTTCCAAACCTACCACCTCTGCCATCAAGGAGGACAAGGGTAGCAGATACATGAGAACACCATCACTTGCAGGTTCCACTGCAAGCCATAAATCATCCCAACTTGGAAATATAGTGTCACTGGGTCATATCTTTGAACTCCCTTTCTAACTGCTGTATGGGTATACCTATATCCCATGGACCTCTGCAGTTCAGTGCCACTTTCTCAAAGCAACCGAGAATGGGCAATAAATGCTGGCCTAGCCAGTGACATCCACATCCCATAAACAAAAAAGAGAAATAGACAAGGCCCATTCTTTATAACCTTGCCTACTTCAACATCCCAATTCCATTGGTTTATAGCTTCCACCCTCGGTCAGTTGATAGCAATCTAATTTCTCAGAGATAATTGGAACTGTTATCTTGGATTCTCCAGCATCTGCAAAGTGTGAAGCTGGACGAACACAGCAGGCCAAGCAGCACCTCAGGAGCAAAAAAGCTGACATTTCAGGCCTAGACCCTTCATAATTTCTCAATCAGGTTGTTCAAGTTCAAACCTGATTCCAGGGCTTAAGCACAAAACCAAGGCTAACGCTCCAGCTCTGAGGGACTGCTACAATTCCAGTCTTTTCGATGTGAGTTTAAACTAAGCGTCCACCTCCCTGCTTGGTGAGAGTAAAAGACATCCATGGCATTATTTCAAAGTAGTACAGGGAGTTATGCCCAAAGCCTTGACCAATACTTAATGCTCAAAACATCACAAAAGACATCAGATTGCTTGCCAACAGCAAAACATGTTCCTTTCAGCCCAAAAACATCTTGTTAGTGGTGAACACTACTGGTGTTGTTACTGCATGGCAGATTCACCTGTTCTTCAATTGTTTGAGATACATTATCTGAAGTAGACTGGGCATTTGGGACTAGATGATCTTATAGCCATTTGTATGTATGCAACATACAGCAAAGAACAAAATCTGATCAGGGAGCCATTATCCTTTA
The DNA here is from genome assembly GCF_030684315.1 of Stegostoma tigrinum. Classification (NCBI taxonomy): domain Eukaryota; kingdom Metazoa; phylum Chordata; class Chondrichthyes; order Orectolobiformes; family Stegostomatidae; genus Stegostoma; species Stegostoma tigrinum. Next base: position 158,365,538 of record NC_081354.1, read on the forward strand.
GCATCATTAAATGTACCAATTTCAGCATCAAGATTACATGGCAAATAAGTGGCCTGGGATCTATTTAGAAGCGTGCTTAAAATACCAATTTTACTGTGCTTAGAACTGTGGAATCCGAACGTGTATAATGACCAGCGAATATTAGGAACTAGCAAAGGTAGGTCTGTGGTAGACATTAATAGATTGATTGGTTTTCTTGTGAATTGTCCTAGAGTCATCGAGATGAAAACACAGAAACAGACTCTTCGGTCCAACTCGTCCATGCTGACCAGATATACTACACAAACCTAGTGTCAGCATTTGGTCCATATCTCTCTAAACCCTTCCTATTCATATTTAAGAGGCATCTGGATGGGAATGTTGTTATTATACCTACCTCCACCACTGCCTCTGGCAGCTCATTCCATACAGGCACCACCCTCTGTGTGAGAACGTTGCCACTTAGGTCCCTTTTGAATCTTTTCTCTCTTACCTTAAATTGACGTCCTGTAGTTTTGGACTCCCTTCACCCTGGGGAAGGGACCCTGTCTGGTCACCCTATCCATGCCCGTGATTTTATAAATTTCTAAAAGGTCACCCCTCAGCTTCTGACACTTCAGGGAAAAATAGACCCAGTGCATTCAGCCTCTCCCTATAGCTCAAACCCTCCAACCCTGGTAACATCCTTGTAAATCTTTTCTGAACCCTTTCGAGTTTCACAACATCCTCCCTAAAGGAGGGAGGACCGAACTGCATGCAGCTTTCCAAACGTGGCCTAATCAATATCGTGCACAGCCGCAACATGACATTTCCACTCCTATACTCACTCAATGCACTGACCAAAGGTGAGAATACGAAATGCCTTCATTATCCTATCTACTTGCAACTGTAAAGGAACTATGAATCTGCATTCCTAGTTCTGTTTGGAAACTCTCCCCAGGACTTTATCCTTAAGGTGTATAAGTCCTGCCCTGAGTTGCCTTTCCAAAATGCAGCACCTCGCATTTTCTCGATTAAACTCCATCTGCCACTCAGCTGATTGGCCCATCTGATCAAGATCCCATTGTACTATGAGGTAACCTTTTAGCTGTCCACTACACCTCCAATTTTGGTGTTATCTGCAAACTTACTAACCATACCTATGTTCACATCTAAAATCATTCATATAAAGATTCAACAAAATGTCTTTTTTCAGCAATGCTCAGGTTCTGTCCAAGCAATCATTTATTTTATTAATGCTGGCAAGGTACTGGATGTCACCTTGCTATACAGTAGACGCTCAAGTGTTCCGTAGATCCAGAGAACAATGTTGTCAGGAGTTGTTGAGTTCAACGATGACGGTAAGATTGGAGAGGAGGAAGCAAATAAAAATGCAATCCAAAAGCATTACATCTAATCTGCAAGTGCACCATTGGATGGCTAAGGGGGAAGAGTCTTCAACAACCTTGACATCTGCGATTTTACCAAAAACCTTATCTACAAGGCAGTCATTCTTCCATCTGGCTCCAAAAGCCAGGATTACTTATCAACATCACCTCAATCCTCTTGAGATATATCAGCATCAGCTATAAGAATAGGCTTACTGACATCAGTGTTATTGAAGCAGTTAGTAGGGTTAGTGTTGAGACCGTTATCATCCAAAACCAATTCTACTGAGTTGGCCACAAGCTTAGCATGCCCGAATTCTGACTATAAAAACAGATTTTCTTTGCCAAGTTCAAGGAAGGCACTTGAATGAAAGGTGGACAAAAGCAAGCCTTTCAGTGACTCTCTTGAAGGCTTTCCTTAAGAAATGTAATGTAGATGTCAACATACAGGAGACCCTCGTTCAGAGAAACCAATTTGGAGAAAACTCCTGTATGAAGGGACATAATTCTTCAAGAACACCATCTGCTGGAGGAAGTAAGAAAAGAAACAAGAGTAGGAATGTCGACAATATCAACGTCAAGGACCAGTTATATTTGGAAGGTGTTTTGGGAAATGAGAGGTTAGAGATGCGGCTCAAGAATCAGGCTCATCAGTCATGCAAGGACTCACGTAATCCATCACAAACGACATGAGGAATTTCCTTGGTAGAAAAGCATACACCCCATTAGTGAGTGATTGACGACAATAACTACAGCAAGCCCCACTGTCTGATGCCAGTACAATGACAAAGCATAGTCTCTATACATCTTGAACATTAAAGACAGTACAATAGATAATTTAAGTTCAAGTGAATGTAGAACGATATTGTAGTATTTCAAAGAAGCGTCAGAATGGCTATCCTGTCAGAGCCTATATTTGTCCCTCAGTCAACATTATAACACAACGGACGACATAATGGATTACACAGTGAAATCGAACAGAATCAGCAGCAATAATACATTCCTACCCGATGAGCTCAATGCGCTCATTCTATGCTCATTTTGAACAGAAGGTTAGTGAAAAGATCATAGAATAGATCATCTACCATAGAATCTCTAGTATTGAAACAGGCCCTTCGGCCCAACAACACCCTCAGAGCATTCCTCCAAACCTATCACCCTAATCTACACATCCCTGAACTCTACAGGCAATTTAGCATGGTCAATCCACCTAGTTTGCACATCTTTGGACTGTGGGAGGATGCCCTCACAGACATGGGGAGAATGTGCAAACTCCACGCTGACAGTCACCCGATAGAGGAATCGAACCTGGGTCCCTGGCAATGTGAGGCAGCGATGCTAACTACTGTGCCACCATGCCGCCCTATAATTAACATCCACGGAGAACAAACTGTTCTGTGATTTAAAATTCAGGGCATTAAGCCTCCATTAAGTACCGTGAGCCTGACAAAACAGATATAACTTCCATGGTATCCAATCGGCATGAGCTTGGTATAAAAATTTGAAATTCATTGGTTTAGGCAGATGGAGTAACTGGAGAAAATGACTTGTTTGTATGATAATCAGGGTTTAAGCACGTTGTTTGCAGTACATTCTGTGCATCGTAACATTTTCCCTGATATTCTAGTGCAGACTTGCTCACACATCTCAGTTAAGAGAGAATGGTATAACATCCTACTTCCTACTTACATCAGCATTGGAAAAGATACAAATAAAAGATATCAAACTGAAGGGTTGTAACTATAGGAATATTCAAAAGGTTGGAGTTTATTTTCCTCAGAATGATAGAGGGGTGAACTCTTAAATTATGAAGAGTTACAATAGGGTAGATGCATCCACTTGAGAGAATCTAAAATCTGGCTTGCAGATATAAGGTAGTCATTAATAGAACACAGTGAATCTGTACTTCAGAAAATGGAAATGCCCATAAGATGAAAAAGTAAGCAATGAGAATTTAAGTGGAAATCACAAAGGTGGAGAAGGGAAAAGGCATGATGGCGACATCAGTAAAGCATCAACCACTTGAGCCAAATGGATCATTTCTGTGATATTATTCTAGATCCCATGGAAGTACTGAACAATTGCTGATGTCATGGTCTTTGAAATAATTTATTGCAGCCATGTGATTATAAGGAACAAATAAAGTGCAGCACTTACTAACTAATGACAGATGAACTCACCAATCATCTTGTGCCCACAGACCAATCACAACATTCAGAACCCAACGTGCTGGTTACCATGGAAACAATCACATGGTAAACACTAACATGAAACAAACCAAATCCCGCCTACACGGCTGTCTTCTCTGGCATTTGCTGAAAGTCCTGTCAAACATAATGAATACTACTTGATATGATATTACCTTTCCGCAAAGACCCAGATGTACCTGCATCTACAGTCACTGCTGCAGACACTAGATTGGTCTTCTTGAGAGAGTGAACCCACTGCAAGTGACTGGACCAGGTGGAGTCCCCAGTCATGCACTTAGATCACATTTGGATTAGCGAACCAGACTATTAGCTTATGTCCTTAACTTCTCCTCACTACAATCTGAAGTCCACACCTGCTTCGAGAAGGCTACTCATCATCCTGATGCCAAGGAAAAGCCAAGCAGACTGCCTCAATGACTCCCGGAGGCTCACAGCTCGATAGTTGTGAAGTGCTTCAAGAGGTCGATCATGGCTCACATCAACTCTGGCAACCAAATTGCCTTGATCCTTTGTAGTTCATCTACCTGTCACAACAGGTCCATGGCAGATGCCATCTCCCTGGCCCTACTCTCATCCCTGGTGCATCCGGATAATAAGGATACCTACATAAGGCTCCCATTTATTGGCTACAGCTCCGCCTTCAACACCATAATCCCACACAGACTCAGAGACCTCTGTCTCAGCTTCCACTTCTGTAACTGGATCCTCAACTTCCTGACTCAGACTGTAATCAGTTAGAATAGGCAACGGCACCTTGTCCACTATAATCCTGAACATCAATGCTCCACAAGGCTGCTCAGCCCCATACTATACTACTTATACACTCACGATTGTGTGACAAAATTCTATCCCAATTCCATTTACAAATTTGGTGATGGCACCACTACTGTAGGTTGGATCTTAAACAATGACAAGGCAGCGTACAAGAAAGAGACAGTGCTTAGTGGCATGGAATAAATACAACAATCTCACCATCAACATTAGAAAAACAATCATGCTGGTCATTGACTCCAGAAAGCAGGGTGGAGGGCACATCCGAGTCTGCATCAATGGTACCAAGGCAGAAATGGTCAAAAGCACCAAGCTCCTGGGCATAAAGATCACCAGCAATCTATCCTGGTCCACCCAGGTCAACACGATGGTCAGGAAAGCACACCACACCTCTATATCCTCAGGAGGAAAAGGAAATTCAGCATGTCCACAAATGTTTATAGATGCAGCACTGAAAGCATCCTATCTGGATGCATCACAGTGTGGTTTGGAAACTGCTGGTCCCAATACCGGAAGAAACTACAGAGAATTAGGAACACAGCCCAGTCCATCACACAAACCAACCTTTCATTCTATGACTCCATCTATGTTACCCACTGCCTCAGGAAAGCAGTCAACATAATCAGAGAGCCCTCTCACGTCACCCTCTTCAGTCAGACAAGCAGAAGGTACAATCCACTGCATTCTGCACTCTGTTCATGCCATCCTGATGCACTTCATATGGTACGTTTTGTCTGTATAGCCTGCAAAACAGCACTTTCCATAAGACATAGGAGTGGAAGTAAGGCCATTCGGCCCGTCAAGTCCACTCCGCCATTTAAATCATGGCTGATGGGTAGGCCATTTAGAACAGAGTTGAGGAGAAACATCTTCACCCAGAGTGTGGTGGATATGGAAATGGAATGCTCTGCCCCAGAAGGCAGTGGAGGCCAAGTCTCTGGATACTTTCAAGAAAGAGATGGATACAGCTCTTAAAGATAGTAGAATCAAGGGTTATGGGGATAAGGCAGGAACAGGATACTGATTGTGGATGATCACCCATGATCACAAATGAATGGTGGTGCTGGCTCGAGGGGCCGAATGGCCTACTCCTGCACCTATTGTCTATTGACTCTCAGCTGCCTCAAATATTGACCCCTTCTACACCATACATTAACTTGTAAGTTTCTATTAGATCTCCCCCCAACCTTCTAAACTCTAATGAGTACAATCCCAGGATCCTTAGCTGTTCATCATACATTAAACCTACTATTCCAGGGATCATCCATGTGAATCTCCGCTGGACACACTCCAGGGCTAGTATATCCTTCCTGGAGGTGTGGGGCCCAAAATTGGACACAGTATTCTAAATGGGGCCTAACTAGAGCTTTATAAACACTCAGAAGCACATCGCTGCTTTTATATTCCAATCCTCTTGAGATAAACGACAACATTACATTTGCTTTCTTAATTACAGGCTCTACCTGCAAGTTAACCTTTACAGAATCCTGAACCAACACTCCCAGATCCCATTGTACTTCTGCTTTGCGAATTTTCTCACCGTTTAGAAAATAGTCCATGCCTGTATTCTTCTGTCCAAAGTGCAAAACCTCACATTTACACACATCGAACTTCATCAGCCATTTCCTGGACCAGTCTCCTAAACTGTCTAAGTCTTTCTGCAGCTTCCCCACCTCCTCAGTACTACCTGTCTGTCCACCTATCTTTATATTATCAGCAAACTTCACCAGAATGCCCCCAGTCCCTTCATCCAGATCGTTAACATATAAGGTGAACAGCTGTGGCCCCAACACTAACCCTGCGGGACACCACTCGTCACCAGTCGCCATTCCGAAAAAGTGCCTTTTATCCCAACTCTGCCTTCTGTCAAACAGCCAATCCTCAATCCAAGCCAGTAGCTCACCTCGAACACAATAGGCCCTCACCTTGCTCAGCAGCCTCCCGTGAGGCACCGTATCAAAGGCCTTTTGGAAGGCTAGATAGATAGCATCTACTGGGTTTCCCTGGTCTAACCTACTTGTTACCTCTTCAAAGAATTCTAACAGGTTTGTCAGGCACGACCTCCTCTTACTAAATCTATGCTGACTTGTTCTAATCTGACCCTGCACTTCCAGGAATTTAGAAATCTCATCCTTGACAAGGGATTCTAGAATTTTACCAACTACCCAGATTAGGCTGATCGGCCTATAATTTTCCATCTTTTGCCTTCATCCTTTCTTAAACAAGGGAGTTACAACAGCAATTTTCCAATCATCTGGGACTTTCTCTGACTCATCTGTATCTTGGTACGTGACAACAATAAGTCAAATGAAACATGGCAAATAAAAGATGACCTGGATATTATTTCTCTGCTGTTTGCACACTTTCTACTTCAGGCTTCCAAAAATACTTCATTGCGTTTAGAGTGCTTCAGGATATCCAGCGCTCATGAAAGATACTACATAAACAACAGGCATTCAGAACAGCTCCCAGCTTTGTTACAACTAAGATGAGAAATATGGTGTGGAGCTGGACGAACACAGCAGGCCAAGCAGCATCTTAGGACCCTTCATCTGACGAAGGGTCTAGGCCCGAAGCGTCAGCTATTGTGCTCCTAAGATTCTTCCCATCCAGCTCCACACTTTGTTACCTCGGATTCTCTAGCATCTGCAGTTCCCATTATCTCTGAGGAATATGGTATTCTACGTAGCTAAAATCCGTTTCATCGGAAGGTCAAAACAAAAATCCCGAATGATTCACGAACCTCGTACAACTATGGAGACTCTATAGAGTTCCACACACCCAAACTATGCCTCTTCCGAGCAAATCCAGTCTCTGATAAGGAGGCCACAGTTAGTCAGATCTAACATTCTCTGTCGAACCTGACAATTAACTTAAAAATAAATTACAAACAACCAAATCAACGCCATAGTTACCAGTTCCTGTATTTATAGCTCGCCAATGATTCTTGTCTTCAAAAAGAAAAATAATTACTTCGTAAACAATTATTTTAAAGGCACGTCCGTTAGCAGCTCCGCCTGTTTGAAATTCCCGCCCTTCCGGGAGAAATCTCGCAGCCGTATGCTAATCAGATCCGCGTCGATATAGTAATTGTCTAAAAAATGTGATTTCATAGTTCACACACGAATTAATGTCAAAATATCACAAAAATGTAGTTTTTCCTTTAAAAGACGGTAACCTAAATACAACTTGTCACGTTGCTATGGCCAAGTGACGTCATCTCCTTGGCAATACACATGGCGCGGGTGGTGTTTGGTTGTTGCTATGGTGACAGGCCCAGCGGAAGCCGGTCCTTCAGAATCCCTCACTCTATCTCATTGCACAGAGGACGTCTGAGTGGCAGAAACGGACGATGGCGACGAAATGTGGAAAGAAGCCTTGCGGCAGGGAAATCAAAGGCCCAACTCCCTGCTCTGTGGGTGTGGTAAGTTCAGTTCTAAAGAAGGACCTGAAACGTTAACTCCGCTTTCTTTCCACAGATGCTATCAGACCTGCTGAGTTTTTCCAGCAATTTCTGAATTTGCTGTAAGTAAATGGCACATTCAGGTAACTCAGAGAGAGAAAGGCGGATTATTCCATGCTGTCAGAGTTACATAAAGAAAGAGTAAATACGTGTTCGTGGGCTTTGATGCAGGAGGATGGAAGGAGGATTGTGTTAGAGTGTTTAGTGGTGTTCCACAGGAATCACTGCTGGGACCTCTGCTGTTCGTGTTCCCCATAAATGATTTGGAGGAAAACGTAGCTGTCTAATTAGTAATTTTGCTGACGATAGAAAGATTGTTTGAGTTACGGATTGTCAGGAGGATTTGTCAGAGTATACAGCAGGATTTGGATCAGTTGGAAGCATGGGCAGAAAAATGGCAGCTGGAGTTTAATCCAGACAAATGTGAGGTGATGCGTTTTGGAACGTCAAATACAGGTAGAAATTATATGGTAAGTGGTAGAACTCTTAAGAGTATTGATATGCAGAAGGATCTGGGTGTGTAGATTCACAGATCACTGAAGGTGGCATTTGCAGGTAGGTAAGGTAGTAAAAATGGCGTATGGCACACTTGCCTTCATTGGAAGGGGCACTGACCATAAGACCATAAGACATGGGAGTGGAAGTAAGGCCATTCGGCCCATCGAGTCCACTCCGCCATTTAATCATGGCTGATGGGCATTTCAACTCCACTTCCCTGCAACTCTCCCCACTCTCACTCTTAATTCCTTGCAAGATCAAGAATTTATCAATCTCTGCCTTGAAGACATTTAACGTCCCGGCCTCCACTGCGCTCTGTGGCAATGAATTCCACAGGCCCACCTCTGTCTGGCTAAAGAAATGTCTCCTCATTTCCGTTCTAAATTGACCCCCTCTAATTCTAAGGCAGTGCCCGTGGGTCCTAGTGACCCCACTTAACAGAAACAACTCCCCAGCGTCCACCCTTTCTAAGCTATGCTTTATCTTGCAAGTTTATGTTCGATCTCCCCTCAATCTTTTAAATGCTAATGAATACAATCGCAGGAGCATCAGCCGTTCATTGTACGTTAAACCTACCATTTCAGGGATCATCCGTGTGAATAACAAAGAAAATCAAGTACAATTGAGTATAAGGATAGACAGGTTATGCTGCAGCTTTATAGAATTGTAGTTAGACCACAGTTGGAGTATTGCATACAATTCTGGTCACTTCACTACCAGAAGGATGTGAATGCTTTGGAGAGGGTACAGAAAATGTTTACCAGGATGTTACCTGGAATGGGGGATTTTAGGTATGAAGAAAGGTTGGATAGACTGCGTCTGTTTTCACTGGAGGGCAGGAGTTTGGGGGATGACCTAATAAAAGTTTATAAGATTGTTAATTGTATGGATAGAGTGGAAAGTATGAGGCTTTTTCCCAGGGTGGAGGCAGCAATTACTTAGGGACATAGGTTCAGGGTGTGATGGGCGTGCGGAGTTTAAAAGAGATGTGCAAGGCACTTTTTCACACAAAGAGTGGTGAGTGCTTGGAACGTGTTGCCAGTAGAGGTGGTGGAAGCAGACACAATAACAGCATTCAAGAAGCACTTGGATGAATACATGAATAGGAAGGGAATAGAGGGACAAGAATCCTGTAAGTGAAGACAGTTTTAGTATTGATGATACCATTTATCATATTGTCTGACACATTAACCATCCTAAATGGGAAAAATTTCAAGAAGATCCATAAACTTAAAACTGGGCACAGTGAATGCATTGTGTAACAACATATGTGTAACAAGATGTAGTGCAACAACCCACCGGGATCCTTAGATAGTAATCTCCATGCCTGCAACCTTTGACGTCTTGTTCACACAATATTCATATGGCTAGATTATTTCCATTTGTGATCAATGGCACCCTTCAACTCCCAAAACCTTGGATGTTGAAAATGATGGATTCAATAATGAGTTGGCCATTGCCTGACACTTAGGTGCCTCAGTGTTATGTGCTGCATTTCAGTCCAAATCTGAATGATGTCTGGGTTTTGCTACATATGAACACTGACTGCAGTTTCTGAGGAGTTTAACATCTTGCCTTTCTAATCTTATGATGAAGAGAAGGCCATTAATAAGAACTTTTTCCTGCAGTGATGCTGTGGGGCTAAGTCAATTGGTTTCTAAGAATTACAACCATGTTTCCTTGAGCAATGGATTCCCAAAGATCTCAGTATGGTTAGGGATCCTTGATGAAAAATGCTGTAAAGAGAGCCACTTTCCTAACATCTCTTGAATTCAGTTCTTTGGACAAAAGGCCATTGAAGGTCTGCTGCTGACTGGCCCTATAGAACCTATTTTTGGTGTTGGTGAGCAGTTTATTGCTGGGTTAGTACCACTTGATTGACTGTCAATTACACCTTCCATTGCTTTGTTGTTGACCAATAGAAAACTGATGGAATGGTAATTGGCTGGCATGGATCTGTCCTGTCTTTTGAAGGCTGGTTATACCTGGGCAATTTTTCATAACTTGCTATCTCACAACTGTTGGACTCTGAATGTCAAAGGCTGTTCTGCACCCAGATTTGCATCGTTAATCAAGAGTTGTCTGGCAGAGTTCCTGACATTTGCTCTGATGTGGAAATTGTGCACAACTTTGAGCGCAGGGAACTGGACATCATGCTGGATAAGATGGTCCTGATGCTGAATGGGATGATGCAGACCAAACTTCATCTTCTCACGGGATCATCAGTGAAAGTCCAATACTTGCCTTAAAGTTGCTACTCGGGTTAGTGCAGTCTCAGCTTTTTGGAAGATTGCTCAGAAATGTAGGAAGAAGGCTAATGCCCTTCAGTACTCCATCAGTCTATATCCCATTATCTTCTCTTCGACACCTCACACTCGCACAGTCTGTCACTGTGCCCCCTCTGACTCCACTCTAATTATTGCAACATTTTCCCCACTCTTCCAGCCCTCAAAAGCACAAACCGTCTTTGTCCTCTGCATCACCTTCTCACTTCTCTTACCCAGGTGCAAAAATGGAAATAATCTAGCCATATGTACCAAAAGTACAGCTGTGACATCCAATTTCATCCCCAGTACTACGTGTCTTCTCTAGATGGTGTGTAACATGTATATAACCTTCTGTTATAGTTTTTTCAAGTTAGTACATAATTTTTACAAACATCTTGTCATTCTGATGAACTCCTTTTTACATTCCTCATTTATATCCTATCTGGATATTAAAGATAGAGCAAGGGACATTCTAGGCCATGAAATTACAGGTTATGATTGAGAATTGATGGTATTCCACTGGTCAAGAAGGATGCCCAGTCTTGAGCTGCAACGTGTGCACATGGAATGCAAATAGTAACTTTTACCAATACTGTCGTGGATAGATTCCTCTGGGATAGATAAGTTGATGAGGATGATGTCAAGTACATTTTCCCTGTACTTGTTTCATTCATCATAATCTGCTGCAGACCCAGACTGGCAACTTAGTTAATATTAATAATTCTCTTTGGTGAAGGACATTGAAATACCCACCGAGGATTCCTTCTGTTCCAAGTTACCCTCAGTTTCTTCCAAGTGTATTAAACATGGAGGAAAGGAGACAATAAGAACTGCAGATGCTGGAAGCCAGAGTCTATACTTGTGAGGCTGGAAAATCATAATATCAGAGGAGCTGGTAACTCAATGTTTCAGACCAAAACCCTTCATCAGGACTGGGAAGGAGGAGGGGAGCCCAGAAATAAATAGAGGGAGGGGATGGGATAGAACACAGAACATTACAACGCTGTACAGGCCCTTTGGCCCTCGATGTTGCGCCGACCTGTAAAACCAATCTGGAGCCCATCTAATCTACACTATTCCAATATCATCCATATGTTTATCCAATGACCATTTAAATGCCCTTACAGTTGGCGAGTCTATTACTGTTGCAGGCAGGGCATTCCATGCCCTTACTACTCTGAATAAAGCACCTACTTCTGACATCTGTCCTATATCTATCACCCCTCAATTTAAAGCTATGTCCCCCTGTGCTAGCCATCACCATCCAAGGAAAAAAGCTCTCACTGTCCACCCTATTTAATCCTCTGATCATCTTGTATGTCTCTATTAAGTCGCCTCTTAACCTCCTTCTCTGTAATGAAAACAGCCTCAAATCCCTCAGCCTTTCCTCATAAAACCTTCTGGCTGCACCAGAGTTTTGTACAGCTGCAACATGACCTCATGGCTCCAAAGCTCAATCCCCCTACCAATAAAACCAAACACACCATATGCCTTCTTAACAACCCTATCAACCTGGGTGGAAACTTTCAGGCATCTATGCACATGGACACCGAGATTTCTCTGCTCATCCACACTACCAAGAATCTTACCATTAGCCCAGTACTCTGTATTCTTGTGACTCCTTCCAAAGTGAATCACCTCACATTTTTCCGCATTAAACTCCATTTGCCACCTCTCAGCCCAACTCTGCAGCTTATCTATGTCCCTCTGTAACCTGCAACATCCTTCCGCACTATCCACAACTCCACCGACTTTGGTGTCATCTGCAAATTTACTAACCCATCCTTCTATACCCTCATCCAGGTCAGTTATAAAAATGACAAACAACAGTGGCCCCAAAACAGATCCTTGCCAAACACCACTAGTAACTGAACTCCAGGATGAACATTTCCCATCAACCACCAATGGGATGGGTTAGGTGGGAGGAAGGGTAGGAGAGATGGTGATAAGTGGATGCAGGTAGGTGGGTTATTGTGATTGGTCCGTCGGAAGGGTGGAGTAGATAGGTGAATAGGAAAATGGACAGGTTAGGTCAGGTCAGGAGGGGGTTGCCACTGCATGCAACAACCAACCCAACCTTCTGGTTGCCATCCATTTTAATTCCCCTTCCCACTCCCCTGATGACAGGTCCATCCTTGGCCTCTTCCACTGTCAGAGTGAGGCCAAACGTAAACTGGAGGAACAATACCTGATATTTCACCTTGGAAACTTACAGCCAATGGCCTTAACATTGACTTGCCCTCCCCCTTCTGACCTGACCTAACTTGTCCACTACTCACCTATCTGCTCCACTCTTGCCATGGACCACTCGCACTAACCTCCTATCTGCATCCACCCGTCACCATCTCTCCTACCCTTCCCACCCAGCCCCACTCTGTCCCTCTATTTATTTCTGATCACCCCTCCCCATCCCCAGTCCTGACGAAAGTTTTGGCCCGAACCCTTGACTTATCTGCCCCTCGAATGCTGTCTGACCTGATGGCTTTACAAGCCTCACACATAAAGTACTAAATATGGAGGAATACAGATTAATTATCAAAGGGACACCGTAGAGAATAATCAAAAGGAAGTTTTCTTGCCCACATTTGACCTAATGCCATGAGACTTCATAGGTTCCAGAGTAAGTATTAAGGATTCTCAGCACAACTCCCTTGTGACTCGACTCCACTGAGCTACCACATCTGTCCTGCCAGTGATAAACAAGTCTGAAGGCATGGCTGATTCTTTGCGTATGAATAGTCTGTGGACCAGCTTTCTAAAGTTTTGCATTGGTCCCCAAATGTAGTGAGCTGGGGAGGAAGTTTTCCTCTGGGGACGAGAAATAAAAGTCAGTGCCTTTACTGATTCCCAAACTCACCTCATGGGGAAACAACCACTGGTCCTAATTTTGATTGGTTGCCTCATTAAGTACCATCCAATTGAGCACGGTTGAAGTTGGAGACCCAATCATAGGTCTTAGAAATCAGAAACATAGAAGGCAGCAGGAGCAGTAGGCTCTTTAATTCTGCTCTGCTGTTCAATATGATCATGGGTGATCATCTAACGCAGTACCCTGCCCCCACTTTCACCCCAAGCCCTTTGATCCCTTTAATCCGACAATATCTATCTATCTCCTCAGCGGTAGTGGGAACTGCCGATGCTGGAGAATCCGAGATAACAAGGTATAGAGCTGGATGAAGACAGCAGACCAAGCAGCATCAGAGGAGCAGGAATGCTGATGTTTGGGATCTGGACCCTTCTTCAGAAGGTCTAGACCCGAAACGTCAGCTTTCCTGCTCCTCTGATGCTGTTTGTCCTGCTGTGTTCATCCAGCTCTATACTTTGTTATCTCTATTTATCTCCTGCCTGAAAGCATAAAATGCTTGATCTCAATCACAGACTCACCACTCTCTGGGGGAAGAAATTTCTCCTCATCTCAGCGCTAATGGTCTACTATATATACTATTGATATGCTTTACTATTGATAGCTTTAAATTGAGGGGTGAAAGATATAGGACAGATGTCAGAGGTGGTTTCTTTACTCAGAGAGTAGTAAGGGAATGGAACGCTTTGCCTGCAACAGTAATAGATTTGCCAACTTTAGGTACATTTAAGTCATCATTGGATAAACATATGAACGTACATGGAATAGTGTAGGTTAGATGGGCTTCAGATTGGTATGACAGGTCAGCACAACATCAAGGGCCGAAGGGCCTGTACTGTGCTGTAATGTTCTATGTTCTATATATCTTTAGACTGTGATCTCTGGTTCTGGACTCCCCAATCATTGGGAACATCCATCCTGTGTATACCCTGCCTAGTCCTGTTAGAATGGTACAGGTTTCTACAAGATCCACCCACCACATCTCATTATTTTAGTGTATCTAGTGAATATAATCCTAACTGACCCAGTCTGTCTTCATTCATCAGTTCAGCCATCATCCCAGGAAATAGTCTGGTACACTTTTGTTGTAGCCCCTCCATATGCAGAACATTCATCCTCAGATGACGAGACAAGAATTTCACACAATATTCCAGGTGTAGTCTCACAAAGCTATCGTACAATTTCTGCAAGACATCCCTGTTCCCATACTTGAAACCTCTTGCTATGAAGGTTAATATACTATTTGACTTCTTCACCAACTGCTGCCCCTGCAAACACAATTTTTTAAAAAAGGTCCTTCACCCAGCTGCTATTTCGCTGTGTGAGAGTCTGACCAGTGGCGCTTCTTGTACTCAGACAATATGGGAAGAACTCCAGGCCTGTCAATAGTTGTGACCCCCATATTCTGCCACCTTCAGGCTTCTAGATTCCCACAGCATAAGGAGTTTGAGTGCTTGACTGGTAAATCCCAGTTGGACTCCCTTAATTGCCATCAATAGGCTCCTACCAAGTTGTGTCAGCTACTTGCCACCATACCTACTTGTATGATGGGTATCCATGCCATACCAACTTCTTTAATAGCCGCCTTTCAGCTCTCTGTTTTGGATCCTGCCCTCTTCACTTCCCTGCTGTTGTGGCACTCAAAATCTGCCTAAGGACTTTACTGGCTTGACCATGCCCAGTGTGTCTTTGTCATGTCTGATGCCTTGGTAATTGTCATGTATGCCTGGTATTGTTCTTACTGTAGCTTTGTGTAGAATATTGATACAGCTAGATGGTTTGCTATTTCATCAGACAGTGAAGAATCAGCAAAATTTTTAAGGGTATTTAATCTCATTTAGGCTGGACATGGCAACATGGCAAAGATGATAGGTTTCCTTCTCTGAAGTTAGCAAATCAAATGGGTAGTTTGATAGTTTATGGGTACTGTTACTGAGACCAGCTCCTTATTTCAATAAGTCAATTGAAATTCCCCAGTTTGGAGTTTGAATTTGACTCTAGATCATCAGTCTAGGCTTCTAGATTGTTGGTGACAAAATCATTGTGCTATCATACCCGTTGCCATCCCTGTATTACACGCAACAAACAGGGCGAGAGGAGAAGGATAAGCACAGAAGAGCTTTTATCTGGGATAGCAAACAGTATCTCATTTAAATTGTCATAGTATATTTTATAATATACCAGCAATATGCAGAGATAACCAGACAGAGTAAACTCAAAAGCAGGCCTTAAAGGAGGAAACTATTAAACCCTCAAATCCCTCAGCCATTATCTGGTTTTCTTTTGATGGTTTGAATTAATGAAAAGTGACGTATTTTTAAAATTCCATTATAAATTTTTTTGGCAGCTAGCAAAATCTTCAGGTAACATCGCAAATTCAGACATGCTGAAGCAACTTGAAATGGATATGCGTGCTGAAATTTATGCAGATTTTGTGAAGACCCACAAAGAGTACGAAACCCAGAATTATATTGTACTACAACAAGAACAAAAGCAATTGAAGGGTGACATCAGATATAGGGTTCAAAGGGCCATGGAGTTTTATGAAAATGGCATAGAACAAAGGAGAAGAAAGTAAGTAAATTTGTGGTATTGCTGAATGGTTTTTGAATTTAATATTAAACCATGGAGTTACAAGTCTAATCTTTATTTATATATGCAGGAGAGACATGGATAAATGATGAACTGTCATGAACCTGATAAATTGTGTTGTTGAGTGAAAGGTGTGTAAATGTACTCTGAGTAACCATGACCAGTTTGCAGTGACCCTTTTTTGTGTAATAAGAGAGACAATGGGGTTAAGAGTCAGGGGGATAAGAGTCAAAGAATGGTTCAATTCAGCATTATTGAACATTTTTTGAAGAAGAGTCCTGACCTGAAACGTCAACTTTTCTGCTCCTGCTGCCTGGCCTGCTGTGTTCCTTCAGCTCCATACTGTATTGTTATTGAACACTTTATCAAGAAAAAAACAATGTCTGTCAAATCTGAGGATCACTTCACAGGACTCTTCAGCAAATAACCTTAAATCTCTAAATGAACGTCGCCAATCTACGCTAGCTATCTACTGCTGACAAATGCTTCTAAAGATTCACTATGTCCTAGCCACACGTGCCTACCCCTGTATTTGAACTGTTTATCTGAAAAGCCTTTTAATACCCATTATATAAGGCTGGGACAAGCTGTTCCTTAATCTTTGAGGGTTGGTTTCAGGATCTCTCATCTAGAGCTGGTTCTAATCTTTAGGTCATCTCACTGAGGTGGTGTTCAGGGTCTGGTCAGTCTGATGCTTGCCACAAGGTACAAGGAATTGGAAATGCTTTGCCACTTGGCTGCCAGTCGATGCCCGTATCTGGAGATGTCATTGAAGAAGGTGCAAAAGAAAAGCCAGCTCGGAATCTAGGTTGTCCCTTTTTATTCTCCTCTTCATGCCTTTCTCAAAGATTCTGTGGCTTGTGTCCAATACTAGCATCAGGTGGGGGCAAGAAGATCCAATAAGGTGACTACTTTCCATATTTGGAGTTTTCAGAATATGGTTTTGAACCTTCAGTTGTCAAGTATTTCTTTGTCATGCTCTGCCTCTACCCTACTGAGCTGAGTAACATCAAGTCTATGTATTCTTCTAACAAAGCAGGTTCACCGAAGATGTAAATAACAACTCGTTCGAAAACAATATGGTGATTAGCACCAGGCCAGTCTGATTTTGATGGGAAGTTACAAGTAGAAGGTTTGGATGCATGAATAATGTCTGTTCCAGCTCTCTAGTTTGCAAATTGCAGAGCCCCGCTAGGTTTAAACTTGGCTTCCATATTTTGAGCATTTATCCATGCTCTTGGAAAAAAGTGTCAATGTATCTGTAATAATCCAGGAGATTGTGGGTCACCTGATTCCAATTGTACCAGACCTGCTATACCCTGCACTGCGGAAGTAGGCCATTCAGCCCATCAAGTCTACACTTACCCTCCAAAGAACATTCCTTTAAGCCTTACCCCATCCCTGTAACTCTGTACTCTCTATCACTAATTCAGCTAGCCTGCACATTCCTGAACACAACAGGGCAATTTACCATGGCCAATCCACCTAACCTGCACATCTTTGGACTATGGGAGGAAAGCAAAGCACCCCAAGGAAACCCCCACAGACTCGGGGAGAATGTGCAGATTCCACAAAGTCAGTCACCAGAAGGTGGTATCAAACCCAGGTTCCTGGCACTGTGAGGCAACAGTGATAACCACTGAGCCATCATGCCCACACACTCCTCCAGTCTGTTAAATATTTTCCTTTGAGCTCCAGCTGCCTGTAATTCAGGGGCATTGGAATTGTCTTCCAAATCTCCATCAGCTCATCACCTTAAAGATTCTCAGTTTGACCCATCATTTTGACAAGTTTCGAATCATCTTCTTTGATTTAGCCATAATTGTTTAAACGAAGGTTAAGTTACATGTATCAACTGGCATTTGTTTGTGCACAATACCTGAAATTATCATTGGCATACTGTCTAAGGATGTAAAGCCATTCTACGTGTGAAGCATTTGAAAAGTTTAATAAGCCTTTTTAAAGTCCTTTAAATATAAGTTTTTTTGATCATTTGAGGCTACGAGATCTTCTGGAAGCTGAAGAAAGTGAGTACATGAATCAACTCTCCCTTTTGGGAGAAACACCTTTAGAGCGACAAGCAAAAATGAGACAGCACGTAAAAGACTTGAAGATAAAAAGGGAACAAGAACGACAAAAGTTGGTTGCAGAAAAACTTGATCAACGGTTCAGGTAACTTTTTATATTGGTCTGAACTCTGGAATTGAGAAATTTATCCAGCTTTTGTGCAAACCTGCTACGTATAAAATGTAATGACATGCAGAGAATGGGAAAATGAGAATGCTAAAATTCTGCATAAATCATGAAGTTCATTGGGATTCATAAGGCAGCTGAATGGCGCCTAATGATGGGACACTGCAGTCGCCCATCTGCTCTCTCATTTTGAACATGAAAGATATGTTTATGTACTGCAATGTGCTGCATTTTGAAAAGGCAATTCAGGGGAGCTGAACAAAAACCTAGGAGTGCAGGTTCGTAGTTCCTTGACAGTGGAGTAAATAGGATAGTAAAGAAGGCATTTGGTCTGCTTCCCTTTATTGGTCAATGTATTGACATTAGGAGTTGGGAGGTCATGTTGTGCAGGATATTGGTTAGGCCACTTTTGGAATACTGCATGCAGTTTTGGTCTCCCTGCTATAGGAAGGATGTAGTGAAACTTGAAAAGATTCACAAAGGTGTTGCCAGGGTTGGAGGGTTTGAACTACAGGGAGAGGCTGAAAAAGCTGGGGCTATTTTCCCTGGGGCTTTGGAGGCTGAGCAATGACCTTATAGAGATTTATAAAATCATAAGGGGCATTGATAGGGTGAATGGCCAAGGCCTTTTCTCCAGGGTGGTGGAGCCCAAAACTAGAGGGCACAGGTTTAAGGTGAGAAGGGAAAGATATAAAAGGGACCTAAGGGGCAATTCTTTTCATGCAGTGGGTGGTGTGTGTGTGGAATGAGCTGCCAGAAGTAGTGGAGACTGGTACAATTATGACATTTAAAAGGCATCTGGATGTGTATCTGAACAGGAAAGGGTTAGAGGGATATGGGCCAAATGCTGGCAAATGGAACTAGATTAATTTAGAATTTCTGGTCAGTACGGACAAGTAGGACTGAGGGCTCTGTTTTCATGCTGTATGACTATGACTCTCTGCTTTTAAATTCACTTGTACGTTTTAAGCCTTTCATCTATAGATTTACATGCTGAACTTTTAATGTGGGGCGTATCACTTGTGCCCACAGCATCAGCATTGTGGCCATTAGTGGAGTGTATTTTGGACACTTTAGTGGCTGAAGGAAGAGATACAAAGGCTCGGATTTTCGGTCCTTAGTTGGGTAGCAGAAATTGGGAATTACCTTGGCTTGCTGTGCTGCACTGGAGCTAAATCATGGTGTAGCAGAAAAGGGTGTTGAATGGAGTTGGGTCTGTTGCCCAAGACAAATCAGAAACAACCATAGGACCTGCCAAGTGCCTTTTGTGGCTTGTTTACAAGGTGTGTATCACTTTTCTGGCACTCTTTTCCAGTGGTTTTGCCAACTTTTTGTTCAATTTGGTCCTATCCCTTGTCCCTCACACCCCTTTCACCTGCTCCCACAGCTATGCCACACTTCGTTCAACTGATGCTAACCTGTACCCCACCCATCTCATGATTCCTGATTGACACTGTCCCAAAATTAATGCCAACTCATCCTAACCCTTTTCCTTGACCTTCCATGGCCATTAATAGCACCCATGAAAAATAATGTCAAGACACACTATGCTCTGACATAATGATCTCCATGCAAACTCACCCACTGGAGCAGAAGCCTGAAACCATGTTCAAATGAACTTTTAAGAAAAATTCTAAGCATTTATGATAGCCTTTGCTGTGTAAACTACTTATGAAAATCCATGCAAAACATTTAGCCTCCCTCATATACTTAACCCCTTATGAAAATTAACAATTGAATTCATAACCAAATCAAGGACAGCTAATTCTTTAATTGCTTGTTTGAAATCTCACTTTGATGTTAGTATTTCCCACTGAGATAATAGAAGATTGTGAAAAAAACAACATTGATCATATAGTAATAGCCTTTGAGTAACGTCAATAAATACTTATTCTAATTGTTAGAACAGATTTTCTTAACCTCTCACTGACACAATTGGCTTTTAAAATATTTTTTAAAGAGCTGAGGATTTAAATAGTTTCACTGTTCCACAGACTTAATCTACCCTGTATTAGCATTTATGATCAATCTAAAATTTTGTAATTTTCACACTTAGATTAAGGGCCTTTCTATGACAGAAATGAAATCTATTTATACTCCACCCTAAGATTAAATGATGCTATTGAGTTCAGGTTTCTAACCTGTGTTCATCACCCATTTCATTCCCAGGAAAAAAGGGATCTGTAAGAAAGGGGACAGAACTTCTGGATCTGGTCCCATGTGCCATTTTTGAGACTTCATGTCATCTTTACATAAATTCAGGGAACTGAGGGAGAGGAGGGCACAGAGACAGAATTCCCAAATTGAAAAAGTATTTACAGGTGATTTCTCCTTCAACACTAATTGCAAATTGCCATGTGGGGCTAGGGCATTGATGAGAGATGTGCTTCATTTAACTAGAATTCAGAAGCCTAGAAAATTTCAAACACAACAGATGTTCTGGCTCCTGGCTTCCTTTGTGCTCACTGACTAAATTTATTTGTGGGATGTGGGCATTTCTGGCTCACCATCATTTATTGTCTGTCCGTAGTTGCCCTTGAGAACATAGTGGTGAGCTGCCTTCTTGAACTGTTATTGTCCACCTGCTGTAGGTTGACCCACAATGCCATTAGGGAGGGAATTCCAGGATTTTGATCCAGCAGTGTGAAAGAATGGCGATATATTTCCGAGTCAGGATGGTGAGTGGCTCGGAGGGGAACTTGAAGGTGGTGGTGTTCCCATATATCTGTTGCTCTTGTCCTTCTAGAAGGAAGTTGTCATGGGTTTGGAAGATGCTGTCTGAGGATCTTTGGTGACTTTTTACAGTACATCTTGTATACAGTATTCACTGCTGCTACTGAGTATTGCTGGTGAACGGAGTGGACGCTTGTGGATGTAATGCCAATCAAACAGCAAGCTTTGCCTTGGACAATGTCAAGATTCTTGAGTGCTGTTGGTGCTCCGCTCATCCAGACAAGTGGGGAGTATTCCCTCACACTCCTGACTTGTGCCTTGTAGGTGGCGGACAGGTTTTAGGGAGTCAGGAGGTGAGTTACTTGCTGCTATATTTCTAGGTTCTGACCTGCGCTTGTAGCCACTGTGTTTATGTGGTGAGTCCAGTTGAATCTATAGTCAATGGTAACTCCCACGATGTTGATAGTAGAGGATTTAGTGATGGTGACACCATTGAATGTCAAGTGGCAGTGGTTAGGTTGTCTTTTATTGATGATGGTCATAGCCTGGCATTTGTATGGCACAAAAGGTATTTGCCATTTGTCAGCCCCAAGCCTGGATGTTGTGATAAACACTTTTGAAGTGTTCTTCAGGTCTCTACTCTTCCATGAATTAATGATGATTTTGTGTTGGTGATTTTATGTTTGGAAGTGTGAAATAAAATTCCTATTTATATTTTACACTGAAGTATTGACCTATATGAATGAGAACCATAAAAGAAGAGCTACAAATTAAACATATTCTAACTCATGATATAGGCCTGAGAATTTTATGACACTATTCACAAACTTACATATAAGCTTTCAATTTGACTGACAGGGATTGATGCTCAGTGCAAACCAAAGATATTAATATAGATCCGATAAGGACATGCAAGCAAATGAGCAAGAAGCACTATGAGGCCTTGCAAACCTTTGAGTCTGCACCACCGTTCAATAAGGTCATTGCTGATCTGATTGTAACCTCAGCTCTGCATTCTGTTTCCATGGTAAACTTTCACTCCCTTGCTTAACAAGACCCTACCTTCTTTGGCCTTAAAAATATTCAAGGACTTTGCTTTCACCACCTTTTCAGGAAGAGAGTTCTGAAGACTCAATATTTAAACAGCGACCCCTTGTTCTAGATTCTTCTACAACAGGAAACATCCTATCCACATCTACTTGTCAAGAATAATCAAGAACAAAAACAAAGTTGCTGGAAAAGCTCAGCAGGTCTGGCAGCATCTGTGAAGGAAAAAACAGAGTTAATGTTTCGGGTCCCATGACCCTTCCTCAGAACAGGGTTCTGGGAAGGATCTGGGTGTCTGACAAAGGTTGGTATATATGTATAGCACATAATAAGGAAAGCTTGCAGAATATTGTCATTTATAGAGAGGTAAAGTGACGTTATGCTTCATTTATATTGGGCATTGATGAAACCACACTTGTAATACTGTGCATAGTGCTGGTCACCTTATTAAAGGAAGGATGTAACTGCTTTGGAGCTCAAAGAACATATACCAGGGTTAACACCTGCAATGTGTGGGTTGTCTTATGAAGATAGCTAGGACAGGCTTTGCTTATATCTTAGAATTTAGAAGAGAAAGAAACAACTTGACTGAAACAAGATCCCGATTACTCTTAATAAAAACCAAAAGAACTGCTGATGCTGTAAATCAGGAACAAAAACAAAGTTGCTGGAAAAGCTCAGCAAGTCTGGCAGCATCTGTAAATGCAGAAACAAAGTTAACATTTCGGGTCTGGTAATCCTTCCTCAGAACCCTCTTATGTTGTCCCAGCAAACACAATAGGATTAGCGACCACAGCTGGGATCATTGATAGCCCCCAGATAATGAGTGTTTTTTAAGCCAGGTTACAGTCAGGGTCTTGCAGCAGGGACCTGAGGTGTTAGTCTGGGACAGTACATGGATGGTAAAGGTAATGGGGTCAGATTGGAAAGGGGAGGGATAGGAGAACACCTGAAGGAGCGTGGGCAGATTTGGGAGGGGACCTCAATCAGAAAGTGGGCTCAATAGGAGGAATACCTACCCTTTTCTACCCGATCTTCTCCCTGATCCAATCCTTGACCTTTTGGCACTGGCAGCAAAATTATGGCCAGGCGGGAAGCTAGGTTTTTTATGGCCAGTTGGAGCAACAGTGAAAGTGGGCTGGCCTACACCTGTCCCCCTGAAAATTTAAGACAGTTCTGGGACCTATGGGTAAGCAGCAGAAAGGGAATGTTAGATGTCCCCTGGCTTGTATGCCTGCCAGCAGGATCCCGTAAAATTCCGTCCAGAGGCAGGGTCACTGGACCCGAAATGGTAATGCTGATTTTTTTCTTCACAGATGCTGCCAGACTGCTGAGCTTTTCCAGCAACTTCTGTTTTTGTTCCTATTTTACAGCATCTGCATTTCTTTCCGTTCTTAGAACAAATACTTATTTATTTGAGATATATGCACAATGGTATTAACTCAAAATAAAATACTAGCTTCCTAGCAAGTATAGCTTGAGACAAATAAATGCTTGTTTATTCTGGTGAGAGTAAAAAGGTTCAGCTTCTAACCTGCCTTGTCTTAATATTGCTTATGGTTCTCCTGAATATTCTCATGGAATATGCTGTTCTCCATATTTTCCCCTGAAAAATCCACAAGGTCACCATCACACCAAACAAGAGCTGTTTTGGAACTCTGAATACCAAAGTATTGATGAGATCTGCAGTTCTTACTGCTATTTCTCTGCAATCATTAAAAGTGTTGTTTCTTACTTGGGTTGGTTTTGCTGACACAGCCCAGATATTGATTTTAGCAAAACTATCCATTTTTTTCCAAACGCATCTGTGATCCTCTGTAGGAATCAGGGCCTAATGGTTTTACTGTTGGACTGTTAATCTAGAGGCCTAAGTATTATACTAAAATCCTGCCACAGCAGATGGTGGAATTTGAATTCAATAAAAATAATCTGGAATTAGCAGTCCAACAATGACCTGAAAACTTGTCTGGTTTACAAATACCCTTTAGGGAAGGAAACTGCCATCCTTACCTGATCTAGTCCACATATGACTCCAGACTCTCAGCAGTGTATTTGACGCTTATGTATTTGACGCTTATGTATTTGCCCTCTGGACAATTAGAAATGGACAATAAATGCTGGCCTAGCCAGAGATGCCCCCATCTCGTGAATAAATATAATAAAATAAAAGGTAATTCTGCAAAATTATTTTTTCTGAAGTCGGCCATACCAAGTAATTGGATGTTTCAAGTCCATTCTCATAACCATCTTTCAAACTATGTATTCACTTTTTTGTTGTAAAATCTAAAATTCTTCAATATGTTCAGTAACATAACTACTGCACCATCATATTCAAACCATTTTTCTCAAAGTTTAGATTGTATCATTACGGTACTCTGCTGCTCCACTTGTGACTGGTTTCTATATGTATTTTAGGGAACAGTGTGAGGAGCTGCAGACAAAGCTGTCTCATCAACGAGTACTAGAGTTGGTCAAGGATAGAAAGGCGCAAATAGAGTTCAAAAAGAAGCTGCAAGATCAGCAAAAGGAGGAGGAACAGATCTTTGAGGACTTATGGGAGAAGGACCGACTTGCCAAAGAGGAGAGGGTAGAAAGGGAAATGAGAGAGCAACATGAGAAACAGCAAGGAGTCCTGGCTGGACTACTGGAACAAATGGCAGAAACTAATGCTAAACGCATGGATCAGAAGCAGATGATTAAACAAGAGGCAGACTTGATGGTAAGAAAAGCATATAAAATGATTGAGAAAAGTTTCATGATATTTCATTTCCTTCTTTGTCTTGTACTTAACTCAATTATGACATGTTAATTCTCTAATTTGTTTTCTAATTCTCAAATGTTTTGTTGTTCTTAGCAATTTGTTTTTCATCTTGCCTAAAGCTGTTGGCTTAGAAATTGATAATAAAATGTGAGGCTGGATGAACACAGCAGGCCAAGCAGCATCTCAGGAGCACTAAAGCTGACGTTTCGGGCCTAGACCCTTCATCAGAGAGGGGGATGGGGGGAGGGAACTGGAATAAATAGGGAGAGAGGGGGAGGCGGACCGAAGATGGAGAGTAAAGAAGATAGGTGGAGAGAGTGTAGGTGGGGAGGTAGGGAGGGGATAGGTCAGTCCAGGGAAGACGGACAGGTCAAGGAGGTGGGATGAGGTTAGTAGGTAGCTGGGGGTGCGGCTTGGGGTGGGAGGAAGGGATGGGTGAGAGGAAGAACCAGGGAGGCAGAGACAGGTTGGACTGGTTTTGGGATGCAGTGGGTGGGGGGGAAGAGCTGGGCTGGTTGTGTGGTGCAGTGGGGGGAGGGGATGAACTGGGCTGGTTTAGGGATGCAGTAGGGGAAGGGGAGATTTTGAAACTGGTGAAGTCCACATTGATACCATATGGCTGCAGGGTTCCCAGGCGGAATATGAGTTGCTGTTCCTGCAACCTTCGGGTGGCATCATTGTGGCAGTGCAGGAGGCCCATGATGGACATGTCATCAAGAGAATGGGAGGGGGAGTGGAAATGGTTTGCGACTGGGAGGTGCAGTTGTTTGTTGCGAACTGAGCGGAGGTGTTCTGCAAAGCGGTCCCCAAGCCTCCGCTTGGTTTCCCCAATGTAGAGGAAGCCGCACCGGGTACAGTGGATGCAGTATACCACATTGGCAGATGTGCAGGTGAACCTCTGCTTGATGTGGAATGTCATCTTGGGGCCTGGGATGGGGGTGAGGGAGGAGGTGTGGGGACAAGTGTAGCATTTCCTGCGGTTGCAGGGGAAGGTGCCGGGTGTGGTGGGGTTGGAGGGCAGTGTGGAGCGAACAAGGGAGTCACGGAGAGAGTGGTCTCTCCGGAAAGCAGACAGGGGAGGGGATGGAAAAATGTCTTGGGTGGTGGGGTCGGATTGTAAATGGCGGAAGTGTCGGAGGATAATGCGTTGTATCCGGAGGTTGGTAGGGTGGTGTGTGAGAACGAGGGGGAACGAGGGCTTAGAAATTGAGTTTGGGCACATTGACATTGTAGGTTACAGTCCTTACACTGAATTATGATGCCCATCATTTTGAAGGTCTTTGCTGCCAAATTCCTAGACCAGTTGATCCTTGCTGAATACAGTCTCTGGGTACTGGGTGAACTTTGTTACCTTGTCTTAATAACTTTCTTTCAAGACTGTTTGACTATTTCAAATATCTGTTCCATGCGCATGGATTTTTGGCTTGATACCACACAGAAATGAGAACCATGGCGATGCCTTCCCCTATCTTATCCAGACATGGTGACTATTATTCCACCACTGCCTTGCTACAGTCAGTTAATTCAGTACAGATCAGGAATTGAACCTTGGATCTCTGTGGATTCATCTGACATTGCTGTTCAGGATCAACTCATGTTTCGTTTAAAAGGCAATTTTTTATTTTTTTACCATCTTGAGCCCAAAAGGAATATTTGTGTTAGATCTGTTTTATATTTTTCTTCGAGCTTTCAGCCATTAATAAAGGATTATGATTCCGCTTTCTAACTATAGAAAATTCACAATAGGAAACATTTCCACTCACACTGTGTAAATTTGAAGAATTGTGTGCAATTTACAGTACAGAAACAGATCAGTTGACTCTAAAGGTGAATGTTGTTGTTTACATTCTCCTTGGCCATCATCACTCTTTGATGCTTGTTAAGTCATTGAGTTTCACAAATTATTATGAGAATGAGGTGTACTTCAGTGCTGAAAAGAGACTTTCTGGAAAATCTTTCTCCTTCAGACTACAGGACTGTTAAATTCTGACTGCCAGAGGAGCCTGAATGCAAATGTCACTTGAAAGTGAGTTCATGGGCTGAATCTTAGCCAAAACCTAACGTATAGTATATTGCTCCCTTCATTGGAAGATGCCTGCAATGTTATGGGATTCTACTGCTGAGCCTGCAGCACTGACTTCATCTTTGAGAGACAAGATGACGTGGTGTCACCTGGCACAAATAACATTTGTTTAATACATTTGCTGAGTTTCAGATTTCCAGCATCCATTGTATTTTACCTTTAACACATCTGTAATTGGATGATTGAGAGATCCCACACAGCTATGTATTAGCATTGCATAAAGTTCACAGAAGTTGTTATCTCAATGGCCATTGAGATAAGATAGCAGCCACTCTTTCAGTTTGCAGGTTCTGCTCTAGCACCTAATATTATTTTGACAGTGTCTGAGGATATACTCATCCTCAGAAACACTACCTTACTCAACTGGAGGAAATGGCATTGAGGACATTAGCCTGTGGCCCTTCTGTACCTCCTACACATCCTGATGGGAGCTCAAGCTGTGACTGCTGCATGTGGAGGCTGTTTGGTAAAACTTGCTATTAGTCCTGAACTTGTCTGCACACCTGTTGCTTTTCCATTTCCCTGGACCTCGTTACATCTTAGCACCAGCAACAAAATCCCTAACTGTGGCTGGATCCCTTAGTCATGCCTGCATGAAAGAAGCGCAAAATACTGCAGATGCTGAAATCTGAAATAAGGGAAGAAAATGCTGGAAAAATTCAGCAAGTCTGGCAGCATCTATGGAGCGATAAACAGAGTTAATGTTTTGAATCTGCTCAGACTCTTATTCAGAATCTTAACCCTTCTAATAGACTTGTGTGGAGAACATGAAAAACAACACAGATCCTTAGCAATGTGAGCAGTCAGCATTTGCATCACTGTCAAATTGTGGCTTAGCATACTCCTCCGTACAGCGGGACATGGAACACTTTCACAAGGAGTGCCCTGGAATGCCTGTGCGTGATAAATTTCTGTTGGACCTTATTCTGATGGATGCAGCACCTTAGTGTTGTAAAGAGACATAGCAGATTGTAGATTATGTGAGTACAGTTCAAGTTGAGAGGGAATCTGTTCGGTGTCCCTGAGCAGCCTATGGAGCCTTGCATTAGGTTTGCACTTTATGACCCCCGGTGTCTCTTCTTAGGTTACTGACAATTACTTCTGTGTCGCAGAGATGAAAATCTTCAATCTGCAATGACAAACACATGGTCACGATTGCTTCTGACCAGCATTTGTGTCTCTCACATTTGGACACTGTATGCATTTTGTAAGTATGATGCTATGATTGCAAGTGATCGCAATCTACACTGCAAGTACATGATTATGCAATTGCCATGGAAGGACCTTCTTTGTATCATTCAAGTGGAGCCTGTGTGTTGTCACTGTAAAAACCATGTCTTTGAATTTTACTGTTTTTTTTATTGTAGATTGAAATGAGAAAAAACTGTATTAAAATTCAATGATTTGTGAGGTATTGTATGCTTGTAAAAGCAAGCAATTAAAGCAACATTTGATTACAGATACTTGTGCATGGGGAATCACGTCTTGCTAACTTGATTGAAGAAGTAACAAAGAAGATTGAAGGCAGAGCAGTGGACTGTGTCTATATGGACTTCAGCAAGGCTTTCAACAAGGAACCACATGGTGGACAAGTTAGCATGGAATCCAGGGAGATCTAGCCTTTGGATACAAAATTAGCTTGAGTGTAGGAGACAGAGGAGGATAGTGGTGGAGAGAGATAATGGGAACTGCAGATGCTGGAGATTCCAAGATAATAAAATGTGAGGCTGGATGAACACAGCAGGCCAAGCGGCATCTCAGGAGCACAAAAGCTGACGTTTCGGGCCTAGACCCTTCATCAGAGAGGGGGATGGGGGGAGGGAACTGGAATAAATAGGGAGAGACGGGGAGGCGGACCGAAGATGGAGAGTAAAGAAGATAGGTGGAGAGAGTGTAGGTGGGGAGGTAGGGAGGGGATAGGTCAGTCCAGGGAAGACGGACAGGTCAAGGAGGTGGGATGAGGTTAGTAAGTGGATAGTGGTGGAGAGTGCTTTTTGGTCTGGAGGCCTGTATCAGTGGTCAGCTACAAAGGCCAGTACTGCATCCACTGCTTTTTGCCATTTATATAAATGGTTTAGATATGAATATAGGAGGTGTGGTTAGTAAGTTTGCAGATGACATAAAAATTAGTGGTGTAGCGTACCGTGAAGAAAGTTATCTCAGTACAATGGGACCTTGATCAGGTGGATCGAAGGTTTGAGAAGTGGCAGATGGAGTTGAATTTAGATAAATGCGAAGTATCACATTTCGGTAAGGTGAATCATGGCAGGATTTGTGTACTTATTGGTAGGGTCATGAGGAGTGTTGCCGAACAAAGACATTGGGGTGCATGTTCATAGTTCCTTGAAAATAGAGTCGGGAGTAGACAGGGTGGAGAAGAGGGTGTTTGGTATGCTTGCCTTTACTGGTCAGAGCATTGCGTATAGGAGGTGGAATGTCTTGTTGAGGGTGTACAAGACATTGGTTAGGCCACTTTATGATTACTGCATTCAATTCTGATCTCCCTGCTATGGAAAAAGATGTTGTTAAACTTGAACGGGCTTGGAAAAGATTTACAAGGATGTTGCCAGGGTTGGAGGGTTTGAACTACAAGGTGAGTCTGAATAGACTGGGGCTATTTTCCCTGGAGTGACAGAGGCTAAAGGGTGACCGTATAGAAGTTTAAAATCATGAGAGGCATGGTTAGGGTGAATAGCCAAGGTCTTTTTCCCAGGGTTATGGGAGCCCAAAGCCAGAGGGCATAGGTTTAAGGTGAGAGGGGAAAAATGTAAAGGGAACCTTTTTCATGCAGAGAATGGTACGTGTATGAAATGAGCTGCCAGAGGAAGTGTTTGAGACTGGTACAATTACAACATTTAAAAGGCATCTGATGGGTACATGAATAGGAGGGGTTTAGATGCATATGGGCCAAATGGGACTAGATAATTTATGATATCTAGTCGGTAGACACGAGTTGAACTGAGGGATCTGTTTCCTTGCTGTACAACTCTATGACTCTATGACACTCATAGATTCTGTTCACACACCTGCTGGTTCAAGCAGTAATAGATGGTTTACAGATGAGCTGTAGCCAAGAACATATACTATTAGAGATTCAGCTGGTAACGACAACTTACTGATGTGGACTAGTGACCAGTTATCGATGACAAAGGCCTTCTGCCTGCAAACAGCTATGTGATTGGTTCACAGGTAGCTGAACAGCTTAGAGCTGTGAACAAGATAGGGAAATGGCATCAGATCATCACCAGCTTTCCCTGTCCTCAAAGGCAGTCTAAGCCTAGCTTCTTTTATCTTCAACAGTTGCATGAAGCTGTGACCTTGAGTTAATACTTCAGAGCATTTTTGTAGGTGTGAACTGGTTACTGTACTTCCTGTGAATGAGTGAAAGCACCTGGAGAAGGAAGATCAAGAAACAGCATTCTAATCAGTGTAAGAATTATTTTGGCTGGTCCTGTGAATGGCTTTCTCAGTCTTGCCTTGCACCAAATATGCTCTTGTTTATTCCTTGTCTGTCTGCATGAGTATGTAAAAGGGATTAATAACAGAAAGAGTGCTCACTACTTGAGTTATATGTCAGTAAAATAAAACGAAGAGCTGCCAATGTTGGAGGCCTGAAACAAAAACAGAAATTGTTAGTTAGACTAAGTTCTAATGATGCAAAACGTTAATTCCATTCTCTTCAAATGGATGCAGCCAGATCTGCTGAGTTTCATCAGGAATTCCTGTTTTTGCTCTAGAGTTGTCAGTGGTACCTAACTGTTTACCTGTAGTTACAATCTATTTTCTTATAATAAATCATTTTTATTAGGCACCTGCTGTGTTTTCTGTCAACTTTCGTCTGGAAGACAGATAAAACGGGGAATCCTGCTTGCATTTTAAAATTTTTGTGACAGGTCCAGAAATAACAGGACTTGATTTCCAGCATGCTACCTCAGTGAGGTGAAACAGGACAGAAAAAATCCAATGACTGCTCCGACCCTAGGTGTGGTTGCAGCCAGTTTCTGTTTGTAGGTCACATTTAGAAATCAAGAAATTTTGGAAGGAATTGCAGGTTGTACTTGGCACTGAATCCCAGGCTAATCCTGGTCATCAAGGGCCCTGCCTCCAAATCTCTAAGCCCTTCCCTTCCTTAGACAGCACATTGCTATTGATTTCGCCATATATTCCCATCCACCATCTGGAATTACAACTGCAGCTTTTGTTGTAAGCCCCGAACCTAGTCACTATAGTTTAGTCACCATCACCATCCTGATACACACTCCTCCTTTGATGCCAAGATGATGGTGCCTGCCACTAACTCCCAATTTCAGCATTCTATTTCCTCCCATGCATTATATTCCTCCTTCATTTGTTAGATTTCTTCCCTAACCCCTCCCCTGGGCTGTCTTTGTCCCCTCCGCATCCCAGGTTTCTGCATCAGATCCCTACCATTGAGTCACTCTACTTCCCTACTGTGACACTGCCTGCTACTACCCATCTTGATGTTCATTCTGCTGACCCCCGGGACTGACCATGACCCATATCCCTAACCAGCCTGAACAGTCAGTCCCAACTGAAGACTAACCAGACACCTGACTGCTTTCCATGCAGATCCCCAAATGGTGATCCGGGACCCCCTTGCTGATGGCAACCCCCTTGACTTGACAGCAACTCAAACCATTCCCACACTATAGGATGTCTGAAAGGAATTGGTATTGAGATTTAGGCATTAGCTGACCTGAGATTTGGCATCAGTGCTTGTCCCAGGCCCATATTGTGTGTCTCCTATAAGATCATTTACAGTTGACAATGTGGCAGTTACAGCACGGAGATGGGCATCTGAGTCAAATCTGCTTCCCTACCTGGAGTTGCAACACAGTAAAATTAAAATCTTCAAAGGCTCAAAAAATTACCCCAATGGTCCTTAACCACTTTTGAGTAGCCAGTCTGGAATTTTAGGATAATCGATTATAAACCTGCTGCCTTTATAGCTTAAACAAAAGATCTAATACTTCATTAACAATATAGTAGCTTTAGCAGAGTAAACTGAGACAGTAAGGCATTTGAATTGATATTTACAATTTGAGCCAAATCATTTGTTTTCAGCACCCACTCTCACACATAAGACAAACAAATAAGCACAGTTAAGGGATAAATCAATAAAAGGGAAAATAACAAAACTGGCCAGATTACTTAAGCAGCTTCCATAACGTGTTATTTCACAGGTACATAGGATTATCTTGGAATTGACTAATGCCATCTTTTCCAGTTCACTCTGAAGAATCTTCAATATAATTTAATTTCTATTCTCTGAATCTCTAATAGCTGATGATAAGAGGTTAGGCAAGGTGCTTTTGACAGGGCACTTTTAAATCTTCGTGCATTAGCATCAAGAGCCAAACTCCTTCTCTCAGAAACTCCCGATGCAAAACAGTTCAAAAAAACTCTAGCCCCACCCTATATTGGACCATCAGTTCTGACCCAGTTCCCAGGTATTGACCTTGTTAATGACCAAACAGCTGATATCTGGTTAAGTACAAGACCTTTCAGTTGTTGAAGCATCCATAGAGCACTTTTTAACGAGAAACAACCTGCAATTAACTTTCAGCATTCCATTTCCTCCCATGCATTGTATTCCTCCTTCGAAAACCAATAACAGTTTGTTTTATTTAACAGTTCTTTTTGTTAACACAATCTGCTGCTACCATTCTAAAGGTCACCTCTCAGCTCCCAGTTCATAGCTCCAAACAAAAAATGGTTAAAAAAAAATTGAAGTATCAATGATGGCTCTAGCAGGCTCCCTGTTGATCCCAACCTTGTGAAAATGGTTACTGATTGCTCTCGCAAGGTATCTTTCAGATCTGGCGACACGGTGGCATTACTACTCATGTGGCCAGTCACTCTTGCATATCATCTTTCGTAATGCATCACTAAACACATGACATAGCCTGATTTTCCAGGAAAGCATACAATATTTCCATTAGTCAAGCATCCACAACTCTTAATATACCTTTGGGACTATTGGTCTAGCCTTCTGGCTCGTAGAGGAGCTACTTTATGCACTGATCACCTGCCAGTGCTGCTCAGTCTTTACGATCAAAGGTCAACATGCCAGAGGGTGGGCAGAGATGCCTTTATACAGCCTTTATTGTACCTCTTTTTCCAAACATAGGCCACATCCCATTAGTGGGGAAAAATGTGAACAAGTGATGATTGCAATTGGCATGTGTTCATGAGGATGTGAAGAATAACAGAAGGAAATTAAAAATTGTTAAAATACTTAATAATGCTATGCCCTTTTCAAAACATTCTGTATATTTATCAACAGTGAAAGTCCAATTCACAAGCTTGCAATCTATATTTGATATCTTGCATATCAGAATAATGAGGAACGGCAATTGAGTGTCTTATTCCCAAATTAATATGTAAATGAAGCAACTGCATTTTTGAAGTTGGCACTACTAGTTTTTCTGATCCATCACACTACTAATAGTTTCAGCAAAAGTCTCCAATTCATCTTGGCTCCTAGCTGCTTGATTTACACTGATTGAATAAGCAACTAAGTCTAGGCTCATCAATTTTTGGTGATACAATCAGACAACTTGTACGGAATGAAATGGAGGTTACTTAGTTTGTCTCCCCAAGATATCAGCATAGAACATAGAACAGTACAGGCCGACTCCACTATCCTCTCCTGCAATCCATTCCACACTTCTACCATTCTGAGTAAAGAATCTACATCTGACTTCCCCCATATCCACCTCCACTCGCTTTAAGACTATGCCCCCTCGTAATAGCTACCTCCACCCTAGGAAAACGTCTCTGGCTGTCCACTCTATCTGTACCTCTGATTATTTTGTACACCTCTATCAAGTCACTTCTCATCTTTCATCATTCTGAAGGAAAAGCCCTAGGTCTCTCAACCTTTCCTCATAAGACCTTGCCTCCATTTCAGGCAACATCCTGGTAAATCTCCTCTGCACCTTCTCCAACGCTTCCATATTTTTCCTGTATTGTGAGATAAACACTGCTAATTTTTTTAAGAGAGGTTAAAACAAAAAAGAGTAATCTTTTTTATGTATCTACTACAGTGAGGACTGAAGTTTCAGCACGTGTTATGATTGCTGGTGCCTACCAGCTGACATTTGTGAGATTAATGCTCAAATGTCCCACCCCAAAGTCCCATGACAAACATAAAACATATCTTAAAAGACATCTTTGGAGTCCAGATTGTTCTCTTGGCTTGTGATGACCATTTCCACCCTTGGCAAAATGGCTACAATCTTCTATTATGTCTCTTTTGTACCAGGCAAATGGAAATCCTTGCTGTAAATCCCATTCTGTGACACGGCTGGCCTAGTAATGGGAAAGCAGAGGCTCTATTCTTTGCAAGGGTAACTGGAACTTACAAAACTCTCATGGTCAGAAAATGCCGCAAGATTTCACCAGTTCAGGCGGCATCTATAGGGGAAAACAAGTTTAACATTTCACTGTGCATTCATTATTCTGATAAGTAAGTGTTTTCTTATGGTGGAAATCTATTTAAGCAGATAAGGAATTTTGCATCAAAATATTCAAGGTATTACTAACATTTTCAGAACCTTAAAAATGTCCATAAGCGGAAAAAAAATCTCTTATTGGAGCTATATACTTGTCACAGAAAGAAAGGCAACGTCTTTCAAAATTAGAAGATGAGAGGTTGGCACGGGAGAAGGCTCAAAAACAGAAAGACTTCTGTGAACGTTTGAACAGATCAATGGCACTGAAGAAAAAACGGTTAGCGAAGGAGGAGGAAGAGGAGCGGGCACTTGATGCAAAGATAAAAGAGCAAGCTCTGAAGGAAAGTGCTGAAGATGCCCAAGAGCAATTGCAGAAAAAGGTAAGAGACCTGAATCATCTTGTACCACAATATAGGGGAAAAAAGTGTTTTTGTCATGATTGAAGTTATCTTGGTAGAATCATAGAATCCCTACAGTGTGGAAGCAGGCCATTTGGCCTGTCGAATCCACATTGACCCTCTGAAGAGCATCCCACCCAGACTACCCCCTATCCTATTCCTGTAGCCCCTCATTTCCCATGGATAATCCATCAGCCTGCACATCCCTGGACTTTGGACAATTTAGCATGGCCAATCCACCTAATCTGCACAGCTTTGGACCGTGGGATGAAACTGGACCACACGGAGGAAACTCATGCTGACATGGGGAGAATGTGCAAGCTCCACGTAACAGTCGCCCAAGGGTGGAATCAAACCTGGGTTCACTATGAGGCAGCAATGCTAACCACTGAGCCACTGTGCTGCCCCTTTATTCTTCTTTATTTTCTCCTATTTATTATTTCCTTATTTAATAATTCTGAATACTGGATACCTTGTACAAATTTGATACAATTTTGGATCCATTCAAAATTAGTATCCCCTTTCTTGTTTATTTCATCCCTCTACATATTTATCTTGAGTACGACCATATGAACATTCACATTAGGAACAGAAGTAGACCGTCAAGTAGACCACACTTGACCATCTGAGCCTATCCACTATTCATAGCTCAATTATTCCACATTCCCTTCTACCACCAAGAACCTTTCTTCCAATGTTTACTAATCTGTAGATATATTTCCTAATCAACCTGTTCAGACGTGTTATTGCACATCTCTGGAGCAGATGGAACTTGAATCTGGACCTCCTGGATTAGAGGTATGGATACTACCACTGTGTTATAAGCACCCTTAGTGGCAGCTTTGGAATGCTCTCTATTACTCCAGGTGCAGTACAACCTGATGTTCAATGTGACTTTAGTTAGATTCGTCTACATCGAATGATAATGATTGAACATTTGCACAAATGCTTATATCCTAGTTTGTAAACCCATTGATGAACAAGGGGAAAAATCTAATTTTACTCTCAATCCTGTTAACTTAAAAACAATTTTTTTTTCCTTAGCTGGATCTCCACAGAGAAGTACAAATGTATCGAAAATATTTGGCTCAGAGGGCAGATGATGAAAGACGTCGTGAAGAGGAAACAAATCGGCTAATTGAGGAGGATGTAGAGAAAACGTGGGCTAAACGCAATGAGCAGGTGCGTCTAAAGAAAGAGGCTCTAGATCGCCTCAAGAAGGAAGTAATGGAAACACGCAGACTTCAGGTTCAGGAACGTTGTAAGTAATTTGTTTGGCTTCTCCCCAAAGATTTTTTAAAGTTCATTGATTAAATTATAGATTTGATTTTCACTTCACTCAGGAAAACAAGCTGGGCAATCTAATAAAAAAAACCTAACTCCCCACAAATCCCTGTACAGTTTAAAGTTTAACCTTTCTTCATTCCCTAATGCTTGCTTCCTAGCCAGATGATTCCTGAAATCATACGTGAAGAAAGAATATCTGTGCTTGGTCTGGTGAAGATGTTGGTTGCCAGTGGTGACATGATAAGGACATGGAGGGCAGGGTCGTTTGCTGTAATCTGCACTGACCTGGTAGTGTCACCTTCTCTTACTTTCTTTGCATAGCTGGATTTCCTGAACGCTGAGAGCACATTATAGGCAGTGTTAAATATGAATCAGGCCAACATTTCCATTGTGGAAGTCCAATTTACCTGTGTGAATGAAGTGTTCCATCTTCCCAAATTGGGACATTCATGTGGGTTAAAGTCGCATTGACCTTCTTTTCGTTTTTAAACACCGACTCTCAGACCACTCTTACCTGTCATGAAGTTTAGTATCATGGCCTTTAAACCATGATGTGATAGTTTTGGGGAAGAGATCTTCCTAAATGTGGTGAATGGCCCTTTAATGAACATCTAAAAACAGAACTCCTTGAATTAAACAATGGAACACATTTTAATTTGTCAGCCAGGGCTCCCTGATTCAATCAGATTATCAGGCCTGTTTGGAACTCATATTCAGTGAGGTTGACTTTGTTACAATCACTGTATCTGTCTCCCTCTGAGTCTGTAGACAGAGGCTGGTCCTTTCTAGGAGAGCCTCCTGGGGTAGTTTAGCACTGGGTCAGGTTCTTCTGACACAGCATTTGATACAGGAGGTGTGTAATGCATGGGACCTCGCCTCTTGCTCCAAGAGTGCCTTAGTGGAATTTCACCCTCTTCTACCTGTGGCAACAGCATCAAGGTGGCTCCTTCAATCATGTCCAACTCTGATTCAGAGGGCTTAACAAAGCTTAATGGAGATGGTGAATTCAAAGATTCGGGAAGCATTTCCGAATGTTCCAATGGGCAGGGAACAGAAAGCTCAAACTTAACTTGGTACAGAGTCTTCTACCCATCAGCAGCTCTGCTTGTGCTCTCCTAGAGTTGTATGTATGTGGTCGTATAATCAAATAATAACCATTACAGCTTGATATCTAACAAGGCTGTAGGCAGTTGCATCTAGCCAGCTTTCTAAGTATGGACTGCACTTTCCATCAGGCCATTGTATAATGTTGAATCCCATTTGACTTTAAAAAATAACCTCAAATTCCCTGCTGGTAAATAATGGCCCATTAATTGCGACTAACCCTTCCAGGACTCCATGTGTTGAAAAAGATGTGTGCGGTTTTTCTATCATCGTTCCTGTGTTGGGTGAATGAAGTCTATGCATGTCCAACCACTTTGAGTGGACATCTAGAATGACTAAGAACATTGAGCCCATGAAAAGACCTGCACTGTCAACATGTAACCGAGTCCTGAGTTTACCCACCCGTTTTCATGAATGTGGGAGAGCTGCTGACAGTAATTTTTGACTTTGTTGACACTCCGAGTGTTGCCGCACCAATGTGACTGTGCCTACATCCAAGCCTGGCCACCAGACGTAACTTGTCACCAACATCTTCACTTTTGCGACCCCTGCATGACCCTGGTGGAGTTCAGCCTGTATCTGGCAGCGAGCTTTGCTTGGGACAATTACTGTTGCTCCCCATAACAATATTCCATCGTCTACTGTGATCTGGTCTCTCCAGGTCCAAAAAGATTAAAATTCTAATTGTGATGGCCTTTTGGTTTCCCACATTAATACAGACGGTTTCTAAGCATCTCATTAAGGGCTTCATCACAGACTTCCGCCAGTCATTTTAATCTAGTTGAAAGTCCTGATACAGATTTCTCTGGTTCCAGAAGTGCTGAGTAAAAGCGACAGCATTTTAGAGGAGATGGTAAGAACTGCCGATGCTGAAGTCAGAGGTAACACAGTGTGGAGCTGGAGGAGCACAGCAGGCCAGGCAGCATCAGAAGAACAGGAAAGAAAAGTTCTAACCCGAAACGTCAACTTTCCTGCAGCTATGATGCTGCCTGGCCTGCTGTGCTCCTCCAGCTCCCCACTGTGTCATATCAACATCTTAGAGGATGCTTGGGGTTGTAATATTGATTAGCTCTGTTCGTCAATTCTTGAAAAGTTTTAGTATCTGGTGCCACAGGGAAAAAGTTGCAGCTCCACAAGCAGTCATAAGAGTTACTTGCTGTTTCCCATCTGCCACAATGTCATTTGCCCTTAGAAAATAACGCATTCTTTCCACATACTGGGCCTCCTCAACAGCAGGGTCAAATAAGACAAGCTTCCATAACAAAACAGAAAGTTGTAAACACAGCCCAGACCATCACGCAAGCCAACCTTCCATCCACTGATTCCATCTATACTTCTCATTGCTGCGGAAAGGCCACCTACGGCATCAAGGACCCCTCCCATCTCAGTTATAATCTCTTCCAACCTCTTCCATCAAGCAGAAGGTGCAAAAGCTTAAACACATGTGCCAACAGGTTTCAGAATAACTTCTTCCCTGTTTTTATTAGACTTCTGAATGGGCCTGTCAAGTTTAAAATCTAATGTTGATCTTAGTTTTTGTGCACCTTCTTAGTCACTGTAACGTTGTATTTCTTGGTCTGTTCAATCACCCTATGATCTTTGTATGTTATGATCTGCAGGACTGATGCAAAACAGAACTTTTCACTGTACTTACATACATGTGACAATAATAAATCAAAATGTAAAAAATCAAATCAAAGCATGATGCTTACCCCCAACTCAAAGACGATGGTTGTGAGCAGATTTCTTCAAGATCGTGCCCCAATGCCACTTTGAAATAACTCCACAGAGGCGACTATTCCATCACCAAGTCACCCTCTATTTACACCTGAAAATTCCTTGACTTTAGTACTGCTTCATTCATCATCAAGTACCAAAGTGTCATTATCTCTGACACGTACCCTTTCTGTATGTCAGCCAGAGTTCCCTGATTGCATACAGATTAACAGTCGCATTCGGGGAACTCATATTTTATGAGGTCCAATTGGCTAATCTATACAGTAAAATATTGAGAGGTTTTAATTGGTAAACACCAACATTTTCATTGCGCCTTAGTATTGAAATCCATAGTATGTTGTTTGTGAACATGATAAGAGGTTAGGTAAAACTGATGCCAGCAAACATTTTCAGGCTTGCGATAGGCTGTGACATTTTAGTAGTTGCCTCAGCATAGTACACAACTATTTTTAAAATCTTATGTTATTTCTCTTTTCTGTAAAAACTGTTAAATCAATGTAGATCTCAAATTGTACTCTATGTTTCAAAAATATCTCATCCTGAATTGCGCAGCGTGTAGGTATGGGGTCTAATAATAATAATAATAAAAATGAGATGATATGCATCTAAGTTTACTGGTTGATAATTACCTGGTCTGTAGGAGCTTAAAATTACTTCAGAAGGCTGCCTGGGTCTCCATGTTGATCTGAATTCTTTTGATGATCATTCACCTGCACATTTTGATGTCCATTACTTCTGTTTCTCATTTTTTGTTCTCTTGGGGGCCCTAAGCTCCTATTTGCTCCCATCGCCATTACCAAGATGTGCCAGATTTGACCTCTCCCCTCCCAGATACTTTGCTATCACTAATTTCTAAGTTGAACGATCATTACTCAACTGTCTTCTTATTGCCTGTGTCCCAAGGTTGAATTAGGCCACAGCTACCTTCTGCTCAGTACAAATGAAATCCTGGCTGAGTATAAAAGCATCAGAGGAGAAGTGAGAAAGCAAATAAGTAAAGAGAGAATATGAAGAAATATGTAATCTTCAATATAAAAGTAAATCTCAAAGTCTTCTATTAGCATGTTAGATTGAAAGGTTTGTAAAAGAAGGTGGGGGCTCATTATGGACCAGAAAAAGGACTTACACCTTGAAACACGTATACTTTCTGTGTCTGTTTCTTTACCAAGAAAATGCTGCACAGGTCAGTATGAAAGATGAGGTAGTTCAACCACTTAGTGATCAAAATTGATACGGAGGAGACATTGCATAAGTTGTCCATACTTGAAGTGGCAATGTACCAGGATCAAGCATTAAAGGATATAAGAGGCTGTAACTATATCTTGCCAGGCTTGTCTACACTCAGGACTAATGACAGTAGACTGGACAACTGTACTTTTCATTAAACGTTGTAAATATAAGCCCAACAACTACAAGCTAATCGAATTAACTTTGGTGGTGGACCAGCCTCTAGGGCAATAATTTGGATCAAAATTAGTGTCACTTGGACAAATGTGGGTCATTTAAGGAAAGTCAGCAGGCCTGGATTTTATGACCCCTGATAGGGGAGAGAGTTTGTGTCTGCCAATTTGGAAAAAAAGGAATAGACAGTTATACTTGCTAACAAACCAGTTGTCTCAATTATTAGAATAGATAAGTGAGATTCTGAAAGTTTTTTTTTAATTAATCTGCTCAAAAGACAGGAAGGAAGAGAATAGCACATCAGTTGAGGGTGCCCTGTGTGCATTAGGCAATTTTTCCCAGGAATGATGCCCGACACCTGGCCTTTAAAATCTGCTGTTCCCACTCCGTAGACTTCCTCATCCCTTTCCACCCTCTACGCCTTAGTCCAGGTCCTTTGAGATCCATTATTCTCCCTCTGAGTCTGTTTGCAGGCTCAGCAGTGCCTTCTACTGAGTTCGGGTGCTGTTGGGATTGCTAGAGGTGCTGTTGGTCAGATTGACTGCAATTGTTTAGGGTGGAACTTCTTCTGGGAGCCCTACACTTAGGTAGTTAGGCCGTACACAGCATGTTAATTCTGCAAGGTGGCCACTTTTTATGTTATTTGTTGTGGATCTGAGCGAGACACCCCTTAAATCCCACTCCACTCACTACTCTTTGTTAAAATTCAGCTCAGCATGAGTTTTTGAGGACAAATCATGTTTGATTGACTCATTAACCTCACTTTCACCATGGACGTCCAGTCCCTATGCACCTGTATTCCGCATGCAGATGGCCTCAAGGCCCTCCGCTTCTTCCTGTCCCGCAGGCCCGACCAGCCTCCCTCCACCAACACCCTCATCCGCCTAGCCGAACTCGTCCTCACCCTCAACAACTTCTCTTACGATTCCTCCCACTTCCTACAGACAAAGGGGGTGGCCATGGGCACCCGCATGGGCCCCAGCTATGCCTGCCTCTTGTAGGTTACGTGGAATAGTCCCTCTTCCGCACCTACACAGGCCCCAAACCCCACCTCTTCCTCCATTACGTTGATGACTGTATCGGCGCTGCCTCTTGCTCCCCAGAGGAGCTCGAACAGTTCATCCACTTCACCAACACCTTCCACCCCAACCTTCAGTTCACCTGGGCCATGTCCAGCACATCCCTCACCTTCCTGGACCTCTCAGTCTCCATCTCAAGCAACCAGCTTGTAACTGATATCCATTTCAAGCCCACCGACTCCCACAGCTACCTAGAATACACCTCCTCCCACCCACCCTCCTGCAAAAATTCCATCCCCTATTCCCAATTCCTCCGCCTCCGCCGCATCTGCTCCCATGATGAGGCATTCCACTCCCGCACATCCCAGATGTCCAAGTTCTTCAAGGACCGCAACTTTCCCCCCACAGTGGTCGAGAACGCCCTTGACCGCTTCTCCCGCATTTCCTGCAACACATCCCTCACACCCCGCCCCCACCACAACTGCCCAAAGAGGATCCCCCTCATTCTCACACACCACCCCACCAAACTCCGGATACAACGCATCATCCTCCGACACTTCCGCCATCTACAATCCGACCCCACCACCCAAGACATTTTTCCATCCCCACCCTTGTCTGCTTTCCGGAGAGACCACTCTCTCCGTGACTCCCTTGTTCGCTCCACACTGCCCTCCAACCCCACCACACCCAGCACCTTCCCCTGCAACCACAGGAAATGCTACACTTGCCCCCAACTCTCCTCCCTCACCTCTATCCCAGGCCCCAAGATGACTTTCCATATTAAGCAGAGGTTCACCTGCACATCTCCCAATGTGGTATACTGCATCCACTGTACCCGGTGTGGCATCCTCTACATTGGGGAAACCAAGCGGAGGCTTGGGGACCGCTTTGCAGAACACCTCCGCTCGGTTCGCAATAAGCAACTGCACCTCCCAGTTGCAAACCATTTCCACTCCCCCTCCCCTTCTTTAGATGACATGTCCATTATGGGCCTCCTGCAGTGTCACAATGATGCCACCCGAAGGTTGCAGGAACAGCAACTCATATTCCGCTTGGGAACCCTGCAGCCCAATGGCATCAATGTGGACTTCACCAGCTTCAAAATCTCCCCTTCCCCCACTGCATCCCGAAACCAGCCCAGTTCGTCCCCTCCCCCCACTGCATCCCAAAACCTGTCCAACCTGTCTCTGCCTCCCTAACCTGTTCTTCCTCTCACCCATCCCTTCCTCCCACCCCAAGCCGCACCTCCATTTCCTACCTACTAACCTCATCCCACCTCCTTGACCTGTCCGTCTTCCCTGGACTGACCTACCCCCTCCCTACCTCCCCACCTATACTCTCCTCTCCACCTATCTTCTTTTCTCTCCATCTTCGGTCCGCCTCCCCCTCTCTCCCTATTTATTCCAGAACCCTCACCCCATCCCCCTCTCTGATGTAGGGTCTAGGCCCGAAACGTCAGCTTTTGTGCTCCTGAGATGCTGCTTGGCCTGCTGTGTTCATCCAGCCTCACACTTTGTTTTCTTATGTTTGATTGACTGTCTGGATTTGTTTTTAAAGAGATGTCAGAGAAGGTTAATGTGTTGTACATGGACTTTCAAAAGGCATTTGATACCATGCTGCACCACAGACTTGTAAGCAATTATAGCTATTGAAATAAAAGGGACAGTAGCATAATGGATGCAAAACCAGTGAGTGACAGGAAACAGGGAGTATTAGCTGATGAATAGTTTTTCAACTGGAGAAAGGTTTGTAGTGGAGTTTTCCAGAAGTAATATTCAGTACCTTGCTCTTCTTGATATAAAATAATGATCTTAACATTTGTACGGGGCATAGTTTCAGAATTTGAGGATGATTTGAAACTTGAAATCATTGTGAACTGTGAAGGAGCATAGTTTAGAACTTCAGAACGACTTAGATAAGTTGGTGGAATGGACGGATACATAGCAGATAATACTCAATGTAGAGAAGTGTGAAGTGATCCATTTTGGTTAAAAGAACACAGAGTGGCAATATAAAATAAACAATACAACCCTAAAGAGAATTCAGGAGCAGGGACATTTAGATGTATGTGCATAAGTCGTTGAAGGTAACAGGGCAGTTTAAAAGAGTGAATTAATAAATCATACAGTATCCCAGGCTCCATTAAAGGGACACAGAGTACAATAGCAAGGAACATACAGACAAAGAATATGAACAGGCCACTAGACTCTTTAAGCCTGCTCCGCCATTCAATAAGTCTGTGGTTGAAGTTATGTTCTACCTGTATAAAACAATGGTCAACCTCAGCTGAAGTATTGAGCATAGTCTGGATGCTACACAAGGTTATGCATGGTAGACTAATTAGTAAAATTAGGCCACATGATATTCAGGGTGGGGCTTCCAATTGGATACAAAATTGGCTTTATGGTAGGAGACAGAGAGTGGTGGTGGACGGCCATTTTTCAGACTGGAGGCCTGTGACCAGTGGTGTTCCACAGGGATCAGTACTTTTGTCAGTCATTTATATTAATGATTTGAATGATAATATTGGAAGCATGGTTCGTAAGATTGCAGATGACACCAAACTTGGTAGTATAATGGACAGTGAAGAAGGTTATCTAAGATTACAAAGAGGTCTTAATCAATTGGATCAATGGGCTGAGGAGTGGGAAATGGAGTTTCATTTGGATAAATGTGAGTTAGTGCATTTTGGTAATACACACAAGGACAGGACTTATGCAATTAATGGTAGGGCCCTGGGTAGTGTTATAGAATAGACTGTTCTACAGGTAGCCTCACAGGTACACAAAGTGGTGAAGAAGGCATTTTTAATGCTTGCATATTGCTCCCTCCTTTGAGTATAGGAGATGGGATGTCATGTTGAGGTTGTATAGGATGTTGGTGAGGCCTCTTCTGGAGGTGATTCTCATCACCCTGTTATGGGAAAGTTATAATTAAACTGGGGAGGGTTCAGAAAAGATTTACCAGCATGTTGCCGGGAATGGATGGTTTGAGAAATAAAAATAGAATGGAAAGGCTGGGACTTTTTTCACTGGAGTGTAGGAGGTTTAGGGGTGACCTTATTGAGGTTTATAAAATCACGAGGAGCGTAGATTAGGTGAATGATAAAGATCCTTTCCCTAGTTTGGGGGAGTTCAAAACTAGGTGGTGTATTTTTGAGGTGAGAGGAGAAAGATTTAAAATGGATGAGGGGCAACCTTTTTACACAAAGAATGATTCATGTGTACAATGAACAGCCAGAGGAAGTGCTGGATGCAGGTACAGTTACTAAGTTTAAAAAACGTTTTGGATAAGTTCACGAGTAGGAAAGGTTTGGAGGGATATGGGCCAAGCACAGGAAGTGAGACTAGTTTAGTTTGGGAACATGGTTGGTTGGACTGAAAGGTCTATTTCCATGCTGTATGACTCTATGACTCTACACTTTAGGAAGGATGTGAAGATAAGTGACAAGAGAAAAGGTTCATGTGAATGGTTCCAGGGATGAGGAACTTAAAATAATTAGATTTTTTGGAGAAGTTGGATGATTTTCCTTGGTCAAAAGAAGTTTGAATAGAGATTTAATAGAACTATTCAAAACCATGAAGTATCTGGACTGTGTAAATAGGAAGGACATGTTCCCACTGGTGGGAGGATTGAAAAAAGAAAGGCACAGATTTAAGAAATTGGCAAAGAAATGGCAAGAAGACATGAGGACATAATGAGTGATTAGGATTTGGAATGCACTGCCTATGTTTGTGGTTCAATTGAGGTAATCAAGAGACTTTTGGATTTTTAACTGAAGATGAA
The DNA here is from genome assembly GCF_030684315.1 of Stegostoma tigrinum. Lineage (NCBI taxonomy): Eukaryota > Metazoa > Chordata > Chondrichthyes > Orectolobiformes > Stegostomatidae > Stegostoma > Stegostoma tigrinum. The sequence goes on from NC_081354.1 coordinate 158,410,515, forward strand.
GAATAGGCAGGGTTACAGAGGGAAGGTGGAGAAATGACATTAAGTGAATTGCTCTGTTGGAGAACTGGCAGACCATGATGGGCTGAATTGTCTCCTTTTATGCTTTAACAATTCTGTAATTCTGTGATTCCATTCCCTTCTCTCTATTTTTCAAAGGGCCCTAGCAAAGCATTTGTCTCATTACAAACATCAATAGCCTATTCACTCTGTCACTGATCATCTTGATAGTGTGTTTGCTGGAAGATAGAAGACCATGGGACCATGAGAATTTGGAACAAAAGCAGGTCATTCAGCTGTGCTATTAAATAGGATCATTACTCATCCGACATTCCCCATGCCCATTTTCCTACCTTTTTCATGTCACCTATGATTTCCCCGACTGATCAAGAACCTATCTCTCAGCCTTAAATATACACAAGGAATGTGTCCCCATAGCTCTCTGTGGTAAGAAGTTCCAAATACACTCCACCCTCTGAGAAAAGAAATTCCTCTTCATCTCAGTCTTGGCACCCCTAATTCTGAGACTATGTCCTTTGGTCCTAGACAATCCCATGAGGGGAAACATACTCTCAATATTTACTTGTCTGATAATTTAAGAATCCAGTATGCTTCAATGACATGACCTGCCATTCTTGTAAATATCAATAAATAGAGACACAACTTGATAAACCTTTGTATATTGTATAATCCTTCCGTACTGGAGATCATTCGAGTGAACCTCCTCTGATCTGCTTCCAAGGAAGTAATATCTTTCCTTAACAGCTCACAGTACTCCAGATGGAGTCACCAGAATTTTATACAATTGCAGTGTTTCATTTTCCTAACCTTCTTCCTGTTACACTCAGCTAATTCATTATTGCCTCGTGATTTCAAGGTGATGGAAAATTCATGGTAAAAATGTTCAATTTCTATTTTCAGTGGAGAAAAATATGAAGACCCCAGAACAGATGGCAGAGGAAAGAGCCAAAATTATTCAAACTGTTGAAGAGCTGAACAAAGTGGAAGATGAAAAATTGGCCAGGTACATATTGCAGGTTATAAGAGAATATACAAGTCATCAGTTTGACCTTGTTACAACGTAAATTGTAGTATCTAATGGCTGTTGGTGGGTAGTGGGCTCAGAAACAATTGAAGTTCACAACGATTCTAATGTAATCTCAATTTAAATCTAGTGACTATTGAAACCTATTATAATGCAGAAAATAATTTTCCCTTGATGAAAGCCATCTCTATGATGCATCAATTATACAAAACAAGTTGGGTTCACTCAGCACTCAGGTTGAATCTAACATCTTTGATCCTGAGTTGAGCTTCAAACCTCCCATTTGCTCCAACACTAACTCTGTTCAATCCATCTCCATAATATTTCTCTACCTCACACAAATCACTACTGAATCCCTTCAGCATAATTACATTAGATCTTTCTCCTTATACATTTATGGAATGAATATGCCACTGACTAGGACAGCATTTTTTGCCCACCCCTCATTGCCCAGATGATAGTTACGAATCAACCACATTACCTTGAATCTAAACTTGCATATCTGCCAGATGAGGTAAGGACAGCAGATTTTCTTCCCTTAAGAACTTCAGTGAACCAGTTGGGTTTTTACAAAAATCAGCATTAGTTACATGGTCAGCATTAGGTCTCTTTTTAAATTTCAGATTTTTATTAAATTCAAATTTTTGCATCCCAAAATGAATGTTCCCAGCACTTCCTGTTGTTCTTAACCATCCCCAAGAATCCCTGGTCGTGACCTTTTACTACTGAATTTCCCACTTGAAAAGTGACTATCAATCTTTGCCAGAACTGAGCATTCCTGCTCCTTACCCACTTCCCTCCAAATATTGAGATCCTCCACTCTGGTACCTTTATCTAAATTCCACTGATATATCACGTCTCTTCCCACCACCAAATGTTTACCCTGACCTTATCCATTTCACCATAACATCGACTCTCGTAAGTTCTCTGCCACTGTGTTGGTTGTCATCTGGTGTCCTGTAAAGAATCAATGAACGTTTATGATGTGTTACAGTCCTCCTCCCTACCCCTCCAAAGCTGTCTCAGAGGACAGAATTCAATGTTGGCAATAAAGGTTTCACCTATTGGCTGGAGAACAGCCAGTAGTTTATCAGGCCCTTGACTGGCTAGCATTGGTCCTTTCCTAAGTTTTGGATTCGAGACGATCGAACTCCCACCCCTTGAGCTACTGCTCAAGGCCTGGTTTCCATTTGGCTGTCAATGCCACTGAGAGCCGTGGCCACTGCCAGAAATGCACCCAGTGAATGCTGAGGGATTTGAGTCACGAGTGAGTGAGACTGGAGTGGGAGCCAAAGAGATTCACTGACTAGTGAGCAGGAAGGATTCAAAAGAAAGGGTAAGCATTTGGTTCCTGAGGACTCTCCATTCACAATGTTGGTCCATTGATCAGGCATTTTGAATGAGGGACTCTCCCTAGAATCCTGTAAGCAAACCTGATAGCATTGTCTTCTTGGGTTCCCGCTCAGTGGCTATGAAAAAAAACAGATGGTAGAAATGTCCACTTCCTTCCGCAATGTGGGGATTTGTGAGAAAGCTGGGAGAATACAGTGAAAACGGAAAAAAATCATAATATTGACGTTGAGAAAAAAATTCCAATTTTCCATTTAATACTTAAACAATGACTCCAGAATCTCACTAATGATGAGCTCCTACCTTAGTTCGATACAATTGTATCGCATTAATAGCCCAACTCACCTCATTTCTAAGCAGCTTCCAATTCTTCTATCCTTCCCTGAGAAACTGGATGGCCTGACTGAGTGTGAAAGTTAGAATAGTGACCTGGCAGCAACTGCTCATTGCTTGCTTCTCCAAGCCTTCAGCCAATGCAGTCTTTACCACAATGTCCCTACATGCTCCATAAACATTGTCCTCCTCCAACCTTCATCCATGCAAATTGGCATTGACGAGCCACCAGCCTGATCACATCATCATGTCTCTTGGTGTGGACCAACACACATGCCACTTCAGCCTTTTACAACTTGACTTTGGGGCCGAGGGACACCTACAACTCTCATATTTCTGCTGGGTTGCTTTACATGTGTAGACATGCATGCATCTCATTTGTATACCCATGATGCATCTTAACACTATTTTTTTTATGCAGTATTCACTTTGTACCGACAAGGTGGTGACTTGCCTCTGGAGCCTGCATTTTTCACCGTGTAGAGAGACAGGCAGGCAACTTATCATGGCTTGGAGCATTAAACTGTCAAGGGTTTGGGCATGTTGCTATACTGCACTGTGCAATGTCAATTTCACATCTATGAAATGTGCCAGCAACTTGTGTGACAAACACACTGTGTTTGCTTCAACCAAATGGCTACATCCGGAAAACAAAGAGATCAGTCCTGAATGCAGTCAAGGTGAAGTCCGCTTAAACAGGGGCTACCACCACCGTTAGCCAAGGTATCTCCAGTCCCGGGGTTTGGCCCTGGTCAGTCAGGCCCTTGTCCCAGAATCCGTCTTTTCAGTGTATGGATTAGGCCATGACCCATCCTACAGGTCACGCAGTCAGGCTGGGGATGTTGCTGAAGGATGGGGAGTTTTAATGAGAATGATGAGAGATAGTTATGACATGTCACAAGATGTCATGTATGATTGATTACACAGAGTGAATTGGAAGCTATATTGGAGAGTTCGAAACAGGTCAGAGTAAATTAAATGAGTGCATAGTTCTGAAACATAAGCCAAAACAATGAAGGTGCAACGAAGGTTAGTTAAATTGCTAAATCAAGACAATGGACACTTGAAGGATTTTTTTAACCAGCTTAGTAATAATTTCCAGTAACAATAAAAATAAGAGCAATGCAACTGAATAGTCAGCAGATGGTGCTAACTTACTTTTAATAGGTTGAAATCTCACTCACCTAGAAAGACTCCGGGCAGCAGTGTTTCAGTTTAAAAGATGTGCCCATGTTTGCTTGGGTTCTACCCAAGTCTAACAGTAGTTCCAGCAGTACTATGAGAGAACTCACCAGATTGTACAAGACCCCTATTAATTCTGCTTACTGTGGGTTGGCATCATAAGGGTTTGGAACTTCTGCCTGCTTTAAAAATGATGTTGAAAGATCATTCCACTGTAGAAGGCAATTGCTTAGTTGGAAGTAACAACTTTCCTGATTCATTTATTTCACATGACACACTCCGTTCCCAGATGGGTTCAAATGGGCCCTATTGAGGACACTGAAGATCACACCCACCCCCACCCACCACCACCCACCACCACCACCTGCACCATCTCAACCTCAAATCGTCTGGGCAAGGAGCACAGATTTTTCTGTAAATACAAATGAAATATCTGCCCACTGACCCTGCCAACTCAGGCAATTGGTGGTGAGAGTTGGGGACCCACTGCTGTGGGCATTGAATATGCCTATGCAACCCTACTGTAACCACTAGGATCCTCTGAGCTTATTTTCCTCGAGGCATATTGTACATGAAGATTGATCATAGAGTCATAGAGTTATACACATGGAAACAGACCCTTCAGTCCAACTCGTCCATGCTGACCAAGTTCTCAATCTACTTGCTTGCTTTTGGTCCATATCCCTTTAAGCCTTTCCTATTCATTTACCTGTCTAAATGTCTTTTAAATGTTATAGCTGGACCTGCATCCATCACTTCATGTGGCAGTTTCTTTCACATACGAACCATCCTTTGTGTGAAAAGTTGCCCCTCAGGTCCCTTTTAAATCTTTCTCCTCTCACCTATAAAATATGCCAGTTTTGAACTCCCCCACCCTAGGGAAAGGAATTTTGGTATTCACCTTATTTATGCCTCTCATGATTTTATAAATCTCGAACGGTCACCCTCGATCTCCTACAGTCCAGTGAAAAAAGTCTCAGCTGATCCAGCCTCTCCTTATAACTCAAACCCTTCAACCCCGGCAAATCCTGGTAAGTTTTTTCTGAATCCTCTCCAATTTAATAATATCCTTTCTTAGTAATATATCAGGTGACCAGAACTGTATGCAGTATTCCGAAAGTGGCCTCACCAACATCCCGTACAAGGTCAACATGATGTCCCAACTCCTATACCCAATGGCCTGAGCAATGATAACAAGTGTGCTAAATGCCTTCTTAACCACCCTATCTACCTGCAATGCAACTTTCACAGAACTATGTATCTGAACCCTTAGATCTCTCTGTTTGACAATACTACCCAGGGGCCTACCATTAACTGTATAAATGCTATCCTTGTGCATATTACCAAAATACAATACCTCGCATTTACCCAAATTAAACTTCATCTGCTGCTTCTCAGCCCATTGGCCCAATTGATCAAGATCGCCAATCATATCAGGCTCCAACTGACTTTGGCTCTTTTCCATTCTTCACAAAATTGTTATAGCGTGGAAGAAGACCAATCAGCCCAGTGTGTCTGCACCACTCTTCAAATGAGCATCATTACCGAATGTCAATCTCCTGCCGTTTCCTTGTTTCCTTGCATATTCCTTCTGTCCATGACTTAATGTTGCAACTGAGCCTCTCTGCAGCAAGCTTACAAGCAGTGCTTTCCACATCCTAACTACTCGCTGTGTGAAAAAAAATCACACACATGTGGAGCGGTATGGTGCCTCGGTGGTTAGCACTGCTGCCTCACAATGCCAGGCACCCGGGTTCACTTCCATCCTCGGCCAAATGTCTGTTTGGAGTTCGCACACTCTCCCCGTGACTGCATGGGTTTCCTCTGGGTGCTCCGGTTTCCTTCCATGGTCCAAAGATGTGCAGGCTAGGTGGATTGGCTGTGCTAAATTGTCCATAATGTTCAGGGATGTGTAGTTTAGGTGGGTTATGGGGGATGGGTCGGTGTGGACTTGTTGGGCCAAAGGGCCTGTTTCCACACTGTAGGGATTCTAAACAAAAAATATGCTCCTTTTGCAAAACACTTAAAATCTATGCTTGAAGAAGGATCCCGACCCAAAACATCACCTTTCCTGCTCCTCTGATGCTGCCTGGCCTGCTGTGTTCCTCCAGCTCCACATCTTGTTATCGCTGACTCCAGCATCTGCAGTTCTTACTATCTCTTAAATCCATGCCTTCTTGTCCTTGTTCCTTATATGAGCAGGAACGGTCTCTCCCCATCCACTCGATTCAGCCCGCTCACAATTTTGAAAACCTCTATTCAATCTCCTGTTAGTCGTCTTCTCTCCAAAGAGAACACAATATATATTTTAAAATTTCCTTCATCCCTGTTATGAGTCCTCCTGACTTTGCTTCTAAAGACTCTCCCTTTTTTGCATATAGTCTTGCTGGTTTGCTTCCATGTTTTACTTTCTCCCTCCTTTTCAATACGACCTTAGAAAAAGCTACCCCTCTCATGGAGTCATACAGCACAGAAACAGACTCTTCGGTTCAACCAGTCCATGCTGATGGTAACCCCAAACTAAACTAGTCCCACCTGCCTGTGCTTGGCCCATGTCTTTCCAAAACCTTTCCTATGCATGAACTTGTCCAAATGTCTTCTAAACATTGTACCTACATTCACCACTTTCTCAGTTAATTCCACACACGAACCACTCTCTGCTAGATGGATCTATTAAAAACTACTTACAAAAAGCCTCATTTAAAACATAAAGCTCAGCTTTTCTTGGCCAGGCCTTCAGTCATCCAGGATACAAATCTGATTTGCACCTATTCCCAGTTGTACCACAGATTTGCTTCTCAGTTGGCTTTAGGTCTCATTTCATCAGCTATTTCAAATTGTGCAGATTTATTCTTTGACTATCATATAAGAAGCAATCAATTAAAGAATCATTCTCTATTGGTAACATACATGAATCCTTTTCCTGCCCATAGAGTGAAGCAAGCAAATCAGATACATCAGCAGGACCTCCTGGCGCAGATTAAGTACCAAAAGCTTCAGGCTGAGAAAAAGAAGGCAGAAGAACAGCGTGAAGTGGAAGCAGGAAAGCTGGAAGAGGAAGCTTACCAGAAAAAGCTTCAGGACGCCCTTTCTCAACCTTATACCAGCAATGATAAAATTCATCCCTGGAGGAGGGAAAATTGCCTACAGCCCAAGCTCAATGAAACATGTTAGAATGATTGTTGTCATCTGTGAACATATACTGTAGTTTTGTTTGATTTGTAATAACAACTTAAATAGTGCTTAATGATGAAGCACTTGAGTGTATTGTATATTACTATAATGACACAGTGAGTAGTTATAATTTTAGGTAATTAAAATGTTGAACTGGAAAGATTTGCTTTTGTGTTTGGACTGACATCTTCCACACGAAAAGGTATACCACACTTAGCAAAAATCACCAAGGCACCTTTGTAGCCATGACTATTACATATTATATCTTCTTAATCTCTTCCATCTTCTGTCTTCCATGGCTCATCCTGTGATACCTATCTGATTTGATTACCATTTTCCAAGAGAGGTAGAAATTGTTATTTTTCCTATCCTGCAGTCACCTTCGAAGCAAACCAGGCTGTGTTCTAAGGCTCTTTACTTCCTAACTACATGTTGCCCTCAAAAATTGAAGATAGTCAAATCAGCTTTTCTTCAGGGCTCATATATTGTTCACTCACAAAAAAAAACTGACTATTATCTTTGAAAACCGTTGGTATCTTCAAACCTGTCGCTCTTCCTCAGAGTTTTGTATCTTTGATCTATTTTCAACTCTTGCAACTTAATTCTTGTTTGAATTTCTCCGGGGTTTTCTAAGATAGTTCTAATCAAAGTTACAAATAACAATTTTTATGACTAATCAGCACTATCATTGAAGCAATTCACTGAAATCAGTTCTCAACCTTCTTTTCCACTAATGCTCTGTGATTTCAATGTGTGCAATTTAGAGGAATACAATGCAACAACTCATCAAAGATACTCAAAGAGCACCTCCCCCCACTATCCCTTGGCTTGTACCACTGAGGGAAACAAGAGCAGCAATAAAAGTTCCTTCCTAATCACCTACCATTTAGGTTTGGACATAAATGACTTCTTCGGCTGTGTTAGGTCAATTTGCAGACGTTCTCTACCTGGGCCTATTCTGGGACCATCACAAAGACAAGGATTGCCCATTAAAAGACCTGTACTGTAGGTGTCTGTTATTTCATGAAATCTACTAGGCTGTCTGAATCCCTCAAAAAGGGATAGGCCAAGTAGCTCCTATAACTTTTGTGAATGAAGAGTTGTGACATAAGGACATCAAAACAGTATTTCAGTCTCAACTAGAACATCGTATCCATTTCTGGGCACTGCACAATATCAGAACAATGTGTTGGCGTTTTTGAGGGTACAGAAAAAGTGATGAGTAATTCTGTGAATGAGATACTTCCTAACTACATGCTGCCCTGAAAAATTGAAGATAGTCAAATCAGCTTTCCTTCAGGGCTCATAAATTGTTCACTCACAAAAAAAAACTGACTATTCTCTTTGAAAACCGTTGGTATCTTCAAACCAGTCATTCTTCCTCAGAGTTTTATATCTTTAATCTATTTTCAACTTTAGCAACTTAATTCTTGTTGGATTGGCAAAGATGCAACTTTGCTCCTTAAAAAGAAGTTTGAAAGCAAATTTGATAGGGCAATTCAAAATGGTGAGGAGTCTATACAGAGTGAAAAAAAAAGAAACTCTTCCCGTGGATGAAGGGGTTGTAAACCAGAGGACACTAATTTAAGGTGATTGAAAAAAGAAACAGGTGACATGAGGAAAAGTCATTTTATACAACATGTGGTTAAGACCAGGAATCCAATGTCTGAGAGTGTGATGATGTCAGATTCAATCAGAGCTGTTGAAACATGAAATAACTTCATAGAGGTCAGTATCCTTTCACCAAGTCACCCTTTATTTACACATGGAAAGTTATTGACACTAGTCCAGCTGCCTCAGAGCCAGCACAGCATCAGAATGTTTGACATCACTCTCTTTATTTGTCAGCTAAGGCTCTCTGATTGGGGCTATAAATCTGGTCCAAGCAGAGAACTCATATTCTATGAGGTCCACCTGGCTGACCACATTACAATCACTTTATCTCTCCCCCTCTGTGTCGAAGGATATAGGCCAGAGCTTTCTTTTGTTTTAGATTGTTTCAGCACCAGGTCAGGCTCCTCTGAGCCTGTGTCAGATATGGGAAGTGTGTAACTCACTTCTTGCACCCAGAGTGTAGCAGGAGTAATTTACTGTCTTCTTCCAGTGGCAAAGGTTTTGATGCAGCGAGATCTGCCCTGTCCAACTCAGATTCCAAGGTCTCTTCAATGCTTGACAGAGAGGGACGGCCCCCAGGTCCCAAAAGCCTTTCCGCCTGTTCCGAGGAGCATGCTTTGCTCCTGTACCTTTGTGAACTTGCAGTTTTCACATGGTGCTTGTTCAGGATCGTCACCCCTACACAAACTTACACCTCCCTGGACCTGGCCTTGCATTGACCATGCCTCTTACCCATGCAGGGCCATTTCCATGGTTCCTACACCAAACCTCATGCCCTGTAATAAACTGTCCCTCTCGCTTAGTGGAGTCTGGCATCTGGCACTGGCATTGTGGTTGGCAGACATGGGTGGGGTGGGAAATATATCTTTGGTTGTGGGGTCAGATTGTGGGTGACAGAAGTGGTAGAGAATGATACGTTGAATACAGAGGTAAATGGGATGATATGTGAGGGCAAGGGGGATTCTGTCTTTGTTTTTGTTGTAGGAAGGGGATGTGAGGGTTGAGGTGCGGGAAACACAAGAGATGCGGTCAAGTGCATTTTCGGCCGCCAAAGGGGGATGTTACAGTCCTTGAAATACGTGGACATCTAGAATGTTTGGAAGTGGAATGCCCCATCTTCGGACCAGACACAGCAGAGGCAGAGGAATTGGGAGAAGGGGATTGCATTCTTGCAGGAAGGTGGATGAGAGGAGGTGTAGTCTAGGTAACTGGGAGTCAGTGGAATTGAAACAGATGTCAGTTTGAAGGCGGCCACCAGAGATGGAGATAGAGAGGTCCAGGAAGAAGCGAGATGTATCAGAGATGGTCCAGCTGGACTTGAGGTTGGGGCGAAAGGTGTTAGTAAAGTTAATGAACTGTTCAAGCTCCCCATGAGAGCACGAGGCAGTGCTGATGCAGTCATCGATGTAGCGGAGGAAGAGGTGGGGATCGTGCCACTGTAGCTGCGCAAGAAGGACTGTTCCATATATCCTACAAGGAGACAGGCAGAGCTTGGGCCAATGCAGGTTCCCATGACCACTCCCTTAGTCTGTAGAAAGTGGGAGGAGTTGAAGGGGAAGTTGTTAAGGGTAAGGCTGAGTTTGGTTAAACAGTTGAGGGTGTCAGTGGAGGGGGACTGGTTAGAGCTGCGGGAGAAGAAACGGAGAGCTTTTAGCACTTGGGGGATTCAAGTGTATGGGGATTGGATGTCCACAGTGAAGATGAGGTGTTGGGTGCCAGGAAATTGGAAGTCTTAGAGGAGGTGGAGGGTATGTGTGGTGTCCCGAACATAGGTGAGGAGTTCCTGGATCTTGCGGTGAAAATGGAGTCAAGGTAAGTGGACATAAGCTCATTGGGGCAGGAGCTCTGTCCTCACATCCCCTCCCTGCAATAAAAACAATGATAGAATCCTCCTTGTACTCACCGTTGCGTCTGCCACTGGAAGAGTCTGTAATGGTTTTCAATTTTTCTGGACACACTTGCAATCAGAGCTCACAATATCAGACTTTGAGCACAGAAAGATCCAGTTCTGCCAAAACTGAAATGACTGGTGGTGATAGGGGAAACCAAAGGGCCGTCACAACTAGTACTGAAACATTTTTGCACCTGGAGGGACCAGATCACAGTAGAGGATGGCATTTTATTATGGAGAGCAAGTGTGATTGTTCTGAATGATTTCCACCAGATACTGGCTGAACTCCACCACAGATCTCTGTAATGGAAATGTTGGTCAGAAGTAATGACTGGTGGCCGGGCTCGGATGCAAAAATATTTGAGTTGGTAGGGCAGTGCCCATAGTGCCAACAAGGACAAAAATTACTGGCAGTTGCTCCACCACATTTGTGGGAATGCCCAGGTAAACCGTGGACTCAGGTACACATCAACAATGCAGGTCCTTTTGTGGCCTCAATGTTCTTCATCATTGCAGACACCCACTCAAAACGGTTGGATGTGCATGGAATTCTTGCGTCGAACATGGGGTTGATGATAGAAAAACCACATGCATCTTTTTTAACACATGGAGTTTTGGAAGTGTTGGCCACATCTTTCACCAGCAGGGAATTTAGTTATTTCTTAAAGTTGAATGGGATTCAACAAATATGGATGGCTCCATACCATCCATCATCAAATGGTCTGGCGGAAAGAGCAGCCCAAACCTTGAAGACAAGCCAAACTGTCCTGATTCCTATTTGATTATGTGACTACCCTCATGCCACCACAGGGATAGCTCCAGCAGAGTTGCCGATGGTGAGAAGACTCTGCTTCAGGTTAGATCAGATCATCCCGGACCTGGAGCTGGAGGGTGAAATGGCATGAGGAATGCCAGTGCCAGATGCCAGACAACCAGAAACTGGAGGAGCAGCACCTCATATTCTGCCTTGGGAGACTACAACACAGTGGTCTCAACGTGGACTTTATCAGTTTCAAAATCTCCCCACCCCTGGCCTCATCCCATGACCAACCCTCCCTCTCATCCCCACCTCCTTGATCTGACACAATCTGTCCATCTTATCTCCCGCCTATCCACTCCTCCCACCTCACTGACCAATCCCCATCACTGCCTACCTGCACTCACTTATCACCATCCCACCTACCTTCCTCAGCCCCAACCCTCCTCTCTCTATTTCTGAGCTCCCTTCCCCCTCCCCCATTTCTGAAGAAGGGTCCCGAACCGAAACATCAATTTTCCTGCTCCTCTGATACTGCCTGGCTGCTGTGCTCCTCCAGCTGCACGCTGTGTTATCCCTGACTCCAGTATCAGCAGTTCTTACTATCTCTCCTGAAAAATCCTATTTTGTTATAATTACTATTGATCTGATATTTTAGTTTTTAATAAATTTGATTTGCTGTTAAAGGCAAAATCAAGGGCCCACAATTATTTTCTGCCACTTTCCCAATATAAAGATAGATCGTGAAACATCGTGATAGATGAGAAATTGGTTTCCAACAGTTTAAAACTGAAATAACGAAAATTTGTTTTCTCACAGGGAGATTGAGTCTTTGGAACTGTCAAACTGTGAAAGTGAAACCTTTGAAGATTTTTTTTAGGCAGACTTAGATAGATTCTTGATAAGCAAAGAGATGAAAAGTTATCAAGTGTGGGTGTGCGTGTACAGTAGCCAGATCTTATTGAATGGCAGAGCAGGCTCAAGTAGTCTATTTCTGCTGTTCATTCCTATGTTTGTCTGTAAGAAAAGGAATGGTAGCCTAAGGGTCTTGGTCAATAATTATCTCTCAATGAATACCACGTATAAAAAAAATCTGCTGTCCCATATGTTTCTGTTTATGGAGTTCGTTGGGAATGAAAAGTAGCTGCTACATTTCCACATTTCAAATATTATTTCACGAATTGCAAAGCACTTGGAGATCTTCAGCATTTCATGAAATACATCAAATACATCAGGTTTTTCTTTAATCCAAATGGTCTAATACAGGGAAGGCCATTTTACATCTGCAAGTAACACAATCAAAAAGAATCAAGAAGAAAATTTAATTTATTCAGAGATTAGGTACTTTAGGAAGGAATGATACAGTAGTATCAGTTTGATTTTTAGAAGTCTTGATTGTAAGAACTAAGGAATGAGATGGTAATGAAGTTGTTGGGGAAGGAGGGGGGATAGGGGTTGGCACTGATGTTCATGGTATTGTGGTAATGTCACTTGATTAGTAACCCAGAATGCTAGGCCAATATTCCGGGGATATGGGTTCAAATCCCACTCCATCAGGAGGTGAAATATGTATTCAATACAAATTAGGAGTAAAAAGTTGGTGATCAATAAATGATTGTCATTGTTTTTTTAAAAAAATCTCATTCACTTAAGCCCTTGAAGGAAGGAAATCTGCTAACTTTACTCGGTCTGGCCTACATGTGACTGCAGGCCAACAGCAAGGTGGTTGAATCTTCACTCCTTTCTGAACATTTAGAGGTGGGCGATAAATATTGACCTTGACAATGATGCCCACATCCCATGAGTGAATGAAAAGACACAAGATGCTGAATACCAGGATAATAAAGTGTGAAGCTGGATGAACACAGCAGGCCAAGCAGCATCTCAGGAGCACAATAGCTGACGTTTCAGGCCTAGACCCTTCATCAGAGAGGGGGATGGGGTGAGGGTTCTGGAATAAATAGGGAGAGAGGGGGAGGCGGACCGAAGGTGGAGAGAAAAGAAGATAGGTGGAGAGGAGAGTATAGGTGAGGAGGTTCGGGAGGGGATAGGTCAGTCCTGGGAAGATGGATAGGTCAAGGAGGCAGGATGAGGTTAGTAGGTAGGAAATGGAGGTGCGGCTTGGGGTGGGAGGAAGGGATGGGTGAGAGGAAGAACAGGTTAGGGAGGCAGAGACAGGTTGGACTGGTTTTGGGATGCAGTGGGGGGAGGGGAAGAGCTGAGCTGATTGTGTGGTGCAGTGGGGGGAGGGGATGAACTGGGCTGGTTTAGGGATGCAGTGGGGGAAGGGGAGATTTTGAAGCTGGTGAAGTCCCCATTGATACCATTGGGCTGCAGGGTTCCCAAGCGGAATATGAGTTGCTGTTCCTGCAACCTTCGGGTGGCATCATTGTGGCACTGCAGGAGGCCCATGATGGACATGTCGTCTGAGGAATGGGAGGGGGAGTTGAAATGGATCGCGACTGGGAGGTGCAGTTGTTTATTGTGAACCAAGCGGAGGTGTTCTGCAAAGCGGTCCCCAAGCCTCCACTTGGTTTCCCCAATGTAGAGGAAGCCACACCAGGTACAATGGATACAGATACCACCCTGAGTAAAGCAGCCCACTTCGTTGGCACAATATCCATAAACCCTCCACCCCTAACAATCAATAGCAGTAGTATGTACCATCCACCAGATGCACTGCAGATATTCACCAAGACTCCTGAGACAGAACCTTACAAATGTAGATCACTTCCATCTAGAAGGACAAGGGCAGCAGATACAAGGGAACACCATCACTATCTGCAACTTTCTCCTCTAATTTACTTATCACTCTGACTTGGAAATATATCGCCTTACTTCTATGGCGCTGGATGAAATTCCTGAAAAGCTGTGTGTGTGTGTGTGTGTGTGTGTGTGTGTGTGTGTGTGTGTGTGTGTGTGTGTGTGTGTGTGTGTGTAATATGTGTGTATGTGTTCATGTGTTTGTACCAACAGCAAATAGACTGCTGCATTTCAAGGAAACAGCTCACTAATACTTTTTCAACGACAAATTGGGATGGGCAATAAATGCTGGTACGTGAAGAAAATCAAAATAAAATACTGTCAGAGACACCATTCACACAAGTTTATGTCCTATGCTGTTTGCTGCAGAACCATAAAGACCAAACCATCCTCTGCACATTTACTTTGTTGAAATCCTAATTTTAAGGAATACCAGTTCACTGCCCAATCTTCTCTTTTCTAACAAAAGGAGCACCAGTCTTTTTTGTCTTTCCTGACAGTTACATACGCGTTGCTCTGAAACAATTCTTCAGAACTTTTATTGCATGTTCATCAGTACTGACCTTTTTTCTAAGATAAACAGGAAAATCTTCGGGGGCAAGTAGAGTGAGAACTTCCAGGAAATTGACATTGGATTGGGATTCCAAGGTGATCTCACCCTCTGCCCTCTTGAGCAGGTGTGAAAGTGAGCAGACGTGCATGTTGAATCTCTTGAGTGAGTCATGAAGAAGTGGTTGATTTTTTCAATCCTAAATTTCCCAAGAAATGGAAATGGAAACGTATTTCCTGGCCTGTCAGTAACTATGCCAAACCTCAACAAAATCACTTTTCAGAGTTTTGCTTGCTTCCCCTTTCCTCTATTTTCTACTTACTTCCATTTTTATAGCTGTTACAGATTCAGTTTCTATCACCGTTCTGAAAAGGCGTAATATACATTGCACATAATATAATCCCCATGTTAAAATTCTGTCCATCCTACTACACATGTCTCTTGTGATAGTCCTTGAACCAAGCTCTCTATTTTTTGACTTAGCAACCAGTGCAGAAGGCTCTCCCTGTTATCAACCCACAACTAGACCTGAACTAACTCGATTCATCACAGCATAGAGATTGAACACGGGGCAGTTATTCATTGGCAGAACTAGTCAATACCATTGTCAAATGATAAAAATTTTGAGATAATGATATTTAGTGAAAACTTTGTGTTTCATTACCAAATGCCATCCACTGCAGGGGTTGGTTCAGGACCTGTCATTATAAAGGAGCTGCATTGACAGCAAGCTGCATAAAATACATTTCAATCTCACATTAATTCGCTTTCTTCCTGACAGTCATTCTACCAAGGACACGTTCCACATATATTAACATTATAATGAACATATATAAATATATCTTTCCAGATGATTGGCTGCAGTTTAAAAAATGGCAAATAAAGAATCAACTTAAAGCAGCATATTATTCATTGACCTTGAAATCACAAAACCAAACAATCAAGCTGCTTCTGGAAATCATAAACTAAAGTTAGAAGGAAAAGAGGAAACATTCAGAAATATTTTGAAGATTGGCAGGATTTAAACATAAGTGATGCACAGGTTAAAACAAGGGGATACAGTTAAAAATAGGAAGTTGTGAGTTAGAAGAAAGTTCAGCACATGATTTTTATACACTGTAAAATGGTTACATAATACAGGAAAAAACAATGGGCTAGATTTACCAAAGAGTGGCAGTCTTAAGCAGAAGGCCATTAGGCCCTTTTTTCTGAAAGAAGGGAGCTCTGTGATTTTGAAGAGATTCACGCAGGGCTCCTTCATGAATGTAGAGCCATACTTCCATTCTGACAGTTCTTCTGTCACACAGAGCTGTCAGTAGAAGGCAAACCAAACCCAATATTTACGGCAGTCAGCTGCCATATCAGCTGAAATAGCTCACTAGGGAGATTGAACATCTAAAGGTCCCAGGTTCAATCCCAGATATTGGGCAGAATAAGCATGGACCTCTCCGTTTCATTATTCCTTTGGTGTTCCTGCATGTTTGTGCAGTGGTCAGCATTGCTGCCTCACAGTATCAGGTGCCTTCATTTTCGCGAGGGATGGAGAGAGCCAGACAGAGAGAGCACCAGGAGGCTGCTGGGAAGGTAACGTTTTTTTTTGCCACTTTAAAAAGCTTACCTCGAGTGGGAGCGGTCTTCATTTATTTGGGCAGCTGCCGAACCCAAGACACTACACGTGTAGAGTCTCCCACCCGCCCTCCTCCTCTAACCAAAAAAAACATTCGGTGGTGTGTAGATAAGGTAAGGCTTTTTCTATTTCATGTTTCTTTATATATGTCGTGTGATTGCCAAAAACCTTTTGGTTCTTTTTTCATTTATCTAAGTTAAGTTTGATAATGTCAGGAGATCTCACACCCGTGTTGTGCTCCTCTTGCTCAATGTGGGAGCTCAGGGACACGGCTGATGTCCCTGACTCCTTCATGTGCAGGAAGTGTGTCCAGGTGCAGCTCTTGTTAGACCACACGATGGCTCTGGAGCTGCGGATGGACTCACTTTGGAGCATACGTGATGCTGAGGGGATTGTGGATAGCACGTTTAGCAATTTGGTCACGCCGCAGATTAGGATTGCTGAGAAAGATAGCAAAAGGGGGACCAAAAGGCAGAGGAAGAGCAGGAAGGCAGTGCAGGTGTCCTCTGCCGTCATCTCCCTCCAAAGCAGGTATTCCGTTTTGAATACTGTTGGGGGAGATGGCTCACCAGAGGAAGGCAGCAGTAGCCAGGTTCATGACACCGTGGCTGGCTCTGCTGTACAGAAGGGCAGGAAAAAGAGTGGAAGGGCGATAGTCATTGGGGATTCAATTGTAGGGGAGTAGATAGGCGGTTCTGCGGTGGAAAACGGGACTCCCGAATGGTATGTTGCCTCCCAGGTGCACAGGTCAGGGATGTCTCCGATCGGCTGCAGAACATTCTGAAGGGGGAGGGCGAACAGCCAGTTGTCGTGGTGCATGTAGGCACCAACGATATCGGCAGAAAACGGGATGAGGTCCTACAAGCAGAATTTAGGGAGTTAGGAGCCAAGTTAAAAAGTAGGACCTCAAAGGTGGTAATCTCAGGATTGCTACCAGTGCCACGTGCTAGTCAGTGCAGAAATGAAAGAATCGCCAGGATGAATGCGTGGCTTGAGAGATGGTGTAGGAGGGAGGGGTTCAGATTTTTGGGACATTGGAACCGGTTCTGGGGAAGGTGGGACTATTACAAATTGGACGGTCTACACCTGAACCGGACTGGAACCAATGTCCTTGGGGGTGCTTTTGCTAACGCTGTGGGGGAGGGTTTAAACTAATGTGGAAGGGGGATGGGAACCAAATATTGTCAGAAAAGAGGTAGAAACGAAAGCCTGTAGGGAACTAGATAGTGGAGTCAGTGTGACTAAAGGGAATAGTAGTCGGGGAGCAGATGATGAACACAAAGGGACAGGTGGTCTGAGGTGCATTTGTTTTAATGCGAGAAGTGTAGTAGATAAGGCAGATGAGCTTAGGGCTTGGATCGGTACCTGGAGGTATGATGTTATTGCTATTACTGAGACTTGGTTGAGGGAAGGGCATGACTGGCAACTAGTTGTCCCAGGATATCGACGCTTCAGGTGGGATAGAGAAGGAGGTAAAAGGGGTGGAGGAGTTGCAGTAATGGTCAAAGACAATATCACAGCTGTGCTGAAGGAGGGCCCCATGGAGGACTCAAGCAGTGAGGCAATATGGGTAGAACTCAGAAATAGGAAGGCTGCAGTGACAATGTTGGGGCTGTACTACAGGGCCTCCCAACAGTGAGCGTGAGATAGAGGTACAAATATGTAAACAGATAATGGAAAGGTGTAGGAGAAACAGGGTGGTGGCGATGGGAGATTTTAATTTTCCCAACATTGACTGGGATTCACTCAGTGTTAGGGGTCAAGACGGAGCAGAATTTGTAAGGTGTGTCCAGGAGGGTTTTCTAGAGCAGTATGTATGTAGTTCAAATCGGGAAAGGGCCATACCGGACCTGGTGCTAGGGAATGAACCCGGCCAGGTGGTTGATATTACAGTAGGGGACTACTTTGGAAATAGCGACCGCAATTCCATAAGTTTTACAATACTCATGGACAAGGATAGGAGTGGTCCTAAAGGAAGAGTACTAAACTGGGGGAAGGCTGACTATACCAAGATTCGGCAGGATCTGAGGAATGTAGATTGGGAGAAACTGTTTGAAGGTAAATCCACATTTGATATGTGGGAGGCTTTTAAGGAGAGGTTGATTAGCGTGCAGGAGAGACATGTTCCTGTGAAAATGAGGGATAGAAATGGCAAGATCAGGGAGCCATGGATGACACGTGAAATTGTGAGACTAGCCAAGAGAAAAAAGGAAGCATACATGAGGTCTAGGCAACTGAAGACAGACGAAGCTTTGCAAGAATATTGGGAATGTAGAGCGAATCTAAAACGTGGAAGTAAGAGGCCTCAGAGAAGACATGAGATATTGCTAGCAAACATGGTTATGGAAAATCCCAAAGCCTTTTATTCATATATAAAGAGCAAGAGGGTAACTAGAGAAAGGATTGGCCCACTTAAGGACAAAGAAGGAAAGTTATGCACTGATTCAGAGAAAATTGGTGACATTTTTAACGAGTACTTTGCATCGGTATTCACCAAGGAGAGGAGCATGACGGATGTTGAGGTTAGGGATAGATGTTTGCTTACTCTAGGTCAAGTTGACAAAAGGAAGGAGGAAGTGTTGGGTATCCTAAAAGACATTAAGGTGGAGAAGTCCCCAGTTCCGGATGGGATCTATCCCAGGTTACTGAGGGAAGCAAGAGAGGAAATAGCTGGGGCCTTAACAGATATCTTTGCAGTGTCCTTAGGCACTAGTGAGGTCCCAGAGGACTGGAGACTTGCTAATGTTGTCCCTTTGTTTAAGAAGGGCAGCAAGGATAATCCAGGTAATTATCGACTGGTGAGCTTGACGTCAGTGGTAGGGAAGCTTCTGGAGAAGATACTGAGGGACAGGATCTACTCCCATTTGGAAGAAAATGGGCTTATCAGTGATAGGCAACAAGGTTTTGTGCAGGGAAGGTCATGTCTTACCAACTTAATAGAATTCTTTGAGGACGTGACAAAGTTGATTGATGAGAGAAAGGCTATAGATGTCGTATACATGGGCTTCAGTAAGGCGTTTGATAAGGTTCCCCACGGCAGGCTGATGGAGAAAGTGAAGTTACATGGGGTCCAGGGTGTGCTAGCTAGATGGATAAAAATCTGGCTTGGCAACAGGAGACAGAGGGTAATAGTAGAAGGGAGTTTCTCAAATTGGAGACCTGTGGCCAGTGGTGTTCCACAGGGATCTGTGCTGGGACCACTGTTGTTTGTGATATATGTAAATGATCTGGAGGAGGGTGTAGGTGGTCTGATCAGCAAGTTTGCTGATGACACTAAGATTGGTGGAGTAGCTGATAGTGAAGGGGACTGTCAGAAATTACAGCAGAATATAGATAGACTGGAGAGTTGGGCAGATAAATGGCAGATGGAGTTCAATCTGGGCAAATGCGAGGTGATGCATTTTGGAAGATCAAATTCAAGGGTGAACTATACAGTAAATGGAAAAGTCCTAGGGAAAATTGATGAACAGAGAGATCTGGGTGTTCAGGCCCATTGTTCCCTGAAGGTGACAACGCAGGTCAATAGGGTGGTCAAGAAGGCATATGGCATGCTTTCCTTCATTGGACGTGGTATTGAGTACAAGAGTTGGCAGGTCATGTTGCAGCTGTATAGGACTTTGGTTCAGCCACATTTGGAGTACTGTGTGCAGTTCTGGTCACCACATTACGAAAAGGATGTGGATGCTTTGGAGAGGGTGCAGAGGAGGTTCACCAGGATGTTGCCTGATATGGAGGGTGCTAGCTATGAAGAGAGGTTGAGTATATTAGGATTATTTTCATTAGAAAGACGGAGATTGAGGCGGTTTCTGATTGAGGTCTAAAAAATCATGAGGGGTATAGGCGGGGTGGATAGCAAAAAGCTTTTTCCCAGAGTGGGGAACTCAATTACTAGGGGTCATGAGTTCAAAGTGAGAGGAGGAAAGTTTAAGGGAGATATGCGTGGAAAGTTCTTTACACAGAGGGTGGTGGGTGCCTGGAACACGTTGCCAGCGGAGGTGGTAGACGCCGACACGTTAGCGTCTCTTAAGATATATTTGGACAGGTACATGGATGGGCAGGGAGCAAATGGACACAGACCGTTAGAAATTAGATGACAGGTTAGACAGAGGATCTTGATCAGCGCAGGGTTGGAGGGCCGAAGGGCCTGTTCCTGTGCTGTAGGTTTCTTTGTTCTTTGTTCTTTGTGCCCGGGTTTGATTCTAGCCTCAGGCAATGGTCTGTGTGGAGTTTGCACATTCTCCCCTTGTTTGTGTGGGTTTCCTCCAGGTGCTCCAGTTTCCTCCCACAGTCCAATGATGTGCAAGTTAGGTGGATTGGCCATGCTAAATAGCCCCCTATTTCCCAGGGATGTATAGGCTAGGTATATTAGCCATGTTAAAATGTGGGATCACAGGGATGGAGTTGGGGCTGGGTTTGGTTGGGATGTTCCTTAAAGGGTGGTGCAGATTTGATGGGCTGAATTGCCTCTTTCTGCACTGTGGGGATTCTAAATTCTGACATTGGATGGCTGCTTTCAAATGGTATTACATAATGTCAGTATGATGTCAGTGTGCTGTGAGGTTAGGGTGCTGGGGTAGAATATCAGATGAAGAGAAGGTAGCATCCTAAGGAATTATGGTGATATTTGGGTAGGGTGCCAGCTGGGTTAGAGGTAGGGTGCCTAAACATTAAAGTGGTAAGATGCTGCATAAGTACAGTGCAGCTGTGAGGTTGAGTGTGCCAGTTTGCTTTGGATGGAATGAAGTAATGGCATTAGGTGCTAAGTGTGTATTGTGCCAGGGTACAGGGTACCGGAATGTGATGCAATGGGCAGGTATGGGTGTGAGATATTGAATCCAGTGGAAGGCAGGCCTGGTGCATTCAGGTCTGGCAATGGTAGTGAGGGAAGAAGTTACGTTACCACCTGTGGCAGGGATTTGGTGGGTTTGTAGGGTCAAATCTGGTCTGATTCAGTAGCAGGAGCTTCTGGTCTGTGTTCAGAATAGAAGAAGGTGTGTTCGGTCAGATATGGGGTGGGAATTGGTAGGGGAGGTAGGGAGAGCTGAAGGGATTGGGTTTGGGGTGGAGTAGGGGAAGGTGTTGTCAGGTTCTAGGGTGGTGTCCAGTTAGGATCTGGAGGTTGTAAGGGTTTAGAAGGGGTGAAGTTGAAGATGTAAATATGAAGCCAATTGAAGGAGTTAGACTAGGTATTTAATAGTCTAACTTTTTCTGAGTAACTATTTTCATAATTTCACTGGAACCTTCTGAATTCTACAGTTTAAATGGAGACTTTCAGAGGCTCAAAGCATGGTCGAATTCTCAGGCATTTCCCTCAGAGTCTGCTACAGCTGCAATTCAATAGGATCCCCAGACACAACCCCTATCGATGTTAAAATAATGACTGTCTGGTCATCAGAAAATCCAAGCCTGTATAACTTTAAGAGAGAGCTGATTGCTGGAACTAGAATAAATGATTCATGGAATAAGGTGAGAATTTAGACATCTGAAATTAAATCTTCATCATAAAATGTGGGATTGTTGGGCCCAATAGATTTTTAAGGTTTCTAAAAATTATCCCCTTCCTCTGCATATTGTCAATTCATCTGCTTTTGTCTGTTTGAAAGATGTTAACTGTTTCGACTGATTTTCGAAAGAAGAGAAAAATTAAAGATGTTAGGAAGGAATTCCAGAGATCAGGCCTGAAGCAGATGAACACATTCCTGTCAAGGGAGGATTGAGAAAAAACAAAGATGCAGAAGAGATGAGAATTAGGGGAGTGGGGAGATCTTGGACAGTTGCCAAGTTATGATGAGCTTCCAGAAATAATGAAGAACAAAGGAATGGGAACGTTTTGAAAACTAGGATAAGAATATTAAACTGAAGCATTAAATTTGGAGCCAAAGTAAGTAAATAGCTACAAGTGATAGGTGAATGAGTGTTGGTGAGGGCAGCTGGTACAATAACAACATTTAAAAAGCATCTGGACAGGGACACAAATAGGAAGTGTTTAGGGGGATTTGGGCCAAATGCTGGAAAATGGGACTAAATCAATTGAGGATATCTGGTTGGCATGAAAAAGTTGGACCGAAGGGTCTATTTCCATGCCGTACAGCTCTATTGCTCTATGGCTCAGGACGTGAGCAGCAGAGTTTTGGATGAACTCGAGTTTGTTGAAGCTATAAGTTGGGAAGACACCCAGCAGTGCATTAGTATAAAAACCAAAAGAACTGCAGATGCTGTAAATCAGGAACAAAAACAAAGTTGCTGGAAAAGCTCAGCAGGTCTGGCAGCATCTGTGAAGGAGAAAACAGAGTTAATGTTTCGGGTCCAGTGACCCTTCCTCAGAATCCTGTTCTTGGAATTCTGAGGAAGTTCTGAGGAAGGGTCACCGGACCTGAAACGTTACCTCTGTTTTCTCCTCCACAGATGCTACCAGACCTGTTCAGCTTTTCCAGCAACTTTGTTTTTGTTAGTGCAATAGTATATATAAGTCTAGAAGTAACAAAGACATGGCTGATTGTTTCAGCAACAAATGAGCTGAGGCAGTGACAGAGAATAATTATGAGGCATAGCTGGAGGTTGGTAATCAAGTGGAACAAGGATTGGATGCCCATCTCTGGTTAAAATAGAATGCTAAGTTTGTGCAGGTCTAGTTAACAATGTTTATAAAATTTCAGACAGAGCCCTACACAGGAAACATATCAAGGTCTTGGAGATTTCAAGGCGCTAAGGGCTTTTAGTGATGTGGAGAGACTGAAGAAGCTGGGATTGTTCATCTTACGGCAAAGATAGATAAAGGAAATATAACAGACATGTTCAAAATCATCCGCACGGATCTGTTCTGGGACCACTGCTGTTTGTCATTTTTATAAATAACCTGGGTGAGGGCTTAGAAGGATGGGTTAGTAAATTTGCAGATGACACTAACATCGGTGGAGTTGTGGATAGTGTGGAAGGATGTTGCAGGTTACAGAGGGACATAGATAAGCTGCAGAGCTGGGCTGAGAGGTGGCAAATGGAGTTTAATGCAGACAAGTGTGAGGTGATTCACTTTGGAAGGAGTAACAGGAATACAGAGTACTGGGCTAATGGTAAAGTTTTTGATAGTGTGGATGAGCAGAG
The DNA here is from genome assembly GCF_030684315.1 of Stegostoma tigrinum. NCBI lineage: Eukaryota > Metazoa > Chordata > Chondrichthyes > Orectolobiformes > Stegostomatidae > Stegostoma > Stegostoma tigrinum. Next base: position 158,433,899 of record NC_081354.1, read on the forward strand.
AGATCTCGATGTCCATGTACATAGACCCCTGAAAGTTGCCACCCAGGTTGATAGGGTTGTTAAAAAGGCACACGGTGTGTTAGGTTTTATTGGTAGAGGGATTGAGCCTCGGAACCATGAGGTCATGCTGCAGCTGTACAAAACTCTGGTGCGGCCGCACTTGGAGTATTGCATACAGTTCTGGTCACCGCATTATAGGAAGGACGTGGAAGCATTGGAAAGAGTGCAGAGGAGATTTACCAGGATGTTGCCTGGTGTGGAGGGAAGGTCTTATGAGGAAAGGCTGAGGGACTTGAGGCTGTTTTCATTAGAGAGGAGAAGGTTAAGAGGTGACTTAATAGAGACATACAAGAGAATCAGATGATTAGATAGGGTGGACAGTGAGAGCCTTTTTCCTCTGATGGAGATGGCTAGCACGAGGGGGGCATAGCTTTAAATTGAGGGGTGATAGATATAGGACAGATGTCAGAGGTACGTTCTTTATTCCGAGAGGAGTTCGGGCATGGAATGCCCTGCCTGCAACAGTAGTAGACTCGTCAAGTTTAAGGGCATTTAAATGGTCATTGGATAAACATATGGATGATAATGGAATAGTGTAGATTAGATGGGCTTCAGATTGGTTTCACAGGTCGGCGCAACGTCGAGGGCCGAAGGACTTGTACTGCGCTGCAGTGTTCTATGTTCTATGCTGATAAATGAGAGAAACGTTCCACTGCTAAGATATTTAGAAATCAAAAGACAAAAGTTTAGTAAACTTGGCTAAAAAAACCCAGAAGGGAGATATGGTCATCTTTTACTCAGCATATTTCAATGATGTGGAATGTGTGCTCTGAAAGAGTGATAGACCAGTTGAGGATGGCAGAATTCCTTTCCTGATGGACAATAGCAAAGTTTTATCAGAATTAATGGGAAGGGTCTGTTTCATCAAACAAAAACAGAAATTGCTGGGCACAGAATTGACCTGCTCCACTCCCCACCTCACCCCCACCCCACCCGCCAATCCATGAAATTTCGATATAACACGGTGTGAAGCTGGTTGAACACAGCGGGCCAAACAGCATCAGAGTAGCAGGAAAGCATGAAATTTTGGGCCGGGACCCTTCTTCAAAATTTCTGAAGAAGGGTCCCAACCCAAAACGTCAAGCTTTCCTGCTCCTCTGACGCTGCTTGGCCTGCTGTGTTCATCCAGCTTCACACTGTGTTATCTCAGATTCTCTAGCTTCAGCAGTTCCTACTATCTCTGTAATAATTTAGATATAAATTTTTTACATGGGTTGATGCTGTTTCATTTTTTTTCTAATAAGGCACTCCCCATCAGTTCTATAAATTTTACATTCCCAGCTTGACAATGTATCAAACCCAGATTCTACCAGCATTTAGCATTCATACATTTTCACTATCCGCCAGAAATCGCTACATGCTGATCATTGGAACTTTGATGGACTTATCCTTTTGTATTCAGGAACACTGAAAAAATAATCATATACTCTCCATGAACAAAAACAAAGTTGCTGGAAAATCTCAGCAGGTTTGGCAGCATCTGTGAAGAAGGAAACAGAGTTAACAGCGTCACTGGGCCCGAAACGTTAACTCTGTCTTCTCCTTCACAGATGCTGCCAGACCTGCTGAGCTTTTCTAGCAATCTTGTTTTTGTTCCTGATTTACAGCATCTGCAGTTCTTTTGGTTTTCATATATATACACTCCAGTCTCTTTTTAGCCAAGATCAATCAACTCATCGCAGACTGGAGGTCAAACTTCAGACTTGTCAGCTTTGTAATAACAGTGTAACCTTTTACTTCCTTTCAGGCGTGCAATGACGATTTCCTTGATATGCTGTTATTATTTTGCTTCGGTTAATTTCAATAACACTATTATTTGAGATGGAAATGTGTTATTGTGCCTCCTGGCTTTCCTTTTTCATGTGACCTCTACTGTGACAGCTATTTGCAGTAAAGACACAGGACAAGCCAGACTGTTGGGCTGCGACTTTGTAATGTGGTGTCAGAGTAGAGCTGAGATTGAACATTGAAGAGCTGCAGCTACTAATAAAAGTACACAAGAATGTTCGGAGCTTCTAAAAGCCATAGGAAAGGAACAAATAAACAGACCAGCGCTGAATCATTGGGTGAGACACAATGGCTGCAAAATTTCATCTCCCACTGCCTGCTGAAATGAAAAGCAAAATGAAATAGACCCTTTGATAATAAAATGTGAGGCTGGATGAACACAGCAGGCCAAGCAGCATCTCAGGAGCACAAAAGCTGACGTTTCGGGCCTAGACCCTTCATCAGAGAGGGGGATGGGGGGAGGGAACTGGAATAAATAGGGAGAGAGGGGGAGGCGGACCGAAGATGGAGAGTAAAGAAGATAGGTGGAGAGGGTGTAGGTGGGGAGGTAGGGAGGGGATAGGTCAGTCCAGGGAAGACGGACAGGTCAAGGAGGTGGGATGAGGTTAGTAGGTAGCTGGGGGTGCGGCTTGGGGTGGGAGGAAGGGATGGGTGAGAGGAAGAACTGGTTAGGGAGGCAGAGACAGGTTGGACTGGTTTTGGGATGCAGTGGGTGGGGGGGAAGAGCTGGGCTGGTTGTGTGGTGCAGTGGGGGGAGGGGATGAACTGGGCTGGTTTAGGGATGCAGTGGGGGAAGGGGAGATTTTGAAACTGGTGAAGTCCACATTGATACCATATGGCTGCAGGGTTCCCAGGCGGAATATGAGTTGCTGTTCCTGCAACCTTCGGGTGGCATCATTGTGGCAGTGCAGGAGGCCCATGATGGACATGTCATCAAGAGAATGGGAGGGGGAGTGGAAATGGTTTGCGACTGGGAGGTGCAGTTGTTTGTTGCGAACTGAGCGGAGGTGTTCTGCAAAGCGGTCCCCAAGCCTCCGCTTGGTTTCCCCAATGTAGAGAAAGCCGCACCGGGTACAGTGGATGCAGTATACCACATTGGCAGATGTGCAGGTGAACCTCTGCTTAATGTGGAATGTCGTCTTGGGGCCTGGGATGGGGGTGAGGGAGGAGGTGTGGGGACAAGTGTAGCATTTCCTGCGGTTGCAGGGGAAGGTGCCGGGTGTGGTGGGGTTGGAGGGCAGTGTGGAGCGAAGAAGGGAGTCACGGAGAGAGTGGTCTCTCCGGAAAGCAGACAGGGGTGGGGATGGAAAAATGTCTTGGGTGGTGGGGTCGGATTGTAAATGGCGGAAGTGTCGGAGGATAATGCGTTGTATCCGGAGGTTGGTAGGGTGGTGTGTGAGAACGAGGGGGATCCTCTTGGGGCGGTTGTGGCGGGGGCGGGGTGTGAGGGATGTGTCGCGGGAAATGCGGGAGACGCGGTCAAGGGCGTTCTCAATCACCGTGGGGGGGAAGTTGCGGTCCTTAAAGAACTTGGACATCTGGGATGTGCGGGAGTGGAATGTCTTATCGTGGGAGCAGATGCGGCGGAGGCGGAGGCGGAGGAATTGGGAATAGGGGATGGAATTTTTGCAGGAGGGTGGGTGGGAGGAGGTGTATTCTAGGTAGCTGTGGGAGTCGGTGGGCTTGAAGCGGAGGCTTGGGGACCGCTTTGCAGAACACCTCCGCTCAGTTCGCAACAAACAACTGCACCTCCCAGTCGCAAACCATTTCCACTCCCCCTCCCATTCTCTTGATGACATGTCCATCATGGGCCTCCTGCACTGCCACAATGATGCCACCCGAAGGTTGCAGGAACAGCAACTCATATTCCGCCTGGGAACCCTGCAGCCATATGGTATCAATGTGGACTTCACCAGTTTCAAAATCTCCCCTTCCCCCACTGCATCCCTAAACCAGCCCAGTTCATCCCCTCCCCCCACTGCACCACACAACCAGCCCAGCTCTTCCCCCCCACCCACTGCATCCCAAAACCAGTCCAACCTGTCTCTGCCTCCCTAACCGGTTCTTCCTCTCACCCATCCCTTCCTCCCACCCCAAGCCGCACCCCCAGCTACCTACTAACCTCATCCCACCTCCTTGACCTGTCCGTCTTCCCTGGACTGACCTATCCCCTCCCTACCTCCCCACCTACACCCTCTCCACCTATCTTCTTTACTCTCCATCTTCGGTCTGCCTCCCCCTCTCTCCCTATTTATTCCAGTTCCCTCCCCCCATCCCCCTCTCTGATGAAGGGTCTAGGCCCGAAACGTCAGCTTTTGTGCTCCTGAGATGCTGCTTGGCCTGCTGTGTTCATCCAGCCTCACATTTTATTATCTTGGAATCTCCAGCATCTGCAGTTCCCATTATCTCTGAAATAGACCCTTTGTCTGTTTTTGTTTCAGATTTCCAGCATCCACAATTCTGCCAGTGGAGCAGGTCAGTCATTGGTTCTTGAGAGGTGAGTCCAAACCAATGGCTAAACCAGGATGAGGACTGCTGGATTCTAGCACTTAATTGCTTTTCCAGCACTGCTTGTGCTTCAGGAAGAGCAGAAATACTTTCTCCAAGACGGTTAATCTAATCTAACACTATCTTCCCATCCTCACAGCAATATCTTCCTCACCAGCTCTCTCCTGTGTGAGTTCTTCACCCACAATACTTTTCTCCCAGTGGTTTCTCCCCTGTGATCTCTCCCAACATACCTTTTGACCTACAGTGACTTTCTGTGTCCTCCAAATAATGAAGATAATGATACTGCTTTACTCTGAGCTAACACGCGACTAACTGTAAGTTATGGTTGGAATTAAAATGATTTATGTGTCCAACTGCCTTTCAAAGGCCTCATGTAGTTTCTGTAAAATAAAAATTCATCTTACTCATTTCATAAATTTAAATCTGAAAAATAAACATATGAATAAGAATCCATTTTAACTAAACTTTATTGCCTGAGTCACAAGAATGAGTGAACTATCATTCATGTGAATGGAAAGTTTAAATATGTTTTATTAATAATAATGCAGAGTAATGGCAGTTTCCATCAGCCTGAATAACAACCAGTTTTGAGCTGACTAGTGGGAGGTAACATTCACACAATTTATAGACAAAAAAACACTTTTTGAAACAGAGCCACTGCTGTAGACAATTTTTCCATAGCTAATAGGAGTCCACGTCCACAGTTCCCTGAAAGCTGCCACCAGGTGGAAAGAGTTGTTAAGAAGGCGTATGGTGTGTTGGCTTTCACTAATAGAGGGATTGAGTTCAAGAGCCACGAAGTTACGCTCCAGCTATACAAAAACCTGGTTCAGCCACATCTGGAGTATTGTGTCCAGTTCTGGTTGTCGCATTACAAGAAAGATGTGGAAGCGTTGGAAAAGGTGCTGAGGAGATTTACCAGGATGTTGCTTGGAATGGAGGGAAGGTCTTACAAGGAAAGGTTGTGAGAGGTAGGGCTTTTGTCTTTAGAACAATGAAGGATGAGTGGTGACTTGATAGAGGAGTACAAAATGATTAGAGGTATAGATAGAGTGGACAGCCAGGGACTTTTTCCGAGGGTGGAGGTAGCTATTATGAGGCGACATCGTCTTAAAGTGAGAGGAGGTAGATATTGGGGAGACGTCAGAGGTAGATTCTTTACTCAGAGAGTGTTAGGGGCGTGGAATGCATTGCCGGAGAGGTTAGTGGAGTCAGCCTCATTAGGGGCATTTAAGCGGCTATTAGGTAGGCAAATGGAGGTTTCGGGTAAAATTTTGGCACAATATTGTGGGCTGAAGGGCCTGTACTGTGCTGTACTGTTCTACATTCTAAGTCTGACAAACAGCAAATAATGAGGCGAATAGTTCGGTGTTTTGTTCAGTGGTATTGATTAAGGATAGAAAGTGGTTAAGGGAGCACCCTTACATTTCTTCAGACAATATATTCAATATTCAAATCAAGAACAGGGGAATACCATTCAGCCAATCGATCCTGCTCCACCGTTCAATAAAATCATAGCTGATCAGATCACACTTCAGGATCTTTTATATCAACCTTGGAGGTCAGATGGATCTTATCCAAACATTTCATTTATTAGACAACATCTTTGACAGTGCATAAGTTCTGTACTCCTTTGACCCCTCTTACCCAGGTTATATTCTTTTTCACCCTCTTCCATTCAGCAGAAGATTGTATCGTGCATTCTGTTCATGTTACCCTGATGCACTTGTACAGTACAATCTGCCTGTAAAGCACATGAGACAACACTGGGTGTCATGGTGGAACAGTCACTGAAGGTTGCCATGTGGGTGCAGCAGGCCGTGAGGAATGCTAATGGCACGCTGGCCTACAAAGCAACATGATTTGAGTATTGGAGTCAGGATGTCTTGCCGTAGTTATACAGGGCCTTGGTGAGTCCACACCTTCAGTATTGTGTGCAGTTCTGGTTTCCTCATGAGGGAATCCAGCAAAGGTTTACCAAGCTGATTCCCAGGATGGCAGGACTGACATATGAGGAGAGGTTGGATCGACTGGGCTTGTACTCAGTGGAATTTAGAAGAATGTGGGGGGATCTCACAGAAACATATAAAATCCTGATTGGACTGGACAGGGTACATGTGGGAAGGATGTTCCTGATGTTGGGGAAGTCCAAACCAAAGTGTCACAGTCTAAGAATAGGAGGTAAGCCATTCAGGACTGAGATAAGGAAGAATTTATTTTCTCAGAGAGTTGTGGAATTCCCTGTGGAATTCTCTCCCAAAGAAAGCTGCTGGGGCCAGTTCATTAGATATATTCAAGAGGGAGCTGGACAATACCTTTGTGGACAAAGCGATCAATGGGTATGAGGAGAGGGTGGGAATGGGACCACGACATTATGTGATGAGCCATGAATGTTAGTGCAGGTTTTAAGGACTGAATGGCCGGCTCCTGCACCTATTTTCTATGTTTCTATGTCTATGTTTCTTGTTACATCCTTTGAAGTCATGCGGCAATCATTGAAAGCTCTGGCTTTTTCTGATTTCACACCACCATCAAAAATGTCGGAAAAATACAAAGGCAAGGTCTTTACATTATACTTTGGGGACAAATTTTGAATCCAATCAGGGCAGCTGGTGGAATTGAAATTCAGTTAATAAAATCTGGATGGAAACCTAGTTTCAGTGCTGGTCACCATGACAACTATCAACAACTTTGTAAACACTTACCTGGGGCATGATTGCCCTATATGGAGTGAAAACTGTCTTCTTTACCTGGTCTGGCCCATATGTGACTCCAGATTCACAACAATCTTTTCACTATTCTTTCAAAGGGCCCAGCAAGCCACTTTATTCCAGTGCAACTAGGGATGGGCAATAACTGCTGGCCCTGTCATTGACATCCATATTCCTTGAAAAGGTAAACTGAATAAAGTCCTAAATCATTTTCTTTTTATTTGCTGAAGTTCTGCTGCCTATCTACCGACACTTCTTCAATGAATAAACAAAAATATGACTATATTTGTGTTGTACTCTAAGAATTTCCAATGCCCATGTTTCTTAAATAAGCACATATTTATATTCATATTACATGGACAATAATTTAACACATCTATACTAATGAATTGACTGAACAAAAGAAAACGACGCACAAAATGCCCAGAGGCAACTCAAACTCAAGCTAAGTTGTGTTGAAGTAAACATCTTCTAACATAACACAACAACAACATTCAGGTCTGACTTTTACTTTACATAAAGGAGAGTTATTTCTTAATATGGCCTCAGATCTGATTAATCAATACTGTGCACACAGTGCAGTTGAGGGTGCAGTGCCAACTGTTCCTGAGTATTAGGATAAGACAAGAAGCCAAGCCTACCCTGTACTTGTATCATACTGGATTCAAGTGGAGGACAGTGTCTTGAAGACATAAAATAACCCCAACAAAATGCTATTCATTAATCTCAGTGTACAGTCAATCAGCCGAATAGACTCTCAGCCTTTTTAAAAATTGAAAGAACCGTAAATGTGCAAATCAGGAACAAAAACAGAAGTTGCTGGAAAAGCTCAGCAGGTCTGGCAGCATCTGTGAAGAAAAAAATCAGAGTTAACGTTTCAGGTCCAGTGGCCCCTCCTCAGAACTGAGGAACACTCGGCCTTTCTAAATTGATTGAAATGCAAAAGCGGCTTATGAATGCTAGCTTTTGCTACGTCCCTGTGTAAACAAACAGAGTAAAAGGAATCAGCAATACATGAGTGAGTTTGAGTTTTGACATTTAGCTTTGTTGTAGCTAAAAATTAATTAGATACTAATTATACAAATGATATGACTATGATTATAAAATTAATTATTTTAATGTACCTCCTCTGGGAGCCAAAACAAGCAAGTTACTTTAGAAATCAGACTCTGCTGGGTGATTTTAACACATTTGGCAGACAAGGTAAGCAATGGCTACAATGACATATCCTTCCAATTCTGTTGCCATGCTGCGGCTTGTAATTTTTGCCTTCTCTATCTGTCACACAAGTATGATGCTTTAATTCTTCTCAAATATGAAGATCAAACACTGAGAATGTGAACAGGACTTTATAGTAATCATCATTGAAGATCTCTATGAGGAGACTAATGTGGCTTCCCTGCCAAACTAAACTGGGGCCAGAAGAGTCCAAGAAATGTAGTTTGATTTGTTGGCAAGGGAAGGTATAGAAAGTATGTTCCTTCAGATATCACAGTTAGCTTTATTGTAGCCCTATCCCAGATATACATTCCCACTCACAGCACTTACCCGAATGCCAAAATCCATTCCTTTGATTCTCTGGTAGTGGTCACCTACTGCCCAAGATCTCATTCCTGTCCACTGGTCAATTAGTGATTTCCAATATATTCAGGTGAGTGACCGTTAAGGTCCATCGGGGTAAAGCCCAGGAAGGTAAAAATTCCCAGGTCATAGAGTCTTAGAACTGTACAGCATGGAAATAGACCCTTTGGTCCAACTCATCCATGGCCAACCAGATAACTTCCATAAGTCTAGTCCCACTTGCTGGCATTTGGCACTTATCCCTCTAAACCCTTCCTATTCATATGCCCATCCAGATCCCCTTTAAATGTTGCAACTATACCAGCCTCCACCACTTTCTCTGGCAGCTCATTCTACGTGCACCACCCTCAGTGGGAAAATTTGCCCCTTTGGTCCCTTAAATGTATGCCCTGTTTTGGACTCCCCCACCCTGGGGAAAAGACCTTGGCTATTCACCTTATCTGTGTCCGTCATGATTTTATAAACCTCTAAAAGGTTACCCCTCAGCCTCCAACACTCCAGGGAAAGCAGCCCCAGTCTATTCAGCCTGTCCTTATAGCTCAAACCCTTCAACCCGGGCAACATCTTTGTAAATCTTTTCTGAACCCTTTCAAGTTTTACAACATCCTTCCTGTAGCAGGGAGGCCTGAAATCCAAGCAGTTTTCCAAAAGTGGCCTTACCAATGTCCTGTAGAGCTGCCACACAACCACCCAACTCCTATGCTCAATACACTGACCAATAAAGGCAAGCATATCAAATGCCTTCTTCACTGTCCTATCTACCTGTGACTCCACTTTCAGCGGACTATGAACCTGTGGTCCAAAGCCTCTTTGTTTAGCAACACTCTCCAGGGCCCTACCGTTACGCGTATAAGTCCTGCCCTGATTTGCCTAATCAAAATGCAACACCTCACATTTATCTAAATTTAACTCCATCTGCCACTCCTTGGCTCATTGGCCCTTCTGATCAAGATTTCTTTGTGCTCTGAGATAACCTTCTTCACTGACCACTACATGTCCAATTTTGGTGTCATCTACAAACTCACTAACCATACCTCCTATGTTCACATCAATTTCATTTATATAAATGATGAAAAGCAGTGAACCCAGCACCGATCGTTGTGGCATGCTGTTGGTCACGGGCCTCCAGTCTGAAAAGCAACCCTCCATCCCCATTCTCTGTCTTCTACCTTCGAAGCAGCTCTGTATCCAAAATCTGTTCTCCCTCTACTCCATGTGATCTTACTTTGCTAACCAGTCTGCCGTGAGGAACCATGTTGTATGCCTTACTGAAGTCCATATAGATCATGTCCATCATTCTGCCCTCACCAATCGTCTTTGTTACTTCTTCAAAAAACTCAATCAAGCTTGTGAGACACAACTTCCCACCCACAAAGCCATGTTGACTCCCTAATCAGTTCTTGCCTTTCCAAATCCATGTAAATCCTGTCCCTCAGAATTCTCTTCAACAACTTGCCCACTGCTGATGTTAGGCTCATTGGTCTATAGTTCCCTGGCTTTACCTTAGCACCTTTCTTAAATAATGGCATCATGTTAGCCAACCTCCAATCTTCCAGCACCTCCCCTGCAGCTGTCGCTGATAAAAAATATCTCAGCAAAGGGCCCAGCAAACTTTTTTCTATTTTCCCACTGTGTTCTAGGGTCTTGGGGATTTATCCACCTTTATACATTTTAAGATATCCAGCACCTGCTCCTCTGTAATTTGGACATTTTTCAAGATGTTGCTATTTAATCACCCACTTTCACTATCTTCCATATTCTTTTCCACCAAAAACACTCGTTTTTGCAAAATACTCATTTCATCTGTCCCCCATCTCCTGATTTCACACATAGTTAGCCTTGTTGATCTTTAAGGGGCCCTATTCTCTCCCTTGTTACCCTTTTGTTCATAAAGCATTTGTAGAATCCCTTTGGATTCTCTTCAACCCTATTTGCCAAAGCTATCTCATGACCCTTACTGCCCTCCCGATTTCCCTCTTAATCATACGCCCACTGCCTTCATACTTTCCTAGGGATTCATTCCATCTCTGCTGTCTTAACCTGACATATGCTTCCTTCTTATTCTTGACTAAAACCTCAATTTCTCTCGTCATCCAGCATTCCATACACCTACCAACCTCGCCCTTTGCCCTAACACTTTGTACAGTATTGTATGGTTTTGGATCTCTGTCAGACCTAAGTCCATACAACTCTCATTAGGAGTGCAAATGTTCACTTTACTATATGAAACACAAATAATAATTTGCTCAAAACAATACTGCCTGTTTCAGAACAAAAGAGGTATTTCACTGAGCCAGAACTTTATATTAAGGTATTTAAGTCAAACAACAGATTTTGGGGTTCAAAATTAAAGCAACATTAGACCACCTTTAATGTAGGTCATGCTTAGTTATGCTGACTTACACATACATTTAAACACACTTTTTGTTAACGCACTGTCAAAAACCATCATCGTGCTAAAAACTCAAGAAAACAGCACATCTAGTTAATATTTAGCCCTCAACTGCCACTGGTAAAACAGATAATCAAACTAGTTATTTCTTTGCTGGGTGCTTGCTGTCTACTTATTAGCTGCCATGCATCCTGTATACAACAGCAATTATGCTTCAAAAATACTTCATTGGCTGTGAAGTGGCATGTGTTATCCTGAGGTGCTGAATGGTGCTGTATAAATGTCGGATTTAACAAAGAAAAATGTTGCCATTCATCATTCAGTGATATTTAAAATGGATGTGGTATTTCTCATACACTAGGCTTTCGATCAGTATTTGTCTGTTCATACATTGCCATTGGTCTGAGAGACTTCTAAAGGCTCAATCAGTTAAGTGCATTGCATTGGCAGATACAGAGATCAGGAACGTCCAATCATGACAACTAGTCCTAATGTCCCCAATCACTAACAATGGATAAATTAGCCAGAATTGATGAAAAGAAAGGACAAATTGGCCAGAATTGGTGAAAAGGATCCAACAAAAGCAGGAGTTAGAATGCAAACCAGATGATCAGCTTCCTGTGGAAACTGACCAGTGTCATGAAAGTTCTCCCTTGCCCATTAACTTCTGTGAATCTTAATTCCACTTGCCTCATCTACCATCCACCTCGATTTCCATCTCTCTTCAGTTCTGATGAAGTGTCGATGGGATGACTAGATGGGAATCTTGCTAGTGAGTGGATTGGCACCTATCTGCACACATTAGCAGCAGCACATGGACAACAGCAGTTCAAGAGGGGAACTCACCACTATCCTCTCAAGATCAACTATAGATGGGTAAGAAATGCTGGCCCAGCAAGCGATGCCCATATGCCATGATGAATAGATATTTAAAAAATTGCATCATCACCTAATTTCACCTTATTTTTGTCTGAGTTACTATCTTTCTAGGCAGTGGAGAGAAACTGGACTTGAAATGAAAGTCTGAATGGTTACCTGTGGCAGAGGCTTGTTAGTGTCTTCTCTGAGCTTCTATCTTAGCCAACATTCCCCCCAACACCTCAGGGTACACTCCACAAGTAGTGACTTTCTGTACTCTTTGTCCACAGAGGCTGGCACAACCAAGCCTTGGTCTCACACCATCATGGCACATCTCCGACTCACTTAATATACAGCTCACCATTTCATACTGTACTTCAGAGTGCTGATCTTTCTATTGAAATGGTGCTGCCAGATTGCTTTGTGTACAGAGATAGACCCTCCTTATTCATTTGTATGGGGTGCATTGAGTCAGAGCTGTTATCTTACCCTTGCAGTGCTCACTCTCTTTGTGCTTGATTGGATGCTTAAAGCATCTCTGCCTTGCCTTGTGCTTTCCTGCATTGCCACCTTGTTCCGAATGTATAGGCTTGCAGAACTTTATTTCACCTGCTTTTTGTTCAGACACAATGCCAGGCAGTCAGTCATATTTGCCAGCGATGAAGAGTCAAGGGGGGTGGATATACTGCTGTAAGGCCCCATGTTCTACCTTCACCATGTACCAGTGGCAAAAGCTTTTGTGGCAAACCCTCTGAATGTGCTTCAACCAAATGACCCTGACTCATATTCTTATAACCTGTAAACAGTTTCAGAGATGCAATAAGAGATATTTAATTTACTCTGCAAGACTGTACTCATTATACCAGAATGTGGACTTCATCATACAAATGACATTGCATACCACACAAGAATAGTGGCTCAGTGGCTAGCATTACTGCCTCACAGCATCAGGGACCCGGGTTTGATCCCACCCTCAGGCAACTGTTTGTGTGGAGTTTGCAAATTCTCCCCGTGTCTGTGTGGCTTTCCTCTGGGTGCTCCAGTTTCCTCCCACAGTCCAAAGATGTGCAGGTTAGGTGGACTAGCCAAGCTAAATTGCCTGTAGTGTCCAGGGGTGTGCAGGCTAGTGGGGTTAGCTATGAGAAAAACAGGGTTACAGGAATAGGGTTGGGGTGTTGGTCTGGGTGGGATGGTCTTCGGAGGGCCAGCTTGGACTTGATGGGCTGAATGGTCTGCTTCCACATTGTAGGGATTCTATGAATCTAATCCATGTGCTGGTAACCCTGAAGAGTTCAAGGAAAACTGATACAGATCAAAGCTGGGGACTAACGATCTCTGCTCCCCACGAAAAGATCCTACCAAAGTGCACCACTTTTCTGCATTGAACCACATCTGCCACCCAGTTGCCCACTATACCAACTTATTGCCATCCTTTTGGAGTTCCACACTGTCCTCCTCTCAACTAACAATTCTTCTGAGTTAAGTGTTAACTGGATGTGTGGAAATTGTCCCACTGTCCACCAAGATCCGCATCATTTAAAGCAGAAAAATCAAGGGTCTCAGTACTGACTCCTCCGGAATTCCATTACAAACCTTCCTCCAGCCTGAAAAATATCCATTGATCATTGTTCTCTGCTTTCTATCATTCAGCCAATTTCATACCCATGTTGCCACTGTTCCTTTTAAATCAAGTATGATGATATTCTGACTTTAAGAGGGTTATGTTATCCTGTTCTTTTTTTTAAATGGACAGTTTGAGACAGAGGTGTCCAGCAGTCTGTTCAAAACCAATAAACAGGAGGCCTTGGGGCTTTTTAAAAATTAGAACAATAGAAGCAGCCTGAATGGGTGAAATCAAGCACTCACAGCACTAAGGTTTTAACTTCAACTTTCAGTAGCAGTTGCTGAGGTCTTGAAGCTGTGATAAGGTTAGGGTTAGGGTAAAACTGTTTTCCCCTCTCTGTCACAGCTAAAAGCTGGGCATTCTCGATCTGCTGATAGAGCTGCTTGTGAGACAATCTATTTTACTGACTTTAACTTTGCCAAAGGTGTGATTATGGAATGTTACTGGATTGGAACAGTTAATGGCTAGCTTATTAATTTTGTTAGTTATCTTGATAGAGTTAAAGTTAAGCCAATTCTTTTCTTTTATTTTGACTGTATTTTAACTATAGTGCATGAATAAAGTGTGTTTCGCTTTAAGCCTGATAATTTGACCAATCGAAATGCATTCACAACACACACCTGGCATTTGTCTTTAAAACAACAAAAAAAGTTAGGGTCTGGGCTATATCCTTGACATGTCTTGAAGGGGTTTGGTCTGGTTCATAACACATGGCCTACAAGTCTGATGTGAGCCACTGCATCAAATGTCTTCTGGAAATCCATCAATACGCCATAAGCCTGTCCATCACTTCTTCAAAAAACTCCAACAAGCTGGTTAAACAGTTTCCCCTTTAAAAATCCACACTGTCCGTACATTGGACATATTATCGCTGCATCTCTCCCACAGATGCTGCCAGACCTGCTGAGCTTCTCCAGCAATTTCTTGTTTTTGTTTCAGATCTTCATTAACCACAATTTATACCTCGTCCAAGTCTGAAAAGAAGACATCCTAGGAGAATAGAGAAACACGAGATTGTCCTAATTTGTACTTGACATTGGGGAGGGGTTGGAGAGGTGGTAAATCTAATTGTATAAACAAATACGTGACAATAATAGTTATCGGAAAGAAAACGTCGTAGGTGAAGTGCTGTGTATGGGTTTGTAAGGATAAACTCTTGAGCGCAATAAGCATCATTCGCTACGGTGATGTCATGAGGCTCTTGTGAGAACCAGACCTAAAGAGAAGTCCTCTCAACAGCCTTTGCAGTAATGATCCTCTTGTTATCATTTGCAAATGGTTGCAGAGATGCAATAATCTGCATCTTGCTTACTCTGCAGAACTGTTCTCAATAGACCGGACGACAGCTACCCTCACAGACACTAGACCATGTCAGTCCCAAAAGAACCCACATAGAAAAGATATGGGCGGCAGCTCACACACTCAGGCTATTGATCACTTCATGACATCCTTTCGGTTGAGCACTTCACCGCAAAGCCCCTCAGGTAGCCAGACTTTACATTGACAATGGGAACGACTTTTCCCCCAGTCTCTTACTCTTTGCACATCTAACAAATAAAAGTGTGCAAAGTAGAGGTAGAAAAGCTTTGTTTTAAAGCCCTGCTGTCTTTATTTTAGATGGAGGGTAAATTACTTGAAGAATTCTTCAATTGCTGGAAACTAGAGGGCATTTGTGAGGGGAAGACAGGAGCCCGGGCTAGGTTTGGAAGAGGACAGAGGCTGGGGAAGCAGCGATCACCACCGCAGGGGAAGAGACAGGTGCAAACACTGTCGCAGTCCTCAAGCCGGCACTGGCGCGGAATCTCAAAACGCGGAAGTCACCAGCAGATGGCTCACCCGTTCCCAGAGCCTCCTGGGGGAAAAGCTTGGTTTCAGTGACACGGGAAATCAGAGCACCTTGCGAAGCTTTCTACAAACGCAAGCATTTTTCGTTTTGTTTTCGCTCTCCCGTTGCAAAGCGCGCACGGCGCGTCTGTTGGAGTCATTTGTGATTCTTACTGTTAGTATAAATCCCACTTTCCCCGAATTAGAAATAAAAGCACCAGGTCGGGGAGCGGCTTAAAGCCTAGGGGCGGAGATCTTGACACCAACTTTACACCTGAGTGAAAGGTCGCTGCAGAAAAGCAGGAAAAATGGCGACTAATGGAGACATCGCTTCGCTAATGTCCAATGTGGATGGTAACTAAAGCGGCTGGGGGGTGGCCACACGTCCATCTTCCCATTGCTTCAGCAGCAGGAGGAAGAAGGCAGACAAAGTACAGATCGACATGTCAGCCTCGGAACTTTACAGCAAGGTGAGTGTTGGGGAGATTGTAGCCATTTAAAATGGTTACAATCTCCTGGATACCACTTTCATTCCAAATTAAAAAGTGTTAAAGTCGACAGCGCGCTGCGCACCAAGCCCCACGATAATACTAATTAGGAGGAAAACCACTATCGCAGTCCTATCCTCATTTCTTTTAAATGTTTCATTTTAAAAATCAGTTTCTCCACCTTCCTTCCGTTCTCCTGTGTTGATTCGGAAGCTCCAGTAAACATTTAATTTCCCGCTGCCGTTGAGATTAAAGTCAATGTTGCGCGATAAAGTTTGAAGTAATTTTCATTTGTGGCAAGCAATCCTTGTTTGTTTAGTTTTCTTTTTCAAAGGTAAACATTTAATGCGATCTCCTCGAAGCGGGTAGTGCGGAGCAGGTGTTTAATGGTGCAGGTTGTGTGAGAGAGGTTGGGATCGTCTGTGGCTTTAGCAAAATCGGGAACAGGCATAAAAATACCTGCACAAGTTTGAATAGTTTTTTAAAAAATACAGTTCTACCTTCTGAGTTGCACGGTTTCAAGTTTTGCTGTTTGTCTCTTGATCCGGAAAGACGAGAGAAATTCAATTTTAAAAAAAAGAGATTGCTGGAGAAACTCGGCAGGTTTGCAGCATCTGTGGGGAGAAACGATTTGACTTGTCGAACGCAGGGACCCATTATCGGGTTTTTTCTCTCTAGATGCTGTCAGACCTGAGTTTCTCCAGCAATATGTGTTTTTGTTTGCTCCAGATCACCGGTATCCGCCGTTCCTTGAATTTTAAAAAAACGTATTTTTGAAAACGCTGAAAGCACCTTTAATGCAAATTTGATTCAATGGACTGAATACTACACAAATCTGGACACAGTGAGAATGTCTCTTCTTTAGTTCTACGCGATTAGGGAACAGTTTCGTTTCCTCAAAAATCTTTTTATTGGTGACACTAAAAACAATGCCTGGATACTTTTATTTTATAAAATAAAACTTTTATCTTGCTAGTAACATCCGAGTCTGACTGCCCTGTTATTGGGATATCTCTTTCGATGGGAAGTGGGAGCGCTGTGGTAAATGTTATTGGACAAGTAAGACTTTGGAGATTTGCTATAAAATTGCACAAAGGATCCAGGAGGAATTTAAATTAGTTTTACTTAAAATCTGGAATTTTATGAAATAATTAGTTGTGCTGATTACAATATAACCACATTA
This sequence comes from Stegostoma tigrinum, assembly GCF_030684315.1. Lineage (NCBI taxonomy): Eukaryota > Metazoa > Chordata > Chondrichthyes > Orectolobiformes > Stegostomatidae > Stegostoma > Stegostoma tigrinum. The sequence continues at coordinate 158,450,919 of NC_081354.1, forward strand.
GTAATGCTTTGGCTTTTTTTTAATGTCCAAGTGTCAGGAATTCTAGTGACTTCACCTAGTTTGACCTACATGTGATTACAACATAGAACACTACAACACAGTACAGGCCCTTTGGCCCTCGATGCTGCGCCGACCTGTGAAACCAGACTGAAGCCCATCTAACCTGCACTATTCCATTATTATCCATATGCTTATCCAATGACCATTTACATGCCCTTAAAGTTGGCGAGTCCACTACTGTTGCAGGCAGGGCATTCCACACCCTTACTACTCTCTGATTAAAGAGCCTACCTCTGACATCTGTCCGAGATCTAACACCCATCAATTTAAAGCTATGTCCCCTCGTGCTAGCCACCTCCATCTGAGGAAAAAGGCTCTCATTGTCCGCTCTATCTAACCCTCTGATCATCTTGTATGTCTCAATTAGGTCACCTCTTAACCACCTTCTCTCTAACGAAAATAGCCTCAAGTCTCTCAGCCTTTCCTCATAAGACCTTCCCTCCATACCAGGAAACATCCTGGTAAATCTCCTCTGCACCCTTTCCAATGTTTCCACATCCTTCCTATAATGCGGTGACCAGAACTGTATGCAACACTCCCAAGTGCAGCAGCACCAGAGTTCTGTACAGCTGCAACATGACCTCATGGCTCGGAAAATCAATCCCTCTACCAATAAAACCTAACACACCGTATGCCTTCTTAACAACCCTATCAACCTGGGTGGCAACTTTCAGGGATCTATGCACATGGACACTGAGATTTCTCTGCTCATCCACACTACCAAGGATCTTACCATTAGCTCAGTATTCTGTATTCCTGTTACTCCTTCCAAAGTGAATCACCTCAGGTTTTTCCGCATTAAATTCCATTTGCCACCTCTAAGCCCATCTCTGCAGCTTATCTATATCCCTGTGTAACCTGCAACATCCTTCCACACTATCCACAACTCCACTGACTTTAGTGTCATCTGCAAATTTACTAACCCATCCTTCTGCACCCTCATCCAGGTCATTTATAAAAATGACAAACAGCAGTGGCCCCAAAACAAATCCTTGCGCGACACCACTAGTTACAGAACTCGAGGATGAACATTTCCCATCAACCACCACCCTCTGTCGTCTTCCAACTAGGCAATTTTTGATCCAAAGTGTTCAATCACCCTCAATCCCATGACTCCGTATTTTATGCAATAGCCTAAATTCACATGTGCTTATCCCTGAATTATCCCAGAAGTGACTTAACTGGTGATTTGTTGCAACAAACTTATAGAAAAGTCAGACAAGAATAAAATGGGGCAGTTTACGTGCCATTGAGCTAAAACAATGGATACACCCTGTCCATTTAAGCATGGAAAGTGGTTCTCAGTAACATCTGCAGATTTGTGCTAATACAGGGGCTGTTCCATGCTGCTGGTTTCCCAGAAGTCTCCATTACCATTCATGGTTAGGTTCTATGCTAACAGCAGAACAGACTAACCAGAGTTGACAGCACAGTGATATAAAGTTGCCATAGTCATACTGGACCATAGGTCTATTCTCTCATTAGAAAGAGGCAAATGATAATTTAACCTAAGGGTCACTACTCAAGTGATGAGAAAGAATGAAAAGGAGAGTCCTTGACAGTAACCAAAGTTGGTGCAGGAATTCAACCCACATTTTGCAAATCAGCTGGCAAAGAAAATGGGAATAGGAGATGGAATTTTTGCAGGTGGGAGGAGGTGTTTTCTAGGAGCTGTGGGAGTCAGTGGGCTTGAAATAGACATTGGTTTCTAGGTGGTTTGCCTACCTACTAACCTCATCCCGCCACCTTGACCTGTCCACCCTCCTGGGACTGACCTATTAGCTCTCCACCTGTACTCTCCTCTCCACCTATCTCTCTTCTATCCATCTTTGGCCCGCCTCCCTATATATTTCAGAACCCTCTCCCCATCCCCCTTTTCTGATGGAGGGCCTAGGCCCGAAATGTCAGCTTTTGTGCTCCGAAGATGCTGCTTGGCCTGCTGTGTTCATCCAGCTCCCCGATTTGTTGTCTCGGATCCCCCAGCATCTGCAGTTCCCATTATCTCTCTCTTTCCTCTATGTTGCACCCTGCTTTGAAAAGATGTAGAATGTACTGCTTATAGAGGATGTCAATACCAACCAACAAGAGTGGTTTACTAATAGCACTGCTGACCGAGTCCTGAAGAGCATGTCTGCCAGTCTGGACCTACAAGGGATAGTGAAAAAATCAACTGATGTACCTTTCCCATGGAAGCATTTGTCGTGACCCTTTATAGTGATGGTCCCATCTTCAAATTGAAAATAGCCTGCAATGTGTGGTATGACACTACCACTGTTCTAAATGGGGTAGGTGCTGAATATTTGAGCAAATCCAGCACCGGATTCTCTGGGTGAGCTCCTCTTTCTACAAACAAAGGCAGTGAGTGTCTGACAATAGGGATCTCTGAAAGTCAACAAAAAGCCTAGTGTACAGACCAGTGTTGTCAGCACACTCCTGAATTGAAGTGATATCTAAACTCTGCATCGATGATATGTAAGGAGCTAGCGAAATTCCACCAGCTACGCCTCCACTGCTTTCTCTGAATTTAATCGGAGGACCTTCATTCAGGCAAAACTCCTGTGAAATCAACTGATTGGCTGAATGTTGTCTGCATGGTGAAGCATTCTTTTTTTTCCACCGTCTGGCCCTATTCTTGCCATTCTGAAATGGCTGGCCTTGGGAAGAGCAAAGAACATGCTAGAAAGACTCGCTGAAGTTTGGAAACATTTAACTTTGATTGGGAGGAGCTTGTTGTCATTCATTTGAAATGGCTATAATCTGTCTGTCATGTTGTACCATGCTTAGACTCACATTTTATTGATCAGGCAGTACAGTAGTAGAGAAAGAAACAAAACATTCTATACATTCTGTTCCTCATCGCAAAGATCTGTAGGTGAGAATTGGCCACCTCGGGTGTCAAATAAAGAACCAAACAGAAACTTGTGACTGAGGAGACATCATCTTTAAATTTATGGACAGATCTTTTTATAAGATCATAAGTCACAAGAGCTGAATTAGGCTATTCAGCCCATTGAATCTGCTCTGCTGTTCAATCATGGCTGATCTGTTTCTTAGTCTCATTCTTCTGCAGCTTTCCCTTACCCTTTGATCCCCTTACTAATCAAGTATTAACTTTGACCCCCACGTGATGTCACCAAAAACATTGACAAAGTTAATACTTGATTAGTAAGGGGATCAAAGGGTAAGGGAAGGTGGCAGGACTCTTTCTTCAGAACTCAGGACTGATTAAGTCGACTATTGTGGCACCTTTTTTACCAAATGCCTGTTGAAAATCCAACCATATTACCTCCACTTTTCCTCTTTAATCTACCCTGCTTTTTACTCCCACAAAGAATTCTAATAAAATTGTCAGGCATGATTTCCCCTTCATGAAACCATGCTGACTCAACTTGATCATATTATGTATTCTAAATGCTGTATTACAATTTTCATAATAGATTCTAACATTTTCCCAATAACATGTTATTATACTGGTATTAAAGCAAACTACTGAAGATTTTATGTTCACTAACTTTTGCCAAAGAGAATGCTGAGAACTATAATGGCAAGGCTGAGTAAATGAGGATATGTATAGAAGTGGGACTGTTTTGCCATATTCATTCTCAGCTCCTGAAGCAGTTCATATCCGTATGAAGTAAGACCTGGACAATGCTTGGGTTGATTTGTGATGCGTTGGTTATTTGCTACTTGTTAAGTGCCAGGTAATGCAGTCCAACAAGTGATAATCTAACCATTGACCCTTGCTATTAAATAGCATTTTCATCACTGAACCCCACAGGTAACACCATGGGGGTTACTTACAGCCAATACTGAGATGGACCTCCAAATAAATAGTGGTTTCATGAGCAGGCCAGAGACTGAGAATTCCATGGCAGGTAATTTTGCCTCATGAATTCCCAGGACCTGCCTATAACGTACAAGTCAGGAATGTGCTAGAATATTTTCCATTTTCCTGGATGAGTGCAGCTCTAACAATGCTCAAGAAGTTCAGCCATCTAGGGCAAGTAGCCTGCCTGATTGGCAGCCCATCCACCACTTTCACCATCTGCCCCCTTTACCATCTTCAGCGACATCTTGCAAACTTTTTCGTCATCTGGATGGACAAGGACAACAGGTGCATGGGAACATGATCAGCTGCAAGTTTCTGTTTCAGCACCACACTATATCCCGAACTAAAACTATACCTCTATTCCTTCATGGGTCAAAATTCTAGACCTCATGCCCTAATGGCATTCTGGGGGACCCAGTCCCCAAGGACTGCAGCAGCTCAAAAAGGCAACTTGCCACCATCACCTTTTATGAGGGTAATTGGGGATGAACAACAATGCTGGCTTAGCCAGTGGTGCTCACATCCTGTGGAATAAATATTACAAAATGGCTTAGTCTTCTCTCTCTTACTCAGATTAGAAAACATTGTTACATTTGTATGGAGCGTAGCAATGGAAAACCCATCTTTATGAAGTCAATTTCAGACTGTTTTGAAAGGTTTGACAATTCCAAGGATAAAATCATGTAGTTACTTTTGCTTCATTTTTGTTAAAGTTAAATTATTATTTCAAGTAACTTGCATTTTAAAAAGTGCTATGAAATACAATAAAACACAAGCACTTAATTCTGTGATGTGATAAATGTCACTACCACATAAAGGGTAACACACAAGATTTGCAGATATAATAAATGTATGATATTGTTAATGAGACAAAATATAGAATGCAAGCAGCTTTTCAAAATAAAATTAACAACATAATTTCTGTGAAAGCAGATTAAATATGGCAATTTTGTTCTAGTGATACTCAGTGGCTGCTACACCATACCACTTTTTTAAAACTGTGAGCTGTAGTTTTGATCTTGAAAGCATCATTAATTAGATTTATTCTTCTGAATATTAATGTTCCTTGCACTTTTGGAATATTCGAGAATTAAAGATCCATCTTGTGGATTTTGCTTTGAACAGCAAGTGATAATAGACCATAAACTGTTTTTCCTTTCCCCATTTTCTTTTCACTTTTTTCTTTCATTTTTAAGTATGTTTTGGAAGGGGGTGACAAGAATGGGTTTTTATCTTGATAGGGTGATTACAAGATGCAGATCATGTGATAAGTCCTAATGTTTATCTTACTGGATTGATTCCTGGTGCGAGGGCCTTGTCCTCTGAAGAGTGGTTATGTAGAGATAACAAGGTGTAGAGCTGGATGAACACAGCAGGCCAAGCAGCATCTTAGGAGTAGGATTTGGCCAATATTCGCCTGCAGTTTAGAACAAGAAGTATTTTCAATGAAGCATTTTGTAATGGGAAGATTTCTTGGTGTTGAAAGTTTGTTCCGCTGGCTGTCAAATCTAGATCTAGAAGACATAGTTGGGACTGAGACAGGAATTGATCATTTGTTTCTGAAATGAAGTGTAATTTCTTCCAAGTACTGTTAAATATTTCAAATTCTCATAACACAGAGAGCACTGTAGGCTCCAATTCAGTATGGTACACCGATAACAAATGAGTTCAGCAAGCAATTAACATGGCAAGTTGAATGTTGTCACTTCTTGCAAGGGCAATGGAATATGAAAATGCAATTTAAAAAAAATTGCTCGGCACTGATGAGACATCTGGAGTACTGCGTACAGTTTTTTTTCTGGTCTCTATTTAAGAAAAGACATAACTGTTAGAAACAACTTTGAAAAAGATTGATTTCTCTGATTCCCAGGATTGGCTACATGTTTATCTTTGAGGAAATATTGAACATATCCACTGAATTGTAAGATGTTATCTTATTGAAACGTTATCTTTGTGAAACACCTGATCCCAAGGGGAATTATTTGGATGAACCATGTTGTGGAAGGAGACCATACTTAGGAACAGAGTTTCAAAGTAAGGATTTTCCAATGTAAGATGTCTGTGGAATGCTCTCCCCAGAGAGTAGTTGTGCAATTGTCATTGAATATTTTTAAGCAGAGGTTGATTAAATTTTTGACGAGTTAGAGACTTAGATTATTGAAGGTAGATCAAAATATTGAATTGTGTCACAGTAAGGTCTGCCGTGATCTTGTTGAATGGTGGAGTGGGCTTGAGGGGCCATTCCTCATGAAAGTATTCATTGAGACAGATGTTTTTGTTCTTGGAATCAATTAAATATGGGAATCAGCTTGGGGGGGAAAAAAGCATGAGATTAAGCAACTTTGGCCTGGTGTTCGACCTCTGGGTGGTCTGGCTAGCAAGGTGAGATCAAGTGGAATACAGGGAAAACTAGCCGTTTGGATAAAGCACTGGCTAAAAGGTAGAAGACAGGGGTAGTGATGGCACATTACTTTTCAGACTGGAGGCCTGTGACCAGTGCTGGGTCCACAGCTCTTTGTCCTTTATATAAATGGTTTGGATGTGAACATAGGAGGTATGGTTGGTAAGTTTGCAGATGACACCAAAATTGGTGGTGTAGTGGACAGTGAAGAAGGTTACCGCAAAGTACAAAGTATAATCTTGATCAGATGGGCCAGTGGGCGGCATATGGAATTTATAGTAGATAAATGTGAGGTGCTGCATTTTGGGCAAACCAGGGCAGGACTTGTATCCTTAATGATAGGGTCCTAGGAACTGTTGTTGAATAAAGAGATCCTGGTGCACAGGTTCATTGTTCCTTGAAAGTGGAGTTGCGGGTAGGTAGGATAGTGAAGAGAGCGTTTTGGAATGCTTGCCGTTATTGGCCAGTGCATTGAATATAGGTGTTCGGAGGTCATGTTGCAGTTGTACATGACATTATTTAGCCCACTTTTTGAATACTGCGTGCAATTCTGGTCTCACTGCTGTAGGAAGGACATTGAAAGGTTCAGAAAAGATTTAGGAGGATGTTGCTAGGCTCGAAGGGTTTGAGCTATTTGAGAGAAGTGGAATAGGCTGGGGCTATTTTCCCTGGAACATTGGAGGCTGAGGGGTGACCTTATAGGGGTGTATATAATCATGAGGAGCGTGGTTAGGGTAAATAGGCAAGGTCTTTTCCCCGGAGTGGGGAAGTCCAAAACTAGAAGGCATAGATTTAAGTTGATAGGGGAAAGATTTAAGAAGGACCTGAGGGGCAACTTTTTCCCGAAAGGGTGGTGCATGAATGGAGTGAGATGCCAGAGGAGGTGGTGGAGGCTGGTACAATTGCAACATCAAAAAGCCATCTGGAGGGATATATGAAAAAGAAGGGTTTAGAGGGATGTGGGCCAAATGCTGACTAATGGGACTAAATCAATGTAGGCTGCCTGGCTGTCATGGATGAGTTGGACTGAAGGGTCTGTTTCCATGCTGTGTAGCTTATTGAATGGTTGAGTAGCCCTTAGGGAATGTCACTCTGGATTGATAACTGAGGAGTTCATTAGTCTAATTGGACAGCACTACAAAATGGATTTTTTTCTTGACTTAGGGGTACAATAGATGTCTTTTATCACTGTATAGATTCTCATAATGTATAATAAATCTTGTTATCCAGCAGCCGAAGAGACTTGGTTTGGAACGTATTAAGACGAAATCTTGATGTATTTTAGAAAAAGTTACTGTCGTTCTGATGAACCTCCAGTGAAGGTGAAGTGAAATGGTTGTGTGCAGTTATAGATGATGTCAAGCTTACTACGAGGGAACTGCTCGTATTACATCCAATTACTTTGGTAGGGTATTTGCGTTCCTCTCTTAAAATATTGAAACACTTTGTTAGACCGTTGTGACAAAGAAGTGAATGTAAAACCCACTCCTTTTCAAGTTGTTGCAATCTAATTTTGTGAAGGACAGACTGGCCGTGAAATGTTTGCTCTTTCTGTAAGAGTGGTGACTGGTACCTTTGGGATCAAACCTAAGATCAGGAATTGAGAGGAGTGAGTAGAGAGAGAGAGAGTTTTAAACTGCATCCCACCATTTGGGGCAGTCTGTTAGAGCTGGAATGGACAGCACTGAATTAGAAGCTGAAAAGGGGAACTGGGAAGTTGGGAGATAACAAGGTGTAGAGCTGGATGAACACAGCAGGCCGAGCAGGAAAGCTGACGTTTCGGGCCTGGACCCATCTTCAGAAAATCTTTCTGAAGAAAGGTCCAGGCCCGAAACGTCAGCTTTCCTGCTCCTCTGATGCTGCTTGGCCTGCTGTGTTCATCCAGCTCTACACCTTGTTATCTCAGATTCTCCAGCATCTGCAGTTCCTACTATCTCTGGGAAGTTAGGAGTCAGGTTTCAAACAGAATACAGCTTGGAGAAGAAATTGGATTCACTTTTGCGCAAAAGTAGAGTTGTGTTTTTTTTTCCATTTTGTTTTGCATTGACATCCTTTCATACAGCTTTGTTTTTATATGCTACTGTCTTTTGAAATTTGATATTCAAATATGATTTTATTATATCACTACTTTTTGTATAAAGAGGTCTTCCTGCATTAGCCTTTGGAAAATTTTATACTCCCACATGCTAGCTCATTCAACCTTCCCTGTTACAAAGAAGAGTCACACTGGAATTTCTCACTGCCCAGATGCTATCATACCTTTTCGATTAGATTAGATTCCCTGCAATGTGGAAACGGGCCCTTCAGCCCAACAAGTCCACACTGCCCCTTGGAGCATCCCACCCAGACCCAAACCCCTATACCCCACACCTCCCTGAACACTACAGGCAATTTAGCATGGCCGATCCACCTAGCCTGCACACCTTTTGACAGTGGGAGGAAACCGGAGCACCCAGAGGAAACCCACACAGACACGGGGAGAATGTGCCAACTCCACACAGACAGTTAACCGAGGCTGGAATCGAACCTGGGTCCCTGGCGCTGTGAGGCTGCAGTGCTAACCACTGAGCCACCGTGCCACCCCAGATGGTAGATGCTAGAACACCTTCTGTGTTCATCTAGTGTTTTTTTTATTTCAGATTTCCAGCATCTGCAGGACTTTGTCTATTTCCCCCTTTCTTTGCTACATCACAAGGATAAAAGCTATTAGTGAAAACCAACAGGGAAAGAATGTTCTTTTTATATTTTAAAATAAAGTAGACGTCTTTTTTTTTGTTTTTCTTATTGACAGACAATCAGAGTCCGTGGAATTGGGAACGAAGTCCATCTTCTTTTGAAACTGCTGCACTGCAATTTGAATCTTTTGTTTAGTGCTATTCCAGGCTTTGGTGAGAAAATTAACCCAGTTGTTCCCAAATTATCCTTCAGTCCACATAAAGGCACATGTAGGCCATCCTTGCCTTGTCTGGCCTGCACATGACTCCAGACCCATGGCAACATGGCTGACTGTTAACTGCCCTCTCAAGTGACCTGGCAAGCCACTCAGTTCAAGTGATAAATAGGGATGGGCAGTAAATGCTGACTCAGCAAGTAACCCCACCCACCCCTCTCCTGCCCTCCCCTCCTTCACATAAACATCCTGTTTTTTTGGAAGAGAGGCTGAGATATGGAATATATTGTGTCCTGTAAATTTTACTCCTGGCGAAATTTTTGTTTTGAGTACAATTCTAATCGGGCAAAGCAATCCACGCAATACTTTTGCCCCTCCCTCATATTTAGCCTCAGATTGGTACCTTGTCATCGACCACTGGGGTCTCTCACACTGGAATTCTTACCCTAACTTCAACATGTTTCTCTTCTCTACATTAAGACCTTCTCGTAAGACCCACCTCTTCAACTAAAGTACCAAGATTCAATTCTTTCCTTCAGGGCTTGTTTCTATCTGATTACACTTTTCATTTAGTACCCTGAATGTTTTTCCATGTCATTGTGCCTTTATAAATTGGTGGAATATCTGTCCACCACAGGAAAGACAAAGTGAAATGAGGTAGTAACGATGCAATGTCACTCTCTCCTGGCATGATCTCATTTCAAGCTGATTCTGAGTTAAACAATATAAAGCTGATACCCAGTGTGAAAACAGTAGCTAAATTTAAAATGATCAGTTGACATGTTTACAAGTGCTGTTAAAACCTATTACTAATGTATTATTATTATCGTTCATTAATTTGGTTTTTACCACTTATGGGTGTGCACTTCTGTATTCAGTCAGCATCTTCAGTGTATCTTTCAGTACATACCTATGGATGTTTTGGTTGTGGAATCCCTACAGTGTGGAAGCAGGTCCTTTGGCCCAACAAATCCACACTGGACCTCGGACATGCCACCCAGACCCATCCCTATAACCGACCTCACATACACACCCCTGAAACACAATGGGCAATTCATTTTGGTCACTCCACTAGGCTGCACATCTTTGGACAGTAGGAGTAAACCAGGGCACCTGGAGGAAACCCACTGGGAGAATGTGTGGAGTTTGTACACAGTCGCCCGAGGGTGGAATTGAACTGGGTCCCCGGTGCTGTGAGGCAGCAGTGCTAACCACTGAGCCACCGTGCTGCCCTGTGTTTATTTAGGGATATGGACATTGCTGCTAAAGTCAGGATTTTCTACATGATCTTGACTGTCCTTCAGAAGGTGATATTGAAGCACCTGAGTATAAAGGTGTGGCATACCACTTGAGAGCTGTTCAAGGGTCAACCACATTGCTGTTGGTCTGGACTCTCATACTGTTGAAGAACTGTAGAATTTATTCCCTAAGGGATATCAGTGAAATAGCTAGGTTCTTGCAACAATCTAGTAGTTTCATGGTCATCATTTACTCTTATTCCAAGTTTTTAATTATGTCAAATTTAAATTCCCAGCTGCGATGGTGTGATTTCAACTTGTTAGTCAAGCAACATAACTACTTTGCTATTCTAACTGATATGTAGCCATCTGCTGTATAATCCCTATGCATACCTCCTTTTTCATTCAAAAAAAAATTGAGTTTTGGATCTTGGAAAGGAGGCAGCATATACTGACTGTCCTTCTTCACTGCAACTCCCCCCACCAAAGCAATTCCACATTTCCTTCTGTTTGCTTTTGCTCAGTCTGCAGATCAGAATTACTGTGTGTGAAATTAACTCCAGTGTAATTCATTTCCCAATTCCAACTGGTAGAACTCATCCTTGACTACTATACCACCACTTAATACATTGAAAATTCCTGGCAATACTGATGTTGTAGCTGTGGTTCTTCCAATTCTACTCTTTGCATGATTAAATAAAAGTAAAGGAGAATGCATTTAGAATGGTAGCTGAGGTTCAAAGTAAATGTGACAATTCAATAGTACGTGTACTATGAAGATTTTTGAAAACCTGATTGACAGCATCTGCAGTTCTTTCGGAGCGAAAACAGAAGTTGTTAGAAAAGCTCAGCAGGTCTGGAAGCATCTGTGATGAAAAATCAGAGTTAATGTTTCATGTCCTGTGACTGTTCCTCAAAACTGATGGTAGCTGAGAAAACTTTGCTTTATGTGCAGAAAATAGGGAGGGGGATGGGGTAGGGACTAAACGATAGGATAGAGCCCAAAGAGAGAGAGAACAATTGGATAGACAAGGGAGTTCTAACAATCTGGCTGTGAGGGTGAGTAGTTATTAATGGGGATGGTAGTGACAAACAATAGGTGGAGTGTAATGGCAGCTTATGTGATAACAAGGCCCGGTGTGTGGGTTAGGGTTCTAGGACATGGGAGAGCTTTGGCTCTGAAATGATTGAACTCGATATTAAGTCCCGAGGGCGGCAGGGTCCTGAAGCAGAAAATGACATGTTCTTCTAGCTTGCACTAAGCTTCGATGGAACACATCAGCAAACCAGAGATGAAGATCTGGTTTGTTAAAGTTACAGGCAACTTTATTATAATAGCTCGGGGTCTTTTTCGAGTAGAAGTTCTGTGAAGCAGTCACCCGGTCTACACTTCATTTCCCCAGTGTAAAGGTGAATGCAGTAGACTTGATTCTGGGAGGTGCAGGTGAAATGTTGCTTCACCTGGAAGGTATGTTTGGGCCCTTGGATACTGGGGAGGCAGGAGGTAGTTGGGCAGGTGTTTCCCAGTTGCCAGGGACGGTGCCATGTGCTGATGGTGGGGGTGGGTGTGGTTGTGTGTTGGGGGTGAAGGGAAGAGTAGAACAGGGTGTCCCAGAGGGAATGGTCCCTGTGGAAGGTAAACAAGGGAGGGGAGCGAAGTGTGTGTCTGGTTGTGGCAGAAATGGTGACTGGTCATGTTCTAGATGTGGACCCTGGTGGAATGGTAGGTAAGGACAAGGGTAACTCTATTGCTGTTGCAAGATGGAAGATGGGGAGAGGGTGGAAGTATGGAAGATAGGTCAGACTCTGTTGAGCACCAGTCAACAAATGGTGCTGAGGAATCCTCAGTTGAAGAAGATGATGGACATTTTGGAGGCTCCCTTGTCAATTTTGGCCTCATCTGAATGTATGCAACGGAGGTAGAGACACTGAGTGAGAAGGTGTTTTTACAGGAAGCAGGATGTGTGAGGTTGTTTAATACTGATAGCTGTGGGAGTCATTGGGTTTATATTGGATATTAGCGGCTGGTCTACCCTGAGAAATGGAAACAGATGTCGAGGAAGGGAAGGGAGGAGCCAGAGATGGACCAGGTGGAAATTGGAAATGAAATCAATGAACTTTTCCCATTCCAGTTGGGAGAGAGAAGGGTCACTGCACCTTGAAATGTTAATTCTGCTTTCTCTGTACAGATGTCAGACCTGCTGAGTATCTCCGGTAATTTCGGCATTCATGACTGTTGGCCTTTCCAGGATGCTATTTCTGAATTTTAAGTTGATTTTTATATTTTCTTTTTTGAAAAAAAAGTCTCCAGATGAGCTGATATTACACAATGGCAGCAAAAAAGTATAGGGAATGGAATGATTCAAATCTGAGACTTTATTTTGATCAAGATGGCTGGGAAATTTATAGCAAGCAGGCATACGACATGCGAAACTAGGCAATGAGACATTGTTATCAGAGATAATGGGAACTGCAGATGCTGGAGAATCCAAGATAACAAAGTGTGGAGCTGGATGAACACAGCAGGCCAAGCAGCATCTCGGGAGCACAAAAGCTGACGTTTTGGGCCTAGACCCTTCATCAGAGAGGGGGATGGGGAATCTGAAATAAATAGGGAGAGAGGGGGAGGCAGACCGAAGATGGATAGAGGAGAAGATAGGTGGAGAGGAGAGTATAGGTGGGGAGGGGATAGGTCAGTCTAAGGAGGGCGGACAGGTCAAGGAGGCGGGATGAGGTTAGTAGGTGGGAAATGGAGGTGCGGCTTGAGGTGGGAGGAGGGGATAGGTGGGAGGAAGAACAGGTTAGGGAGGCGGGGACGAGCTGGACTGGTTTTGGGATGTAGAGGGGGGAGGGGAGATTTTTGAAGTCCACATTGATACCATTGGGCTACAGGGTTCCCAAGCGGAATATGAGTTGCTGTTCCTGCAATTTTCAGGTGGCATCATTGTGGCACTGCAGGAGGCCCAGGATGGACATGTCGTCTAAGGAATGGGAGGGGGAGTTAAAATGGTTTGCGACTGGGAGGTGCAGTTGTTTATTGTGAACCGAGCAGAAGTGTTCTGCAAAGCGGTCCTCAAGCCTCTGCTTGGTTTCACCAATGTAGAGGAAGCCATACCGTGTAAAGTGGGTACAGTGTATACTACATTGGCAGATGTGCAGGTGAACATCTGCTGAATATGAAAAGCCTTCTTGGTGCCTGGGATGGGGTTGTGGCAGGAGGTATGGGGCAAGTGTAGTACTTGCTGTGGTTGCAGGGGAAGGTGCCGGGTGTGGTGGGGTTGGAGGGGAGTGTGGAGCGGACAAGGGAGTCACGGAGAGACCACTCTCTCCGGAAAGCAGACAGGGGAGGGGATGGAAAACTGTCTTGGGTGGTGGGGTGGGAATGTAGATGGCGGAAGTGTCACATCCCCCTCGTCCTCACATACCACCCCATCATCCTCCGACACTTACGCCATCTACAATCCGACCCCACCACCCAAGACATTTTTCCATCCCCTCCCCTGTCTGCTTTCCAGAGAGACCACTCTCTCCGTGACTCCTTTGTCCGCTCCACACTCCCCTCCAACCCCACCACACCCGGCACCTTCCCCTGCAACCGCAGGAAGTGCTACACTTGCCCCCCACCTCCTCCCTCACCCCCATCCCAGGCCCCAAGATGACTTTCCATATGAAGCAGAGGTTCACCTGCACATCTGCCAATGTGGTATACTGTATCCATTGTACCCGGCGTGGCTACCTCTACATTGGGGAAACCAAGCGGAGGCTTGGGGACCGCTTTGCAGAACACCTCCGCTCAGTTTGCAATAAACAACTGCACGTCCCAGTTGCGAATCATTTCAACTCCCCCCCCCCCCCCCCATTCCTCAGATGACATGCCCATCATAGGCCTCCTGCAGTGCCACAATGATGCCACCCGAAGGTTGCAGGAACAGCAACTCATGTTCCGCTTGGGAGCCCTGCAGCCCAATGGTATCAATGTGGACTTCACAAGCTTCAAAATCTTCCCCGCCTCCCTAACCTGTTCTTCCTCTCACCTATCCCCTCCTCCCACCTCAAGCCGCACCTCCATTTCCCACCTACTAACCTCATCCCGCCTCCTTGACCTGTCTGCCCTCCCTAGACTGACCTATGCCCTCCCCACCTATACTCCCCTCTCCACCTATCTTCTCCTCTATCCATCTTCGGTCCGCCTCCCCCTCTCTCCCTATTTATTTCAGAACCCTCTCCCGTCCCTCTCTCTGATGGGTCTAGGCCCGAAACGTCAGCTTTTGTGCTCCTGAGATGCTGCTTGGTCTGCTGTGTTCATCCAGCTCCACACACTTATCAATGAGACATTGTTAGCTTTATAAATCTTTGTTCCATATTTAGTGTATGTGTGTGATATGCATATTTTGTGAACATGTTGGAATTACCACTGATTTCTGGACTTGGCCTACAATGTGAATTGAATGGATTTAGCACATTAGGTACAATGTCTTATCCTTGAGTGTGCATGGCAGATGATAAATAATCCTGCAATGCCTGACTCCAGTATCTGCAATCTATTTTTCTTTGCAGGGCACTTCAATTTGGCAAGCACTTGCCTGACTGCATTTACTGCTGAATGACTTGAACTACTGTGTCATAAAAAAGACATTTTAATTAAGGATTCACTCAGCATACAGATGTGATCATCTGCCCTTCAAACACAGTGATCAGTTGGAATCATTTGCAGTACTATAAAGCAGTTAAACATAACCTTTCGAGGAGGGGACAAATATTTATATTTGAACTACTGCAGCAACAACAAATACCTAAAGCAAAACACAAGGAAATATCATCATTTGAAGCACTTTTAATTATCTGACATCTGCTTTATTTCGGGGAGACTTGCCAGTGGTTTACTCTAGAACATTAGTTTTGTTT
Organism: Stegostoma tigrinum; assembly: GCF_030684315.1. NCBI lineage: Eukaryota > Metazoa > Chordata > Chondrichthyes > Orectolobiformes > Stegostomatidae > Stegostoma > Stegostoma tigrinum. The sequence continues at coordinate 158,466,242 of NC_081354.1, forward strand.
AAACTGTTTTTTTTGTAGCAGTTTAGGTGGGTGACTGTTAAATGTTGAGTATTATTCAATAGCAAAATTTTATCTAATCTGAAAGAACTGCAAATGAAATTAAGATATTTTGGTTTATTATTTAAAACTTCAAACATATCAGTAGTCAATGCAATGAAAAAAACATCAGGACCTATTAACAAGCAGAACAGAATGTTTACAGCATGCAGGCGGTGTCCCCAGTTTAGGAACGTCTGATCTCGAAATGCTTGTACTTACGAATGTGATAACATATAGATGTAGTTTCGAAGATCTGACATATCAGTGTTTCTTGTACTAATCACAAATGGCTATTGTATATTGTCCTGAATTGTAACTCAAGGGCAGAATTTGTTCCCAACCCGATGGCTGCCTCTATATTTGCAGACAAGTGCCAGGCAGTGATCATCTCCAGAAGGAGACTCTAATTTTCCTTTTGGGATCCAATGGTGTCACCATGGCTGAATACTCCCACCATCAACATTTTGGAGCTTACTATTGACTACACATTGAACGAGAGGAGCCATCTTTCTTTAAGAAAAAGAGGCATATGATACATGCCAAATAATAACAGAAATCAGGAAGAGTACCTCAAATGAAGAGAGGAGCTAAGGCTGGAATAAGGAAAGCTGAGATGAAGTATGAGGAAAGCATGGCAGACTGCGCTGAGACAAATAGTAAAATGTTCTACAAACGTATTGTTAAAGATTAGTGAAGGGTAGACTGGGCCCTATAAGGAACAATCAGGGGTAAAAGTCTTACTGAAGCCAAGGGTATGGCAGAGCTCCAAAATGATCACTTTATTTCTTAATCTTTCTGACCAAATTAGTAGATGGTGACAATGGTCTGATGATGAACAACTGAGAAGTATTGGGATAAATGAAGAGCCATTTTCCAACCTGCTCCTTGGAACCACATTTAGCCTTCCTTCTCAAACAACAGTTCAATTCTCCCTTAAATGCTTTGATTGAACCAATCTTTATGATACTGTCAGGCATTCCAAATCGCAAACACTGTGCATTTAATGAAGAAACCTTCTCTTTGCAATTTTGCTGCTGCTTTTGGCTTTGTCTGAATCTGTGTTGGCACATTTTTTTTAGATCTGTCCATGATTGGAAACGACATTCTCGCTACTCTGTCCTGCCCCCTCATTATTTTGAACGTCTCTATCAAATTTCTCCTCAATCTCTCTTATTTCAAGTGAAACTTTTTCAGTTTGTCTAATATTCTTACCTACCTTCTGTTCTGATGAAAACTCATAGATCTGAAACATTGGTCTGCTCCCCTCCACAAATGCTGCATGATTTGCTGAGAATTTCCATCTCCTTTTTGTTTTTATTTTTCCCGTAAAGTATCTGCAGTATCATGCTTTGCTCTTGTAAACACAAATATAATACAAATCAATAATACACAATAATACACATTATCAATATAAATCAATAATACACATTATAATACACAATATTATGATACAACATAATCAATATTGTAAAAATCTTTACACAATTGGCACATAAGAGAAGGTGCTAAGTTTATATAACTCTGCTTAGAAATTTGACAATAGTAATAAGATATTTGCTTAACATATTTAGCTGACAGTTTTTATTTGTGTACTGATGTCTCTGCAAAAGTATTAGAGAAAGAAATGAAATTTAATTATTAAGGACTCACCCACTAATATTGGCATCAGTGATTGCTGTTCACTGTTTTCTGTTATCATTAACTGCTAAATAAATCTTCAAGAAAACTTTGTATACTTTTATCTGTGGTTTTTAAATGTCTGAACTTATTGAAATCTGGAAGAATGAAATGACTATTAAGATTCAACTGCATAACATTTCCCCCAGGCCACCTTCTCCCCACCCTGCTCTTTGTTCCTTTGCTCTATGTCAGAGTGTAGTTCCTTGTACTACTGTTCTCTGTCACCTTGCGTGAGTGACTAGGCTTAATAGATTGTCAGGGTAAATTATGTTAATGATGGCTATCGTCTCAATTCGAGCAGACTTTTTATGCCTAACTACAATATGCCCCTGGAAATCAAGCGTGCCATTCTGGCGTTGACATAACAGATAAATTTGTTTTTTTTTAATCGATGTTTGTAAAAATTTCCCAATTTACTTGTCTGTTTAGACCCAGGTGAGCCGAAAGCATGAACAAGGTTTTGATGCCTGGCAAGGATTATTAATTATTACAAGTCAACACTCTCATACCTATAGCTGGAATCTGAACTATTGACATATGACTTGATTAGTTAAAACTCTAACCCCCTCTTAGGGTCCTGTGGTGGTGCAGTGATATTGACTGTACCCCTGGGCCAGGAGGCCTGGGCTTGAATCCTACTGCTCCGGAGATGTGAAATAGCTTCTTTGTACAGGTTGATTAGGGAAAACTTCCTTTATACATAAACACCAGTTTTTTTTTGTTTGTCTATTTATAAAGGGAAGAACTAGTTGAATGGTCTATGTGCAGAAGGTTTGCTGATCTTTTTGTTTGACAGGACTTGTTCTTCAATGTCTCTTCTCCAGACACACACTTCACACCCTCACAGGAGGCACAGAATGGATCACAAATTATAAGGTCTCTGACTTGGTGGTTGGAAACTACAACTTATAGCGAATGGTAAGAAGGCAAGAGCTTAGGATGATACAAAAAGTCTACAGAGGGATGTAGATAGGTAAGGTGAGTGGGCAAAAACCAGGCATATGGAATGTCGTGTGGAAAAATGAGAGGCTATGTATTTTAGCAAGAAGCATAGAAGAACTGAATATTATTTAAATGGAGAAAGACTGTCAAAAGCTAAAACACAGGAATTTGAGTGTCCTCATGTATAAATTGTTAAAAGCTAGCAAGCAAGTTTTAGCGAGTAATAGAGAAGGCAAATGATGTAATGGCTTTTATTTCAAAGGGAAATGAATTAAAATGGGGTGGGGGGAGAACTGCAGATGCTAGAAAACCAAAACAAACACAAATTACTGTAAAAGCTGAGCAGGTCTGGCAGCATCTATGGAGAGAACTTAAAGTTAACATTTCAGGTCCAGCAACCCAGTTTCAGAACAATTTCTGATTAAAAATATTGAAGTTTTGCTAAAACTAAAAGCAGTAGTTAGGCACAACTGGAATACAGTGAATGGTTTTGGTCTCCTTATCTAAGGAAGATATACTGACGTTGAAGAAAGTTCATTAGGTTGATACAAGGTATGGAGAGATTGTTTTGAGGTTGAGTAGGTTGGGCCTGTACTCAGTGGAGTTTAGAAGAATGAGAGGTGACCTTATTGAAACATACAAAATTTTTAGATGACTTGACAAGTTGCAGAAAGATTGTTCCCCTTTGTGTGAGAGTTTAGGACCAGGAGCAATAATCTCAGAATAAGGGGCCACATAAAAGACACAGATGAGGCTGATTTTGTTTTTGTGCGTTATCAATTTCTGGAATTCTTCTTCACAGTGGCCTTTTGAGGTTGGATAATTAAGTACTTAAAGAATGTGAGACTCAGCTTTTTATCCAATTACAAAATTGAGGTCTACAGGGAATTGGAGTTAATTATCAGAACAGTCTACTCCAAATTGAATGGTTGAGCAGATTTAAATGGCCAATTACTGCTCTTAGTTTATTTTCCCTCAAGACCACAAGACCTGACTGACTTCAGGTATTTTCGACTATGCAGAAAGAGACACCACCTTCCCTTCTGAAGGCTTCTGGCAATGTTGTTCATACCCACAAGCTATTCAGCTACCACGGAACTAACCATGAAGTTGTTGGCAGGCAAATGGCTTTTGTCATCCCCAGCTGGTCACGGTCACTACTCTGCAAACCAGTCTGTTATGTGTTGCTGAGGTAATAAAGTGTGGAGCTGGATGAACACAGCAGGCCAAGCAGCATCTCAGGAGCACCAAAGCTGACGTTTTGGGCCTAGACCCTTCATCTAGGCCTGAAAACGTCAGCTTTTGTGCTCCTGAGATGCTGCTTGGCCTGCTGTGTTCATCCAGCTCCACGCTTTGTTATCTTGGATTCTCCAGCATCTGCAGTTCCCATTATCACAGTTACGTGTTGCTGGCGGAATCTCACATTTTATACAGACTCTGGCGCCAGCTTGTCTGCAAACAACATTTCCCCACAGGGTGAACAAAGCAGCCATGCAAACACCACTTGCAATAAGTTCCTGTAATTTTTTTTCTTTAAAATGTAGCAGTCCCTTCCACAATCCAAACACCACCCTCTTCCTGTTTTAGGTCACAATGAAAAATACAGAAAAATAAAAAAAAGGTCTTTACGCAATATGGTACAGAGTTGGAGGTAGATAGTTAGCCAAATTGATAATAAAGGAAAGAGAAAAGCATGAGGAAATAATATGTTCAAGGTATCAAGTCCAAAGCAGATTGCAGGGATCTTCCATAAACTTTGAGAGTGCACCATAATGATGTTATAGTGGGGTAATGTTATTGGTAACAATCTATTCCTTCATTTCATTTCTCCCACCCAGATCAGAGCAACTCCACACCCATTCAACGTTTGTCAGAGAGAAGTAGGACATGTATTTTCGGCCTGAAATGGAGAGATAAGAAAAGCTGGGATTGCTCCCTTGGGAGGGAGGTTTCGTAGAGATTTTTAAAATTGAGTGATTTTCTTAGACTAAATTGAAGAATTGGTTCTCTTGTTAGTAGCGGAGAGCAAAAGTACAATTGGCAAAAGAACAAAATGAGAATATTGTTTGGAAATATTCTACCCGAAAGGACAATGTAAGCATATAGAACATACAACAATACAGCGCAGAACAGGCCCTTCGGCCCTCGATGTTGCGTCGACCTGTGAACTAATCTAAGCCCCTCCCCCTACACTATCCCATCATTATCCATATGCTTATCCAAGGACTATTTAAATGCCCCTAATGTGGCTGAGTTCACTACATTGGCAGACAGGGCATTGCACACCCTTACCACTCTCTGAGTAAAGAACCTGCCTCTCACCCCTCAATTTGTAGCTATGCCCCCTTGTACAAGCTGAAGTCATCATCCTCAGAACAAGACTCTCACTGTCCACCCTATGTAATCCTCTGATCACCTTGTATGTCTCTATTAAATCCAGTCTTAGCCTCCTTCTCTCCAATGAGAACAGACCCAAGTCCCTCAGCCTTTCTTCATAGGGCCTGCACTCCAGACCAGGCAACATCCTGGTAAATCTCCTCTGCACCTTTTCCACTGCTTCCACATCCTTCCTGTAATGGGTGAACCAGAACTGCATGCAGTATTCCAAATGAGGCCGCACTATCGTTTTGTACAGTTGCATCACGACACCACGGCTCCGGAACTCAATCTCTCTACCGATGAAACCTAACACACCATAAGCTGCCTTGACAGCACTATCAACCTGGGTGGCAACTTTCAGGGATTTATGTACATGGACACCAAGATCCCTCTGCACATCCACACTACCAAGAATCTTTCAGTTGACCCGGTATTCTGCCCTCCTATTATTCCTCCCAAATGTAAAAGTAACTTTCAAAATGGAACAAGGAAAATTGAGTGGGGGTAAAAGAGCAGGCGACTGTACCTTTTTTGCTTTGTAAGGATCTAAATTGTTCAACTCAATGTTGAAGTGAAAATGTGCTGTTCTTCAAGCTTGGGTTGAACTTTATGAGAAATTAAAGAACAGTGAGCTCTGTGTTTGCATGGAATGATATATAAAAATGGTGAACACGTGCAAACTCTAGATTTGCTTGTATATTTTCTGTTTACGGAACATGGGTGTTGGCTGGCTGGCCAGCCAGCACTTATTGTCTGCACTTGTTGCCCTTGAAGGTGGTGGTGAACTCTCTTCTTGAACCACTGCAATCCAACCATGGTATGAAGGAGAGAATTCCAGGATTTTGACCCAGCGTCCTGAAGTGGCAGTGATATATTTCCAAGTCAGGATGGTGGGTGGCTTGGAGAGGAATTTATTGGTGTTAGTGTTCCCTTGTATCCACTGCCCTTGTCGTTCTAGAAGGAAGTGGATGTTAGTTTGGAAGGTGCTGTCTAATGATCTTTGGTGAATTTCTGCACTGTGTCTTATAGATAGTGCACGTTGCTATTACTGACTGCAGCGGGAGTGGATACTCTGGGTATGGTGCCCATCAAATGGGCAGCTTTGACCTAGTTGGTGTAAAGTTGTGGGTGCTGCATTCATCAGACAATAATCCATCACACTCCTGACTTGTGCTTTGTGGATGGTGGGCAGGCTTTGAGGAGTCGGTATGTTACTGGCACAGTATTGCTAGCCTCTAACCTAGTCTTGTAGCCACTTTTGTTTATGGTATGAATTCAATTGAGTTTCTGGTCAATCGCAACTCCCAGAAAGTTGACAGTTGAGGATTCAGTGAGCACAACTCCAAGGGACAGTGGTTTAGATACTGTCTTAGTGGAGATAGCCATTGCCTGGCATTTGTTTGTCATTAATGTTACTTGTCACTTGTCAGCCCAAGCATGCATATTGATAAAAGCCAAAAGAACTGCGGATGCTGTAAATCGGGAACAAAAACCAAAGCTGCTGGAAAAACTCAACCGGTCTGGCAGCATCTGGGAAGGAGAAATCAGAGTTAATGTTTCGGGTTCGGTGACCTCAATCCATTCTGAGGAAGGGTCATCGGGCCTGAAATGTTATCTCTGTTGTTACTTCACAGATGCTTCCAGACATGCTGAGCTTTTCCAGCAGCTTTGTTTTTGTTATTGTCCAGATCTTGTTGCATTTGAACATGGATTGACCCAGTCTCTGAGGACTCATGAATTGTACTGAACATTGTGCAATCAACAGTGAACGTCCCCACTTCTTAGCTTTACATTGGAGGGATGGTCTTTCTTGAAGCAGCCGAGGGTTGTGGAGTTTTCCCTCTACCCAATAATTCCAGTTTTGCTAGGGCTTGTTGATTTCTCACTTGGTCAAATGTGGCATTGATGAACGAGGGCTGTTGCACTTACCTCTGGAATTCAACTTTTTTTTTGTCCGTGGTTGAACCAAGGCTATAATGAGGTCAGGTGCCAAGTGGCCCTTGTAGATTCCAAACTGGGTGTTACTGAGAAGGTTCTGCTTGATAGCATCTTTGACACCTGCTATGACTTTACTGATGATCGAGAGTAGACTTATGGGCAGTAATTGGCTGGGTTGTATTTGTCATTTTGTGTACAGGACATATCTGGGGCAATTTTCCCTCTTGTTAGGTAAATGCCAATGTGGTAACTGTACTGGAAGAGCTTGGCTAGGCAAGTGGCAAGTTCTGGAGCATAAGTCTTCCGTACTATTACTGGAATGTTGTCAGGACCCATAGCCTTAGAAGTATCAATTGTCTTAACCATTTCTTGATATCATGCAGAATTTACTGAATTAGCTAAAGACTGGTGTGTGGTGCTGGGGATCATTGGGGGAGGCCAAATTGGACCATCCACCTGACACTTCTGGCTGAAGATTGTTGTAATGTTTCAGCCTTTGTTTTTGCACTGAGTTGGGCTCTTCCATCATTGTGCCAACTAAGTTGAGGTGATTAGTAAAATAGTCACTCAATCTGCATTTAGCTTCCATAATATCACGCAGTTAGGGCAGAGAAACCATTTGGGATTTTGTGAAACGAGGTGAATGAACTTTACACCTTTTAGTATTTGTGTCCGAAGAGGGGCTTGTCTGCGTTGGAAAAGTAACGTTGTGGGAGAAGTGCTGACTTGTAAAGGAAGGGGAAAATAATTTTGGTAGGATTGTACTGGAAATTATCTAATTGGTGGTAGGTGATCTTTCAAGTGTAGAGGCCTGGTTTGGGGCCACGGTTGGGGCCATCTTTGACACCTGCTATGACTTTACTGATGATCGAGAGTAGACTTATGGGCAGTAATTGGCTGGGTTGTATTTGTCATTTTGTGTACAGGACATATCTGGGGCAATTTTCCCTCTTGTTAGGTAAATGCCAATGTGGTAACTGTACTGGAAGAGCTTGGCTAGGCAAGTGGCACGAGGTGGAATAAGGGGAAGAAAAATGCGTGTCAAATAAACTGAATCCTACAATGTGTTTGAAAGGCCCAATGTCAGAGGCACCTAAATGAGTTCCTCTCATTTCAAGGGAACTTCTTTCACAGAGGCAATGCAATCTATAAGTCTTTGACAGTGACTGTTGCAAAATTTAATTTTAAATTAATCATTTAGCAAACTAACATCTGCTCCCAAAAATGAAAGCATCCCTGGAGAGTTCATCCCATCAGTGGTGACTCTACATCCATGAGACGTCATGCACTTTTCAGAAAAACATGCCTAAATTATAGCTGTTCAAACAGATATAGTATGCTAGGAAAGCTAGTATCAAGAGCCAGTATCTTGCCTGCCCATTAAAAGTTGGTACTGATTTTTATTTTAAATGTGAAACAGAAGTGGCAGATTATGTTTTCCCCGAGAGAGAGAACTTGGTATCCTCAGGTGATCTGTATGAAAAACATAAATGGGTGCAAATTAATGAGTTATGCTAGTCCCATCCGGCTGGAACTGTTGTACTTTGCTGATCAGATTATTGCAATGAGTTTTTATATTTTGTTTGTCATGTGTTTCCGTTCCTATGGGAATGGAAGAAACAAAGAAGGAAGACGCCGTTGTTTGAACTCCACGCAAAGACAATTGCAGACACACAACGGAAGCAGCATCAAGTTAAGCTTAGCCTTTTACTCCGTGCAAACTCATAACAATGTGAGAAATTCTCTCAGAACGATTCATGTGTTTCATAACTCCGTTACACTCCATAAGGTATACTGCTTCTATGTTTGTGTACCATCAGCCATTTTAACAGCCAGTCCCAATGTTGACATTGGAACTGTAAAATGTGAATGTTTTCAGCAGAAATTGTTGGAAAAACTCAACAAGTCTGACAGCATCTGTGAAAAGAAAGCAGAGTTAGCATTTTGAGTTCATTGACCCCAACCCCAATCCTGGCCAGATCTTTTACCACCGCACACCCCTTCCGCTGTGCCCTTTCCTGAAATCTGCGCACACGTGATTTAAAGCTGTGTATAGCTTGCAAGTGTTGGTATCAGCAAATGCAATCAAAGCTCAGATTAATGTCCCACAGACCTGTTCACCTAGAATTACCAGTTTTTAACTTATTCTATACAATGATCTGAATGTTTGTTTTCAAAAAAAGCTTACGTACTTGAAAGCAATTTTTCAAATGTAATTGACTTTAAAAAGTTGGAATTAATTTGTATACCTTCCATTGTCTGAAATTAAAACCTTGTTTGTATCAACATGAAAAATCTGTTTGAGTTTATCTTCCAGCTCTCATTCCCTTCCTCAGTATGTGGCCCTCCTGATTCTGGTTTTGGATGCAGGTTTCCCACTCTGTCTTGCACTCGTGCCCTCCTGGGTAGAATCTTCAGCTTAAAGTACCCTCTCCCTGAATGCACCACTACCACCCAATCTCTGCCCCACCTCTTCTCCCCCCGCCCCCCCACCCCCAACCCAACCTGCTTTCCTTTCCTCTCACTCTTGGGTTTCCAGAGGAACATTTTTTTTCTTAAGCAGTTAGCCAAGCTTTCAGTCCATTTTGGAAAATATTCCATTATTGATTATTTCTAAGGCAGTGTTCCTTCCCTCACCCAATATTTTTATTGAAACTTCGTGCAATTCGATTTCTATGAATATAAAATGTTACAGCAAAACTTTATTGTATTACTGTCCCGAGCAATAGAAATAGTCTTTGTGTGCTTTTGTGATTATTGAACTTTGGTTGATTGTTTCATGATTGTTTTGTAACTTGAGAATCCTATGTGAAAAGCTTTTGTGACCTTTTGAGTTTCTAGGAAATAAGTAAATTACAAGTGACCAATTGTACAATGAATCATGATCTCAATACCCTGACGATTCATGGAGGAACAAGGAGAGACTAATTGGAATTGATCACTGGCCTGCTATAAATTTGAAGAAGATTGTTTTTGTTTGTTTGTTTGGGATCGGGTTGAGTGGGAGGAAGATACAACTACACTCGAGAGGAGCTGGAAACAATGATGGAGGAAGTGATCATCGAGCTTGGCAAGGCCTAACTGTCACAGACAAGGCGGTGTGCAATAGGTGCACAAGTTGCATTGCTCTCAAAACAGCTATTTTGTTTTAGTAGCTCAACCAAAACTCCTCAAGACTTATCAATTGCTTTTTCTTTGTGAATGATGTGCTCATATTCTGAAAAGTCTTGAGTATGTCGCACTCCAGATGTCAAACTGATGTTTTGCTGAACATTGTGCTTCTCTTAATGTTACTAATTATGGCAATAAAAGCTTCATGTGAGTCTAAGGTGTGTCTGTTCACAGCAATTCGTTCTGACTTTTAAGGGACCAGTCCAGCAACATGCCACTGCATATCTGCATCAGTATATGATGCATTTGACGCAAACAATAAGGCTTCTGAAAGGATTGTCAAATTTAAACATGTCCGCTGATCTTGGAGATTATCTAACTGCATAAAAGAAAGCAATTTAAAGTGGAAAATGTGCATGGGATGTATCTGAGTCAAAGAAAGATACAGGGAAGAATCAATAAAGAATGGTAGCTTTTTTTAACCGGCTATTCTTAGGTGGGTATTCCAGCCAATGTAAGTGAGCAAATTTTTGTTTTTGGTTCAAGGAAAGTTTAAGTTCTAAGAAAATAATAGATGCATATTTATAACTGTAGCATTTACCCTTTTTTCTTTCAATAGTCAAGGAGACACCTGCAATTGATCTCTCAGCCGAAAATGTAGGGCCTGCTTTTAAAAAAAAAAGTTTAATATGCCCCTGCATAGTACTAATTGCCTTATTTTCTCTGAACTGTTGGTTAGCTCTATGTTGTTTAGAACTGACCCGTCAGTAATTTGCTCTTGTTGATCTAGAGTTGGTTCAGGTTACAGAGGTTTATCTGGCCTGTATATCTCTTATGGAAGTAGAGGGCACCTTGTAAGAAATTATGACTCCATACCAAATAAACACCTTTAGCAGGTGGCTGAGAAGGGAATATGTTCCCAGTTAAAGGGTAGGGAGGACTTAATCTTAGAGATGAAAACTTCTAAAATTTGAACACAATCTATAACTGTTCCTATATCTCCCACCATTCTTATGTGAACCTTAGTGCTTCGACTAAATGAGTGGCCATTTTATACAGACAAGGAAACTGTTAACTACTTATCAGGATGTGATGGCAACGTTGTGGAAACTTCAATTTCCAATCACTTTGCGAGATGTTGAGATATTCAGAAACAGTGAGGAAAAAAGAACCATGAAGAGAATTATTACTTGTACTAGCTGTAGCTGTTGTAGAGTTGCCAAATAAGTTCAAGTCAAGATGATAAAATGAAGATTTGAGGACAGTCTTGGAACGCTGCTTCGACGGATGGGGATGTGCAGTCAATGATTTTGTCAGAAAATTGGTCAGGGAGATTAATAGAACATAGAACATAGAACAGTACAGCACAGAACAGGCCCTTCAGCCCACAATGTTGTGCCGACCATTGATCCTCATGTATGCACCCTCAAATTTCTGTGACCATATGCATGTCCAGCAGTCTCTTCAATGACCCCAATGACCTTGCTTCCACAACTGCTGCTGGCAACGCATTCCATGCTCTCACAACTCTCTGCGTAAAGAACCTGCCTCTGACATCCCCTCTATACTTTCCACCAACCAGCTTAAAACTATGACCCCTCGTGCTAGCCATTTCTGCCCTGGGAAATAGTCTCTGGCTATCAAAAATAATAATAGTAATAATAGCTAATAGTTAAAAAGAGCGATTTTTATGAAATAAAAACAGAAATTGCTGGAAAAGCTCAAGCCTGAAGAACAGAAGAAAAGAACATTCTGAACAAGGGTCACTGGACCTGAAATGTTAACTCTGCTTTGTTTCAATAGATGCTGTCAGATCTGCTGAGTTGGTTCAGCAATTTCTTTTTTTTTAAAGAGTTCCAGCATTCACAGTTCTTTTGGAGAATTGATTGAGTCAGTGATGCATTGTTTGTATTATCGTGTGTACTTTGAACAGAACTAGTTTATGGACTCTTGATGAGCCTCTTTGATTTATGTATCCTTACTGTAATAAATGTGATTGGTTCACATTGACTATTTTCAACTGACACAGCACGCCCATTGGAACAATAATGTTGAAGTAATAAGTAGTGATTTGTAAACCAGTGGAAAATGATGCAATTTTGTTTAAGTCAAAATTAAGAGCCAAGAAATAAGTTACCAGGGAAAACCTTTGAATGGGACAGTATTGGCTTAATGTGATTTGGGCTAAAAATTCTTAAATTTTATGTGGGGTCTTTTCACAGCATACCTCCTTGATGCACTTAAGATAGTGTAATGTCTACTGTCAGCAGACTGAGTTACAGAAATCTCTGTTCAAAAGAAGATTAAATGGAAGTGTACTTTGCACAAAGTAGTGAAAATCCTAGCACTTTTTTGCAAGTTAAACCATAACGACAGATAAATAGTGAGTAATAAAATGCAGCTTTAGGGTTGGAAACAATCTTTACACACAATGCTTAATACATTCAGTAGCTCGTCAGACTTCTGAAGAGTGACTCCAAAATCAATTGAAGGGTACTTTCAAACACTTCAAGACATTCTGCAAATGGAAGTCTTCTTTTGCTTGAGAAAAACTGTCATACGTGTTATTAGTGAAACTACACAAGCCTGTAAATGTTTGCTTAATGTTATAAAGCGGAGTTCAAAGTGTTGATAGTCGTGGAAGTATAATGCATTCCAGAGCAGATTGAACTGCCAGTCAACTTTTCTGTCCTCTTCAGATGTTCAAGAGGGCATTGGCCGCCTGTTAAATGGAAACAATGTAGAAGTTATTGGCAAATGTAAGAAGTCGGTATTATCTCATGCAGTATTCCACGTTTGATGCAGATAGACCCCTACTGATGTTAGGGAGGGAAATCCAGGATTTTGGTTTGGTAGAAGTGAGTATGCGATATACAGAATCCTATACCTTCTCAGCCAACTGCCTTCCTTTGAGTAAATGCAATTGAAATTTGTTACAAATATCTAGTATTCATTTGTTTGCGTGTATAAGTTGTGTCGCTTTAGGAAGTGAAGTTTAAAAATGGGAGCAGTAAGCTTGTACAAAGTATTTGATTTTATAGGTGGATCTTAAAGGAGGAAGGAAGTAGAGAGGCCTCCAGAAGGAATTCTAAGAGCTTGACATCCACAACTTGCATTTAGGTGCACTTAAAGGACTGAAGAATGTGGAGGAATTGCAATGCATTTTTTTTGTTCACGCAGTGTAGGCTTTACTACCTGGGTCCACATTCATTTCCTGTATCAAGTTGCCCTTGAGAAGGTGGTGGTGAGCTACCTTTTATTGAGCTCCTGAAGTCTCTTTGAAAGTGGATCCCCAGTGCTGACGGGGAAGGAGATCCAGGATTTTGATTCAGTGAAAGTGAAGAATTGGCAACATATTTCCAAGTCAGGATGGCGAGTAGCTTGGTGATGAGCCTGTTGGTGAAAGAGTTCCCACTTTTTTGCAGCCATCTTTGTGATTGTGCTTATGGAATGTACTGTCTAAGGAAGCTTGGTAAATTTCTGAACTTGTTCCCAATTATTCTGTTGCATCATATACCACAGACTAACAACAATATCTTTAGCAGTATACTTTGAGCTTGAACAGAGCAGCCAGATCAAGATAAGAATTAGAACTAGATTTATTGTCACATGTAATTGCATGAAAATAGTGAAAAGTTTAGAAGTTGTCATGGCGCCATCTCTGGTGCAAAGGTACCTGGGTACAGATTCTAGAGTACGCATTCTTAGGAATACTTTAGAAAAATACAGAATCGTAGGGTTAAAATAGAAAAATAAAGTAACAAAACATTCAGAATTAAAGCCCTTCCTCCCCAGCTGTGCTGGCCTCTCACCTCCTGACTGCAAAACTAATAGAAAACGATAATGGAGTTTATGTTCTGAACAAGGGCTCTGCGGAAACAAGTACAGGGCTTTTGCAAGGCCTTGGACCCAGAGGTCATTGTTCCACGCACTGTCTGTGCTGCAGCAGAGTCCGCGCTTCAGGTACTGCCACCACCACAGCCAAAGACCCTTGTGACAGACCCTGAGACCATGCTGCGGGCTAACCACAGCCAGGAGCCCTCTTCTGGACACCAAGTACTACCACAGCTGACAACCCATCAAGCCCCCCAGTCCAGACCCTGGACTGACCTCAGTCCAAGAATTTTTGCCCCAGGCTCGGGCGCCACTGCCGCTGATACCTGTCTGGCTTCCGAATGACGTCAGAAGGTGACGAAAGAAGCGGCGGGGGGGAACAAAGAAAAGTAAAGCAGATGGAGAAGACAAGCTCTGGGTTCCTGGGCTTAGGATCCTGCATGTTGCGATGCTACTCATCTGCCATCTTGAGGAGTAGTGATAATAGATTTATGTATTACTGCTCGAAGGTTGACTTTGACTTCTGAACTTTTAGTCCAGGAATGAGTGATATTTATAATTCTCAGTGATAGAGTAGTTGAGAATTTGGAGCTGATTTTAAATATGGGTGGGTTAATGCCTATAAGGCTTGGCTCTGAGGAGTTGCTGCTCCGACTGGTTTGATGAATGCGTTCCATTGATGTTTCAAAACAAGTGCTTTCTCTTCTTGCACACTTTGACATGCCAGTGTTTCTGATATGTCATGCACTGATTTTCTTCTAAACCAATTTGAACCAAGCCCTACTATGACTCCATTGATTGATCGCAAATTTGGTGCCAGTGTGTTTGTTCAGTATGCTGAATGACTCCAATGCTTAACAGCACAAAGTCAAAACAAGGAATTTTGTAGGAAAATGAGAAATCATGTGGCAATATCTTGAGAAAACACCAAACCAACTTGGCTCAATGAAACCACTTTTTGGCTCTAAGCTAAAATCCTGTACTTTAAACTCAGTTCCAAAACCTGAACACATTTTGGATAAAACTTCAGTGTTGAACTGTAAGGTGGCATAAACTATCCCTTTGAAATAGACATTCACCAAGAACCTGCCTGTGTTGTAAAATTGCCATGGGATATTTTTCAGGTGTCTTTCAGTCATTCAGCTTGTAGCTATTTCTGGTTATTCAGTTTTAATTTGTTTGAAGTGTACTACCACATGACTTTGAATTGTTTCCCTTTTACCAAAATGGTAGGTGAAATTGATCATGCAAGTAGATTTATTGTGTTTCTGAGGAAAATGGCTTGTACGAAACTGAGGGTGGAAACCTGGAGCCTGGCCATAATAATGCATTTTGCTGTTAACTTCGTAAAATGTTCTGAACAGTGTGCTAAGAATGAGAGTTCTAAACGCAGCGGCTTTCAATTTTTACAGTTGTTCTGAAGATGACATGATGGGCAACACACTGAATGATGCACGAGGCTTCTTCAGGTGCAGAATGATTCGTCCCCGGGTCTTTGTGATTTTCTGTGACAGTGATATGTAATGGACCCTGGGTAAAGGCCATTGTCTCGTTCCTTGTCAATGGTTATTTTTCATTTACCCTAATTAGTATTATAGGTCATACAGCATAGAAACAGACCCTTTTGGCCCAAGTCATCCATGCCCACCAGGTTTCCTAAACTGAACCAGTCCCATTTTCTGCATTTTTCTGCATTCTCAACCTTTCCTAGTCATGTACCATTGAATTCCTTTTTAAATGTTGTAATTGTACCGTCCAATACCGTTTCGTCTGGCAGCTCGCTCCATACACACAACATCCTCTGCTTGAAAAAGGAGTCCATGGGGCCCCATTTTAAATCTTACCCTTCTCACCTTAAATTATACCCTCTAGTTTTAGGACTCCCTACCCTGGGAAAAAGATCTTGGCTACTCACCTTTTATGTATGCCCCTCAGCCTCTGATGCTGCGGGGAATAAAAGTCCCACAGATTCTCTCAAAAGGAAACTAAGAGTTTGTTTGTGCAGTTTGCTGACCAAATTAGCTTAGTAGCTCCATTCTCCCAGTCGTAACTCTTGCCCTGTGCTAATTTTTGTTTCTTAAAAAAAAGGTTTTCTTAGTTATGGGATTACAAAGTGTGGAGCTGGATGAACACAGCTGGTCAAGCGGCATCTTAGGAGCACAAAAGCTGACGTTTTGGGCCTAGACCCTTCATCAGAAAAGGGGAATGGAGAGAGGGAGAGGCAGATCGAAGATGGATAGAGGAGAAGGTAGGTGGAGAGGAGACAGACAAGTTTGAAGGGGCAGGGATGGAGCCAGTAGAAGTGAGTGTGGGTGGGGAGGTAGGGAGGGGATAGGTCAGTCCGGGGAGGATGGATAGGTCAAGGTGGCGGGATGAGGTTAATCGGTAGGAAATGGAGGTGTGGCTTCAGGTGGGAGGAGGGGGTAGGTGAGAGGAAGAACAGGTTAGGGAGGCGGGGACGAGCTGGGCTGGTTTTGAGATGCAGCCGGGGGAGGGGAGATTTTGAAGCTTGTGAAATCCACATTGATACCGTTTGGGCTGCAGGGTTCCCAAGTGAAATAGGTTGCAGGAACAGCAACTCATTCGAGTAGCATCGTTGTGGCACTGCAGGAGGCCCAGGATGGACATGTTGTCCGACGAATGGGAGGGTGAGTTGAAATGGTTCGCGACTGGGAGGTGCAATGATATCCATTTCAAATATGGATTCTCTAGCATCAGCAGTTCCCATTATCTCTGATAAGTTTTTAATTATACCAGGCAGGAATATCTGACAACTTGATAGCAAGTGATACTTGAATCAAGACCTTCTGGTCCAGAGGCATGGACATCCCAAATGCACCACAGGACCCCTCTCTTGATAAAATGTCTGTAATCTGAGCAGAACTGCATTCGATCTTGGAAAACTTGATGGTAAAGGATGGAATTGGTACTAATCTCTACACACTTCACATGCTATCTTCAGGGATGTAGATTTCACATGTTGTCTTCTGATTCTTGGTTCAGGTTATTCTTTCTTATTATTTTAAGATCAACCTGTTTGGAAATGTTCTAACGCATCCTGTGCAAAGCTTGGGACTTGAATCTGGTGTAGAGGTAGTGACGCAGCTACTGTGCCGTAAGTCCTTTCTGCATCCTGCTTCATAGGTATTTTGTAATTGACCTGATCAGAGATGCAACTGCACACTTTTGGAGCAGGTGGGATCTGAATCCAGTTCTCCTGGCTCAGAGATAGTGATACTGCAACTGTGCGACACAAGACCTGTCTGGATCTCTTTGTGGTGGGAGGAGAATTGTCTTGCCTCTTTAAGTACATAGATGGTGACATGGTAATTACTCTGGGCCTTTAGATTAGTCCAGTGATATTTCTCAGGGACATGGGTGAAAACCTCACTATGGCAACTGGTGGAATTTAAGTTCAATTAATAGATCTGGAATATAAAGCTCCCTAATAGGGGTCATGACCATGACAACTGTCGTGTTTCAAAAAAAAAATCTGGTTCACTGACATCTTTTAGGGAGAGAAATCTGCTGTCCTTACCTGGTCTGCCCTACATGTGACTCCAGCACCACCATAATGTGATTGGTGCTTAAATGGGCATTGAAATGTGAAGATTGTATTTCAAATTTCATTAGTTTTATGATATATTCCATCTCACCATGACTTCTGCATTGTCGGGGGTGGACATACTTTGGGCAATCAGCTGGTCAGTCGCTTGGAGCAGAATTCCCAGCCTCTGACCTCCTATTGTAACACCACTTTTCGTATGGCTGTTCCAGTCCTGTTTCTCATCGGTGGTATATGAAATCTCCTTTTAAAGTCGGTTCG
Organism: Stegostoma tigrinum; assembly: GCF_030684315.1. Classification (NCBI taxonomy): domain Eukaryota; kingdom Metazoa; phylum Chordata; class Chondrichthyes; order Orectolobiformes; family Stegostomatidae; genus Stegostoma; species Stegostoma tigrinum. The sequence goes on from NC_081354.1 coordinate 158,483,991, forward strand.
CCCTTTGCCAGACACAAGTCAGAACTGTGATGGAATACATCCTGCACAACTAGATGAGGTGGCATCAACCATGCTCAAGAATGCCATCCAGGGCAGTGTAGCCTGCTTGATTGGCACTGCATGTACCACCATAACTTTTTACTCCCTCCACCACTGACCTATATGGTAGACACTGCTACTGTTTAAAAGACATTGCAACAACTTGCTGTGCGTCCTTTGTCGGCGCTTTTACAGACTAACAGCCTCGCCCCAATCTTAGAAGATGTGGTAATCCTGATTCTTCTGTGGGAAAACAATTTTTTTTCTGCAGATCTTAAAGTTTCTCCTCATATCATGTGGTAATAATAGAGTATGTTTTTGAGTACTTGGATGTGGAAATTCGAGGGATGGGAAAAGTTGAGAAACAGCATGATTCAGTTGTGTGGAGTAATTTGACCTTTCATATACTGTAAAGTGTCTATTAATCTTGCAGTTTAGTTATGATGCAGGACTGTCAGGAATGCAGCCAGTGATAACACTTCACACAAAATTATGTGTAAGTAGTTTCACTTAGTAGTTATCAAGCGTAGGAGTTGTGGTGAAAACTAGAGTTGAATGGGAGTGGATCCAGAAGAAATGAACAAAAAATCAGATTAGTTATATCTTAATACCTGGCCCATAAATTCAGTATTGGGCCTTCATTTTTGTCTGGCTCCAGGTCCTAGTTTAACCATCCCACTTCCTGCACCCTAACACCACCAATAAACACTTCATTATGCAAAGGGCTGTTTCCTCAACTCCCGTGTGCTTCAGTTCCTCCCATTACGAAAATTGGACACACTCTTTCCGTCAGTGGTTTGTTCCATTTGTTGTTTTGACAAAATGAAACGCCAGAACATTGTGGCAGTATGGAAACTCACGTTCAACTTTTGGGTGGCACGGTGGCTCAGTGGTTAGCACTGCAGTCTCAGCGCCAGGGACCCAGGTTCGATTCCAGCCTTTGGTAACCGTCTGTATGGAGTTTGTACGTTCTCCTCATGTCTGCGTGGGTTTCCTCCGGGTGCTCCAGTTTCCTCCCACAGTCCAAAGCTGTGCAGGCTAGGTGGATCGGCCGTGCTAAATTTCCCGTAGTGTTCAGGGGTGTGTGGGTTATAGGGGGATGGGGTTGGGTCTGGGTGGGATGCTCCAAGGGGCGGTGTGGACTTGTTGGGCTGAAGAGCTTGTTTCCACACTGTAGGGAATCTAATCTAATCTATCTTGACAGCTAATTGCAGGAGTTTTTTTTATTTGACGTGGGTACTGACTGAAGGAATGAAAATATTCAGAATAAATGTAGCACCCACATGGAGATGATGACGAGAGAGAGAAATTTGAAGTCTCCCTGCTGTTCGAAATTTAAGTGAGGAGTCAAAATTTTCATTCATAAGCAAGCATCAAAGCATAATTTTAAGTTTCTAATTTTAATATTGGAGAAAGAAAAGAGGAGAAAATATTCATGATTGTTGATTAAACATAGCCATAGGGCGAGGAAACAGACCCTTCAGTCTAACTCATCCATGCTGACCAGACATCCCAATCTGACTTAGTTCCATTTCCTAGCATGTATCCCCCAAACCCTTCCTATTGTTTTATACCCATCCAGATGCCTTTTTTATGTTGTAGCTGTAGCTGTACCTGCCTCCCACTTTTTCTGGCAGCTCGTTCTGTACACATATCACCCTTTGCATGAAAAAAGCTTTCCCCTCTCGCCTTAAACCTATGCCCTCTAGTTTTTGGTCACGCCCACCATAGGAAAAAGGCCTTGGCTATTCACCCTATCCATGCCGCGAATGATTTCATAAACGACTATAAAGTCACTTGTCAGTCTCTGACACTCTAGTGGGGGAAGAAGGGCCCCAGCCTATTCAGCTTCTCCCTATAGCTTAAACCCTGCAGTCCTGGCACCATCCTTAAATCTTTTCTGAACCCTTTCAATTTTCACAACATCTTTCCTGTAGCTGGGAGACCCAAATTAAATGCAGTATTCCAAAAGTTACATCACCAATGCCCTGTACAGCTGTAACACCCTCTCAACTTCTATGCTTAATGTTCTGACCAATGAAAGCCTGCGTGCCAAATGGCTTCTTCACCATTCACCATGTCTACCTGTGATTCCACTTCCAAGCAATTATTCACCTGCACCGCTGTGTCTCTTCAGTCAGTAATACTCTCCAAGGATCTTCCCATTGATTATATAAGTCTTGCCCTGATATGTCTCACCAAAATGCAACACTTTACATTTATTTAAAATAAACCTCCCCTGCTGCTTCTCTGCCCTTGGCCTATCTGATCAAGATCACGTTATACTCTAAGGTAACCTCCTTCATTGTCTGCTACACCTCCAATTTTAGTGTCATCTGCAGACCTATTAACCATGCCTCCTATGTTCACATCCAAATCATTTGTATAAACGACAGAAGGCAGTGGCATAATTATTTGAGAACTTGAGTATTTTAGAACATAGAACAGTGCAGCACAGTACAGGCCCTTTGGCCCACAATCTTGTGCTGACCTATTATCCTACTAAGATCCATCTACCCTGCATACACTACATTTTACTATCCTCCATGTGCCTATCCAAGAGTCGCTTAAAAGCCTCTAAAGCATCTGACTCCACTACCACTGCCGGTAGTGCGTTCCACACGCTCACCACTCTGTTTAAAGAACCTGCCTCTCACACATCCCCTATAGCTTCGTCCAATCACCTCAAAATTATGCCCCCTTGTAATAGTCATTTCCGCCCTGGGAAAAAGTCTCTGACTTACCACTCTATATATTGCCTCTCATCATCTTGTACACCTTTTCAAATCACCTCCCATCCTTCTTCGCTCCAATGAAAAAAGCCCTAGTTTCCTCAGCCTTTCCTCATAAGACCTGCCCTCTAGTCTCGGCAGCATCCTGGTTAATTTCCTTTGCACACTCGCTAAAGCTTCCACATCTTTCCTATAATGAGGTGACCAGAACTGAACACAATATTCCAAGTGTGGTCTAACCAGTGTTTTATAGACCTGCAGCATAACCTTGTGGCTCTTAAACTCAATTCCTCTGCCAATGAAAGCCAACACACCATTTTTTCTGAAGAAGGGTCTAGACCCAAAATGTGAGCTTTCCTGCTCCTCTGCTGCTTGGCCTGCTGTGTTCATCCAGCTGTACACCTTGTTATCTCAACACACCATATGTTGCCTTTACAATCCTATCAGCTTGGGTAGCAACTTTGAGGGATCTAAGGATGTGGACACCAAGATCCCTCTGCTCCTCCACACTGCTGAGAATCCTGCCGTTAACCTTGTATTCTGCATTCAAATTCGACCTCCCAAAATGAATCACCTCATGTTATACTGGGTTGATAATTGGATTTTAGTTTGCAGTTGTGTGAAAATTTGACTTTTTTAAAAAATCAATCATTTTGGACATGGAATTCAAATAGCATATCTAAGAAGTCCTGTGTTGTGCTCTTTGACCAAATCACTTAGGATAAATGCTGACTTGAGAATTACAACCCGAGAGAAGGAAAGGTGCTGGATGCAAGCCCATTCAAAGAGTTTGTAATAGCCGAAGTTCTGTTTTTGACAGTTATCAAGCAGTCAGGTCTGGGGAGAACTCCTCAGTGGCATGCCAACTTCTCAAAAGTGTAAATTAGAATTGGAGATGTGAATTTATTGGTGTCTGACAGAGCTGAATGGTCTCCATTTCTTTTACATAACATGATAATTCCACTTTTGGCAATTTTACTTGTTCCCCTTTGGTTTCCTGGACTTGCTTCGATCTATGGCTAAGTGATTGCTGTAGCCAGTCCATGCTTCCACCTTTGTTTAAAGATGTGAAGCTCTTGAGTATTAAAATCAAATGTTAGAAATTAAAAATTGGTTGTCCATATTTAACTGCTGTTATGGTAAGATAGGGGAAGAACACATTTAAGACTGCAGATACAAATTTTTCATAATTTGTCTATTTTGAGTCATAATTTGAGTAGACACCTGGGATATGACTCTCGATTGAAATCGCACATCCGGGATTTGTCGTGTGTTTACTCTTCTTCAGGGCACATGGTGGAGGAACAGAAGAATGTTGCATAATCAATAGTAATTCAAACAAACCGGATGACCTGAGCCATCTGATTTTGCATGAAAACTATTTCAGCAACTTGCATAGTGAGCAACTGTTTGCACATATATGTAGTTGTGGGATGGATATAAAATATGATGGAAATGTTCAGTTCCTGTGATTTTAGTCAGCTTCAGGTAGAATGTTATGTGCTGGGCGGTGCCTGGATGGCTGCAGTAAGTACATCTCTATAAATTGACAAAAAAAACATGTTTGTTTTTAAAATTTCTTCGATTTAAAAGGTCTTTTTGAGTCCCATCTTAATCATGTCATGGTCAGGTCTCACCATTTTTCACTCTGTAGCTTCTACTCATTGGAACAGCTTAGAAGGGGATACTGATGCCATTTGACAGCTATACTTAGGAAAACAGTAGAATTTAATTCTGGATACGAACCTCAGTGGAAATAGGTTAACCGTGAAATATGTTGGTTTGATTTTCTTTGCAATGAAGTTGTGTATTTGTGCACTGAAGTGGCAATGGCTCTTTTGTTAAAATTCCTGGTTGCATAAATCATATTTGACTTTTCCCTGTGGGCATTTTTGAAATCAGATTGAAAGTGAAGGAATATATGGGTTCGCAAAGATATGACCTTGTTTCTCCTATGTTCCCAATGACATGGAAAATTAATCTAAAGCTGGTGGAAACCTACCTGTCTCTTTCTTTTTTTTTCCAAAAAAATATAGTTATTCATAATTATTGGGGAGCCATGTAGTATCTGCATCATCTGGTTACCTTTTACAGATTGTATATTTCTACCTTTAAATCTTTGCTTCGTATGCTTCAAAACAATTGGTAAAAGCTAAACTTTTAAAATGTTAAGTCTCCTGTTAGAAGCTTCAGAATTCGCGCAGCGTCAACTGGCACTTTCCAGTCGTACACTCTTTGGATCCACACCAATAAAATAGACCACAGTAGCAATGACAATTATTGTACTTAAACAATCTGAGTCGCCGACAGCTGTGATTTTTTTTCAAATGGTGAAACTTGAAACCTCATCACAGAACTGCTAAATTTTAAAGTACAGCTGCCCAGGATCTTTGTTCGAACTTCCCCTCTGCTTCTGGAAGCCTCAGTTTGCTCCTTTTGATATAGTTCCACAGGAACAACACACGTGCTTCCAGTGGTATTTGTGTGTGATCTCCATAGGTCTGATTTCAGCCCTTCTACGAGCTGCTGCCCAGGATTTAAAGAGTCACATACCTCTTGACACTTGCCGCAGTAGGAAGTCAGATGGAAAAGGGAGATTATCATGAATGATCTGCTCAAACCACCTTCTAGAAAGAGTCATGAGTGAGCAATCAAGAACTACATGGAATGGAATTAGCCTGCCAAAGTGAGGTTTGAGGTGGAAGCAAGCATGTCCACATTCTGATGATGAATAGTCAAATTAAATATCTAGCGGGAAGATAAGGAGCTAGTGAACCTGCATTCGTGCCATGGGAACCACAGTTAAAATTGAAGCATTTAATAAGTATTGGAGTGCAGCTGAATGGCTATGAATGTGAGGATGGACCATGAACAATCAGATGCAGATTAATGAGGTTATTAAAGCAAGATGCCCTCTAATGTGGGAAGCTAACAATTTTTCAGCTGTTTTCCACATGAGGACTGTAGAAGTTGGGATAGTTGTAGGCTAAAGGGCATAGATCAGATTGAGGAAAGTAACCTCCCTGGACTAAAGGACACACACTGACACTTTAAATCCAGGGGCAGCAGCTACTGTTACAGCTGAAATCAAATGGGGAGTCGCACATACAAATAGGGTCTAGGCCCGAAACGTCAGCTTTTGTGCTCCTAAGATGCTGCTTGGCCTACTGTGTTCATCCAGCTCCACACTTCGTTATATTGTTGGATGTATGATTATTGGAGGAGTTGGAGAAGGAACAAAGATGTAACATTCTTGGAGAAGCATGTGAAGCCTAAAGTCTTGCTCCACCATGTAATTGAGCACAGCCCCATTCATCACTTTCCTTAATTATCTGCGTGCCTGCTGATTGCACTCAGTGATTCTTGTGATTCCTGCCCTTCTGATCAGGTTGATCAGACTATCTCACTGACCTCTGGAATTTCTAAACTTGAAATATAAAGGGCTGAACTAAGCACCATAAGCTTCAGATTTGCAGCATTATTTTGGGAATGTGCCTTTTGTTTTGGATAAGTTAAAATGAAGGTGTCATGTGATTTGACAGAGCCTGAGGGAGTTTCAGAAAGAGCTTGAAGGAGGCCCAAGATAATAAAATGTGAGGCTGGATGAACACAGCAGGCCAAGCAGCATCTCAGGAGCACAAGCTGACGTTTCGGGCCTAGACCCTTCATCAGAGAGGGGGATGGGGAGAGGGAACTGGAATAAATAGGGAGAGAGGGGGAGGCGGACCGAAGATGGAGAGTAAAGAAGATAGGTGGAGAGAGTGTAGGTAGGGAGGGGATAGGTCAGTCCAGGGAAGATGGACAGGTCAAGGAAGTGGGATGAGGTTAGTAGGTAGCTGGGGGTGCGGCTTGGGGTGGGAGGAAGGGATGGGTGAGAGGAAGAACCGGTTAGGGAGGCAGAGACAGGTTGGACTGGTTTTGGGATGCAGTGGGTGGGGGGGGAAGAGCTGGGCTGGTTGTGTGGTGCAGTGGGGGGAGGGGACGAACTGGGCTGGTTTAGGGATGCAGTAGGGGAAGGGGAGATTTTGAAACTGGTGAAGTCCACATTGATACCATATGGCTGCAGGGTTCCCAGGCGGAATATGAGTTGTTGTTCCTGCAACCTTCGGGTGGCATCATTGTGGCAGTGCAGGAGGCCCATGATGGACATGTCATCAAGAGAATGGGAGGGGGAGTGGAAATGGTTTGCGACTGGGAGGTGCAGTTGTTTGTTGCGAACTGAGCGGAGGTGTTCTGCAAAGCATGCCGCATGGAGATGGCCTCAAGGCCCTCCGCTTCTTCCTGTCCCGCAGGCCCGACCAGGCCCCCTCCACCGACACTCTCATCCGCCTAGCTGAACTCGTCCTCACACTCAACAACTTCTCTTTTGACTCCTCCCACTTCCTACAGACTAAGGGGGTGGCCATGGGCACCCGCATGGGCCCCAGCTATGCCTGCCTCTTTGTAGGTTACGTGGAACAGTCCCTCTTCCGCACCTACACAGGCCCCAAACCCCACCTCTTCCTCCGGTACATTGATGACTGTATCGGCGCCGCCTCTTGCTCCCTGCAGGAGCTCGAACAGTTCAGCCACTTCACCAACACCTTCCACCCCAACCTTCAGTTCACCTGGGCCATCTCCAGCACATCCCTCACCTTCCTGGCCCTCTCAGTCTCCATCTCAGGCAACCAGCTTGTAACTGATGCCCATTTCAAGCCCACCGACTCCCACAGCTACCTAGAATACACCTCCTCCCACCCAGCCTCCTGCAAAAATTCCATCCCCTATTCCCAATTCCTCCGCCTCCGCCGCATCTGCTCTCACGATAAGACATTCCACTCCCGCACATCCCAGATGTCCAAGTTCTTTAAGGACCGCAACTTTCCCCCCACAGTGATCGAGAACGCCCTTGACCGCGTGTCCCGCATTTCCCGCGACACATCCCTCTTACCCCGCCCCCGCCACAACCGCCCCAAGAGGATCCCCCTCGTTCTCACACACCACCCTCCCAACCTCCGGATACAACGCATTATCCTCCGACACTTCCGCCATTTACAATCCGACCCCACCACCCAAGACGTTTTTCCATCCCCACCCCTGTCTGCTTTCCGGAGAGACCACTCTCTCCGTGACTCCCTTGTTCGCTCCACACTGCCCTCCAACCCCACCACACCCGGCACCTTCCCCTGCAACCGCAGGAAATGCTACACTTGTCCCCACACCTCCTCCCTCACCCCCATCCCGGCCCCAAGATGACATTCCACATTAAGCAGAGGTTCACCTGCACATCTGCCAATGTGGTATACTGCATCCACTGTACCCGGTGCGGCTTCCTCTACATTGGGGAAACCAAGCGGAGGCTTGGGGACCGCTTTGCAGAGCACCTCCGCTCAGTTCGCAACAAACAACTGCACCTCCAGTCGCAAACCATTTCCACTCCCCCTCCCATTCTCTTGATGACATGTCCATCATGGGCCTCCTGCACTGCCACAATGATGCCACCCGAAGGTTGCAGGAACAGCAACTCATATTCTGCCTTGGAACCCTGCAGCCATATGGTATCAATGTGGACTTCACCAGTTTCAAAATCTCCCCTTCCCCTACTGCATCCCTAAACCAGCCCAGTTCGTCCCCTCCCCCCACTGCTCCACACAACCAGCCCAGCTCTTCGCGCGCCGCCGCCGCCGGCCCCCCCCCCCCCCCACTGCATCCCAAAACCAGTCCAACCTGTCTCTGCCTCCCTAACCGGTTCTTCCTCTCACCCATCCCTTCCTCCCACCCCAAGCCGCACCCCCATCTACCTACTAACCTCATCCCACCTCCTTGACCTGTCCGTCTTCCCTGGACTGACCTATCCCCTCCCTACCTCCCCACCTACACTCTCTCCACCTATCTTCTTTACTCTCCATCTTCGGTCCACCTCCCCCCCTCTCCCTATTTATTCCAGTTCCCTCTCCCCATCCCCCTCTCTGATGAAGGGTCTAGGCCCGAAACGTCAGCTTTTGTGCTCCTGAGATGCTGCTTGGCCTGCTGTGTTCATCCAGCCTCACATTTTATTATCTTGGAATTCTCCAGCATCTGCAGTTCCCATTATCTTTGAAGGAGGCCCAGTTTGTTTTGCTGGGAAAAAGGTGCAAGGGGTTTGTACTTGGAGACAATGTCAGCAACTGCATGCTGACAGCAGATGGACTGGGTCTGCAGAGTCCGAGAAACATGTTGAGAATGTATTTGTAAACAGTTATGCTTTAAACTGTGCGTTTAGTTCCAAGATAGAAGAGTGATTCATGCTCCAGGCCTTCTGCAGCTCGGAATCCCCCCACTGGGCACTGACACTGCCCCGGTCGACAAACCGAAGCCAAGAGTTCCATGCTCCAGGCCTAGATTCACCGCTCCACAGGTGCTGCAGTTGATGCTCCACCACCATTCTAGGAGTTCATGCATTGGGTCTCCAAAGCTAGGAGTCCCTGTCGACATTGCTGCAGCTCCCTGTGATGTCGAGAAAATGAAGAAAAGAAAAAAGCTTGAAAAGCACTGAGAGAAAGAATGCAGTCAGCCTGGATCTGACAGACTCCACCTGAGTATCACCACCTCCTCGCTTGCCAGGAGATCCCAGACTGGGGTGAAGCTGTGTCCGGCTTATCCTGGTGTTGCTCCCACTGCCACCAGAGACTACCACCTTCACCTGCCACACTCCAGGCTATAAGGAAAAAGAAGCAAAAGTTAAAAACAAAAAGCAGAGAGACTACCAGGTGGTCTGCAAGCTTGCCTAAAATGCATCTTGCAGACATAAAAGTCCATGACACAAGATATGAGAATGAATGAGCCTGATCCTCACCCAGACTGTTTGGTGTGGTGTGGCATAACCACACTGGTTCCTGCAGTTTGGCCCAAGTTGTCATAAGTGTTGGCAAGAAAAAGAGTTCTATAAGCAAGACTTTATCTTACTGATACAACACATAACTGTGAGATTGCTTTTCAGCACTTGTCTGGCTGAAAGTATATTAAAAATGAACTGGTTGAAGAGCGAGACTAACATGAGACTGAAGCTCTCCACCTTGGCAGTAGACATTACCTATTAGTGTCCCATCGAGCAACATTAATTCCTATTTCATCCAGTGTTATTGGTGTGGCAAGGAGGATTGGGATGTGGCCCACTGTGCCTTTACTGTGCACAAGTGGACTGTAGTAGACAATCTTGTTTGTTCTTGAAGTTGTAGAATGCAAGTCATCAGGATGTTCTCAAACCCTACAGCATTCTGGTCCAACAGCACCTTGAGCATTGCTTTCATTTCTGCTGTTGAAAACCTAGAATGACATTTGGGCACTGGAATCAGTGTAGAATACTGCATTGTGGATGGATTTTGATAGAAGCAGTATGAGGCTTAAGATTGGAGAGAATTTTGTTGCTGTTCTTTTGAGAAGAGGTGACTGATGCATGATGTTTTAAGTATTTAAGATAAATAGTGTATACTACATCAGGATAAAATATTATTATCAATTAAGCTGTGGAACCAGGATGACAAATAAATGTTCAAAACAATAAGAGAAGTCCTTCCTGAGACAGCTTCCTGATCTCAGACCGAAAGTTAATAATTAGAATGAACGTTGAGGCAGAGTGATGGAAGCAGAAACCTTGAGATCGTTTAAGGAGTTAATTATTCTGGATGGACCAAATGGCCTTTCTCATTAGTGATTATCTTGAAAGAGAACACTAGCTAGTTGCTTCAGTTGGGGAACTAAAAGATCAGTCATGTTTGTTTTGTCAGTTGAGTCATAGTACAAAATTAATTAAATTTCTATGGCGCTGTAAAGCAGAAATAAAACTAAATTCATAAAGCACAAAGTCCATTTAAAATCCATTTTACATTGGCTTAAACATTTCCCTCTAATGAAGATTGAACCATTTCAGTTTCTATTTCACATACTCTGAACGTTTGAAGTTTGAGCATATTGAATGAATTTTTATTGTTTGACCACCTGGGTAGTCCCAGAGCACCTGCTGCCCAATAGCACCTCAGCTAAATGCTCATTACTTAACGTACATCATGAAGGCTTACACTAACAGTGGTTTTGTGTGAGAGCATCGCAGCCAGTGCCGATGTTCGCAAAGGCATGGTTTCTAGCAGGTATCAGTGTAATGAGCAGCTGCCAGAAACTGTCTCAAGTGTATTGACACTAAATATATTCCCAGCAACTTGCCATCCCATACGTCCCAGCGAGAACAGCTAACTCAAGCCTGGAATTCAATCTGAATGACCTAAATCTGAATAAGACACTTCACCATCAATGAAGCTCAGACTGACATGGCTGAATGCTCAACTGTGATGTATGCTGTTTAGTGCAACAGTAAAGATTATAATGAATCTGGTATATACGAAAATGACTTTGACTTTTATTTTACACCTTCTAATACAATAAACTATTCTGAGTAACATGAGACAAAATTGACACCAAGACTAGAAAACTGATATTTGAGAGGTTGTCACGAATGCTGAACTCGACAAGATGGTAATATTTCAAAATGTTCCTCATTTAAGGTGTAGTGGGGCATTCTGTAAAGTGGGATAGATGGGCTATGATAACCATCAATTGTTTGATGAAAGCTGTGTGTGATCTTGTTGTATGGAGGAGAAACTCGAGCAGGAGCCCATTGAAATGTTGAGTTAGTCATTGTACTGTTACACAGAAAAAGCACAGTTGCTCTTTTAAGAGGTGGAGAAATAAAGATAACACTGCTCTGCTCTGGCGAAGCAGGGAGAAGAATTTTTTGTTTTAACAAACATGTAGATGTTTGAGAGTACCCTTTCTTTTCAAAAGGAAAGCTACAGAATAGATGGGGCTCTGGAAGATTCGCAAACAGGGAGTTGCTGAGGTGAGCCTCACTATTTTTTTAAAAAATCAGATGAAGAAAATTCTGACAGTGGAACACTTTCCAAAGGGCACTTCAACTTTCCAGTCAGCATGTGGTGGAGAAGGGAGCTCAGTGGAGAGCTGAGAGTTACTGGGAACTTCCCTGCAGTGCCATGTATCTGCAAGAAGCTTAGCACGTAGCAAAAGGTTTTGAGAGATGTATCTCAGTAATCTTGTTTCAATTAGATTCCCTACAGTGTGGAAACAGGCCCTTTGGCCCAACAAGTCCACACTGCCCTGGCAGCATCCCACCCAGACCCATCCCCCTATAACCCACACATCCCTGAACACTGGGCAATTTTAGCAGGTCCGTTCCATCTAGCCTGCACATCTTTGGATTGTGGGAGGAAACCCACGCAGACACGGGGAGAATGTGCAGACTCGGCACAGACAGTTACCCGAGGCTGGAATCGAACCTGGGTCCCTGGTGCTGTGAGGCTGCAGTGCTAACCACTGAGCCATTGTCCCGCTCCAAGATAGGAAGACCTGCCGTGGGTAAATGGTGTTACAGAGATAGGAAGGTCAGCACTAGGTAAATGATGTTAGATTATCTTCCCTACAGTGTGGAAACAGGCCCTTCGGCCCAACAAGTCCACACTACCTCTTTGAGCATCCCACCCAGATCCATCCCCTTATAACTCACACTCCTGAACACTATGGGCAATTTAGCATTGCCAATCCACCTAGCCTGCCCATCTTTTGTTTAACAACAAAGTACCTTATTGGTCTTTTAGCTGTCTGCCAAATGATATTTGGTCTGTATTGATTTTAAATTCTTAGTGAAATTATTAATTGGTGGTCAATCCATCTTTTTAAAAGCATTGTTAGTAATTAACAGTTATGTAACATGCTTGACTAAAAGCCGAGGAGGGATAAAGAATTAGAGGGAATTCCAACGTTTAAGGGCCTAGATTATTGAAGGTAGCTCTGTCAAATAGTGTTTAGGAGGTCAAAATTGGAGTAATGCAGATTTTTTTTAAGTGTTAAAGGTGGAGGAGAAGGATAAAAGTTTACATGAGTATGTTAATACATTTACGTCTGAGCTAGATTGAGTTCAACCTGTTATGGCTTGATGGGAAGGTGTTCTACACATTGGACAATGATTTTTGTGCATTGCAGGGCTCAAAGTTTTTGGTTTCAAAAATCATAGATTTCCCTAATTTACTTCACCTTAAGACCTGGGTTGACGGAAAGCACGGACCAGCTTCTGTACTTAGCAAGATTTACTATTTATCACAGACTTTAGCTACAGGTAAATCTCTGTGAATCTTTAGCATGTAACTCAACTAATTAAAATTGCAACGCCTTATGAACTCACTGTTATTTACATGCACTATATATGCACACGTGTGAACGTGACATAGATAGGTACGTACTCAACATTATGGTTGGGGGACAGTTCAGTGCTTCCTGTTCCTGGAATCTGTTAAGATGATTGAGTTTTTTGCTCCTCAATCATCCTTCTCTAGATGCTTTCTGTTGTGAGTAGTAAGATGACTAGTTCACACTTAGAGGTCTTTGACTTATTTATTGAAAGTCATAGCTGAGAACAACTGTTGAAAGATAAATACTGTTTTTCTTCCATCTTTAAAATAGCCTTTATTGCAATGAACAGACAGATCTTGAGCTGGACATGGTCTGATGGCTTCTCCCTATCTTATCCACAGCCTCAAGCTGTTCATCCATCTGAGAACCAATCATATGGCGTTTTTGCAGGCAGAAGGTCTTTGTCTGTGGACAAGTGACCAGTTACCAGTGATAATCAGCTACTGTTGCTGGCTAAATTTCCAATTGTATACACTCTCTCAGCTCTCTCTGGCTTGCACCATTTCCTGCTACTGCTTGAACTGGTACTTACAATGAATGTCTGGTTACTTTGAAAAATATGCAGTCACCCTTTTGCAATTGTTGTTTTCTAAACTGCTCTTTTCTCATAGCAGTCCACAAAAAAAAATACAGAAAACATTTTAAAAAGCCACTTTGTTTTTTTATTGAGCTCACAAGACTTGAGCACTGTCTGGGCTGGCACTAGATTATGATGGAGTGCTACTTTGCAAGACATGCCAACATGTCTTTTGGATTTTATATCTCCTAAAGCAGGGAATTGAAATCAATTATGAAATTATTGTCACGGACATGGTTTAAGAACAAATGGTTTGAAGGTAGAATAAATCCAGTCTGTATGGATCAGCTGGTCATTAAAGGAATTCATGGTTATAGGGCAAGCTTGTTGCAATCTGACTTCTTGGTTAGATAGCTGTCTGCTTCTATTTTACAGAAACAAACTGATATGACAGATTTGCCTTTGCTATGCATCTGTTCAACATCACCACTGTGGAAAAGGGAAAACTAAAGGCTGGATAATTTTTAAAATTGCACACACTTAGACTATTTAATATCTTAAAAGCAGATGTTACTTGTGGCTATTTGAAATTTGGCTCTGTGAACCAACTTCTGGCATTTAAATGACCAATTCACGAGTAACCAAAAAATATGAATCTGCACTTTAGATTAAGGAAGCTAGATATACTGCTAAGAAGGTAGCGAGTTGGGTTACCCATGTCCTGGATTCCAACCTAAATGTCCCATTGATTAATCTGTTGCATTTCAATTTTCAAGGTTTTTAAAGGCCATGGACCGGACCCCTATCAATCATCATGTCTGCTTTAAGAATAAGTTTACTTCTAAAACCTCATCCTCATTACTTACTTGTCACAAATATTTGTCATATTTACTCTGTATTCTCTTGCCTTATGAGTTTCATTGAGACTTGAAAAACTTTATTGATTTGTGTTTTCAATACACAACTAATTATCTCTTTTATATTCTGTTTCTTGCCAGCCAACATTTACCTTTGTTGCTGCCTGCACTAGGATGTGTACCTTTCGAACTACTAATTTTGACTTTTCCCAGATCCTTATGACTGTTTTGATCCTCAACTCTCCTGGAATAACCTGAGTTATCAGCGAAAGTGTTTATTGTATCCTTGTCACATCCTTTGTTTAAGTTCTCAGATCAACTATATCAGTTCAAGGGATGGCACAGTGGCTCAGCGTTTAGCACTAGCTCACGGCTCCAGGGACTTGGGTTTGATTCCAGCCTCAGGTGATGACTGTATGGAGTTGATATATTCTTCCTGTGTCTGTGTGGGTTTCCTTTAGGTGCTTCGGTTACCTCCTGCAGTCCAAAGTTTAGGTGGAGGCGAGGCGCAGCTTAGGTGGATTGGCCATGCTAAATTGCCTATAGTTCGAGGGATGTGCAGGCTAGGTGGATTAGCCATGGGAAAAATGCAGGGTTACAGGGATAGGGTAACGGGGTGGCTGTGGGTGGGATGCTCTTGAGAACATCAATATGGACTTGATGGGCTGAATGGCTTGCTTCCACATAATAGGGATTCTATATCCATAAACCCAGCTAGTGATTTATCATTTAGTATGGAATATAGTCCCGTTGTGAAGATTGTAATTGTTTGGTACACAAATTGCACATTGCAACATCTGAAGGAGGTGAAATGTGTCCATGGAGAGTTGCACAGCATGGAAATAGGCCCCTTGACCCAAACTGGTCCATGCTGACCATTGTGCCCACTCAGCCAGTTCCATGTCCCTCTAAACTCTTGTCCCAATCCAAATGTGCTTTACATGTTGCTATTGTACCTGCCTCAACCACTTTCTGTAGCAGTCCATTCCATGTATGTACCATGAAGAAGTTGCCCCTCAGTCCTTCCCCTCTTGCCTTAAACTCATGCTCTCTAGTTTTCAATTCCCCATCCCAGTGAAAAAGACTATATGCATTCATCCTATCTATGCCCCTTATGATTTTCTATACATCAGTAAGGTTACTCCTTATTTTCCTATATTGCAAGAAATAAAGTCCTATCCTGGCCAACCACTCCATATAACTCAGGCCTACTATTCCTGGCAATATGCTTGTAATATTCTTCGCACATTTTCTAGTTTGACTGTCTTTCCTATAACACAGAGTGACCTAAACTGTACGTAAATACGTATGATCACTAACTGTTTTTGTAATAGTTGGTTCAGAGCAGCATTTTCCATAAGATGTTTTCCCTACCTGTGCTAGTTGAGACCTTGTTTAATGGCAAATGGAAGCTAGTACTTTTTTCAATAGTAAGTATGCAGTGAGGAGGTATCCATTTAAAATTGCCACTAAATATTTTGTAACGATATTAGGAGAAATCTCAGAAGTTTGTTCAAACATGGAATGACTCGCCACGGGGAAAATTAGATTCAAAGTATTCAAAGCAGACAAAGCAAAGGTTATAGAGGGGATGAGGCAATGAGATTAGATCTGCATAGTCCGATCAAACAGCTGACAGATCTAACAGACAATTTTTTTTTAAAATCCCAAATAACCGCAAGTTTTGAGAGATATGGTAATGTTCAGGATTGTATACAGTTTCACGTGTTCTGACTTAGAAAGTCAGCAAAAGCCGATTGTTAGCTTTAAGCTAACGTTGAGTTGGTTTCAGCATTTAACTTTTTCAAAAAAAAAGCCTACAACTGACAACCTTTTCAATTGGCATTGCACCAGGCTTGGTAAGCTGGATATTTTCAAAACAGAGACCAATTTTTCAACAAAATTTTGTTGGGTTTGTTTGCAGATTTCTGGGGTTATAGAGATGGGAGTTCCTTGTGTTCAATGTACTTGTCATTAGCTATGTGTACAAAATCCCTTCACTTGCTGCACCTAGCCCACCTTTTTAACTGCGCTGTTTCTTGATCCTGGGTAACTAATGGATGGTGCTGACCAATTGGATTTCTGTCCTTTGTTGCAGGAAGGGCCATGTGTGGCACTTAATTACCTGAATGGTCATCTTCAGCACCCATCAGAATTGATGATGCTTGCTACTACTTAGCCATTTGATAACCCCTCCACCGTGCTCCCTACCTTCCCAGTTGCAAATGTTAAATTCCACGCTTTTTTGTCCATCAATTGTTCCAGTGCCTTCTGACAGTTAAATCACCATCCCAAACACCTGAAGTCAAACTGTCAATCCTGCTCCTCTGATGCTGCTTGGCCTACTGTATTCATCCAGCTCTACACCTTGTTATCACTGTGTTTTATCCCCACTCTTTATTGAAGTTGGTACACTTTATCATCCTGCCCTTTCCTGCCACAACTCCACATCAGCAGTCATTATCCTACCGTGGCCCCAGTTGGTATATTATTCCCTTTTTTTTACCCTATTGTCTGACCATTCCTCTGTGTCATCTTTCCACTTTTTCTCTCAAGTTTCAGATTCTCCTTCCTAAATGTTTCTCCCCAGTCCTGCTCCCACGCTTTACCTTTCTCCTTCATTGCAGTTCATTACCTCTCTCTTCCCTCCAATGCTACTCTTCTGGAATCCTATTACTTAGGAAAGGGAATACAATTGTTCCATACTGGTGCTGAGAACTCTTGCTCTGTCTTCATTTTATTCTATTTGTTATGTGCAATTATTGCACATTTAAGAGAAATGCTGATTGCTGTTAGTGAGAGTGCTGAATTTTATACACCGACCCTTCATTGCTTTTGAGCCCAGTCCATAGTTTGATAGCATCGTGGATGATCTGAAGTACCTTACGTCCACTTTCCTGCCCTTTTGTCATAACCCCCGATTCCCTTACTGAACAAGAAACAGTCAATATCTGCCTTTAATACGTACATGGTGGCTCTCACAGTGGCAAAGGACCCAGTTTCATTTCCACCTTCGGGCGACAGTCTATGTAGAGTTTGCACGTTCTTCCCATGTCTGCATGGGTTTCCTCTGAATGCTCTGGTTTCCTCCCACAGTCCAAAGATTTACAGGATAGGTGGATTGGCCACGCTAAATTGCCCATAGTGTCCAGGGATGTGCAGGTTTGGTGGATTAGCCATCGGAAATGCGGGCTTACAGGGATAAGGTAGGGATGTGGGTCTAGTTTGGGTGCTGTTTGAAAGGACAGTGTAGACTCAAAGGGCCAAATGACCTGCTTTTAGCTTAGTGGAAATTTTGTGATTCTGTGGGCCTGCCCCCACAGCTTTCTGTGAAAAGGAGTTCCAAGGGCTTTAACCTTCATCTCAGTCTTAAATTGGCATCCCTTTTATTCTGTGATTGTGCCCTCTGGTCCAGGATTTTCCCATGAGGGGAAACATCATCTTAGTATTTACCCTTAACAAGCCCCTTAACAATCCGATGTCTTTGAATCAGATCACCTCTCATTCAAATAAATTCCAGTGAGTGGACTCCCAACCTTTTGTTCATCAAGACAACCCCTCCATACCAGGGATCATCCTAGTGAAATGTCTCTGCACTGCCTCCAATGAAATGATATTGTTCCTTAAATTAGGGGATTAAGAACTGCTCCCAGTACTCCAGATGTGGTCTCAGTAGCAACCTGTACAGTTGCAGTAAGACTTCCTCTTATACACCAATCCTGTTGAAACAGGGGCCTATATTGCATTACCCACCTTGATCGTTCATTTGTTGTATGCAAAAATTGGTAGATGGAATTTCATGTGGTAACATGAGTCATGAATTTTGATAAAGATTAAATACATAAAGACTCCAACAAAGTGCAATCCTCTAAGGTTTTGGAGTAGAACTGTAGCTCTGGTTGTGGGTGTTGAGGTTGGTTGGCTTCCTGAGCTGGTTTGTTGTTCCACAGACGTTTCATTACCTTGCTGGGTAACATCCTCAGTGCAGCCTCTGAAGCATTGGTGTGTTTTCCCGCCGGGCTTGTAAAATCTGGGGTCTGTTGTGATGGATTACTTCACCTCTGGGTTTTGTCCGTAGTGGAATGTATATGGGGCTGAGTTCAATGTGTTTATTAATAGCCTGCTTCATGGAGTGCCATGCTTCCAGGAATTCTCATGCTTGTCTCTGCCTCGCCTGTCCCAGGATCTTGGTGTTGTCCCTGTCAAAGTCATGGTTCTCCTTGTCCATGTGGATTGAGATGGGTGAGTTATTGGTCGTGCCTTTTTGTAGCCAGTTGGTGTTCATGTACTTTTGTTGTTAGTTTCCTTCTTCCTGGTTGTCTTATGTAGTGTTTCTTGCAGTCTCTGCAGGGGATCCTGTAGATGATATTGGTCCTGCCCATTACTTTAGAACTCACCACAAGACTTCTTCGACTGCTGGGCATCAGTGACACCAAAGCCCACAACAACCCTATGACAAGTGCTCACCCGAACTAAAGACCCACTGCCCGCCATGGACAGGACCAATGTCATCTACAGGATCCCCTGCAGAGACTGTGAGAAACGCTACATCGGACAAACAGGAAGGAAACTAACAACAAAAGGACACGAACGCCAACTTGTTACAAAAAGGCACGACCAGTACTCACTCATCTCAATCCACATGGACAAGGAGAACAGCCACTTTGACTGGGACAACACCAAGATCCTGGGACAGGCTAGGCAGAGACAGGTACGAGAATGCCTGGAAGGATGGCACTCCACAAAGCATGCTCTTAATAAACACATTGAACTCAACCCCATATACATTCCACTCCAGAGGAAACCCAGAAGTGAGGTAATCCCAGATTTTAAAAGCCAGGCCAGAGAAAACACCAATGCTTCATCAGAGGCTGCACTGAGGATGTTACCAAGTACGGTAATGAAATGTCTGCGGAACAGCAAACCAACTCGGCGAGTCAACCAACTTCAACAAAGTGCAATTCAATGATTGTAATGCCTAGAACATCAAGGGATGATGGTTAGAATTCTCTCTTAGGGAAGCAGCCATTGTCTTGCACTTTTATGGTGTGGATAGTTCTTGTCATTTATTGCCTCAAGCCTGGATAGTGTCTAGACCTTGCTGCATGTGGATACTGTCTGCTTCGTTATGAAGTCACAAATCTTGGCTGAATGATTAGCAAATATTCACACTTCTGATGGCGGGAAGGCCATTGAAGCAGCTGAAGATGTTTAGGCCCAGGCTACTAATGAGAAGAAACCCTGAAGTAAGAGGGGATTTAATAGAGACATACAAGATATCAGAGGATTAGATAGGGTGGACAGTGAGAGTGAGTCTTTTTCTGAGGATGATGTCAGCTTGTACGAGGGGGCATAGCTACAAATTGAGGGGTGATAGATTTAAGACAGATGTCAGAGGCAGGCTGTTTACTCAGAGTGGTAAGGGCATGGAACGCCCTGCCTGCCAATGTAGTTAACTCAGCCACATTAGGGGCATTTAAACAGTCCTTGGATAAGCATATTATGGATGATGATGGGATAGTGTAGGGGGATGGGCTTAGATGAGTTCACAGGTTGATGCAACATCAAGGGTCGAAGAGCGTGTTCTGTGCTGTAATGTTCTATGTCCTATGTTCCATGTAATGTTCTTCGATTGAGGTGATGAACCTCCAGTAACCGCAACAATCTTTTTGTATTGGGTATGAGTCCAGCCAATGGAGATTGGAGTCAGGGAAGAGCATTGTCTTTAGTTTTGCTAGAGCTGCTGATGTGAATGGCAATGTCTCTCATTTTTCCTCCAGAGTTCAGCTCCTCTGTCCACGTAGGGACAAAGGTTGTAATGAGTCCGTAAGTTGATTACCCAGTTTGAGTTTCGCCATGGCCATTAGTGAGCAAATTATTCCTTTTTTTTTTGCAAGTGCTATTTGT
The DNA here is from genome assembly GCF_030684315.1 of Stegostoma tigrinum. Lineage (NCBI taxonomy): Eukaryota > Metazoa > Chordata > Chondrichthyes > Orectolobiformes > Stegostomatidae > Stegostoma > Stegostoma tigrinum. The sequence continues at coordinate 158,504,258 of NC_081354.1, forward strand.
TAGCATTGTCAATGACAGTTCCATCACTTTACCTATATTGTGTTTGGAGAGAGGAGTTAACGGATGTGGGGAAAATGAGTTTAACCTCCGGAGAATAGAGATTGCTTTTATCCTATTGACGTTGTTTTGTTGCTAAAATTCCTTAAAGTTCATGCAACAATAGTTCTTCACCCATTGTCTGAACTGGACTTGAAGCCAAATCTCTCAGTAATTTTACATTTTTCTTCGAAGTGGTCATCTACCCTCCTCCTTTTCTACCAGAAAATATTGGTGCAGGTATTTTGATATAAGGTTTGTGAATCACTTACATTTCAATATGCAGCATTGCATTTTTTCTTTCTCTCAATGAAAGACCATTTAAAAAAAAAATTAAATAAACCTATTAAGCCAGATTTCAATCTGGGATTTAACTTGCCCTGTATTAATGTTGTGTAGGATCATAACTGTATTTGATTCTTTTGTAAGAATTGAGTTAATTTTCGGGGTAAATTTTCTAAGAATTGTTTGACATCTCTCCTGCTCACAATCAGTTGAGACTCCTGTTGATAACAGGGCACTGAAGTGGCATCAAAGAATCATTCTCTTATGAAGGCCTGGTTAATGTTGGTTGCTGGTGTCAGCTTAGTCATGGCAAAGTAGATGCTGGATTTTGGAATGTGTGTTTAATGAAATTGAGGCTGGTTGGGTGGAGGTGTTGACCCCTGTTTCCCATTGTGAACAGGGCATTCTTCCGTGAATGACTAACAGTGCAAATAGCATAGAACTGTTTATGGTTGTAGCGCTGTGAAAATGGCCATATCAAAAAAAAATGGATTAATTAGGAAAACCAGCTGGCATCTCTTAGTAAAATGCTCACTGGACCAACATTTGATAATGAACTGCAAGTAATTATGCCTATGTTCTGAGCTTTAACATTCCTGAGTTCAACATAATATGGAGACCCTTGAAGGATAAATTTATAATTGTGCAGGTGGTAGTACTGTTTCTGTTTGCAAAAATGACAAATTAGAATGTTTTTGATGTGAAAGGGGAAGGGATAAAGGATGGATGAGTGTGGACCCTGGTGTGCTATTGATATTATGGTGTAGGATATTGTTTAATCTGTTTGTCTATTTGTCATCTCTAACATGGTGAGTCGCTCATGACTTAACCCCTTGTATACTACAAATTGCAAATACATAAATTGTTTTCTTATCTCCTTCAGTTGTTTCTTCTGTCTGATATCTGTAAACTTCTTTTTAAAAAAAACCCATAATTAACATTATATATTTTCTGTTACTGAGTGAACTCACTTTTTCCATTATTTATTTCAATCTTTTGTGCTATTCTGCACATAGGTATTGATCCTCCACCCAGAATGCCAATTTTAAAAGTTCAAGCTGGATTTCACTTCAAGATGAAGTTTTGCTCTAAATTTAAAAAAAAACACTAGTCAATGGGGAGGCAATGGCCTAGTGGTTTTATTGTTAGACTGTTAATCCAGAAACTCAGCTCATGTTCTTTGGATTTTGTTTCAAATCCCAGCATGCCAGACGATGGAATTTGAATTCAATAAAGAATCTGGAATTAAGGGTCTAGTAGTGACCAGGAAACTGATATCGATTGTCAGGGGGAGAAGAAGCATCTGGTTCACTAATGTTAGGGATGGTAATTGCCCTCTTTACTTGGACTGGCCTTCCTGTGACTCCAGACCTGCAACAGTTGGTTGACTCTGGGCAGTTAGGGACGGGCAATGAATACTGGCTTAGCCAGAGACACCCACATTCCCACAAATGACTTTTTTTTAAAAAAACAAATTCACCTGCCTCTCTATAAGTTTATACATGATCAGTTGGAGGTAGCCCAGAGAAGGTTCACTGGGTCTTAAGGGAATTTCTTTTGAGAAGAAGTTAAGGAGGTTGAAAAAGTACTCCTAAATGCCAATGAATACAAGGGATTTTATTGAAACAAACAAAATTCTTATGTGGCATGGTGCAGTAGATGTGGAGAGATTATTTCCCCGTGTGGGACCAGACAGCAAAATGTGAGTGAGGTATGGCATATTTTAAGACCACAATGAGAAGGAATTTTGTCTCCGAGGTTAGCGAACCTGTGGAATTCTTTACCTCCGAGGGCTATTGAGACTGGCTCACAAAGTATTTTTAAGGCTGAAATCAATTTCCGATCAGTATTGGAAACAAAGGGAAAAGGCAGGAAAGTGGAGTTAGGGATTATCAGTTCAGCCATGATCCTACTTGTACGTTTCATGGTGTTATGGACTTGGGGTTTTCATTAATTTCTGGGAATCTGTAATTCTAACGTATGCTTCTGTTGTCTGTTTTATAATTGATATCTGCTCATCTCCAGTGAAAGATATTGCAGTTGGCTTCTGCCTCCCTCAATTAGGAGGCCAATAATATCTATCAGAGGTAGTAGGAACTGCAGATGCTGGAGAATCTGAGAGAACAAGATGTAGAGCTGGATGCACCTTGTTATCTCAGATTCTGCAGCATCTGCAGTTCCTACTATCTCTGATACAATTTTAATCCCACTGCGAAGCCTCTTCTAAGGATGTCTACCTTGAAGTTACCCTCCTCCCTCCAGACAAACCTCAATGGATCTCTATCCCACTGCAACTCTCTTGTAATCTCTGGCCTTGAAACTGCTCGCCATCCCTGCTTCTTTGACCTGTCTGTCTCCTCTCCACCTATCTTCTCCTCTATCCACCTTCTATTTGCCCCCCCCCCCCCACCCTGCTCCCTGTTTATTTCAGGACCCCCTTACCCTTCTCCATTTCTGAAGAAGGGTCTCGGCCTGAAACGTCAGCCTTTCTGCTCCTCTGATGCTGCTTGGCCTGCTGTGTTCATCCAGCTCCTCACCTTGGTTATCTCGGGCGGTAACATGTACTTTAGTTTAGCTGGTTTATATAATACTGGGTCGGTCCTTCACATGATGAAGTAAGTCCTTTGTCACGTTCCTTGTCTTTGCTAAATTGATTAATTTCATCTATTTTCAGTGCCAAAATTGCCATGTTGTGCCTGATAGCTGGATAAGTGAGAGTGCTGATATTAAATACAAGTTACAATACAGGAAATGGGCTATTTTTTGGGGGGAGGCAATGGCCTAGTGGTATTATCAGTAAATTATTAATCCAGAGAATCAGATAATGTTCTAGAGAACTGATTCTAAATCCCAACATGGCAGATAGTGGAGTGTTAATTCCAGATTTTAAAAGTTAAATTCAGAGTCTAATGATCATCATGAAACCATTGTCGATAATTGGGAAGAAAACCCCACTAATTTGGTTTACTACTGTACTTTAGCGAGGGAAGCTGTTGTCTTTACCTGGTGTGGTCTACACGTGACTCTGGACCTACAGCATTATGGTTGACTCTTAACTGCCCACAGCTCAAAGAACCGCCTCTGGAATGTCTCCAGTTTGTAGCGCAGAAACTTGTACAGAGGCAGAGCCGTTGTTTTTTAAATTCCCTCATGGGATAAGGGCAATACATGCTGGACAACCAGTGACTCCCTTAGCCAGTGAATGAATTTAAAAAAAAACTTATTGCAACTATTTTGTCGTCAACCTCTCAAAAAGCAAATATTTCCAATCACACTTATACATTGTGCTCTTATTTCTTTTAGTCTCTTCTGACTGGGTCAGAACAAGGCCATACTTGGTATTAACTTCATCTGTGGCGAAATGAATTACTCATCGCTGGCATTCACATGCAGCGAAATGATGTGATTACTTGGGGTGGCTCAAGAGGACTGGCAGTGAGAGTCACGCACCATTAGGGCCCGATGATGACTTGGGTCCAATCGTGGCCCACAAGGAAGGGAATCTATCTTTGAGAAGCATTAATTTACAAAACACACTGTAGAATGGAATAATTAAACAATTTACGTAATATTGGATGAATCTTGGCTCTTTATTTGGTATTCATGTTGTTCTACATTGCTAACATTGTGGAAGGAGGATGTGTTAATCATTATTGACTAAAGGGATCCTTCTGGTGAAGTCCAAAGATGACAATTACAGTAAACAACCTTTTTTCTAATTAGTTCTGACATAATGAGGTTGAATAACTCGTTCAATTAGTCGAGCTATTCAAGTACTTCGACCCCACCCTGAGTCACCATAACAGCCTAAAGCAAACAATGCTTTTTGCTGGTACCCAAATAGATTCTACCAATATCAAGCTCTTCAGTACACACTGATGTGCCAGAATTTCTGCTCAACTACTTTGCCTGCGGAGACATAAAAACAAAGAAATGCAAAGTGAAACAATAGAGATAGCTGAAGAGCTAGTGGAAGCATTGGTGATTTTTCTGGAATCGCTAGAATCAGGGAGGGTCCCAAAGGACAGGAAAAACACTAACTTGTCACCCCTGTTTAAAAAAGGAGTAAGGCAAAAAACAGAAAATTACAGGCCAATTCGCCTAACTCTGGTCATGGGCAAGATTTTGGAGTCCAGTGTGAAGGATGAGATTTCTGAATATTTGGAAGTGTATAGTAAAAGAGGGCAAAGTCAGCATGGTTTCATCAAGGGGAGGTCTTGCCTTACAAATCTGCTAGAATTCTTTGAGGAAGTAACGAGCAAGATAGAGCAATGAGAACCAATGGATGTATTCTACCTGGATTTCCAAAAGTCCTTTGACAAAGTGCCGCACAGGATGCTGTTGAGTAAGATAAGGCCTCGTGGTGTTAGAGGCAAGGTGCTAGCATGGATATAAGATTGGCTGTCTGGCAGAAAGCAGAGAGTGGGGATCAAGGGGTCTTGCTCAGGATAGCAGCCGGTGACAAGTAATGTTCCGCAGGGGTCCGTGTTGGGACCACAGCTTTCCACTTCATACATTTAATGATCTAGCTGAAGGAACTGTGGGCATTCTGGCTAAGTTTGCAGATGATGAAAAGATAGCTGGGGGAGCAGGCAGTATTGAGGAGGCAGGGAGGCTGCAGAAGGATTTGGACAGGTTAGGAGAGTAGCCAAAGAAGTGGCAGCTGGAGTACAAATGTGGGTAAGTGTGAGGTCCTGCACTTTGGTAAGAAGAATAAAAGCATCGAATATTTTCTAAATGGGTAGAAAATTCAGAAGCCTGAAGTGCAAAGAGGCTTGGGAGTTGTAGTCAAGGATTCTCTGAAGGTAAACTTGAAGGTTGAGTCAGTAGTCAGGAAGTCAAATGCAAAGTTGGCATTTATTTTGCGAGGACTTGAATATAAAAGCAGGGATGCACTGCTGATGCTTTAGAAGGCTCTGGTCAGACCACATTTGGAGTATTGTGTGCAGTTTTGGGCCTGATATCTCAGGAAGGATGCCCTGGCCCTGGAGCAAGTTCAGAGGAGGTTCACGAGAATGGTCCCAGGAATGGAAAGCTTAACATATGAGGAATGTTTGAGGACTCTGGGTCTATACTCATTGGAGTTTAGAAGGATGAGGGGGATATAACAAACTGTTGAATGGCCTGGACGAATTGAATGTTGGGAAGATGCTTCCGTTAGTAAGTGAGATTAGGACCCGAGGGCACAGCCTTAGAGTAAAGGGAAGACTTTTTAGATTGGAGATGAGAACAAACGTCTTCAGCCAGAGAGTGGTGGATGTATGAAATTCACTGCCACAGAAGGCTGTGGAGGCCAGGTCATTGAGTACATCTAAGACTGAGATAGGTTCTTGATAATCAAGAACATAGAACGTAGAACATTACAGTGCAGTACAGGCCCTTCGGCCCTTGATGTTGTGCCGACCTGTCATACCGATCTCAAGCCCATCTAACCTACACTATTCCATGTACGTCCATATGCTAATCCAATGACGACTTAAATGTACCTAAAGTTGGCGAACCTACTACCATTGCAGGCAAAGCGTTCCATTCCCTTACTACTCTCTGGGTAAAGAAACTACCTCTGACATCTGCCCTATATCTTTCACCCCTCAATTTAAAGCTATGCCCCTTCGTGCTCGCCGTCACCATCCTAGGAAAAAGGCTCTCCCTATCCACCCTATCTAACCCTCTGATTATTTTATATGTTTGAATTAAGTCACCTCTCAACCTTCTTCTCTCTCATGAAAACAACCTCAAGTCCCTCAGCCTTTCCTCGTAAGACCTTCCCTCCATACCAGGCAACATCCGAGTAAATCTCCTTTGAATCCTTTCCAAAGCTTCCACATCCTACTTATAATGTGGTGACCAGAACTGTACACAATACTCCAAGTGTGACTGCACCAGAGTTTTGTACAGCTGCAGCATAACCTCTTGTTCCGGAACTCTCTCCCTCTATTAATAAAAGCTAAAACACTGTATGCCTTCTTAACAACCCTGTCAACCTGGGTGGCAACTTTCAAGGATCTGTGTACATGGACACAGAGACGTCTCTGCTCATGTACACTACTAAGAATCTTACCATTAGCCCTGTACTTTGCCTTCCGGTTACTCCTACCAAAGTGCATCACCTCTCGCTCGTCTGCATTAAACTCCAATTGCCACCTCTCAGCCTAAGGTTTTCGGGGAGAAAGCAGGAGAATGGGGTTGAGGAACTGATCAGCCATGATTGAATGGTGGAACAGACTCAATGGGCCGAATAGCCTAGTTTCTGCTCCTATGTCTTAGTGTCTTAATACTCACTTTCCACTGTGTTGTGATTGAAGAATTCCTAGCTGAGTCTATCACAGATGAGATCTCCTTTCATTAGTTCTTTACTAACCTAATAAAGCTCCAGCATTTCCCATTCACTTGAAGTAATGACTGAGATTTAACACTCTCTGCATTAAGTGTGGTGACTGCATAACTCCTGTTCTCACCCAGCAAAGAAGCTTGCAGGATCAAGCACCAATCAGAAACTTAAATTGTTAACTGGTGATTTTCTTTGTCTGGAAAGAACAAGAACATGCGTATATAGGCAGAACAAGAAAGTGCACTACACGGAAATCCTGGCTGACAATCCTAAATTTGTTGTCAGTATAATTCCTTACACATTCAGGGCTAACTATCAAAATGTTGTCCAACTGCAGAATTAGATCTAATGTTAGACACTATATTGTGAGTTCTGTCTAACACCTTACACGAGTAAGGTTGTGTGAGATTCCAGGTGTGTAGACTGTACTAGGAGATTGTATCAAACAGCATATCCCTTCAGTTGGTCACAGCATGCAAGGCACTGACCTTACTTGACCAACTGGCACTTGTAAAACAATGTTAGTCTAAAATTAATGAAATGTGAGGCTGGATGAACACAGCAGGCCCAGCAGCATCTCAGGAGCACAAAAGCTGACGTTTCGGGCCTAGACCCTTCATCAGAGCCTAGGCCCGAAACGTCAGCTTTTGTGCTCCTGAGATGCTGCTGGGCCTGCTGTGTTCATCCTGCCTCACATTTCATTATCTTGGATTCTCCAGCATCTGCAGTTCCCATTATCACTTAGTCTAAAATTAGATGTAATTCTACAATTGGTAATTTTCTGATAGCCAATTTAAGATTATGGTGTGTTCTCACTTACAATATGTCTACCAATCAAGAGTTGACTTGCAAATTGATCAGCACTGTTCTCTCATGTAGTATGGTTTCCTTCTTGAAATTGTATTCTTGTAAAATGTCCTATGTGTCAGAACTAGGGATATATAGATCTTGAAATGGTGATTTCAATCAGAATACACAAGTTCTGCCTCCATTTTGACAGATCTGTTTTTGTTTTGCTACCAGGGGAAGGGAACGGGTGTGATTAAGGAAACGCAAACTCAGAGGGGCCATCAGAAAGTTGAGTTGAGTTCACGCGCTCATTTGGGCTGCTGCCCAATTTGAAACCACAGTATTGGAGTGTGAATCGATGAAGGAGATGAAAATTCTGTTGAATCTTTATCTGAGGTTTTCAAATCTTCATTTTAAATTTATTGACAGCCCTATTTCTTGCCCCCATGATTGAAGAGAAGTTTCCTGGACTATGTTGGTTCAAAGGCCGCCAGATATAAGTAAAAATGTGGGAACAAGTTACTGTTGAGCCTGTTCCTCCATTTAACACAATTGTCGGGATCAAACACTTTGTTAAAAGCTTTGTTTCATGCTATACCCATGCATCTTCATGACACTGGTAATCAAATCAATCTCAACTTTAAATATATTGGAAGGCTGAGCTTCTGTATCAGTTCGTTGTTTGTTGACTTTACCCAAGGGTTAAGTTGATCATTTAAGTTGAAGTTTCAAAAACTACAGTTATCTCAAAAAGAGCTTCTGAGTTCACAGTTTGAGAGCTTAAAGAGACTATTAAAGGATTACCTGCCTTTGCAGCTACTTAACAGACAAATGTTTGTTTATAAGAAATAATAAGATTTAAATTTTTTTCATGTATGGAATGTGGCTATCCCTAGTTGCCCCTTTGTTGAACTGTTGCAGGCAATTTGAGTACTCCTATAATGCTGATCGTGTTCCACGATTTTTGACCCAGGTGAGATTGAAGGAGCTTTGATATATTTCCATATCAGGATGGAGCGTGGCTTGGAAGGGATCTTGCAGGTAGTGGTGTTCCCAGGGACATGCTGCCTTTTGTCCTTCTATAAGTTCATAGTTCAGGGTTTAAAAGGTGCTATCTGGTGAACCTTGGTGATTTTCAATACTGTACTACTCTTGGTCAGGATCTTCCGTTAAACATAGATCTTTGAGCAAAATATTGCTCAATCTTTAACTAGCTGAGTGGACACCTTGGTCAGCATGGACCAGTTTGGGCCAAAGAGCCTGTTGCCATGCTGTATTACTCTGACTGTATCCGTCCTCCTTGTATATCTTTTGACTTGGTGTCGTTTTCTTTTATTATGCTTCTAAACAGCCGAAATATTTTTCAAAGTTTAATATATTGCAGGTGTGTGTGTGTGTGTGTGTGTGTGTGTGTGTGTGTGTGAGAGAAATATGTTTTCATATTCTAGTTACTCAACACCAGTACTCAGTGAGTACTCCCAAAATTTAGTTGACATTCTACTTTACCCCTCTTTTGAGTGTTGGCTAACCTTTGTTGATTTGATTGAATTGTGCAAGGGTCATTTCTTGTTTAAATATTACTTAAGCGGAATCTGCCGAAATACATATCACTTTTAGCTAAGGTATTGCAATTTTTGGTTCTTTTTATTTGCACCTTTTTTATTTTTTTCAGTATAAAATATGAAATGTAATTTTGATTGACTTTATTCATTTGTTAAACTTGTTCCTGGCTGGTATTCCTTTCCAAATATTGGTTTGCCAGCTTTTGATCCTACACCTTGTCTCCACCTAACTGCAAATCTCTTTGCTGCAATAGTAAAAAATTACATAGTCATTTTGGGAAATAATTAGTGGAGTATTTGAGGTTTGTGGAAATGTGTATTGAGCAGTGATCCATTTAAGTGCCACAGTACACATTAGTTGATATCTGTGTGGAGTGTTTTAAGTGAGATTTGTTTTGTCAAACAGATCAATTTTGCTTTGGAAAACATTATAGTTGCCAAACTTTCTTCCAACAAGGATGTATCAGTGATAATGGGAACTGCAGATGCTGGAGAATCCAAGATAATAAAATGTGAGGCTGGATGAACACAGCAGGCCCAGCAGCATCTCAGGAGCACAAAAGCTGACGTTTCGGGCCTAGACCCTTCATCAGAGAGGGGGATGGGGTGAGGGTTCTGGAATAAATAGGGAGAGAGGGCAAGGCGGACCGTAGGTGGAGAGGAGAGTATAGGTGGGGAGGTAGGGAGGGGATAGGTCAGTCCAGGGAAGACGGACAGGTCAAGGAGGTGGGATGAGGTTAGTAGGTAGGAGATGGAGGTGCGGCTTGGGGTGGGAGGAAGGGATGGGTGAGAGGAAGAACAGGTTAGGGAGGCAGAGACAGGCTGGACTGGTTTTGGGATGCAGTGGATGGAGGGGAAGAGCTGGGCTGGTTGTGTGGTGCAGTGGGGGGAGGGGACGAACTGGGTTGGTTTAGGGATGCGGTGGGGGAAGAGGCCTGTCCCAGGCCCCAAGATGACTTTCCATATTAAGCAGAGGTTCGCCTGCACATCTGCCAATGTGGTATACTGCATCCATTGTTCCCGGTGTGGCTTCCTCTACATTGGGGATACCAAGCGGAGTCTTGGGGACCGCTTTGCAGAACACCTCCGCTCGGTTCGCAATAAGCAATTGCACCTCCCAGTCGCAAATCATTTCCACTCCCCTGCCCATTCTTTAGATGACATGTCCATCATGGGCCTCCTGCAGTGCCACAATGATGCCACCTGAAGGTTGCTGGAACAGCAACTCATATATTCTGCTTGGGAACCCTGCACCCCAATGGCATCAATGCGGACTTCACCAGCTTAAAAATCTCCCCTTCCCCCACCGCATCCCTAAACCAGCCCAGTTTGTCCCCTCCCCCCACTGCATCCCAAAACCAGTCCAACCTGTCTCTGCCTCCCTAACCTGTTCTTCCTCTCATCCATCCCTTCCTCCCACCCCAAGCCACACCTCCATTTCGTACCTACTAACCTCATCCCACCTCCTTGACCTGTCCGTCTTCCCTGGACTGACCTATTTCCCCCCCCCCCCCCCCCCCCCCCCCCCAACCTATACTCTCCTCTCCACCTATCTTCTTTTCTCTCCATCTTTGGTCCGCCTCCCCCTCTCTCCCTATTTATTCCAGAACCCTCACCCCATCCCCCTCTCTGAAGAAGGGTCTAGGCCCGAAACGTCAGCTTTTGTGCTCCTGAGATGCTGCTGGGCCTGCTGTGTTCATCCAGCCTCACATTTTATTATCTTTCTTCCAACAAGGCATTGGTCTCCAGAAATGGAAAGATGGTCTGTTTTATACCCTTTCTCCATTTTAAGATAAATATTGTAAGGGATGCCTGACTGAAAAGGAAGTTGTTTAACTTCCAGTGCGAACTGTTCAAAATACCTCATGAACTAATTGACTACATGAGGCAAACTTCAACTAGATCGGAGACTGCTAAGTGCTATCTCAAGGCTTGGAGTACTTTTTCTACAAAGTTGTTTTGGAGTTGGGCTTGCATTTTGCCACAGTTACAGCAGTTTGGAAATGTCAATACCCTACGTGTTACAGCCTGCTTTTTCTTGCATAGTATTCCCATTGCCTGAGTTGGTTGAGACCATAAAGCCAGGCATTTGTTAATCATAACTAATTACTAAACAAATTGAGTGACTTTCGCTCCGGTTACTTCCACACCCATAAAATTCCCCAGATTTAATTATCTTAGGCTCACTTTTAATATTGGAATGCGTCAGTGAGCTGACTCGCAAAATATAAAGTCTAGCTGTATCAACTAACCAACAGATTTGCCGATCTAGATTTTGGTTCCACTTGGCAACAAGTTAAGAAAAACTGTGTTATTCCTTCCTATTCAACTAAACTAGCCAAACCATGGATAGAAATAGACTTGGAAATAAAAGTAAAATCTAGTAGTATTTTCATAAATGGCATACTCATTCCTCAGAACTGACACAGATTGACATGTTTTTGGACTTGGGCTGTGAACACCACCCCTTCACCCAGAGTTTGTGAAGGGATGATCTGAACAATTATTGGCTGCAAGCTGCAGGCTTATGATTGAATTGGGCAGCACCTAGATCGAGTGATAGGAGTTGCCTAACATATAATGATGTCATAAATTAGGCATTGGAAAAAGCAGACAGCTGACTCCATTGTTCCTATGTAGGAGGCAACAAAGCTGCATGAGACTGCTTCGGATTACTCACAGTTTAGGCACGCCTTTAGTTTCTAAATATAAGACTTTCACTTGCTGCTTTAGTGTCTTTTAATCACTGGATTGAGCATCCTAGTGTCAAGCGCTGAAATAAGCCCCAGTTCTGTTAACAAATCTATCTTATGGGATAGAAGTAGTGATGTGCAATTGGTTTAAGGGCTAGAGAGTAGACATTTGAGAATGGAGGACTGTGGTGTGCCCCAAGGTCAGTGTCAGAACTATTGCATTTTCTGCTATATAAATGACTCTGATCTTGGGTAATATTTCCAAATTTTTTTCTGACCAAACTTGGAACTGTAATTTAGGTTGTGAACTGTCTGCAACAGGATGAAACTAGACAAGCAGAATAGGCAAATGGTGGATTGAATTTATTTTAGAAATGTGAGACGCACTTTGCTTTTCCCTATGCTTTCAGCCAATGCAGACTTATCGTGACAATTCCAGAGCGTTGACAGGGAAGAAAAGGGACCTGGGGGTGCTTGTGCATTTAATATTTTCCGGGTAAATAAGTCCTCAATGCCTAAGGGATCGATCTCAAGATACTGAGGAAGGCAAGGGAGGAGATTGCTGGGACCTTGACACAGATTTTTGTATCTCCTTTAGGCACAAGTGAGGTCCCAAAAGCATGGAAAATAGCCAATGTTCTTTTTTTCTTGTTATTGACATCAGGGACAATCCAGGAATTTATAGGCTGATGACCTTAGGTCAGTGGTTGAGAAAGTACTGAAGCATATTCACAGTGACAGGATTTACTCACACAGAAAATAATGGGCTTACTAGTGATGATGACCATGGCTTTGTGTGGAGGGTTTTGGTCTCAAATTTGATAGAGATTTTTGAGGAATTGACAAACATTATTGAGGATACAGTAATGGATGTTGTCTGTGTGGACTTTCTTAAAGCATTTAAGAAGGTCCTATGCGGTAGGCTGGCCCTGAAGCTTAAGTCACATGGGATCCATAGTAAGTTGGATGCAATTTGCTAGGTCATAGAAAACAGAGGGCTGCTTTTCTGGAAGACTGGTGGTTTGTGACCAATTGGTGTTCTGCAGGGATCAGTGCTTTGATATATATCAAATGATTTGGATGAAAACGTAGGTGGTCCAATGTAAGTTTAGCATTCCAACAAAAATTGGAGTTGTGTATAGTGAAAAAAGTTGTCAAAGGATACATTAGGCCATAGTTCAGTTGAAAAGTTTGAGTGGAGAAATAGCAGATGGCATTTAATCCAGACAAGTTTGAGGCAATGCATTTTGGAGGTCAAATGCAAAAGGAAAGAATACAGTAAATAATAGGACCCTTTAGAAGCAGACATATACAGAGGGATCTTTGGGTGCAAATCCATAGTTCCCTGAAAATGGCAACATGAGTGGATAAAAGTGAGTTTTTTTTTTAAAAAAGGCATGTGGCATGCTGACCTTCATTGGTCGGAGCATTGAGTATAAAAATCGGCAAGTCATGTGCAGTTGTATAAACTTTAGTTGAGCCACATTTGGAGTACTGTGTGCAGTTCTGTTTGCCAAACCATAGGAAGAACATGGAGGCTTTGAGGGTGCATTAGCTGTTGGGAGGTTGGACAAACTTAGATTGCTCAGTGTCTAGCAAAAACAGCACTGAACAAAATTGCCATCCCACTTCCAGGCCTGCCACCTGTGAGCTGAAAGACTACATTCCATGGCTATAATTTTGGAAGTGCCTTGCGAATTTGGATAGAAATAGTTCACCCAGTTGAGAAGGGCACTCCCAAGTGTAGTGCTGAGCCATTGATAATCAGTCTTAAAACAATCTGTGGGGGGTTTGATCTTGACTGGGACATTTGATTTTGGGACTGTTGGTAAGGGAAGAGCGAAAATCTTTCATGTTCGCACAAAGATGGCTAACCAACAGAAAGCAGAGGTTTGGGATGAATGAATCTTCTTCTGATAGGCAAAATGTCGCAAGTCGGGTCCCATAGGATTTGGTTCTCTGACTCCAACTATTTTTTCCAAGTTTTTGATATAGATTGTAGTGGGGATAGAAGGTACTAGAGCCAAGTTCATAAATGATGCTAAAATAGGTGGGTATCTTTTTTCCAATAAAGAAATAAGAAATTTTAAGTGGATATGGATAGTTTAGGCGAATGGACCAGAATTTGGCAGATGGAATTTAATGTGAATAAGTTAGAAATGATCCATTTTGCTCAGAGGAACAGAGGCAATTTATTATCGAAATGGAATGCAACTTCAGTGCAGAAGGATCTGATGTCTTGTGCATGAATTGCAGAAAACGAGTAATAAGGAAGGCAAATGGAATTTTGGCTTTAATTTCTAAAGGGTTAAATATGAAAATAGACCAGTGTTGTTTCAACTGTCCAAGGCACTAGTAAACTACACCTGGAGTATTGCTCACGGTTTTGGTCCCCTTGAGGAGGGACATAGTTGTATTGGAAGAGGTTCAGTTGAGGTTCACTAAATCGATTGCAGAGATGAGGGATTTGTCATATCTAGAGAAGTGAGCAATTTAAGCCTGTACACTCAAGTTTAGAAGAATTAGGGGAGGTCTAATTGAGATATATAAGATGCTAAATCGGATTGACAGTAGAAGTAGTGAGGATGTTTCCTCTTGTGGGGCAGTCAGCAATGTATCAGCAACAGATTTAAAACAGAAATGAGGAGAAATTACTTCTCAATGGGTCGTGAATCTGTGGAATTTGTTGCCCCAAAACATGGTGGGTGCTGGGGCATTGAGTAAATTTGAGGAGAAACAGATTTTTAGTGGATTGAAGAGTCACAGTGAGCTGGCAGAGAAGTGGAGTTGAGGCTGAGATGAGATCAGCCACTGTCCTATCGCAACGTTTGAGAGACTGAATTGCCTTCCCCTGCAACTAGTTCTTGCATTCAGACAGTGAGTAAGGACTTGTGTAATGAAGCCTTTATATTTAATTTCTTGAGTGTTTGACTTTTGAAAGATTATTGAGAAATTGATTTATTTCAACTTCTGTGGAGGTATCTGGCTTTTCATTTTTAAAATTGATGGGAGGAACATTAAAGCACTTTTTTTAATATGGCACTTTTTTTTGGAAACTACGCCCTTTCAGTTCAATTTGACTTGTTTGTTGGGTTCTGCTGTGCATTATAGTTGGTGTACGTTATGTTGGGACAGTCTCAATTTAAGGGGCGAATCAAGTGAGTGTTCTTCTAATGCTCATGGGCTTTTTCACACTTCTTTGAGTTTTTACACAGTGCACAGGTTCAGACTAAAAGCCTCCCTGTTGGGTCAACTATTTTTTATGTTCTTAGTTCTGACTGGAGTCCAGTGCAAAATAGTTTTCAGTCACTCTCTTGAGATAGCAAGAACCGCAGATGCAGGAGTCAGTGTTAACGCAGTGCGGAGCTGGAGGAACACAGCAGACCAGGCAGCATCAGGAAAGTTGACGTTTTGTGTTTACATCCTTCAGGACTGAGGAGGGGGAAGGGAGCTGGAAATAGAGGGAGGAGGCATAGGGCAGGTGGAAGGTCGGTGGAATGGTGATAGGGGATAGTGGGGATTGGTCAGTGCGAAGTGTGGGGTGGACAGGTTGTCAGGTCAAGATGGTGGGGATGAGAGGGAGAGTTGGGCATGGGATGAGGTTTGGGGGGTGGAGAGATTTTGGAAACTGGTGATTTCTATGTTGAGGCCAGTGGGTGGAGCATGAGATGTTCCAAAAATCCGGTCCTCTCATACCACTCCATCAACCTCCCCATCCAGTGCAGCATCCTCCGCCATTTCTGCCACCTGCAATCCAACCCCACAACCAAAGACATATTTCCATCCCCACCCTTACCTGCTTTTCGTTTGGTACCAATGACTTCCTCGTCCACTCCACTGTCACTCTCACTCTATCCCCAGCACCCCCTACACCTTTCCCTGCAATTGCAGGAGGTGATACACATGCCCCTACGCCCCTCGCCCACCTCCATTCAAGGCCCCAGACAATGTTTCCAAATCCAACAGGGATTTACCTGCGCATCCTCAAACCTGGCCGAGTGTATCCATTGCTCCAGGTGTGGCCTCCCCTACATTTTGATGAGACCAAGCACAGACTCAATGACCAATTCTTGGAGCATCTGCACTCTATGCTGTAATCAACAACACCCTTCTGGTTGCCAACTGTTTTAACTGTTAACTCTTTTTCTCCCTCTCTTCCACCACCGCACCCCCTCACCCCTGACTGTCTGGGTGACATGTCCATCTTGGGCCGCCTCCAGTGTCACAATGACATCACCTGTAAACTGGAGGAGCAACACCTCATATTCTGCCTCTGGAGCCTACAGCCCAATGTTCTCAACATAAAATTCACCAGTTTCAAAATCTCCCCAGCCCAGGCCTCATCCCCGACTGCTTGACCTGACGCAACCTGTCCACCTCTTTGCTCGCCTTTTGGCTCCACCCTTCCCACTTAGCAATCCCCACTACTCCCTACCACTATCCCACCTACTAGCCCAGCTCTGCCCCTCCTCCCTCTATTTATTTCCCAGCTCGCTCCCCACTTTCCCAGCCCGAATGAAGGGAGTAAACTGAAACATTGATTTCCCTGCTCCTCTGCTGCCTGAGCTGTTGCATTCCTCCAGCTCTGCACTGTTGACAGTGCAAAAGATTTCATGACTAGGTTTTGACTGCAACGAAGCTAGTCGTTTGCTTGAACAGTGTTTCTGCTCCTGAAGAGTGTCGGGAAGAGATCTAGGTAATTTTTCAGGAAGTTGCATTTGTCAAGACCTAGGAGATGACTGTATGTGCTTGGTCACCTGCCTGTGCGTGCCAAAACCCAGATCAAAGGCCTTCTGAACATTGCACACTTTCTCTGTTTTGCCTTCTGAGAACTAACAATTTTAGCCAAAAATGTTTTCCCGAAGTATATCTGTTGGTCGCAATCTGCTTTGGTTTTCTCCCACTGTGTGTGTGTGTGTGTGTGTCACTAAACACTTAATATTTTTGTATTACAAACTGTTAACTTATTCAATGAATGTGTGGAATTAGTTTTGTGTAATTTTAAAAAAATTCTTTTGAGTTTACTTTAAACAAAATCTGGTTGTTCTGTTCATTCCAAGTCGAATATGGCCAGCTTTCTGTATATCTGCAACTGGATCCAACACAATATCTATTTTGACCTCTGTAATAGCGAGATTGGAGAGACTGTGCAAACCTCCCTTCTTGATTGTAAGACATGATGAGCAAATAGCTACTTTCTGTGCTTTAAACTTTGGTTCTTGTTAACTATCCAGATGGCCGATCGCTGAAATTAGCAACAGTCTTTTTTGTCTGGTAACTCTTTGATGAAACTGCTTGTCAGCATTCCATTTCAACTCTACTGTGAATATTAGTCGTTTGGTTGACTGAAGAATCATGGCACTGCCCTTCAATTTATGAATTCCAGGGGACAAGTGAAGGAAGTTGCAGAAATAATATGCAGATTTGGGTGTGGAAATGATCAACCATTATTATTAACTGTATAATATACAGTCTACACACTGTATATTATGTGAAACATACATTGGCCACTTGTTAAGGTACTGGAACAGAGCTGTTCAATGATCTATCTTCCAGTTCACTGGATTTGGCTTCTGCACACCTTAAGTCTCGTAATGGCTGATCTCAAGTGAATTAGTTAGTAAATTGAAACACAGACTGGCCATGATCTAATTAAATAGCTGGATGGGCTGAATGACATTCCCAGCTGTCCTCGGTTTCTCTTGTGTAGAATGCAATGATTGTTCAAAATGCAGATTATGCAAATTATTTGTTTTGCAATCCAGTATTTGAGAACCAAATCCATTACTGCTGTAGTTGTATCAATAGTGCAAAGAATCTGTACAAACGGGTGGGGCAGAGGACAAAGTATTTACTCCAATGTAGTCACTAAACCATCCACAGAGGATTTATATTTCCAAGAATAAATATTCAAGCAAAAACAAGTTTCAAGCCATGGTATTATTTTGCTGCCTACTCCTTCCTTTAATGGATTTTTTTTTTGTCAGGGTCACAGCATTGATGACTTTTAAGTTCCAGAATGGAATTTTTACAAATGATCGTTGCATTTGTGAAACATGTCAGGCACTAACCCGAGGTTCATAGCGGTAACACTTCAGTGTAATGGCACATAACACAAATGGTGCGCTGCAGTTCTCTTTTACACCAAAGTAAAAACAGTGGTTGGCCACAACTTGTCTGATTATGGAAGGGGTGAATTATGTCTTATATGAACATTTTGAGAAAGACTTTATTTACAGTTTAATGTTGAAACATCAGCTTGATTTTATTGGGGTATTGTATTTGAAATTGATTACACTTTATTCCACTCTCTGCTGATGTGACTGACAGCAAGTGGCTTGGGGTCAGTGCATCTACTGGTTTGGGTAGAAATCAACCTCACAACAGAAATTTCAGACTTTTACACATTCACTTGCTGCAGAGTTTGTGTATGTATTGGTAAAGGTGAGGCAGGATCTGACTGGATTGTGATGCTTGGTGTCAGGTCATGGGACGGGGGGGTGGGGTACATCACCTGATTTAATTGGGGCAGGGGTTGGGGTTGGGGGGAAATGTCTGTTCTGTTTTTTTGGGTGGGGCATGGCGAGGATGTCAGTTCCTGCCCCTGTCTGGTGTGAATAACTTGCCGCCCAAGACTCTCTGCCTGGAGGTTTACATTTGTTTGTTTCTTGGCAAGGTACTGGATGGTCATTAATACCCATAACCTGCTAAATTGGACCTTTTAAAGTAAAAGGTGTGATTTCTTCCAGTTGTACCCACCCTGCCCACACTCTTAGCACCCCTATCTCCATGCCCTACTGTCCATATGATATTTGTGCAAAATAAAATGAGAACTGCGATATTAAATATTAGCCAAAGCCTATGATGTGGCCAAATACATTGCATTCCATGTATACACAGTATTTAATGGACAACTGATTCTCTTCTACCCCTGTTTAATTCATTAGCATTGAAATTTATGATGTGGCCTTGCAGAGTTTACTTTCACCACGCATCTGAAATCCTTGAACATATGTTGGATATATTCAGGATATATTTTGGCAGGTAATCATATCTGTTCTGACACAATACAGATACAAATCCATACAAGGGAAAGGAATTTCTCTGTACTATATTCCTACAATATTGGTTGACCCAAAGAATTGAGCAAGCATTTGTAATTCCTAAAAATGCCTACTTCTGTCAGGTTTGGTAATGACCTTGTATGCTTTAGAATTTGGAGATTTGCACACTAAGACCCAGCAGCGTTGGGCTCAATTTGAATTTTGCATGTTGCTGGTCATCTAATGTGCTTTAGTGTATAACTGAGAAAGTTGTTTTATCTGACATTATGAAACATTTCCCCATCTGAGGTGGGGTGGGGGGGAGGTGTGTTACAGGCTCGTAATTAAAAGTGCATAGGAATTTTGATAGGATCAAGAAAGTTTCTTTTTCTGTCTTAAACTCAACATCTTCACAGATCACCACAACTTGATTGGAAAACTATCCTTCAGAATGTCAGGACCTTTTTGTTTAATCTATGGCTTTTGAGGCTTGTGACATCATCAGAATAGCTGCATTAGAGAAAAATCTCTTTCCTTGGAGAACAGTGGACTAGGCACTTGGAAAAATTGATTAAATCAATCAACATTTTCATGGGCTTTTATCATTTTTAAAAATTACATGGGGTGATTAGGCTCTTCAATGTTAATGACATTTTTCTTATCATACAAGACAACAACATGGAAATAATGTACCTTGGGGATTGACAGGCAGTATTAGTAGGTCTTGCCTGCAATTATTTCATTATGTATCAGTAACCGTACATGGGCTCTGGGCAAAGCCATCTTCTGAAGGAATTATATACAGGAACATACATTTATAGAACATAGAACATAGAACATAGAACATAGAACATAGAACATAGAACATAGAACATAGAACATAGAACATAGAACATAGAACATAGAACATAGAACATAGAACAGTACAGAACAGGCCCTTCAGCCCACAATGTTGTGCCGACCATTGATCCTCATGTATGCACCCTCAAATTTCTGTGACCATATACATGTCCAGCAGTCTCTTAAATGACCCCAATGACCTTGCTTCCACAACTGCTGCTGGCAACGCATTCCATGCTCTCACAACTCTCTGCGTAAAGAACCTGCCTCTGACATCCCCTCTATACTTTCCACCAACCAGCTTAAAACTATGACCCCTCGTGCTAGCCATTTCTGCCCTGGGAAATAGTCTCTGGCTATCAACTCTATCTATGCCTCTCATTATCTTGTATACCTCAATTAGGTCCCCTCTCCTCCTCCTTTTCTCCACTGAAAAGAGACCGAGCTCAGTCAACCTCTCTTCATAAGATAAGCCCTCCAGTCCAGGCAGCATCCTGGTAAACCTCCTCTGAACCCTCTCCAAAGCATCCACATCTTTCCTATAATAGGGCGCCCAGAACTGGACGCAGTATTCCAAGTGCGGTCTAACCAAAGTTTTATAGAGCTGCAACAAGATCTCACGACTCTTAAACTCGATCCCCCTGTTAATGAAAGCCAAAACACCATATGCTTTCTTAACAACCCTGTCCACTTGGGTGGCCATTTTAAGGGATCTATGTATCTGCACACCAAGATCCCTCTGTTCCTCCACGCTGCCAAGAATCCTATCCTTAATCCTGTACCTAGCTTTCAAATTCGACCTTCCAAAATGCATCACCTCGCATTTATCTCAACATAAGTTGGAGAAAGCGAGACACTTTCAGTATTCATTGTCATAGCTAAATTTGGGCTTTTTTTCTGAATTAAATAAATGGGTGTAAAACGTCTAGCTTTAGCACATTTTGATTTCAGAAACTGAAAGGAAATTATTGCAAAGCATCAAGATTGAAAATGGAAAAGAACCTATTTGGTGGGTCAGTGAGTTACGAAAGTTTTCAATCTCTGTTCTGATTCAGCATTTTCTTATTGATTTTTACTGTACAATACATCATTTACATCTTATTTGTTTTAATTTCCACATTCCATATATACCACTAATAAATGATACTATATCCAAGAAACATAAAAGAATAACAACCTGGAATTAGTAAAGGTGAGCTTCTTGCTTCCTCTTCACATCAAGTCAGTATATTACTTGTAATTTTTTCTGAAACTTTTCCAATTATTTTTATTGCCAAGAACAGAGGTGATGAAATTAACACACATTCCAAACCATCAGGTACATAGCTTGTATATTCTACCAGCCCTCTTTTCCCTGGAGACACCCTTACCTGAAACTCCTTGATCTGGTGATTGCTTTGATAAGGAGAAAATGGCTTTAGCTAGTGGTACACTGTTCCCACAGACCACCCATAGTACAAAGATACTGGCTTAATGTGAACTGTTGCCCATCAACAGAAGGTTCCTCTAACAATATATTCTCTTAAAAATCAATTGATAAGCATTGAAACAAAAACCAAGTGGCTGACTGATCATGTGGCTCAGTGGTGAGCACTGCTGCTTCATTGTGCCGGGGACCTGGGTTCGAATCCACCCTCTGGTGACTGCCTGTGTGGAGTTTGCACGTTCTCCCCATGTCTGCATGGGTTTCCTCCAGGTGCTTCAGTTTCCCCCTCAGAGTCCAAAGATGTGCAAGTTTAGGTTAGTTACATACAGGTTAGATGTACTAGCCATGGTAAATATTGGGTGGGGGATGAGTCTGTGTTGTGATGCCCTTCAGAGGGTCGGTGTGGACTTGTTGGGCCAAATGGCCTGTTTTCACACTGTCGGGACTCTCTCCCAAGGGGCGTTTTGTCTAGATGTTCCAAGGATGGATCGTCTTTAGCACTGCAAGCAGTTACCGTGATTCTTGTGTATTAATGTAAGATCATACTGGTTCCTATGGTGTGGCCTTGAAAGTATGCCCTGTAATTTGATGCTTTCTGTACACTAATCTTCTTGCATTTTATTTGCAGTATACGAAAATTTGGATCCCTGATCCAGAGGATGTTTGGAAATCAGCAGAAATCACCAAGGATTACAAAGATGGTGATGAAGTCCTACATCTTAAACTGGAAGATGAAATGGTCAGTATGAGTTCTGAGGAAGGGTCACCAGACCCGAAACATTAACTCTGTTATCTCCTCCACAGATGCTGCCAGACCTGCTGAGCTTTTTCATCAACTTTGTTTTTGGTCAGTATGTGTTTAGCTTTGGAAGAAAGTGATGTGGAGTAGGCACATCTACTGTCAGTTGGGGTTTGAATGTGTACTATATTTAGGATGGCTCTCCCTTTGGATTAGCTTCTATGTTTCAAGAGGGATGCGAGATGAGCAATGTCACAGCACATCCAAGCCATCTGTAAGTGGCATGAGTCATGAACTAAAGCACAGCATATAGTATACAAGACCTTCCATATTTATGTGATGAGAAACAGAAAGCAGTTTGATGTATTTAGTTTGATAATATGTCCCATTATATGGATGTATCTTGTCCATTTTAACTTTCACAAAATGTATCTGATTGTTTGAAAACTGGTGTGGAATCAATATAGCCTTCAGCTTAACCATAAACTTTGAATTTGGCTGGTATAAGGTAGAGAGACAGCTCATCAAGGTAGGGTACAGGAGGAGACTCATCTGAAACCATGTAATTTCTGGGTAAATACAAATTCCAGAACTCTGACATGGATCACTGCAATGTGTTGCTTTGGATAATTACTAACCTGTTTTCAGCTCTTTCACCCAGTTGGTGATGTTCTCTTAATTCAGAAGTGTTCCTGTCCTGTTACATTACTGCACTGCAAGATGTTTCCATCAAATGACATTAAGTCAAAAGCCCATCTGTTGGGCCTGGCAGGTGCAATTGATGTTCTCAAAGTTGTGTTGAGAACATAGATTTTGGTATTTTCCATCCTGCCCTTTCAATTTTATTGAAAAGTCAATCATCCGGTAATTCACTCTATTGATGTCTGCGGGCCGTTGGATGCAAATTAGCAGCCCTATTTTCATTCCTTAAAATTGTGTGAATTATTGTCCCAGAAGAACTTTGAGACTGAGAGGCACCATGTGAACGCAAATGATGTATTTGTTTACTCTAGTAGCAGCAAACATGTGAAGGCAAACGGAGTTGAAAAGGTGGATGTTTGACAAAAGAAAAGGCTTTGAGAAGAGATTTTCCAAGTTAATTTTATTTTAGTTAAAATATATTTTGAGAATAATCAGGAGAAGACTGATCAGTGTGAGGACAACATTAGTTAACCTTTCAGCTGTAACCCTTCGATTTAAAATTCAGGAAATGTGTAATTGAGATACTTTAGGATGAATATAAATTTAGTCAAGACCATTGGGAGAAGAGGACTGTGTACTTGATGACATTTAAGTAGTGCTGAATCTAAGGCCGCATTGGGGAAAGGACAAAAGCATAATGTAATTGATAATGTAATATAGCCCTTAATTCCTTGCGAGATCAAGAATTTATCAATCTCCGCCTTGAAGACATTTAATGTCCCGACCTCCACTGCGCTCCGTGGCAATGAATTCCACAGGCCCACCACTCTCTCTGGCTGAAGAAATGTCTCCTCATTTCCGTTCTAAATTGACCCCCTCTAATTCTGAGGCTGTGCCCACGGGTCCTCGTCTCCCCGCCTAACGGAAACAACTTCCCAGTGTCCACCCTTTCTAAGCCATGCATTATCTTGTAAGTTTCTATTAGATCTCCCCTCAACCTTCTAAGCTCTAATGAATACAATTCCAGGATCCTCAGCCGTTCACCGTACATTAGGCCCACCATTCCAGGGATCATCCATGTGAATCTCAGCTGGACACACTCCAGTGCCAGTATGTCCTTCCTGAGGTGTGGGGCCCATAATCGGACACAGTATTCTAAATGGGGCCTAATTAGAGCTTTATAAAGCCTCAAGCACATCACTGCTTTTATATTCCAGTCCTCTTGAGATAAATGCCAACATTACATTCACTTTCTTAATCACGGACTCAACCTGCAAGTTAACCTTTGGAGAATCCTGGACTAGCACTCCCAGATCTCTTTTATACATCGGCTTTATGAATTTTCTCACCGTTCAGAAAATAGTCCATGCCTGTATTCTTTTTTCCAAAGTGCAAGACCTTACATTTGCTTACGTTGAAATTCATCAGCCATTTCCTGGACCACTCTCCTAAACCGTCTAAATCTTTCTGCAGCTTCCCCACCTCCTCAGTACTACCTGCCTGCCCACCTATCTTCGTATCATCGGCAAACTTCACCAGAATGGCCCCAGTCCCTTCATCCAGATCATTAATATATAAAGTGAACAGCTGCGACCCCAACACTGACCCTTGCGGGATACCACTTGTCACTGGTTGCCATTCCGAAAAAGCCTTTTATCCCAACTCTCTGCCTTCTGTCAGACAGCCAATCCTCAATCCAAGCTTGTAGCTCACCTCGAACACCATGGGCCCTCACCTTGCTCAACAGCCTCCCGTGAGGCACCTTATCAAAGACATTTTGGAAGCCTAGATAGATAACATCTATCTCGTTGGATTTCCCTGGTCTAACCTACTTGTTACCTCTTCAAAGAATTCTAACCGGTTTGTCAGGCACGACCTCCCCTTACTAAATCTATGCTGACTTGTTCAAATCCGACCCTGCACTTCCAGGAATTTAGAAATCTCATCCTTAACAATGGATTCTAGAATTTTACCAACAACTGAGGTTAGGCTAATCGGCCAATAATTTCTTGAACAAGGGGGTTACAACAGTGATTCCCCCCCCCACCGCCAAATCATCTGGGACTTTCCCTGACTCCAGTGACTTTTGAAAGATCACAACCAACACCTCTGCTATTTCCTCAGCCACCTCCCTCAGAACTCTAGGATGTAGCCCATTGGGGCCAGGAGATTTCTCAATTTTTAGGCCTTTTTTAGCTTTTCTACCACTCTCTTTTATAATGCCTACCGTACTCAACTCTGCCCCCTGACTCTCCTTAGTTGTTGGGATATTACTCATGTGAAGGCTGAAGCAAAGTACTTATTGAGTTCTTCAGCTATTTCCTTATCTCCCATCACTAGCCTTCCAGCATCAATTTGGAGTGGCGCAATGTCCACTTTTGTCTCTCATGTGTTTCTTATGTATTGAAAGAAGCTTTTACTATCATTTCTAATATTACTGGCTAGCCTACCTTCGTATTTGATCCTCTCCTTCCTTATTTCTGTTTGTTATCCTCTGTTTTTGTAGCCTTTGCAATCTTCTGATCTCGCAGTGCTCTTGGCCACCCTATAGGCTGTCTCTTTTTCTTGGATACATTTCCTGACTTCCTTTGTCAGCCATGGCTGCGGGCGGCATGGTGGCTCAGTGGTTAGCACTACAACCTCACAGCGCTAGGGACCTGGGTTCAAGTCCAGCCTCGGGTGACTGTCTGTGTGGAGTTTGCATATTCTCCCCGTGTCTGCGTGGGTTTCCTCCGGGTATTCTGGTTTCCTCCCACAGTCCAAAGATGTGCAGGCTCGGTGGATCGGCCATGCTAAATTGCCCATCCTGTTCAGGGATGTGCGAGTTATAGGGGGCTGGGTCCGAGTGGGATGCTGCAAGTGGCGGTGTGGACTTGTTGGGCTGAACGGCCTGTTTCCACACTGTGGGGAAATCTAATCTGTAAGGAGTCTAATCTAATCTCCACCCCCCCCCCCACCCCACCTGTATAATCTTTCTTTTCTTTGGGATGAACCTTTGTACGGTGTCCTCAATTACACCCAGAAACTCCTGCCATTGTTGTTTTACTGTCTTCCCCGCTAGGCTCTGCTTCCAGTCGATTTTTGTCAATTCCTCTCTCATGCCCCTGTAATTACCTTTATTTAACTGTAACACCATTACATCCGATTTTGCCTTCTCTCTTTTTCAAACTGCAGACTGAACTCTACCATATTATGATCGCTGCCTCCCAAGTGCTCCGTTACCTTTAAGATCTTTTATAAAGTCAGGCTCATTACATAGCACTAAGTCCAGAATAGCCTGCTCCCTTGTGGGATCCATCATAAGCTGTTCCAAAAAGCCATCCTGCAAACATTCCATGAATTCCCTTTGTTTGGGTCCTCCAGCAACAAAATTCACCCAGTCTACCTGCATATTGAAGTCCCCCATGATCACCGTGACCTTGCCTTTCTGACATGCCCTATCTATTTCCCGGTGCATCTTGTGCCCCTGGTCTTGACCACTGTGACTCTTTGTGACCCTTCTTCAGAATGCATGATTGTTGCTTATTTGAGATTAGGAAACATTTTAATGGCACAACCCAACTTTCTCCTTTTAGACTGTAGAAACACGTTTGGTCCTGACAAACGCTGGGTATCAGAAACCGTGAAGAGTGTTTTGAATACACTAGGCAAGGCTACAATACAAGGCAGAACTACACAAATTTAATGGTTATAATTTCCATTTGTTTATAATGCATGGGTGAGGTGTTAGATCACATCAGTTGTTCATACAAATACGCCATTGCACTTCTTACATTCTCTGAAGTCCACACTGATAAGCTGGTCTTGCAATTCCTTGTAGAACAACTTTACTGTGAAATATCTAGTTAATGTGACAACTGACGCTGTACTGGACGATGTGATTTTGGATTTGCTGCCAAGTATTTTTTATCTTCATGAAAAGTAATCTGATGCACACGAGTGAAGAAAGGGCTGTTTTAAATTAAGAAATCAGATTATTTTAAGACCATAATTTGTTAGTGAGATTCTAACAATCCTGTATTGTTCCACATTGTTGCGCAGTAATAAATTATGCAAACCTTGACCTTTAGAAATAACTTTGAAACTGTTGAAATTACTTGAGCAGACAGAGGAAAAGAATAGTTTTGTCTGTGAAATCTTCATTTCTCCCTGAGCTGTTTATGCTGAGTATTGGCTCTCTGTTCAGTCCAGCCTGTCTCTGCCTCCCTAACCTGTTCTTCCTCTCACCCATCCCTTCCTCCCACCCCAAGCCGCACCTCCATCTCCTACCTACTAACTTCATCCCACCTCCTTGACCTGTCCGTCTTCCCTGGACTGACCTATCCCCTCCCCACCTCCCCACCTATACTCTCCTCTCCACCTATCATCTTTTCTCTCCATCTTCGGTCCGCCTCCCCCCTTCTCCCTATTTATTCCAGAACCCTCACCCCATCCCCCCATCTGATGAAGGGTCTAGGCCCGAAATGTCAGCTTTTGTGCTCCTGAAATGTGCTTGGCCTGCTGTGTTCATCCAGCTTCACATTTTATTATATTGGCTCTCTGAATTCATTTTGAAAGTGCAGCTTCTCCTCTGTCTTTCCCCACTGATTCTGGCTGCTGATCCTGGCTGCTGCTGATTAATCTGGGTGGTGCTTGGTGCCCTTAAAAGCCTTGGTTACATTCAGTTTAGTGATGAAGATATGGGTGAAGCTTTCAACAATGGTGATGGTGAGCTAAGGATGGATGAGTGCAATATAGTTGAGTTATCATAGAATCCCTACAGTGTGGAAACAGGCGCTTCAGCCCAACAAGTTCACACCAACACTCAGATATTCCACCCAGACCCATCCCCCTGTAACCCACCTAATCTACACATCCCTGATCCTTCTGGAAAATTTAGCATGGCCAATCCACCAAGCATGCACATTTTTGGACTGTGGGAGGAAACCCACGCAGACACGGTAGAATGTGTGAACTCCACTGTGCCACCTATTAGTATTAGGTGATTTTGGTACAGGTAAAATTCATAATTTAAAACTCTTGAGCCAAATGGGTGAAGCACTTGTACATCTTTTGAGTGCGCAGCCAGGGAAGCGGAATAGAAAGAATCCAGGATTTAGAGGTTTTGGCAGAAGCTGAAAAAGATGACTTTCATTTTGCCTATACTGCACGAGCTTTCAGTTTATCTTGAACTTGATTTTGGAGAAACCAGCATTCAGCATTATGTTGTGTGAAATGTTGAGCATGGGAGGTGGAGGAATAGAATTAGTCGAGAGACAAAAATGTCTGTCTGTTTCGCTCAATACGTTTCTGCAATGCACAATTTACAAATGCCGTGGGTTTCAATGTTTGTTCCTTCCTGTAAAGTAGTACACTTCAGAAAATGTGTAATTCTGGGGAGCAAAAAGTCCTCTCCAAATGAGATATCAAAATTCACCACTTTCAGGGAGAGGATACCCCAAGAATCGCTTGGAAAATTTCCACACGCAAGTTTGCAAATGACACCAAAATTCGTGTTGTAATGGATGGCAGTGATTACCTCAGAGTACAAAGGTACCTTGATCAGATGGGCCAATTGGCCAAGGAGTGGTGGATGGAGTTTAATGTAGATAAATGTGAGGTGCTGCATTTTGTTAGGGCAAATCAGGGTAGGACTTGTACACTTAATGCTAAGGTCCTGGGAGTGTTGCTGAACAAATGCAGGCTCATAGTTCTTTGAGAGTGGAGTCACAGGTAGATAGGATAGTGAAGGTGGTGTTTGATATACTTGCCTTTATTGGTCAGTGCACTGACCATAGGAGTTGAAATGCTATGTTGCAGCTGTACGGGACATTGGTTGGGCCACTATTGGAATACTGCATTCACTTCTGGCCTCCCTGCTATTGGAAGGATGTTGTCAAACTTGAAAGGATTTCCAAGAATGTTGCCAGGGTAGGAAGCTTTGAGCTGTAGGGAGCGGCCGAATAGGCTGGGGCTATTTTCGCTGGAGCATCAGAGGCTGAGGGGTGACCTTATAAGGTTAAATCCAGGTTCCAGTAGATCTAACTGAGTCTGAATTAATAGTCTAGTGATGATGCCACTAAGCCAGTGCCTCCCCTTCAGTGCTGTTATTTTTCACGTGTTGTCCTGCTGGCTGTGAGTCTTTTATTGAATTTGTGTATTTTGTTTCTTTTGGTTTTCTGCTTTATTTCTGCAGCCATTTGAGTATTCCATCGACTCAAATGCAGAGCGGTTACCTTTCCTGCGTAATCCAGATATACTAGTTGGCGAGAATGACCTGACAGCTCTCAGTTACCTTCATGAACCTGCAGTACTCCATAACCTAAAGGTCCGATTTCTGGAGTCCAATGCCATATATACGTATTGCGGTGAGTAGAACAACAGTGACAGTGCAAGAAGCAGGTTGATTCTCCTGTTGGGGCGAGTATGCTTGATGGGGAGGCAGGGTGGGGGTCATGGGCCACTGATATGTGAAAGAGAAGTGAAATGTTAGTTCAAGATGTCACGTTGTTGATGTATGAGTTTAGGTGTCACTATCTGAGGACAGGCAGAGGAGTTGTGTACAAGTTGTTTTCACCACCCACAATGACTCACTTATGGCTCATAATTAGCGGATTCATTAATTATGAGCCATTGCTATTGAAAAGATCACAAATTTTTATCTGCTGTGTGCTGGATCGGCTTAACTCTGCAAGTGTGGTACCAGAGCTTTGTACTTGTTTTTCATTTCAGATCAACAACCATTAGCATTTCAACTTGAAATTGCAGTCAAATGATTTTAAGTGGGCTGGTGTTAATTGTAGCTTAGAGGACCCCTGCTTTGTCCTTGCTAATACTTCATTCCTATTCACTGTCAGTATTCATCATGGTTCTGTTCCTGGACTCATGACCCGTACACTTGAATTAATAATCTGGAAAACAATATCAAATCCCACAATAATAACATAACAAAGTGTGGAGCTGGATGAACACAGCAGGCCAAGCAGCATCTCAGGAGCACAAAAGCTGACGTTTCAGGCCTAGACCCTTCCTGAAACGTCAGCTTTTGTGCTGCTTGGCCTGCTGTGTTCAAAGAGCTCCACACTTTGTTATCTTGGATTCTCCAGCATCTGCAGTTCCCATTATCACTCAAATCCCACACTGACAGTTTTGAGAAACTCATGAAATCTTGACTTGCCATGGAAGCCCAAATGGTTCCCTAATATTCTTTCATAGGAATGAAGCATACCATCCTTACTGCTGAATCTTACGTAGATTTTTGGATTTTGTTTTGATACGAGCAAGTTCAAGGTAAAAAGCCATATTCCTGCCTCTCTCTGTATCTGAGCTAAGGGGACATGAAGCCTTGTTTTGAGTTTTGGAGAGCTCCGGCTCAAAGCTGTATGGATGTGAACAAAACAACTCAGTATAACAAGAGGCACTATCATCTCCTGCATTTGTTATCACTAATCCATGACTAACCAGAATGTATTTAGCAGGTCTTGGTGTTCATGCAGAGATTTACTGGTGTCCTTTCCTCTTGTGTGGAAGTCAGCTGACTAGTCATTTTAAAACAGATGTTCTCACTTGGGTGAGCTGGCTTGATGTCGTTGAGCCTTTTGAATTAGATGTCTGAGCAAATATAAAATGTATCTGAGAAAATGACAATTGAATGGATCTTGCCAGTGTTGTGCAATATTTTTTAACAACAAACTTGAGAGTCTGTGCAATAAAATTGAGAGACTTCTTTTTAAAACAAGTTAAGAAATTTACAATTCATGCTTTTTTTTCTTCTATTAGGAAAGATAGATTAATGTGAATCACTTAAAATATGGATGTCATCATTGGAAAAAACCATTATGTCTTCACCTCTAACCTTTGTCTATTTAGAATCTTCTAGCCAGATTTTGCTCATTTGTCTAGATGAGACTTGAATGCAGACTGAGGTGGAACTACAATGCATTTGTTCTTTGGATGTGTTATCGTGACCTTCTGTGTTTCCAGGTATTGTCCTAGTTGCTATCAATCCTTATGAACAGTTGCCAATTTATGGAGAAGATGTCATTCATGCCTACAGTGGACAGAACATGGGGGACATGGATCCTCATATCTTTGCAGTTGCCGAGGAAGCCTACAAACAAATGGCAAGGTGGGTATATTTGCGCAAGTTGATCTTTCTTACCAAGTATTGTAAGGAAAAGAATTTTGCCTTTATATATTTTCTAAAACGCACGTAAACAGCACATACACTGAACATGTGAGATGTGTTATCAAATTTGTCTTCTGCTCATGTGATGCAGGTGATCTGCAGTTAAAAATTGAGTGCATTGTTGGAAATGATGAACAAACAGAAAAAGATGAGACCTACCTTTATGCCTGAAATGTTAGAATACTGGGGCAGTTTCCATTCAGTTGAAAACTTGATGGGTCTCATTAAGGCTATCACCCAGATATGTTTTAGGTGGTCTCTTTGGATAAAGGATAACTTGTATCCAATCCAGTTCAATGGATGTTAAATCTGAAGAATGATCTATAGTCTCAGCAATGTGGCAGTGCTTGAAAGGTCAGGTACTTGAGTTGTGGGCAGGTTTGTGCATTTTTTTTCTGATGCCTCAAGTTTGCCCCTGCACTTTCTCAAGAAAGGCTGTCAATATTTGCTGTCTAATGATTGAATGTTCTCCACCTTGAACTATTTTAGTTGGTCACTCATCTCCGGTGAGTTAGGGAATATAACTGACGTCTTCAAGATTGCTTTAATGATATTCCTAGAGTATTTCTGCAAGCTTCCTGTTATCTCTTGCTGCAGCTAAGTTTGATGTACAACAGTTATTTACAAAAGCATGGTAAGAATCTGTCTTGCCCTTTGGAGCTGGTTTAGTCTGATTTAGCAGCTCAGTGCTGGGCATGATGGCTTGAGAGACGACACTGTTGATAGACTGCATTTCTTGCCAATGAATTTTGAGATCTTGTTAATGCACTGCTGGTGGTACTTAGCCAGTGCTTTTGAGGTGCCTGTTGCCATTATCCAAGTCTCAGAAGCATATTGGAGAATTGTGTTTATTGCTGCCTTGTAAACCATGATCTTAGCCTTGGGTTTGAGACCCTGGACCTCAAATAGATTTTTACTCAGTTGGCCACATTTCATTGACTGTGCCTTTTGTTGAAAGGAAGCTCCCAGGATATAGACGATGATCCACCTTTTCCAAGGTATTGTTGTTTTGGTAAAATAGATGAAAGAGATATTATGCCAGTTGCCAAACAAAAGTGCCTAGTAATAACATCTGAACTGCGCTAACAATTGGAGTTTCTATGTGGTGGTATGTGGGTAAAGCAAGAAAATATGTTGTATCCAGTTGTAGTTTTTATTTTATCTCCATCTGCAAACCTCGTGTGACAAGATAAAAGCCAGCAGTCGAGAGGAGAGGCCGGCATGTGGAGAGTGAACTTGTGTGAGAAGGGCAGTGGGTGGGAAATAAAACAGGCAGCAGAGAGCCCCTTCAACCTGTTTCTACCTGTTAGAGCTCAAGTATGACGTGACTGGAAAACGGGTGATTTGTGAATATTTCTTCCTTGTCTCTGTTGATGTGCTAAATGGTTTTGATCAGATTTTATTACAACTGAAGAGTACAAATTAGCAATTCATGTTTGGAAATATTTAACATCTAAGTTAATTAAATGGAATTGAACTGGTTGGATGGGTGATGTAAAGCTGCAAAACCATGTGAAAGCTGGGCGATACTTGGTGTGATCCACAGTGACCACATCTGCAGCAACTGTTGGCCACTTGAGCAATTTGAACTCAGTCGACAAGCTGAAGTGTGAGCTGCAGACAATGTGATGCATTAGAGACATTTTGGGACACACTTTCAGGTGGCAGTCACACCCCTTTTGATGTAATTAATCTAAGTGGTCAAGGTAGGAGGATGAACTGAGGGAGGCAAGTATTGGAGCCCAGAATGTAGCTTTGAGGAGCCTCAGCCAAGCCTTTATCTGATAGGTAAACAACTCGTGCTCCACATGTGGGCAGGAGCACAGACTGCAGGGGACAAGCAAACTGACCACTGTATTAAGGTACACTGAATTAAGAGTGTCACTCAAGTTGGGTTGGTGGGGGGGGGGGGTGGTGGGGACGTGGAGGGAGAAAATTGACAACTACTAGAAAAAGGGGAATAGCATAGGTAGGAAAATAAACATTTTTTTGTGTAGCCAGGATAGATTCGTAAGGTTTTTTTTATGTTGCCTACCTCAAACCCAGGTTAAAGATCTCTCTTTTGGGCTGCAGAGGAAGTTGGAATAGGAGGTTAAAGGTCCAGTATGTGTCCCGTAAAGGTTCTAATGACATTGATAAGATAAGGAAGAAATTTCTGTTTAGTGATTCAATTGTTTAAGGCTGACTTAAAAAGCAGAACCATTTCCAAGGGATTTGAAGGAAGTGGCTGTCGAGATAATGGGGGCAATGGTCGTGATAATCCAGAGCTCCGTTATTAATAGGACAATTCTAGCAGATTGGAAACTACTCATGTGATAATCCCTGTGAAACAGGAGGAAACCAGGAAACTATGGACCAGTTAGTCTTTTAGCAATTGGGGAAAATGCTAGTTTTCTTTTGAAGGAAGGAATAGGACATTTAAAAATGCTTAGTACCACTCAAACAGAGTCAGTATGTTTTTGTGAAAAGAAAGTCATGTTTGTCAAAAATGCTGGAGTTCTTTGAGGATATTGCAAGCAGGGTTGATAAAGGGGAAACCAGTAGATGTCATGTATATGGATTTACAGATGACTTTTAGTAGGGAGCTGCATAAAACATTATTATTGGACAAAATAGGAGCTCACATTATTTGGTATAACTTAATCAATCGTCAGTGCATACTGTTAACAGACAGGAGATAGTCAGAATTAATGGATCTTTTTCAGGTTGGAAAGACATGACTGACAGAATGTGTGCCACAAGGATCAGTGCTAGGTCCTCATTAGTCACACTCTATATTTTAATGGCTTGGGCGGAAGAAGCAGTTGTATTGTATCCATATTAGCTGGTGATTCAAAAAGAAGTGGGAGGGTATATTGTGATGAGGACAAAAGAATATGCAGAGGGATATAAATTGATTGAGTCAGTGGCAGAATCTTGGCAGATGGTGTTTTACTTGACATTAGTGATGTGTGAGCTTATACACTTTTTAGGAAGCATCAAAAAACAGACTGTTATTCAAATGGGGAGAGAGATCGGAGTGTTCTTGTTCATGAAATGTAAAAGATTAGCACATGGATACAGCAAGGCTAGCAAATGGAATTTTGGTCTTTTATTGCAGAAGATCTTTGGGAGGGTTGACTGTGGCCAATATCCTTGGATGCTGCAGAGCTTCAATGGCAAAGTCCCTGATTGGATCAGAAGCTTGCTGGATAGCACTTGTGTACTTGCTCTGAGGGGCAGGGAGTGAATTGCTCCTGACATTGCCTGCCTCAGAACTTAGTGCATTGACAGGACAAAGCAGTCCACTTGACTGGTACACAAATGTTCATTCCCTTCACCATAGATACTCAGTAGCAGCAGTGTGTACCACCTACAAGATGCACTGTAGAAATTCACCAGATGACTGAGATAGCATTAATTCAAATGCATGAACCATACCAGCAAGAAGGACGATCAGATACAGGGGAATACCACCACTTCTAAGTTTTTCTCCAAAGCATTCACCACCCTGACTTGGGAATATGTTTCTGTTCCTTTACTATTGCTGCATCAAAATCTATACAGTTTCCTCCCTGACAGTATTATGGGATACCAAAAACAGATAGCCTGCAGTGGTTCAAGAAGTCACTTCTTCACCACCTTCTTAAGGGCACTCTGCTCTTTTGGATGTGGGCATTGCTGGCAATGCCAGCATTTATTACCAGTCCCAAAGAATGGCACAGCACAGGAACAGGCTGTTTGGTACCAAGCCTGTGCCAACACATGATGCCGTCCTAAATTTAAAAATCTTTAGCCTCTTCACAGTCCATATTCCTAAATTCCCTGTTCATTCATGCATTTGTCAAGACTCCTCTCAAACATTGCTTGGCGGCAGCAAGAACTGCAGATGCTGGAGTCACAGTCAATAATAGTGTGGAACTGGAGGAACACAGCAGGTCAGGCAGCATCAAAGGAGCAGAGGGCCTGGAACCTTTTCAGGATGAGGGAAGGGAAAAAGGAACTGAGAAACAAATAGAGGGGGGGGAGGGGTGGGCCTGCGGGAACGTAGCAGTAGGGGGTAGTGGGGATTGGTCACTAGGAATGATGGGGCAGAAAGGTGGGAGTGAAGACGGACAGGTTGTGTCAAGTCACGGAGGCAGGGATGAGAGGGAGGGTTGGCCATGGAATGAGGCTGAGGATAGGGGATTTTGAAACTTGTGAATTCACATGTTGAGGCCATTGGGCTGTCGGCTCCTGAGATGGAACATGAGGTGTTGTTCCTCCAGATTGTGGGTGGTGTCATTGTGACACTGGAGGAGTTCCAGGATGGGCATATTGCCAAACGAGTGGGAGGGGGAGTTAAATGGTTAGTGACTGGGAGGTGGTGTTGACTGTCGTGTGTTGAGCGCAGGTGCTCTGCAAATCTGTCACTCAGCTAGGCCGAGCATAGACTCATTGTAGAGGAAGACATGTCGGGAGTAAAGAATACTTTTGACCAGGCTGTAGGATATATGGGTGATCCCCTATCGGATATGGAAAGATTGTTGGGGGCTGTGAGGGGCAAGGTGTAGGGGCAGGTTTAGCATCTCCTGCAGTTGCAGGGGCAAGGTGCCGGGTGGGGAGTGTGGAGTGGTTAAGGGAGTTGCAGAGTAAGTGGTCCCTATCAAAGGCAGATAGGGATGTGGAGAGAACTGTCTCTTTGGTGGTAATAAAATGTGAGGCTGGATGAACACAGCAAGCCAAGCAGCATCCCAGGAGCACAAGCTGACGTTTGGGGCCTAGACCTAGTTCCCATTATCTCTTCGGTGGGGTTGGTTTGTAGGTGGTGGAAGTGGTGGAGGATGATGTGCGTGATGTGTAGTTTAGGGGGTGGAATTGGAGGACCAGGGGGATTCTGTACTTATTTTTGTAGGGAGGAGGAGGTTTGAGGGCAGAAGTGTTTGAAATGCAAGAGATGTGGTTGAGAGCATTTTTGAACGATGGAGGGCGGGGGGGGATATTGCTCCTGTTGAACACCCCAACTTGGGAGCGAATGGGGAAGAATTGGGAATCAGGGATTGAGCTCTTGCAGAAGAGTGACTAATTTGCAGAGCACCTGCTCTCTAGTCGCCCCACCCGGTATCTGCTTCTACCAGCTCCTCTGGCAGTGTGTTCCAGGCACTTACCACCTTCCCTGTTTGGTTTAAAAACAACTTGTCTCTCGCCTGTTCTTTGTAGATTTCCTTTTATCCCCCTTTACCTATGTCCCTTAGTAATTGATATTTCTACCCTGGGAAAATGCATTCAATCCGTGCCTCTCATAATTTTGTAAATTTCTATCAGGCCGTCTCTGAGCTTTTGACGTTGAAGTGAAAATCTGGATTTTTTTTTTACAAAAAAAAGCACTAAATTCTATACTTTCTATTCTGTCTTGTAAATTTTCTGCCTCAGTTGTAAACTAAAAATTTGTCCTTGGTTATTAAGGTTCCAGTTATTTCCCTCTTGCTGCAACTCATTAAATATAGGTGTCACAAAGTAATAGTTCACTTCTGTTTTTTTTAATGAGTTATTAGATCTTGAGGGAGAGCCCAGAAGGCTCAAGTCTTCAGTATAGCCTGTTTAATAGAGCTATATAATGAATTCATTTGAAGGGAGTAGCTTAAAACAGACCAACTGTAATGAACTGCCACATCAATTTAGCCAGAGCCTTTATTCTGTAGTAATTTTCACATAGATCTCAGATTTCATTGCAGGCAGGACAGCAATGCCCAAATTGACTTGGGAAATGCACATGCATTTGGGGAAGAATACCAGTCAAGAAAATAATATCAGATTCAGTTAAGTTCTCGATGGTATAATTGGCCCTGGCTTGCTTTTTTTTTGCTGCACCAACAAACATGTGATTTATGCCTTGGATCATCAATTGTCAGAAAACTGGAGGAGACTTTAAATGATTTCAGCACAGCAGAATTTAAAAAAAATCCTCCTCTTTGTTTCCTCAGTTGAAAGCAGCGCCGTTGCTGTGGTGTGGGTATGTAGCTAATTGCTCGTTCTCAGTCTCCCTGTTGCTCCACAAGGGCTACTATTCCATGTGTGAGCCTTTTGGAGAGTATATTGGTAAAAGCTGTTCATTCTGGGAGAAATGATGACTGCATCAGTTTAATCTCCTCAGCAAGGAGCAAGGAAGGTCACTGCTTGTAAACAAGAACGGGCTGTTATTTCTCCCTTTTTCTCTTTCCCTTTATCGGCCTTTTGTTTCAGAATGCATTATTAGGGGCTCGGGGCCAATGGTTAATCGTTTTAAACTTAACTGAAAATAACTGTCTGATGGAGGGC
Organism: Stegostoma tigrinum; assembly: GCF_030684315.1. Lineage (NCBI taxonomy): Eukaryota > Metazoa > Chordata > Chondrichthyes > Orectolobiformes > Stegostomatidae > Stegostoma > Stegostoma tigrinum. The sequence goes on from NC_081354.1 coordinate 158,541,087, forward strand.
TGATTTGTGGCGCAGGGTTAAACCAGCAATTTGGGCTCAATTCTCATACCAGCTGAGGTCAGTGTGAAGACCTTCCCTGCTCAACCTTGCCCCTCAACTGAGGAGTGGTGATCCTCCTGTTATACTCACTACCAGTCGTCTCTCTCGAATAAGAGAACAGTGCTTTGGACCTGTGGCAAATTTCAATTTCATTTCTCACACTTTTGGTATAGAGGCAAAGAATTTTGAATGAGGCCTTAGCTCGTTTAATTATCCCACCTAAGCCCTCTTATGTTGATAACAACTTACATGGCTCCTCATCTTCAAGTCACAGCAGTTGGTTACCACTGCAGGGTGAGCAAACAGCAGCACAAGGCAAAATATGAGAAAGCTCCAACAGAATTCTGAAGAAGGGTCACTGGTCTCAAAACTTTGCTCACTCTGTTTTCTGTCTACGATGTGACTAAATCTGCTGAGTTTCTTAAGCAATTTTTGTTTTTGTTTGTTGCAGATCTCCTAGTGTCTGCAGTTGTACAGTCATGGAAACAGACCCTTCAGCCCAACCATGTTCCCAAATTAAATTAGTCCCGCCTGCCTGCCCTTGGCCCATATCCCTTCAAACTTCCCAATCGTGAACTTATCCAAATGTCTTTTAAATGTTGTAACTGTACCTCGTCCACCATTTTTTCTGTCAGTTCATTTCATAGATGAATTACTGTTTTCAAAAAAGAAATTGCCCCCATGTCCTTTTTAAAATCTTTCAGCTCTCCCTTCAAAAATATGTGCTGTAGCTTTGAACTCCCCCACCTTAGGGAATATGCCCCTTGTCATTCACTTTATCTGTGCCCCTCTTGCTTTTATAAACCTCTATAAGGTCATTGTTCAACTTGCAATGCTCCATTGAAGAAAATCCCAACTTTTCCAGTCTATTTTTATATCTCAAACCCTCTATTCCCAGCAAGATCCTGGTAAATGTTTTCTGAATCCTTTCCAGTTTAATAATATCCTTGCTATGGCAGGGTGACAATGATATTCCTGAAGAGGTCTCAACCAATGTCCTGTACAACCTCAACATGATATCCCAACTTCCATAATCAAAGGTCAGAGTAAGGAAGCCAAGCGTGCTAAATGTCACCTTAATCACTCCCATTAATCTAAATTAAACTCCATCTTCCAATCCTCAGCCTATTGACCCAATTGATCAAGATCCCTTTGTAATCTTAGATAACCTTCTTCACTGTCCACCACACCACCAAGTTTGGTGTTATCTGCAAACTTGCTAATCAGGGCTCCTATATTGTCCTCCAAATCTTTTATGTAAGTGACCAACAAAAGTGGACCCAGTACCAGTCCCTGGAATACTGCTGTTTACAGGCTCCAGTCTGTAAAACAATGCTCCACAACTATCCTCTGTCTCCTACGTATCCAGTTGGCAAGCTCGCCCTGAATCCTGTGTGATCTAACTCCAGTAACTGGCCTACCATGCAGAACCTTGTCCAAGGCTTTACTAAAGTCCAAGCAAACAATGTCTACTCCTCTGCTGCCTTCATCAATCTTGGTTACTTCTTTTAAAAAAAAAACTCAATCAAATTTGTGAGGCATCATTCTCCTTTATTTTCTTTTTGTTTTATTTTCAGCAGACCCAGCAGACTCTTTAGATCTGTGGTCAGTAACTGTGCTGCTCACTGTTGCTGACAAGTCCTGAGAATAATTTCCTTCAAGAATCATGACAAGCCCTATAGCTACTGAGCAACTTTCCCATTACATACACTGTGTTCTTTAAGGGAAGTAAAATTGAATATAGCCCCAGAGATAATAGGAACTGAGATGCTGGAGAATCCAAGATAACAAAGTGTGGAGCTGGATGAGCACAGCAGGCCAAGCAGCATCTTAGGAGCACAAAAGCTGACGTTTAGGGCCTAGACCATTCGTCAGAAAAGGGGGAGGGGGAGGCAGATCAAAGATGGATAGTGGAGAAGACAGGTGGAAAGGAGACAGACAAGTTAAAGAGGCAAGGATGGAGCCAGTAGAGGTGAGTGCAGTTGGGGAGGTAGGGAGGAGATAGGTCAGCCCGGGGAGGATGGACAGGTCAAAAGGGCGGGATGAGGTTGGTAGATAGGAAATGGAGATGCGGCTTGAGGTGGGAGGACGGGATAGGTGAGAGGAAGAACAGGTTAGAGAGGCAGGGATGAGCTGGGCTGGTTTTGGGACGCAGTAGCGGGAGGGGAGATTTTGAAGCTTGTGAAGTCCACATTGATACCATTGGGCTGCAGGGTTCCCAAGCGGAATATGAGTTGCTGTTCCAGCAACCTTCGAGTGGCATCGTTGTGGCACTGCAGGAGGCCCACGATGGACATGTCGTCTGAGGAATGGGAGGGGGGAGTTAAAATGGCTTGCGACGAGGTGGCGCTTTGTTTATTGCGAACCGAGCGTAGGTGTTCTGCAAAACGGTCCCCATTGGTTTCACCAATGTAGAGGAGGCCACAACGGGTACAGTGGATGCAGTATACCACATTGGCAGATGTGCAGATCAACATCTGCTTGTTGTGGAAAGTCATCTTGGGGCCTGGGGGGGTGAGGGAGGGAGGGAGGTATGGGGGCATGTGTAGCACTTCCTGCGGTTGCAGGGGAAAGTGCCAGGTGTGGTGGGGTTGGAGGGGAGTGTGGAGCAGTCAAGGGAGTTATGAGAGAGTGGTCCCTCTGGAAAGCAGACAAGGGTGGGGATGGAAAAATGTCTTTGGTGGTGGGGTCAGATTGCAGATGGCAGAAGTGTCTGAGAATGATGCGTTGGATCCGGAGGTTGGTGGGGTCATATGAGAGGACGAGGGGGATTCTCTTTTGGCGATTGTTGCTCGGACGGGGTGTGAGGGATGAGTTGCGGGAAATGTGGGAGATACGGTTAAGGGCGTTCTAGACCACTGCGGTGGGGGGAGTTGCGGCCTTTGAAAAACGAGGGCATCTGAGATGTGCAGGAGTGAAATGCCGCCTCCTGGGAGCAGATGCGGCAGAGGCGAAGGAATTGGGAATAGGGGATGGAAGTTTTGCAGGACGGTGGGTGGGAGGAGGTATATTTTAGGTAGCTGTGGGAGTCGGTGGGCTTGAAATGGATATCGGTTTCTAGGTGGTTGCCATGGGCCCAAGCTGTGCCTGCCTCTTTGTAGGTTATGTTGAAAATATCCCTCTTCCGCACCTACACTGGCCTTAAATCCCACCTCTTCCTCCATTACATTGACTGTATCGGCACCACCTCGTGCTCCCACGAGGCACTCCAACGGTTCATTCACTTCACTAACACCTTCCATCCCAACCTCAAGTTCACCTGGACCATTTCCAACTCATCCCTCACACCCCATCCCCGCAATAACAACCAAAAAAGAATCCCCCTTGTCCTCACACACCACCCCACCAACCTCCGGATACAATGCATCATCCTCCGACACTTCGGCCATCTAAAATCTGACCCCACCACCAAAGTCATTTTTCCATCCCCACCCCTTGTCTGCTTTCCAGAGGGACCACTCTCTCCGTGACTCCCTTGTCCACTCCACATTCCCCTCCAACCCCACCACACCCGTCACTTTCCCCTGCAACCGCAGGAAGTGCTATACTTGCCCCCACACCCCCATCCCAGGCCCCAAGAAGACTTTCCACATCAAGCAGATGTTGATCTGCACATCTGCCAATGTGCTATACTGCATTCACTGTACCTGTTGTGGCCTCCTCTACATCGGGGAAACCAAGTGGAAGTTTGGGGACTGCTTTGCAGAACACCTCTGCTCGGTTTGCAATAAACAAATTCACCTCCCAGTCGCGAACCGTTTCAGTTCCCCCTCCCATTCCTTAGATGACATGTCCATTCTGGGCCTCCTGCAGTGCCACAATGATGCCACCCGAAGGTTGCAGGAACAGCAACTCATATTCCACTTGGGAACCCTGCAGCCCAATGGTATCAATGTTGATTTCGCCAGCTTCAAAATCCGCCCCCCAGCATCCCAAAATCAGCCCAGCTCGTCCCCGCCTCCCCAACCTGTTCTTCCTCTCACCTATCCCCTCCTCCCACCTCAAGCCACATCTCCATTTCCTACCTACTAACCTCATCCCGCCCCCTTGACCTGTCTGTCCTCCCCGGACTGACCTATCTCCTCCCTACCTCCCCACCTACACTCACCTCTACTGGCTCCATCCCCGCCTCTTTAACCTGTCTGTCTCCTCTCCACCTATCTTCTTCTCTATCCATCTTCGATCTGCCTCCCCCCTCTCCCTATTTATTTCAGACCCCTCACCCCCTTCTCCATCTCTGAAGGGTCTAGGCCTGAAACGTCAGCTTTTGTGCTCCTAAGATGCTGCTTGGCCTGCTGTCTTCATCCAGCTCCACACTTTATCTTGAATATAGCCCCACCTTAGCCACAGAGTGAAAAATGACGTGCATTACAAAGCAACTTGCCCATCGTGGAAACACTGACCAGCAGTTTCTAAAACATTGCCATGAAAGAAATCCAAGAACTCTCAAATCATTAAGCACCTTAAAGATGGTCCTTTAAAGGGTTTAAACCACAATCATTTCTCCAAGCAAGCTAAACAAAGTTACTCACTTTCTTTATTATTTTGGATTTTTGTCAGTATTTTCTGATCACATTTCACAATTCAGTTTGGTTTTTTGCGAATATTGAGACCTTTAGTTGAAAGCTTATTTAGTTTCAGGAGCCTTACACCTTCTGAGTGCAGAACAGAAAGGCTTTTTATTCTACTGTGTTGCCATTAAGCTGCAAGAACTTTTCTCAGAAGCCAGTTTAGACCCATCTGAGTTGGGCCACTCATGAAGCAAAAATAAACTGAGTACTGTTGATGCACGTTATTCATTGTCACCCTTATTGTAGGGGCCAATACTCTGAGTGGGTAAACGTAGACAGTTTCACCATACCTTCAACATTGAATGTTACCCATGTACTTAAATTCTATACGTAAGCTTTATCACTGCTGTTCCATACCGAGGGCTGTGTGTAAAGTAATTGTAAGGGGAAATATGAATATTGTGCCCTCCGAAACAAGATTAAAATCTTTGTGAAATAAGTAGAATGGAATTCACTTCGGATGGAAATAACTGGCTTCTAAGAGCCAAAGTCGTTCTCCATTATATCATAGAAACATAGAAGATTGGAGCAGGAGCAGGAGTAGGAATAAGGCATTTAACCTCCTGAGCCGCCTCCTGCTATTCATAATGATCATGGCTGACCATCGAGTTCAGTATCCTAATGCATGAAAATTGGTCGTGTCTCTTGGTGGCTAGTTGGTGTTCTTGTATTGTTGTTGCCATTTTATTTTGTCCTTACTTTAAAAGGAATACATACCTAAAAAGCACAATCTGCCATTACCTCCATGACAGACCACGACAAGATGATACAACACGGCCAGACACACTGGCCACCCTACCGTTACATCAGAGATGACCACAAGACCACTGAGACACCCTGGTATCAGGGAAGCCCACAAACCAAGTTCCACCCTCAGACAGTTACTGCTGAACTCAAAGGATCCTATACCCACAACCAACAAAACTAATGTAATGAACAAAATACCATGCAAGGACTGTGAGAAACATCATATAGGCCAAACTGGAAGAAAACTGATGATAAAGGATACGTGAACACCAACTAGCGACCAAGAGTCACCACCAATTCTCATTGCACATGGACAAAGAAGGACACCAGTTCGACTGGGACAATATATCCGTAATAACCGGAAACGATGTGAACCACCCCAGCAAACAGAGGCATCTAAATAACAAGCGGGATGGAACGCCAGCCCTTCACTGGAGATGCACTGAGTATGTTACCTAGCAGGGTTATGTCTGCAGTCAAACATACCAGCTCAGGGAGCAAGTCTGCAACCTCAAACACAACCTGAGCTGCAATCCTTCTCAAACTTCGCACAGTTATATCTACCCTCTTCTTGAAAATGCACAATGTTTTGGCTTCAACCAATTTCTGTCGTAGTGGATTCCACTGGCTCACCCCTCTGGGTGAAGAAATTTCTCCTCATTTCCGTCCTATAAGGTTTACTCTTTTATCCTTAAACTATGACCCCTGGTCCTGGACTCTCCCATTGTCCAGAACATTCTTCCTGCATCCAGCCTGTCTAGTCCTGCTGGAATTTTATAGATTCCTGAGATTTCCCCATCATTCTTCTAAGCTCCAAATACAATCCTAAATGAACCAATCTCTCCTCATACGTCAGTCCAACCATCCCAGGGACCAATTTGATAAACTTTTGCTATATTCTCTCTATGGCACGAACACCCTTTCTCAGATAAGGAGACTGAAACTGCACACGCTATTCCAGGTGCTGCCTCACCAATGCACTCTTACGTTTGCAGCAAGACATCCTAGTACCTATATACTAAAATACTCTCCTCATGCAGGCCAACATACAGTTTGCCTTTACTACCTGCTGCATGCTTGCTTTCAGCATCCACTGGAGGATTGCCATGGATTGTCCACAAGGCCAAGATTAATCTCCGGGAACGGTTTCCACCATTTTTCTTTGAGAGAAAAGTTACCTGAAGCTTTAAAAATCTGAGTTGTTGTGGGTACAACTGAGGCCATTAGGCCTATTGTACTTTGCCTGTCAATGAAGTGGAATTTCTTCAGCTGGAAGGTGACTAATCTGCAGAACTCATTGCTCCAGAAGGCAGTGGAGGCCAAGTCCTTGAGTGTATTTAAGGCAGGTTCTTGATTTGTAAGGGGATCAAGGATTACAGAGAAAGCACAAGAATAGGTAGGAGAAACATGTATGATATCAACCATGATCAAATGGTGATAGAGACCTGATAGGTGAATGGCCTAAATCTGCTCCCAAATGTTATGGTTCTATGACACTGAACATTTTGGTTTGAGTATAAATCTCCTCCCTTTCCTGCCTAGACCCCTGGACACCTGTCTCTTTCTCAATAATCATTCAACACATTTTTGAATGCCTCAATTAAGCCTGACTCCACCACCCTTCCGGGCACTGCATTCCATACCCTGATCACTTGCCTGTAAAAGTGTGTTGTTTTTTTTTCTCCCCTCGCTTCTTTTGCTAAACGCTTTAAATCTGTCCCGCCTGTATCTCAATCTATTTGAGCGGGAATACTTTTTCTTCCCTACCTCATCATAGAGTTAGACCCCTTGTAATTTTGATGTTCTATTAAATCTCCTCTTGAAAACAGTCCCAACTTGCCTAATCTGTCTCCATAGCTGAAGTTTCTCAATCCCTGCAGTGCTTCTCATAAACTTTTTACGTACCCTTTCCAATACGTTACATCCTTCCTGAAGTGTTGGAAGTTCAGGATTGTACACAGTACTCCATCAGAGGTATAACTAGTGTCTTAAACTCCTCGTGACCCCTCTGCTTTTGTACTCTGGCCCAATTGATGCAATCCAGTGTACTGTATGCCTAATGAGCAGTGCTGTCTGCATGTTCTGCTACCTTTAATGACTCTCACATATAAACCCCGGTCTCTTTGCTCCTGCACATCTTTTAGAATGGTGTCCTTTATTTTGTACTACCCCTTCATGTCCTTAGTACAAAATGTATCGCCTCACACTTCTCCGCAGTGAAATTCATCTGTTATCTGTTAGCCCATTCCACCAACATGTCAATGTCCTTTGGAAGTTCTACACAGTCCTCCTCATAGCTTACAATGCTCTTAAATTTTATATCGTACAAATTTTGCAGTTGTTTCTTGCTCCTTTTTTATTTTCGGAAAAAAAATTAAGGGATGTGAATACTGCTCACCAGGCCAGCAATTATTGGCACTCCTAATTTCCTCGAAAGCAGTTAGGAGTCAACAGCATTGCTGTGGGTTCAGAATTCCATGCAGATCAGACAAGGATGACAGATTTCCTTCCTTGGAGGGTGTTAGTGAACCGCATGTTTTTACAGCAGTCAATGGCTGCAGACATTTTATTTTTAGTTGAGTCAAATTTCATGGCCTGTATAGTAGGATTTGAATTCTGCAAGTTCCCTTAAACATTAGCCAGGAGTTCTGAATTAGTAATCCGCTGACTCCCCTGAGTCCCAATACCGAACTGTAGGAAACACCACGATCTGGTTTACTGCAGTCTGAAGAATGTCCATTAACCATTGCTTTCTTTCCTATCACTAAGGATTTTGCATTCATGTTGCTACAGTCACTTAAGTCTGTGAATTAAAAATGTTTTTCTGGATAGTTTGAAACACTTCTTTGTTAATTATAAACTTTTATGGAGGAAGGGAGAAGATTGTATGAGTCTTGGTTCAGTCAGTCAGCTAAAGAAAAGTTTATTCTCTTTCTTCAATTGGCATGACAAGTTCTGTGAGAATGAATCTGTGCTGCAATTGATGACAAAGATTTGGAGACACAAGAACCGTGTGAAAATATTTGGGGAACTTTGTCCAACCAAATTTAGAAACCTTATTTGAGTTGGTGATTTTTCTTTTAGTTCCAGTTGGTTTTGGGACATGTGCAACAGCGCTGCAAGTAGTTTCTATTTAAGCCAATTGCAAGAAAGCATTTTACGGCTGAATTTGTTACATCGGTGCTATTACCTTTTGAGCCTTAGATTTCTATACACTGGCTGACAATGCTTCTCGTTTCTGTGCTCCTGGGGTTATAAAAATCAGTGTAGTACAAGTATACCAAGTTCACAGCGTCGTCTTTGTCACAGTGCTCTTGCTCCTCAGTCACAAATTCAAGTGTGCGTCATTACTTGTTTATATCGTTTTATTACTAGAGAGAGAGTAATTGATAAAGATCAGGAGTAGCTAATCAGTTTGATTACTTAGTGATCCTGTTGTTCTTGCACCTGCTAATTATCCTGGTGCTATAGAAGTTAATCGGGGCCATCATACGTGGGCGTCTTGTTTGAAGTCCGGTCTTTGGCTTAGTGTCTGCTGATGATATGTCCTGAGCTGTTTTTGTCAGTGGTCTCTGTCATTTACTTCCAATTTGAAGGGTAAAGTGAGGTGGCAGATCCCAAATCCATCTCAATGGGAATGGGAAGTAAACTTTAGATTATTCTGACCCCATAAGACATAGGAGCAAACTTGAGCCGTTCAGCCTATCCAGTTTGCTCTGACATTCGATCATGGCTGATCCGCTTCTCAACCCCATTCTCCTGCCTTCTCCCTTGATCCCCTTACCAATTAAGAAGCTATGTATCTCTGTCTTAAATACACTGTGACTTTGCTTCCACAGCCTTCTGCGGCACAGAGTTCCACAGATTCACCACCCTCTGGCTGGAGAAAGTCCTCCTCACCTCAGTTCTAAGACTTAGACTATTGAGACTGTGTTTTGAGGCAGTGGTGACCAGTACAAGAGGGATGGATATGTCTAAATTGGAGGGGGACCAATATCATCACAGGCAGGTTCACTAGGGCTACTCAGGAAGATTTAAACTTGAGTGGCAGGGGCCTGGAAACCAAAACAGCAGGTCAGCAAATGAAGGCCTTGAGGGGAGGGTAAATTTTGGGACCAGTAAATCAGAAGAAAAGAACAGGCAGAGAGACACAAATGAACATGATGGTACTAATGGGCTGAAGTGTGTTTATTTCAGTATAAGGAATATTGTAGGTAAAGCAGATGAGCTTAGATCCTGGATCAGTACATGGGACTATAATGTTGTGGCCGTTACAGAGACTTGGTTGAGAGAGGGGTAGGACTAGCTGCTGAGCATTTCAGGGTTTTGTTGTTTTAAGGGCGATAGAGAGAAAATTAAAAGAGTTGGAGTTGCACTGCTAATCGGGGAGAATCTTGCATCTGCACTTGGAGGGGACATGCTGGAGGGCTCATCCACTGCGACAATATGGGTGAAGCTCAAAAATAAGCCGGGTGCAATCACTCTGACAGGATTATACGATAGACCTCCCAAATAGCAACCAAGATGTTGCGGAACAAATATGTAGGCAGATTATGGAAAGATGCAGTGACAACAGGGTTGTCATATTGGGTGATTTTAACTTTGCCAGTGTTGACTGGGACTCCATTAGGGCAAGGGGCTTACATGGTGTGTAATTTAAGTGCATCCAAGAGGGTTTCTTGAAACAGTTTGTGGATCATCCAACAGAGGAGGGGCCATACTAGAACTTGTATTGGCAAATGATCCTGGCCAGGTGACTGACCTTTTAGTGGGAGATCATTTTGGAAAGTGATCACAACTCCTTAAGTTTCAACATAGCAATGAACTATAAAGATAATCAGGACTTTGCAAAAAAGTACTAAAGTAGGGGAGGGCAAATTACATCAATAATAGGCAGGAGTTAGGGAGTGTTAATTGGGAGGAGTTGTTATTAGGCAAGTGCACATTAGATATGTGGGAGTTGTTTCAAGATCTCCTGACAAGAGTTCAGAACTGGTGTGTTCCAGTAAGGATAAAGGACAAGGATAGCCCGGTAAGGGGCCCTTGGATAACGGGGGAGGCTGTGGATTTAGTCAAAATGAAAAAAAAAGCAAAAATTAAGGTTTAGGAAGCTGAAATCAAACAGCGCTGATCAGGAATATCAAGAAACCAGGAAGGAACTCAAGCAGGGAATTACGGAGCAAGAAGGGGCCATGAAATGGTCTCGGCAAGTAGGATTGAGAGAATCGCAAAGCATTTGATACATAGGCTTAAAAACAGGAGGATAACTAGGGAGAACGTGTGACTACTCAAAGATAAAGGAGAAACTTGTGCTTGGAGACAGAGGTTGTGGGAGAGATGTAAAATTTGTACTTTGTTTCAGCATTCCCCCATACCCTTCTCCTGGGTGATAGTGAGATTAGTGTGGAGCATGCTAATATGCTAGGGCCTTTTGAGATCAAGAAAGAAGCGATGTTTGGTCTCCTTTTGAAGAGCACTAAGATGGATAAGTTGCCAGAGCCCAATAGTATCAAACCCAGACGGCGTACTCAAAAGTACAGTTGCTGAGCTAAATGACTCTTGTGAATGTGAGTTTAGTCATCTAAAATTTCTATGATGATTTACTTAGTTATACAGTTACAACAAAACTTTTACAAAAATAAATCCTTTCTTATTTTTAATAAAATGGTGAGAATAGGGAAAATTTGTACTGCATATTTGCATGATTATTTAGCAATTTAGTAAAATGCACTCCTATACAAAAGCAATTTTGGTTTAATTCAAAGACCAGTACTGTGGAATGCCAAAGTGGAATAAGGACAACTTAGTAAATTCAACAGTGACTGGGTGATATTAATTAAGTCCAATTATCTGTTCTACAGGAAATATTTGTGTTGAGTTTTCATATCTTCAAGACTTTGTTTGCCTACATGTACCGCCCAGAGGGATTGAACTTCGTGCTCATAAACAGGCATAAATTATGAAGCGTTTTGCTGCAAAAAATAAATGCGAACACTTGCTTTTGAAACAAAAATCTTTAGCTGCCTTGTCATTCCTGAGGACCTTTCTGAACTTGGCCTCTGTATTGATAAAGTGTTCTTTAAAGAGTGGAATAAGTATTTGGTTAATCCTTGGATATGTTTTGATTCAGTTACAGCTCGAGATTAATTTGGTTTTCAGCTGGAATCTCACTGGGCTGCTTCCAGCCTCTGTCTGTAACTTTGTCTGGAGTTTAGTAGACATTCTAGACTACCATTTCCACAGTGTTTCTGCTGATTGCCTGAAATTACAGCTGGTTTTGATGTTAACTGATGATACCAAATTGACCTGTATACCGCTGTCCTACTATTCAATCTGGTTCCAGCTCTGTGTAGAGTTCAACCCTTGCTAATGCTCAGAGCATTATGATAGATGTACGACTGGGATATACTCGTGTCAGAATAGGATATACTGAATTGACCATTGACAGACTCCAGTATGAGATTCTTTCTTCTATTACACAAAAAAGTGCGCAATAATTTAGGTCTGTTCAGACATAATCATAAGCATTCATATTTCTGAATTATGTTGACCATGCATGTAAAAAACAACAGTAGACAAATAAAGTGAATGTTTCTGGTCCTGTATACAAAATGATGGGAAAGAGTACAGGAGTTTAATGGGAGTAAAAATAAAATTAAAAAGGATAAAAAACTAAAATTGTGTTAAAATAGGAATAGAGAAGATTGCGATGGAGAGACACAAACCTAAGATGTCTGATTTTTTTGGTTTCTACTCTCCAGGGATGAGAAGAATCAATCTATTATTGTAAGTGGGGAGTCTGGAGCTGGAAAAACAGTGTCTGCTAAGTATGCCATGCGCTATTTTGCTACTGTTGGTGGATCAGCCAGTGAAGCAAATGTTGAAGACAAGGTACTGGCTTCAAGTCCAATTATGGAGGTAAATGAACTATTTTCTTTATTGATATTAGGAAAAATAAATCCTCCTTAACCCAGTTATTATGAGGTATTGTTAATACTGAGTGATACCTTTCTTCTACCACCAAACCACGCCCCCACCCCTGCAAACGTCCCTCCAGCTACCTTGACTGGTGGAGCATCCAAAGTAGCGGGGCAACTTGCTCTTGGGCCAATTCCAAAAAAATAGAAGTAGGGGACTGTGTGCTGAATTGGAGATTGGAAATTCTCAGCTTCAGCTTGCAATCAGTGGAGGGATAGTGGAGTTCATAGTGAGGACTCAATGTGATAGCTTCAGATTTTTTTTAGCATTTAATTGGATAAAATTGCAGCTAAACCGCCAATTCATATTGGGAACCAGTCTTATGACATAAAAACAGTGCAATGTTGGGAGAAATGATGGAGAAGTAAAACTCATAGTTAACTTTCAGATGTACAATCTTGATGCTAGAAATCAGAAATTTCAAAAAAAAGATGCTGTAGAACCTCAGCCGGTCTGGCTAAACCTGTGGGGAGAGAAAGAGTTAAACATTGAGTCCAAAGTGACACTTGTTCAGAACTTTGGTTCCAAAAACAAGTCATATTGAGTGCAAAATGCTAACTGTGTTTTTCTCTCTCCCCAGATACTGCCAGATCTCTTGAGTTTGTCCAGCAATTTTTTTACATTGGTGATGTCATCAAATTACCTAAGCAACTATCACATTTGTCATAGATTCATAAACTACTTATCCGTATAACTGAAACTGTCCAGCTTCTGCCTAGCTCTCTAATCGCCTCTAATCCTGCAACTCTCTGACGTATCAACACTTGTCTAATTCAGGTCTCTTGTGAATTCCTAACCATAATTGCTCACCATTTGTGGCCCTGTCTTCAGTTGTTCCAGCCCAAGCTCTGGAATTCCATTCCTGTACCTCACTTTTCTCCTTTTAAGATACTATTTAAAAACTATCTTTTGGCCACTTGACCTATAGCCTCCTGATGCGGTGCATTAATTTATAGCACTACTCTGAAGGATCTTTTTCAATGCTCCCTTTATATTTAAAGGCATTACAATAATAGTGATCCTGGTGATTATTGTTCCCCTGATTGTGATATTGGATAATAAAATGGGTTTGCCTGCTAAAAAATTAACTTGTAGCTCCCCTGCTCTTGTTGCAACACTATTGATTCTGTAGAATGCTGAGCTTCTTTACACATCTAGGTTCATGTGTCATTTACCAGGTTTTAATAATTTCACATTTTCTTTCTTCTCAAACAGGCCATTGGTAATGCTAAAACAACAAGGAATGATAACAGCAGCCGCTTTGGAAAATATATCCAAATTGGTTTTGACCGACAATATTACATAATTGGTGCCAATATGCGAACTTATCTGTTAGAAAAGTCAAGAGTGGTTTTCCAGGTTCGTACCTACAACATCTGCAGTAGAATTTATTAGGTCATACACACAACAACAAATCAACTTTAAAGTATTCTATATAAGGTGCAATGGAGTACAACAACTCTAAAATGTCACTTTTTCACTGAAGATTCAAACCAGACAGGAAGATACAAGAAGAAATGCTGACTTTCACCTCATCTTGTGGGGTCAGGGATTGATCAGCTGAACTCCAAAATGGCTGCCATCCTTTGCTGCTGGGTTTTGTTGGCATAATTGACAACATTCAAGCATATTACTTTTCACTCAATACTCACGTGATGTATTGATGCTATCAATTTGATTTGCAGATTTTTACACATCACGTGTTGAATTGTCATCCATATTCCCAAAAAGAGAATTTATTTTAAATTCGTGAATAAAATATCTGAATTTCCTCATTTATTATCCTAAACTCTGTTTTACCAATGTCCTGCGTAACTGTGTTACGCTGTCCAGTTAGTTTCCCTCTACTTTGTGTCACTCTTTTATTATTCTGCATATTTGTCTGCTTTCTGTTGCATCGATGTCTTGAGGAAGAACGTAACGTTAGATAGGATTGAGCCACACTGATCTGAGAGATAGAGATAATATATAGAGATAATAAAATAGAGATAATCATGACTTCTCTCTTGGTGAAAAATTGAAGTGATTTCCAAAATTATGAAACTGACTGTTTTCCATCTTCTGCAAAAGTAGAATATTACACTTATGTTCGATTATTTGAAGTGATTATTATAATTTTTACTCTGTCTAGCAATAGTTTTAGTAAAGCATCCTTCATCATCTGTACCAATTTACTGTACAACTGTTTATTCTGCTTGGCTTACCTGATGGATTTGAATTTAACAAGTCTAATTATTGGTCTGAAATGATTGTGGTTCTATTGATAAGATTATGGACTGATGGGTTTTTTGTGAGAATTGTTCCGAAGAATTAGTTTTCTACTGATAGAAGTTGTCTAACTACAGTGGAATCATGTGGGGCCGCAAAACAGTAAAGCATGGAATCACAGAATAGAATCCCGACAGTGTAGAAGCAGTCCATTCAGCCCAACAGCATAGAACTGCCCCTCCAAAGAGCATTCCACCCAGACTCTCTTCCCCCATCCTTACATTTCCATTGTCTAATCTCCCTAACCTAAATATCCCTACGGGCAATTTAGCATGGCCAATCCACCTACCCTGCACGTCTTTGGACTGTGGGAGGAAACCCATGCAGACACAGGGAGATTGTGTGCAAACTCTGCAGACTGTTGTCTGAGGCTGGAATGGAACCCAGGTCCCTGGTGCTGTGAGGCAGCAGTGCTAACCACTGAGCCACCGTGCCACCCCAGAAGAATTCTACTGTGTGGACACAGGCCCGTCAGCCCAACAAATCCACACTGACCTTTGGGGCATCCCACCCAGACCCAGACACGCCCCCCTATAACCCACTTAAGCTACACCTCCCTGAACATTATGGGCAATTTAGCATGGCCAATCCGCCTAGCCTGCACATCTTTGGACTGTGGGAGGAAACTGGAGCACCCGGAGGAAACCCACGCGGACACGGGGAGAATGAGCAAACTCCACACAGACAGTTGCCCAAGGCTGGAATTGAACCCTGGTCCCCAGTGCTGTGAGGCATCAGTGCTGACAACTGACCCACCGTGGAATATGGGTGTATGTTCAAAATCTCTTGGGGAATTTTCAAATGCAGCTGTATCATTTGGAAATTGGAGGCCACACCTTTTGGTCTTTATACTGGAGGAAGGATACTCTTGCTTTGGAGGCAATACAATGAAGGTTTACTAGATTATTTCCTGGGTTGTAAGGGTAATCCTATGAGCTGACTAAATCAGACCTTGCTGCCTGGAATTGTATAGAACATGGAAAATATGAGCAGGAGTAGGCCATTCAGTTCTGTGCCATTTATTATGATCACAGTTGATTATTCAACTCAAAAGCCCATAACTATGAGAAGTAAGTTCCCTGAAACATGCACGTTATGAGGGTCGTTATATAGTAGACATGAAGTTGTTTTCCTCTGACTAGGGAATCCAGAAACACCAAGGTAAAGCCTCGAGAGGGAGGTGGTATAATCATATAAAACTGAGATGAGGAATTAATTCACTGAAAATATTGTGTTTTTGTTTGGAATTCCATACATAAGAGGGCAATTCATGTTCCATTGCTGATTATATTTATTGCTGTGGTAGATGGAATTTTGCTGTCATGGGCAATCAAGATATGAAGAGCAGGCAGAAAAGTAATTTGAGACAAAAGATTAGCCCTGATTGCACTGAATGGCAGAACAGCCTGGTAAGGCTGTGTGCTTCTGCTCTTATTTGTCATGTAGACGAAAGGAGGAGGAAAGAGTACTAGAAAAAGAAATGGACACTGAGTCAGTCAGACCTCGACTTGACTTTCTATGGCTGCTCTTCCCTCGCAAAACTAGATTCAGTGGTGTTCAAGGGGAAAATTCTCTGCTGGTTGGAGTCATACCTGGCACATAGGAAGTTGGTTGTGGTTGATGACCAGTTCCAGGACATTGCTGCGAGAATTGCTAAAGGCGATAGACTTCTACCAGATCTAGACCGTCATTCAGAGGCCTTCTGGGTCATCAGCAGCAGAATTGTACTCCAATACAGCCCGTCTAAAAGGCACTATTCAGGAACATAACGATATACTGCCAACTTCCCTTAATGTGTGCAGTACTGACAACGCTCGAGGAACTTGACACCAAACAAGATAAAATAACCTGCTTGATTGGCACCACAGTCTCAGATATTCATTCCCTCCACCACTGATGTGCAGGAATAGCAGCAATAGGTACTGCAGAAATTCACAAAAGCTTTTTTAGGCAGTATTTTCAAACCTATGATCACAACCATGAAGAAGCATAACAGCAGCAGATACATGGAATTTGGAAATATATCACCATTCCTTCAGTGTCGCTGGGTAAAAGTCTGAGAATTCCCTCCCTCCTTAAGGTCATTGTCAGTCTACTTACAGTGCATGGACTGCAGCTGTTCAAGAAGGCAGGTCCACCACCACCTTCTCAAAGGCAACTGGGAGAGACAACAATGCTGGCCAGCCAGTGCTGCCCGTGTTCCATGAGTGAATTTAAAACAAACAAGGGAACGTTACTGCCTGCAGATTTACTCCTGGCCAGTGATCTTTTTGATTTGGTAATGTATCACCTTTCCCTGCTGTGGCTGGATCGCAATCCTGGAATTCACTATAGCATTAACACCACCACCAGGCGATTAGGAGTGGTTGATGGAGCTTGCACAACCAATGAAGCTCTAAACCCTTGAATGATTTTACAAATGAAGTCTCTTCATCATTAGTTGGAGGGCAATATGTACTTGGATTTAAAATACAAAAGATAGCTACCAAATGTGCATTATCGATCAATCTGTTTACATAACATTTCTGGTTAATTTTCAACACTTGATATTTAATTACTTACAATCACTTTGCAGTTTCATATACATTTAGCATCACAAATGAAACAATTAAATAGTATCTACTGCAGTCATATTCTGTTTTATTTTTAAAAATTGCTTTCAAGAGGACAGTAGTTCAGCAAATGCTGTAAAACAATTTTGAGTTTAAGTAGACCTCAAATTCAACAATGATGGGAACTGCAGATGCTGGAGAAGCCAAGATAACAAAGTGTGGAGCTGGATGAACACAGCAGGCCAAGCAGCGTCTCAGGAGCACAAAAGCTGACGTTTCGGGCCTAGAACCTTCATCAGAATTCAACAAGACTGCTTTTAAAATGTGAAGCATTAATGAAAAGAAAGGTGAACGTTCTGCAGAGATAGTAGGCACTGCAGATGCTGGAGAATCTGAGATAACAAGGTGTAGAGCTGGATGAACACAGCCTGCCAAGCAGCATCCTTAAGGGTCTAGGCCCAAAGTGTCAGCTTTTCTGCTCCTCTGATGCTGCTTGGCCTGCTGTGAACATCATGCAAACTGGTTATAAAGTGCAATTGTGCTCCAGTACCATGGAGTGAGAGGTGCAGATCAACTGAAGTTTCAACACTGTCAGGACTCTGTGGAGAATGAATCAAAAGCCTCTTCTTTTTTTAATAGGAGTAGAAAGAATTTTGGAAGGACAACTTGTCTTACCTGTCAGCTGGATAATTCTAAACTAGTTTGTATGTTGCATATTGACATCTGGAATGGGTCACAGATCTCCTCTGTAAAACAAGAAAGAAGAGGCCAGCTGTGGTGCAGTGATTAATGCCCCTACCCCTGGACCGGGAGGCCCAGGTTCAAGTGCCACCTGCTGCAGAGTTGTGTAATAACATCTCTGAACAGGTTGACGAGAAAAGAAGGTAAGGTAGGAATCAAGTACGGGAAGAAGAGAAATTTGTATTGAAGTAAACTTCACTAAGAGAAAAACATTTTTGCCTTTTTGTCTTTGTTTAGGCAGAAGATGAGCGTAACTACCATATCTTCTACCAATTGTGTGCTTCGGCCAATCGACCTGATTTCAAAGAACTGAACCTAAGTAAGTTTGTTCATCTAACTATTTTGAAACCAAAATAAAATGATTCAATTTCCTCCTTTGCCTTATCTATGAATTCACTGTCAGAAAAGCACTGTTTTGGAAATGTTCCCACAATCATATTGGTGTTAGAAAAGTCAAAATGTTAAAAGAGGCAATATACATTTGCCTGCTGGTGATTCATTTGTGTGACCAGCTTAATTTTGCCTCTCTTGTTTGTACTGAGTAAAATGAAAGACTTTTAAATCGGCAATGCACAGGACATGCTGACATTCTAAGTGCTCTGTCACTACCTAATGAATTCCTTTTGAAAAGCTGTCATTGTCATTATGCAGCAAGGTCGCATAAAATGCAGTTTGGACTTTTTGGTGTTTTTAGCTGAGGGGGTAGCATCAACAGGGTATCCACAGGGTTTTCTGCACTTTTTCAAGTAGCGCAGCAAAAGCTTTCTACGTCAACTTTACAGACACCGTGGACCACCTTTGTTTAAAAAGAGACCTGGAGGAATTCGAGTACAAATTTTAAAGATGACAAAATAGGCCAAGAAGGAAATTAATAAAATGTGGAACCCAGGGCTTTTGATTAAAAACATAGTGGATAAAAGCCAAGAAATAATGCAAATCCTGGATTAACTGGCTTGACTCCAGTTATCATCATAATGTATCAAAGATTTTGTTACATTTATTTATTTAACAAACCTAAAGCGTACAATGAGTTCTTGAATTTGGCCTTAAATGGTGAGGAGCAGAGTTCCTTAATTGAATGAATACATTTAAGTATTTCAAATTTTTTAAAAATTAATTCTTAATCCTGTGCTTCACAGTTTTTAAAATGATATGTGGTTCATATTTGAATTATTCTCCTGGTAAAATGTTAACAGTATGAGTAAGTTTAGAAAATCAGTATGAGTAAGTTTTAGTAGAAAAATCAATGCGTGAAAAATAGAAGCAAACTGTATTTTCTAGCCAGTCTGAAATATTCTTCTCTAGCCCTGTGTAAACTTCTGTCTGACAGTAATGCAATCTGTATCATTCTTCAGCGTATAAAAAACACTGGTGACATTCAAGCTGCTATAACAGTTGGACACACGAGACTATAAACGTGAACGCTGCATGTCACTGCTTAAGTAGTGCATCTCAATTTGCAGACTGGAGTGAAAGTGAAAAATATTTGGAATCAGTTTCTCCAATATGATTGTTAATGTTTTATGATTGCTTGATTTATGTCTGATTTATGCACTTGGTATCTGATAAATGCAGAAAATACTTAGAGGGGCTTTCGTGAAATAGGGAAGCATTTGCAAATTAACAAGGTTTGCCAACAAGATGAAGTAAACTTGATTTCAAAAATTTGATCTCAGCAATGCAATTAAGAGCAGTCACTGTAATGAACATGGCATATGTCTCATCACAAATTAGTGTGCTCTCATTAACTTGGGTACCTTTTAGTGCTTTGCAATGCAGATTATTTTCTAGAAGGTCTGAGGATATTTACAAGGCTAGTCTGCTTGTTATGCAATGGAATGCAACGTGTTTCAGAATTTTGATTTGGTGATTACAAGGATTAAACTCCTTGAAGGTTAACTGGCTACTGAAAAAATGTTACTATACTAATCATCCATTGGCTTGATGGCATTTAAAATCAATTAATTTATAAATCTGGAATAAAAATCTAGTGTTAACAAAGACTGTGAAGCCATCGTTGATTGTTGTTTTCAACAATTTTTTTCACTAGTGTCCTTTTATAGGAAGGACACTAATCTTTTTAAATTTTCTAATTACCCTGTTCAGAGACATTATTACACACCTCCAGATGGAATGTGAATATAGGCCCCCTAGTCCAGTGGTAGGAATGCTAACACTGTGCTACAAGAGCCCTAATCTATCATGCTTACTTTGTCCAGCCTATGTGACTCCAGACCTATAGCAATGTAGGTGACTACTACCTGCCCTCTGAAATGAACAAGCAAACCTTCCGTGTCAGGGACAGTTATTATGGACTACACATTGGCTTTGTTGATGATGGTAGATGGAAGAATGGATATCTCTTTCTTAAAAAAAAAACCCTAAAAATGAGATGCCGACCCGAAGCTACTACAAAAGTACAAGCTAAGCTGTAGAAGCTGTATGTGATAAACAGGCTAAGTGGTTATGTAGCCATTAGATCAGATCATGTACTGCAATTCTGCCAGATCCAGTTGTGAATGGTGCTGGACAGTTAAACAACCAACTTGAGGTGGACTCTGACAAAACTCTCCATTATCGGTGATCGGAGAAACTCGGATAGCGGTTTAAGAAGGCAATTGACCGATTTCTCGAACAATAAGAATGAGCCTTAAATGCTGGCTAAGCTCCCGTGAAACGCTGCCCTATGAACAAATGAATACAAAAGGAACCATAAAAAGGGTAATGTGAAAATAAAAGCTCTCTGCGATGGGTATGACATGCTAGCTTGGGTGAAAGATTGCTTCATTAGCACAAAAAAAAATCCATAATTAAGTCCTTGTGCAATTGGCAGGGTGTGATGAATGAAGACCTAAAAGGGTCTGTCATGGAGCTTAAACCTTTTACAATTTGTATCAATGATTTAGCTGGGGGCAGATGCATTTTGGAAGATCCAATTCAAGTGTGAACTAAACAGTAAATGGAAAAGCCCTGGGGAAAATTGATGCACAGAGATCTCTGGGTGTTCAGATCCATTGTTCCCTGAAGGTGGCGACGCAGGTTGATAAAGTGGTCAAGAAGGCATGCTTTCGTTCATCAGACAGGGTATTGAGTACAAGAGTTGGCAGGTCATGTTACAGTTGTATAGTACTTTGGTTCGATCACCATTTGGAATACTGCGTATAGTTCTGGTGGCCACATTACCCAAAGGATGTGGATGCTTTGGAGAGGGTGCAGAGGAGGTTCACCTGGATGTTGCCTGGTATGGAGTGTGCTAGCTATGAAGTGAATTGAGGTCTACAAAATCGTGAGGGTTATAGACAGGGTGAATAGCAAGAAGCTTTTTCCCAGAGTGGGGGCTCCGTTACTAGGGGTCACGACTTCAAGGTGAGAGGGGAAAAGTTTGAGGGAGATATTGCGTTGTAAGTTCTTTACGCAGAGGGTGGTAGGTGCCTGGAATGCGTTGCCAGTGGAGGTGGTAGAGGCGGGCACGATAGCATCATTTATGGTGTATAAAGACAGATACATGAATGGGCAGGGAGCGGAGGGGTACAGATCCTTGGAAAATAGGTGACAAGTCCAGATAGAGGATCTGGATCGGCGCAGGCTTGGAGGGCCGAAGGATCTGTTCCTGTGCTGTAATTTTCTTTGTTCTTTGGTTGTGAAGGCATTGTTGCTAAATTTACAGAGACTACTAAGGCAGTTATGAGCGTATGTTGTGAAGAAAACGAGTTTGCAGATGGATGTAGATATACTGAGTGAGGGGGCAAAAATCGAGCAAATGAGTACAATGGGAACATGTGAAACAGTTCCCATGTCCTCTAATTGTATATACTAACTTCCCATGAGAACTTATCGGAAATCTTCTGAAGATCCACATATACCACATCCCCTCTTGCCCCATTGTTCATCTACAAGGAATATCCCCAAAAATCTTCAAGTCTTTTAAACATGTTTTCCCTTTCATAAGCCCATGTTGGCTCTGCCCAGTTTTGCACATCTTTTCTAAATGTTTAATCCTTGTATCCTTTATATAGGGGATTCCAATATTCACTCTGCTGCTGACATCTCATGTTATCCACACACCCTCATCGAAACCCTACAGTATGGAAGCAGATCATTTGGCCCATTGAGTCTACACTGGCCCTCCAAAGAGCGTCTCACCTAGACCTATCCCTCAACCCTGTCCCTGTGACCCTGCATTTCCAATGGCCAATTCACCTAGCCTGCACATCCTTGGACTGCAGGAGGAAACTGGAGCATCCAGAGGAAGCCCATGGGAAAATGTGCATACTCCACACGGGCGAGGATGGAATCGAACCCAGGTCACTGCTGTGAGGCAGCAATGCTAACCGCTGAACCTCCTTGCTACCCCAAAATCCTTAAATAACAAGGTAACATTTGGCACCTTCGAGTCAGGAAGCCTTTTAGTAGGAGTCTTTCCAGAATCTATAGAATTACGAAAGATGTAAAATAAAAACAGTGTTGGAGAAACTCAGCAGGTCTGGCGGCATCTGTGGAGAGAGAAACAGTTAGCATTTTGAAGAAGAGTCATCCGGAATGGTAACAAACTCTGTGGTCTAACTCATTCGCACTGACCAAACGTCCCAATCTGACCTAGTCCCATTTGCCAACATTTGGCCCTTATTCCCCTCAAACCTTCCTATTCATATACCCATCCGGATGCCTTTTAAATAGTGGAATTGTACCAGCCTCCACGACTTGCCCTGGCAGCTCATTCCAGACATGCACGACCGTCTGCATGAGTCGTTACCCCTCAGTCCTTTTTAAATCTTTCCCTCCTTACCTTAAACCTAACCCCTCTTTTGAACTGCCTCACTGTAGAAAAAAGTCCTTGGCTGTTTACTCTATCCATGTCCTTCATGATTTTATAAACCTGTATAAGGTCACCCCTTAGTCGTTAACAGTCTGGGGAAAATAGTCCATATCTATAGCTCATACAGTTCAGTCCCAACAACATGCTTTCGTTTTAGAATTATGAGAAATATTATATCTGTTATTTCTGTTGCTACTTCGTTTAACATTCTGGGTTGAAGCTTATCTGGTCCCAGAGATTTATCAAACCTTGGCAAATTTTACGAAGACTTTAAGCAGTTCAGTTACGCAAGTCATTTGGTTGCCCATTTTTCTGTGAGATTTTCTGAATTGTCTTCATGAGCACAAATGAAAAGGAATTTCTCTGCCATTTCCTTCGGCCCCATTGTAAATTCTCCTTCTCCAGCTGTAATGGGCTTAGATTCTCCTTGTGAATCTTTTTCCTTCTGCATACCAATTGAAGTTTTTATAGTCTACCTTTATGCCCATTGGCCTGAATTTATATCGCCTTTTCTCCCTTTCCTCATTAATTTCTTGTTCTTCCTTTTCAGCACTAACTTGCTCTCAATCCTCTGGTTTTGGAACCACTATTTCTGACACAGATTTAATGTTTTGGGGAGTGTGTGCAAGGGATTTGAGGAACTTGTTTTTACACACTGGTAATGTTTGCAATCTTGTCCTCCGAGGGTGATGGAGGGGGAATGATTCATGATTTCAAAAGGAAATTCGATAACCATTTAAGTGAAATGAATGTAGTATACTGCATCCACTATACCTGGTGTGGCTCCCTCTACATTGGGGAAACCAAGCGGAGGCTTGGGGACCGCTTTGCAGAACACCTCCGCTCGGTTTGCAATAAACAACTGCACCTCCCAGTTGCAAACCATTTCCACTCCCCCTCCCGTTCTTTAGATGACATGTCCATCATGGGCCTCCAACAGTGCCACACTGCCACCCGAAGGTTGCAGGAACAGCAACTCATATTCCACTTGGGAACCCTGCAGCCCAATGGTATCAATGTGGACTTCACCAGCTTCAAAATCTCCCCTTCCCCCACCACATCCCAAAACCAGCCCAGTTTGTCCCCTCCCCCCACTGCACCACACAACCAGCCCAGCTCTTCCCCTCCACCCACTGCATCCCAAAACCAGTCCAACCTGTCTCTGCCTCCCTAACCTGTTCTTCCTCTCACCCATCCCTTCCTCCACCCCAAGCCACACCTCCATCTCCTACCTACTAACCTCATCCCACCTCCTTGACCTGTCCGTCTTCCCTGGACTGACCTATCCCCTCCCTAACTCCCCACCTATACTCTCCTCTCCACCTAGCTTCTTTTCTTTCCATCTTCGGTCCGCCTCCCCCTCTCTCCCTATTTATTCCAGAACCCTCACCCCATCCCCCTCTCTGATGAAGGGTCTGGGCCCGAAACATCAGCTTTTGTGCTCCTGAGATGCTGCTTGGCCTGCTGTGTTCATCCAGCCTCACATTTCATTAAGTGAAATGAACGTTTGGATTGAAGGAGGAAATGGGACTGATTGAATTGGCCACGAAAGGATAGCATGGACTCAAAGCACCAAACAGGTTTTAATAATTATGATTCTGTCTCGAAAGTCTACAAATTTTCAGTGCATACTAGGACAGAAATGCTGTACGATAAGAAGCAAAAATATCATCAAAAGCTATTTGAACATTTTTGCCAAGTCATTAGAAACTGACAGCGTTTCTCTGCAAATCATTCAATTACCTTAATTTGAGTGGCTGTCTCACTGTAACATGCCAGACTTAGCGACCAAATGTATAAATTTGTTACTTGTTGATACAGTACTGTACTTTGACCAACTGCATGCCGTAATTTCCAGAAATTGCTGGCTTCAACACTGATACAATGAGAGTACCTCACAAGTTTTCTTTCTCGAATTTGATTCTAAAATCATTTTCATTATTGAATTTGAATAAATTGAATCCTTTGATTTGTATGCGTACTTTCTTGATTTTCCTTTCGTGTAATTCATTGGAATCCGTCCCTGTAGCAAATCATTTCGTTGGAAGATTTTTGCCAATCTACTTTGTAATGTACTAAAACCAATTTTATGTCAATTTCCAGTTTCTTCAAAGGAATTAAAGACCCTTTCCTGTGACATAAAGTTGCTAACTGTCCTTGAATGTTTTGCTTTGACCTCAAGATGTACAGAAATGAGCAACAATGTTTGGATGAATGCCCATGTTTATTTTTCTTGCTGAATGTGTGGGTGAACTGGATCCTTTGAAATGAGAAGTAGAACTTTTTAAAGGGCATCTCAGTGCTAGAAAGAGAGGTGGGAGAAGTAACAGATTCAACTAATGCCTATGTCATGTCATGAATGTCTCAGAAAAAGTTATTGGAATGATCAAACAACAACTGATGAATATAAATCGAAGAAAGAGCTACTGATCCGGAATGGCGATGAAACTTTTTTCTTTATTCATTCACGGGATGAGGGCATCACTAGCTAGGCTGCATTTATTGCCCAGTTAGGAGCCCATCTCATTGCTGTGGGCCTGGAGTTGCATGTAGGCCAGACCAGGTAAGGTTGGAAGTTTACCTACCTAAAGAACATTGGTGAACTAGATGGATTTTTCCTGACAGCCGACAAGGGATTCTCTGTCATCATTTAGATTTTTATTTCCAGATATTTATTGAATTCAAATTCCACCATCTGTCACAGTGGGAATCGAACATTATCTGGGTTTCTGGATTCACAGTCCAATGATAGTAGTGGTATTATTGCCTAACGGTCAGTGTTGGATACAGAAAGGTATGGAAACATTTTGAACAGGGCAAACTAAAATTGATTATAGATAGTTGGTAACTGACTTAGGAGGAGAAACTAAAAGAGGATAATTTATTCTCTTTTGAAAATGGTTTAAAGAGAAGGTAGTTCAGTTTCATAAAATGCAAGTACAGGGTAAAAAGTGGGAATGAGATGTAGAGGGATCATTCTTTTCAGTGTCATGTTCCTGTTGACTTCACATTCCACGCACCAATTCTCGGTCAGCAAATTGGTGAATAGTTTTATTATAGCCCTTCGAGGTTTATGAAAGTGCACCACAGTTGGTTTCCCTTTTAATTTTCCATTATTCTTCCTGTTAATTTTCTACCGGGACTCCCTCTTTCTCTGCACTTCCTTTGACAGCTCAGCCAAAATCAGTCAGTCAATCGTTCTCTCTTCTGTCCCAAATTGGATGCAACTAATATCGTAAGTGATTCTGTCTCTCTTGAAGTGCACTAATTTGTGGCAGTTATGGATTTCAGCCAAATGATATGCAGCTCAAGAGACTGTCTGTCTCATTTGAGACAATTTCCAAATTAATACTGTGGACAGATGTCTGCATTCTCTGATTGTAAATGAAAACTACATTGAAGATATTCTAATTAGCAATGCGCAACACATTTAATTATTAATTTAATCATATTCTGGGTTAATCCTTTGTGCTGAGCACTAAGTCTCAACCCATCAGTGCACTTCCAGCAGTTCATTCGCTTGTTGAGAATTTAAATTTCCAGCCTCTCTCTCCAAAGAATTTGCTGATCTCCTGCAGCATTTTCAAGAAGGTTCAGGAATCACATTAGGTAAGTGTAATCAGCAAAGATCTGAATCAATAGGATCAGAGAGCTTGGGCAAGAAGGCCCCTGTCATGTCATCGAGTCAGCCACTTCAATTCAGCGATAGTGGGTAGAAATTCACGTTCTTCAGTTTGGCAAATTAGAAGCTTGGTTTTTGGTTTTTGGGGGATGGGAGAGGGGTAAAGTTTTGAGTCAACCTTGCGGCTGTGGGCCTGGAGACACAAGTTGGCCACATCATCATGATCCCAAATAAACAAAGTAAATTCAAAATGAGCAATAATTTTTTTCTAATATTCAGATTTTAATAAAATCTTTGCTACTGTTGCAGTCTCATGTGGAAACTTAGTTGCGTAATACTTTACATATTCAACCAAGTGCATAGAATAAATTCTGATGTAATTTCAGGTTAGGACATGCTTCGTTTTTAAGAAGATATATTCACTCTTGGGATGTGGGCATTGCTGGCTGGCCTAGGTGGCCTTGAAAAAGTGAGTGGTGAGCTGTATTTTTGAACTGCTGCAGTCTACATGCCGTAGCTAGACCCACAATGATCTAAGGAAGGGAATTCTAGAATTTTGACCCAGTGACGGTAAAGGAAAAACAATATATTTCCAAGTCAGGACGGTGAGGATCTTTGCAGAGCAGTCATGTTCCCAAGTATCTGCTGCCCTTGTTCTTCAAGATGGAAGTGCTTGTTGTTTGTCTGAGGATCTTTTGGATTTCTGCATTGGATCAAACGTGCAGGCTATTACATGTGCCACTGAAAATCTTATGTTATTGTTGAGCCCAAAAGATCAATCCACAACAAATTATACAACCGGTTGAGAGATCTCGGTTGCTTTGCAAAACTCTTGTATGCTCTCTGCCCTAATACTTGTGACCTTTCCTGTTCCATGCGCGATGAGTAAAAAGCTCATCAATTGGAAGTAAGTTTTAACTACCTAATACCATACCTGTAACTTCAGAATAAAAGCATAAACAAAGAGTTGGTGACTGGGCAGATAAACCAGAGATATGACTTCCAAAAGTTTGTCATTACTGGCTCTTTAACATATTGTATATGGAAAGAACGTGTGTGTAAACAAAAGATGAGGATAAATTCAGGTTCTGCTGCAGTAACCTCTGCAGTGAATATCCTGCTTGTACCCACTTTCAAGACTTGAGTACAAAGGTTTTGAGCCCATTAAATGAGGTGTTTGAGATTCTTCATTGTAATTGGCCACCACGTTGTGATTGTTGACAGTGTCATTGAAAATGCTAGGCACAGAGAAGGGAGCTTTCCTATTTATATTCTATTACTTGTTCTTTGAGCTGATGCTCCTCTGCATTACTGAGGAAATGGTGAAGTGCCAGAGATGTGATATTTTGGGTGAACGCTTCAGTTGAGTCCCTGCCTGCTGCTTCAGGTAGATACAAAAAAACCCAAGTGAAGAGCAGGGGCAGTTATCCTGGCAACTTGGTCAGTGTCTTCTCCTTAATCCATACTGCTGATACCAAAAATCTGGTTATTACTGCATTGTTGTTTGTTGGAACTTGCTGTAAATGACCTGCCATGTCACCAACATTGTAGCAGTGAACACACTGAAAAGTGCTTTTATTTATTTGCATTTGGAAAAGAATGGACTTAGTGGGATTGTTGGGTGGCTTTATCTGGGGTTGTCTTGTCTCAAACTTGATTGAGGTTTTTGAGAAGAGATGATGATGATTGAGTATAGAGAAAAGGGTGTTGTGTACATGGACTTTACTAAAGCATTTGACATGGTCCCTCATGGTAGGTTGATCCAGAATATTGAGGCACATGTTCCACAGCGAGTTAGTAAGTTGGAGACAAAATTAGCTTGGCCATAGAAGACTGAGGATAATTATGGAGAGGTGCTTTTCTCACTGGAGCTCTGTGGCCACTAGTGTTCTTAAAGAAAGTGTTGGGACCTTCATTATTTTGAATGTATATGTGAATGATTTGGACGAAAATGTCGGTGGTCTGATTGGTAAGTTTGCAGGTGACACCAAAGTTAGTAGAGTTGTGAATAGTGAGGAAGTTTCAGGGGAGGCAATGGCCTTGTGGTATTATTGCTGGACTATTAATCCAGAGACTCAGATAATGTTCTGCGGGCCCAGGTTCTCATCCCACCACGGTAGATGGTGGAATTTGAATTCAGTAAATATCTGGAGTTGATAATCTAATGATGACCGTGAGCCCATTGTCAATTGTCAGAAAAACCCATTTGGTTCACTGATGCCCTTTAGGAAAGGAAACTCCTGTCTTTATCTGGTCTGGCCTACATGTGACTGCAGACCCACAGTAACGTGGTTGACTCTCAACTGCCCTCTAGGCAGTTGGGGACGGGCAATAAATGCTGCCGAGCTAGTGACGCCCTCATTCGATTAACGGACAAAGGATATTTATTCCTTTATTCATTAAAGGATACCGATCTGTTGGAAAGTTGGGCCGAGAAATGGCAGATGGTGTTTAATCCAGACAAGTGAAAGGAAATGCATTTTGGAGATCAAATGCAAGAAGTAAATAGCAGGACTCTTACGAGGATTAATATGCAGAGGGTTCTTTGGGTGCAGGTCCACAGCTCCCTGAAAGTGGATAGAGTGGTAAAGAAGCGTATAGCTTGTTTGCGCTCATTGAAAAGGTCAGTGTATAAAAGTTGGCAAGTCATGTTGCGGCTGTGTAAAACTCCACATTTAGAGTATTGTGTACAGTTATGGTCGCCACACGCTGTAGGACGCATGTGGAGGGTGCAAAGGAGGTTTACTAGGATGTTGCCTGGATTGGAGTGTATTAGCTATGAGGAGAGATTGGACAAATTTGTATAATTTTCGCTGAAACGTCAGAGGCTGAGGGGTAACTTGATAGAAGTGTATAAAATTATGAGGCATTGATAGGGTGGAAAGGTCAGAA
The DNA here is from genome assembly GCF_030684315.1 of Stegostoma tigrinum. Classification (NCBI taxonomy): domain Eukaryota; kingdom Metazoa; phylum Chordata; class Chondrichthyes; order Orectolobiformes; family Stegostomatidae; genus Stegostoma; species Stegostoma tigrinum. The sequence goes on from NC_081354.1 coordinate 158,570,313, forward strand.
ACTGGGGCCATAGGTTTAAGGTGAGAGGAAGTAAGTTTAAAGGAGATGTGTGGGACATGTTTTTTTTACACAGAAGTTTACAGGTGCCTGGAATGTGCTGCCAGGGCATGTGGTAGACACAGATGGTAAGAACTGCTGATGTTGGAGTCAGAGATCACATGGAACTGGAGGAACACAGCAGACCAGGCAGCACAGGAGTAGGAAGGGTCCCAACCTAAACGTCACCTTTCCTACTCCTGTTATGCTGCCTGGCCTGCTGTGTTCCTCCAGCTCCACTCTGTTATCTCTATTTATAAGTGGTAAACTCTGATGCTTTAGTGACATTTTAAGAGGTATTTAGACAGACACATGTACAAGCAGGAAACAGAATAGGACTATGTGCAGGCAGATGGGTTTAGTTTAGAATGGCATCTTGGTTGGCATAGACATGATGGCCCAAAGGGCCTGTTCCTGTGTTCTACTATTCTGTGTACTTCATGAGCTGTAAAGCCAAGAAATCTGGGACATCTTATGGCCATAAAATTTAACTTGCAAATGCAAGTCTTCCTCTGAGTTATGAAGAGGGAAGAAATATTTTATTGATGTCTGTAACTGGAAATTTAAATGGTATTGATGCATAAATATTGACAGATTGAATGTAATTTTTGTCACTGCCAATTAACTGCCTGATGCAGATTGCTATTTATTTCACAATTTTATCCATTATCGAATCCAAGGTAGAGTATTGGCTCTCCACTTTGGCATGGAGTCAGATGCAATATTCAACCCACTTGCACCTCCAGTTTGAAATTTTCTCCCTTGTGTTTAGATCAATTAATAGGTTTGTCCCCCTCTATCACTTCTCTCTCATCCAACCCAACAACTGTACAAAAACAATGGCTGGGATCTTTGGAAGAAGCAATTGTTACAGGATTGCCACTCCAGTCAGAAATTCCTCTGACTCGACATTGCACCATAGTTCTTCTGGGCTTTTCCAAGTCTGGCTGTTCCAGAAATACGGAGCGCTTTGTCTTTCAGTGAACACTGAGTGGGAGCAAAGTCAGGGGAAACATATGGACCCTCTCCATGTGCTCACCAGCACCATGTGTTTCCTCACCCCACCCAATATGGCAGTAGCTGTTGTGTGGTAAGCATAAGTGACCAGTCTTTGAATGTGAATGAATAGTAAGTGTAAGAATGAATGGATGGATGGTGAGTTAAGTACATAGGTTGGCTGTGTGGCAGCCTTCTTTGATCGGATGAGTAGTCAGGTTCCTTGGTTTGAGTTAGGGCAGTAGTTAAGCTGGTGAAGTGAGGTCACGGTTAGGGCAGAGTGGTTTGCTGTGGTTGGGGTTTGCAGTTGGGTTACATCTGTGGGAAATAGTAAAGTCAAAGAGGAAGGAGGATATGTGTTTGTCTGAACCTTGAGTGCATTTGGCCAAGGGGTAGTTGGATGCTCACAGACTAGTTGGATTTGGTCATTAGCTTTGTCACGTGGTGGCGGTTAGTCCTGTTGGGTCAGATTGCTGAGTTATATGAGTGGAATGGGACTGTTCTAGTTATGTTGACTGTGAGTTGTGCATGGTGGAAGTGTAGTAGGTTCTGGTCAATGGGATAGGCAGGTGGAGCAGGGGTCTTGGTTGTGTTGTTGGTGTAGGGGTGTTAATGGTCATGTAGTAGCTGTGTCTGGGGTGGGGGAATTGTCAGGTGATGTGGAAGCAGTCAGGTAGTTGGGGAAGAGTGTTCAGGTTGGGAATGTAATCTTGATATCAGGGGTAATTGGGTGGTCGGGGGTGTGGGGTTGGTGGCCCTTGACGGTTGAGGTATGAGGAGATTAGGTCCAGAGAATAGTTTGCTTTCTGTATTGCCAGATTTGTTAATCCTCCTGTCTTTTTTTTCTGTGAGGAGTTGGCTCAGCAAGAGTGTAACTACTTCTGAGGAAGGGTCACCAGAACCGAAACATTAACTCTGTTTTCTCCTCCACAGATGCTGCCAGATCTTCTGAGCTTTTCCAGCAACTTTGTTTTTGTTGTTGAGAGTGAAACCACACATTGTTCTTCCTCTGATGAATTGAAGAAAATTAATATTTGATATGCTTGAATCTCAAAAGATCAGCTTGTAATCTTGGGTTACATCGTAGTTTTGAACTCCTGTTTGCCCCACAATTGTGTTGGCTGTGCGGGAAATATACTGCATTGTTCTCCAGGGGTCCCAATTCACATCCCTGCCATATAATGGCATGGATATGAATATATAGAGCATGTATTCAAAAATAACACCAACATTTGGAAGGTAGTAAACACTGAGACGTGTAACAACAGGAGCAACACAGACTCATTAAACAAGCAGACATGTGAAGGATGCAATCTAAAGCCGTGAAGTGATAAAATTTGATGAGAAGAATTAGAAACTGCAATTTTTTTTTAAATGTCTAATTCTGAAGAGGATTTAGAGACAGATCGCTGGGTGTGAACACGGAAGCCTTGGTACACAGCAAAAATAATGACCTTTTTTTGGGGGGGCGCGAAAAGAAACAAAGTCCATGTCTTTATAGACAGTAGCCTTTGGCTGAGTCTCCACTCCCAAAGATCTGTGCCTTGAGGTTTAAATATGCTTATTCTCACCAGCAGCATAACACCTTTTCCCACCATTGAACCCCCAATACCTCCCTACATTCAGATCCCACTGCCCCTAATGTCATGACCTCTTGGTTAGCCTAATGGAAATGTCTGCTATCAGGCTCACCACCATTTTCTCAAGGGTACATGAGAATTGGGTGATAACTTTTGGCCTTGCCATTGACCTTCACATTCCAATGACAAATATAAGCAAATGCTTCTGTCCTGAGGCCAGGCTTTCTGCTCGAAAGGCTGCTTGCCAGCAGAGCAGATGGTCTTGGTGCAGGGACTCCAGAGAGATAGAAAATTCCATTGCTCCATAAATAAATTCGGCATAACATTCGGGGAACCCACTTCATAATAGCTTTGTCCCACTCCTCCAGTATGCATAAATTTACTGCCAGTTAGAAATTCATGCTGTGGAGGTTTTGCTAAGCTAACGATTGGGTTTGTTCACCCTGGATCGGGATGGTGATCAAAATCATGAATGGCTTAAGTAGAAAACATAGGGGAAAAGCGATCCATTGGGTGTCCAGTATTGACTCGAGTCACGTGTTAGCCAGACCAAGCAATGATGACGAGGCAAATTTCTTCCCCACAGGAGATTAGTGAACCAAATGTCGATTTAAGATGATTGACAATGGTTACCATTAGGTAAGCTTTTAATCACAGATATGTATTAAATTTGAATTTTCCAATTTACCATGGTGGAATTTAGAACATAGAACATTACAGCACAGTACAGGCCCTTCGGCCCTCGATGTTGTGCCGACCTGTCATACCGATCTCAAGCCCATCTAACCTGCACTATTCCATGTACGTCCATATGCTTGTCCAATGACGACTTAAATGTACCTAAAGTTGGCGAATCTACTACCGTTGCCGGCAAAGCGTTCCATTCCCTTTCTACTCTCTGAGTAAAGAAACTACCTCTGACATCTGTCCTATATCCTTCACCCCTCAATTTAAAGCTATGCCCCCTCGTGCTCCCTGTCACCATCCTAGGAAAAAGGCTCTCCCTATCCACCCTATCTAACCCTCTGATTATTTTATATGTTTGAATTAAGTCACCTCTCAACCTTCTTCTCTCTCATGAAAACAACCTCAAGTCCCTCAGCCTTTCCTCGTAAGACCTTCCCTCCATACCAGGCAACATCCGAGTAAATCTCCTCTGAACCCTTTCCAAAGCTTCCACATCCTACTTATAATGTGGTGACCAGAACTGTACACAATACTCCAAGTGCGGCCGCACCAGAGTTTTGTACAGCTGCAGCATAACCTCTTGGTTCTGGAACTCGATCCCTCTATTAATAAAAGCTAAAACACTGTATGCCTTCTTAACAGCCCTGTCAACCGGGGTGGCAACTTTCAAGGATCTGTGTACATGGACACCGAGATCTCTCTGCTCATCTACACTACTAAGAATCTTACCATTAGCCCAGTACTTTGCATTCTGGTTACTCCTACCAAAGTGCATCACTTCACACTTGTCTGCATTAAACTCCATTTGCCACCTCTCAGCCCAGCTCTGCAGCTTACCTATGTCTCTCTGCAACCTACAGCATCCTTCATCACTCCACAACTCCACCGACCTTAGTGTCGTCCGCAAATTTACTAATTCCATATTCACAGAAGATTAGACTGGGGCTCTGGATCACCAGTCCAGTGATACTACTGCATCACCATTTCCCCATATGAGCAAACATGTTATGTGCAAATTGGTTGTTATGATCTGCAAAACACCGTCACCTGGACCCGAAACATTAACTTTTGATTTTTCTTTTCTTCCCAGATGCTGCTAGACCTGCTGAGCTTTTCCAGCAACTTTGTTTCTTTCCTGATTTACAGCATCTGCAATTCTTTCGGTTTTTACTGTCACAAGGGTGGTGAGTGGGTAGAATAATGCATTTCCAAAAGAAATTGGAGGGAATACTTGAGCAATTTTGAGCGCTTTGGATAGAACTAGGACTAGGCTGGATTAATTGATAACTGTTTGAAAGCTGGCAAAATACTTTGTACCATTATATTTTGTGCTTCAGTGTTCAACAGTTGCAGTGAGAATATGGATGTGGCGGGCATTAAACAGGTTTAGATGCAAATTATTTGTGTAGATTTAAGATTAATTGTTTTAACTGAGTAGTGTGAATCCACCTCAGCAAAGAATAACACCAGTTTCAGTACAAAAAGAGCAATGCTGTGACGTAACAACGAATATAATATGGGGAAGGGTAGGGGAAGACAGTGATTGCTTTTGTAGGGGAAGGCCAAAGGTTAATGTTGACGCATTGACACACCAGCCTGCTGTGGGATGATTCACTGTCCATTCCCAAATCTATCTTTTTTATTTAGGTGTATAGTTAGTGTTTTAATTACAAATTCTGATCTTTGGTAATTAATCAAAATTCATCAAAAACGGGTATCTAAATAAAAATGAAGTATGTAATCTTGATTGCAGTAAAACCATGCAATCTATGGATAGACTGCAATTTTCTTGAACAAATTAACTGAGATGGGTAACCATGTAATTTCTGTAGAATGTCAGAATGCTAATTTTCATATTGAATCATTTGTAAAATTGTATTAAAAGATCCCATCTCTCAAGACTTTTAATTCCATTTTAAGCATGCGGACTAATTAAGATGACTTTATTTTCTAGCAGTAAATTCTTACCTTGATGAAGTAATGACTGCAGCATTGCAACTTTATCTTCCAGAATTGAACAACAGTTTACACTGCTAACCCATTCATCTGTAATTATAAGTAACTGGAATTTTGTTGTTTTCTCAGGCAGCGCAGAAGACTATTTTTATGCCACACAGGGCGGTAACACAGAAATAGACGGAGTTAATGATGCTGAGGATTTTGAGAAGACATGGAATGCTTTCACATTACTTGGTGAGGTCAAAGTCTCGGATTTCAAAGATAAATTCAAATCCATTATGTATTTAGGAGTCTTGCATTCTCTAAAGTGGTGTCACTTTGAAAGTGTGTGTCGAAGGTTGGTACATAACAACTGACCCTAGTATTCTTAGGCTGACAAGAAAATATCTGGTGGAATTTCCACTCATAATTGCTGTCATAGGAGTCCTATTCATGCAAGCCCTTGTCTGACATTAACTCCATAATGGCTGCTCAAGGGAGGGTTTCTGATATCGAGGAACCAGACAAATGAAAATAGGAACATCTCCCCTTAACATTCAATTACATTATCTTGTGAAATTCCCCAATCTCAACATCCTGGCATTACTATTGATCAGAAACTGAACCAAACTAAGTGTGTAAGTACTGTGTGGGTACTAGACCTAGTCAGAGGCTGAGAATTCTGTAGTGAGTAACTCCTCTCCTATCTCAAAGCCTGTTCACAATCACCTAGCTATATGTCAGGATTGATGTGCAGTCCCATTTGGCCTACTCCTGCTCCTTAGTCAGGTGTTCTGAAGTAGAACATAGAACATTACAGCACAGTACAGGCCCTTCGGCCCTCTATGTTGTGCCGACCTGTCATACCCATCTGAAGCCCATCTAACCTACACTAATCCGTGTACATCCATATGCTTGTCCAATGACGACTTAAATGTGCCTAAAGTTGGTGAATCCACTACCGTTGCAGGCAAAGCATTCCATTCCCTTACTACTCTCTGAGTAAAGAAACTACCTCTGACATCTGTCCTATATCTTTCACCCCTCAATTTAAAGCTATGCTCCCTCGTGCTCGCCATCACCATCCTGGGAAGAAGGCTCTCTCAATCCACCCTATCTAACCCTCTGATTATTTTATATGTTTGAATTAAGTCACCTCTCAACCTTCTTCCCTCTAACAAAAACAGCCTGAAGTCCCTTAGCCTTTCCTTGTAAGACCTTCCTTCCATACCAGGCAACATCCGAGTAAATCTCCTCTGCACCCTTTCCAAAGCTTCCACATCCTCCTTATTATGCGGTGACCAGAACTGTACGCAATACCCCAAGTGCGGCCGCACCAGAGTTTTGTACAGCTGCAGCATAACCTCATGGTTCCGGAACTCGATCCCTCTGTTAATAAAAACTAAAACACTGTATGCCTTCTTAACAGCCCTGTCAACCTGGTTGGCAACTTTCAAGGATCTGTGTACATGGACACCGAGATCTCTCTGCTCATCTACACTACTAAGAATCTTACCATTAGCCCTGTACTTTGCCTTCTGGTTACTCCTACCAAAGTGCATCACTTCACACTTGTCCACATTAAACTCCATTTGCCACCTCTCAGCCCAGCTCTGCAGCTAATACTCGTTTACCTGGATTGGTGCAGCTCCAACAATGCTTGAAGCTTGAAACATGAACCATCCAGGACATAGCACACCACTTAATTGGCGCGCCATCTACTATCTTCAAAACTGCTCCACAACATCAACAGTGTCTACCATTTAAAAGATGTAAACCACCGCAACAACGCTGACAGCATCTTCCGAATTCATGGCAGCAGTTGTGTAGAAACACCACTTTCTGCAACCTCTCTTCTAATCTTCTGGATTTTGAAGTAAGTCACAGTTTATTCATTGTTGGGTCAGAATTCTGGCGCTCACTTCCCAGCAGCACTGTAGGCGTACCAAGACCAGGACTGCAGCAGCTCGCCACTACCAACTCCAGTGAAATTAGGAATGGGCAATAAAAATGCTGGCTCAGCCAGTGGCACCAACATCCCATTTAAAAAAAGTAATAACAATTTATTTCCTCCTTCCCCCTCCTTTTAATTTTTTTTCTAAGTTATAAGATTTGTCTCTTGTAGTTGCGTTTAAACATCTGTATGCATTTGGAATTGCCTGTGAAAATATCACTTATGAACAAAGTGGCCACCATTCTTGCCTTTTCGTTTGACTTTAGTTGTAGTAGAAATGAAATAACACTGTTGTTGCTGATCTTTGTACATATCAGACTGGAGCTGGCAATGATGCATTTCTTTTCTTCAGGTGTAAAGGATGCACACCAGATGAACATTTACAGAGTAATTGCTTCAATTCTGCACCTCGGAAATGTTGAAATAGTGTCAGAAAGAGATGTCGACACTTGTGGTATTGCTGTAAGTCTCATGCAGAGCATTTACTGTAAATAAAACCCACTCTGTTAATTTGGTTTGCAGCTGTGCAACAGACATTAATATTTCATGTGTAAATCTAACAGTGAACAGAAAGGCTTTGTGGCATAATTGTGATCTACTCTCAGGAGCAAATAATGTGCAATGAGACCAAGTTTCACTCACTTACATTCCCCAAAGCCTGAACTTTTACAAGCACTGAACTAAATGTCAAAATTTTCCCCGTTGTCACATTGTTTTGGAGATGCATGTAGAGGGGAAGAGGCAGTCAATGTGTGGAGTACAACGGTGGGTTCTATTTACTTTTTTTGGGTTTTAAAGTAATGAGCACCTGCCTTTACATTGGGGATGAAGGTGCTTTGTATGTGGGATGAACTGCCTGAGGAAGTGGTAGATGCTGATACAGTTAGAACATTTAAAAAAAAACATTTGAACAGGTACATAAGAGGCAAATGTTTGGAGGATATGGGCCAAACACAGACAAATGGGACTCGTTTAATGTGGGGAAACCTGGTTGGAATGGACTGAAGGATCTGTTTCTGTGCTGTATGACTCTCTGACAGGAATCAAGCCTCAAAGATTATGATCATTACCTTAAATATGTAAGGATTTGAAGAAGTCAAGTGGCTTTTAGCATTCAGTCAGAGCTTTACAGCAGCCATTGCTGCCTCTGTGTCTCAAAACCTTGGCATGGAACTCAACATGTTGGGAAGCCTTTCATTAGGTTACAGCTTTAAATTGTCTCCTTGCTGTGTGCCTTTTTCTCTTATAATGCAGGGTAAATTTAACAAAATGCAAGTATGCAATGGCTGCCTCAGCCTATTTAAATACAGCCAGTGGTTGAGAAATGTCCAACTGTGTGGCTAATTAGTTCTTTTAACCTGAAACCCCCTACTAAATATGATCATGTTTCAGTAGTTTGATGTATAAAGCCTTTGCAACATGGAAATATCACACTGTTAAATTGCAAGTTGACTCTTCACTGCATGGATATGTATGCAATGTTGTGAAAGAGTCGTTTTCATTTTGTCTGAGTGCGATGGAAGTGCTTATCACTTGCCTTCCCTATCAAGCTTGTTGTTGATACTTCCTGCCTTTGTCCGTGATAACTTGGATTCAGTACAAATAACCAAAAGCATCTCTTAGAAATATCATGTCATCTGTCACAGCGTTATGAAAAGACAAGTTGAAATGAAATTAATTGGTCTTGCCAACTTCCCCATGGGTTCCTGTCAAGTGTCTACCCTTGAAATGAACCGTGTTTTGAACATTTTCTGTCAAAGTACATCACCCAGGGGAATGAAAGTAGCTTTTGAAATGTGAACAATTTAACTATATGCATATTTGCAATCCAGACAGCAGTTCTGCAGACCACCTTTACTAGACAAATAGTGACCTCATATCATGGTGCTTGTCTTTGCACCTTTGCTTCGCCTGAACAACAAGCCATTTCTAAAGGAACCTATAAAATTCAGTTTAACTGTGATCTGTTCGGTCAATACCTTTTTTTCATTTACCACCTCAAATAGGTTTTATTTGTGCAACATTGTTGATATGGATCTTTTGAGATTGACATAAGTAATTTAATCAGCATTATTTTTCAAATGCTCTTTTTTGGTCTTCCACTCCACTCCTTTGTAGATTAAAATTGCACTTTGAGGTGAGTTTGGAATATTAAACAGGCTGTCTTTTTGAATAAGAATACATTAAGATGTACATCTCTGAACTGTATAATTGACCTGAAGTCAAATGATGCTGAATTTCTATTTTGGTTTTAGTTCAAATTCATTTGTGAGAAAATTTGTGATCAAAGTTTTAACCTAGGAATAAATGGTGCATAGATTTTTTTTAAGCCTTTGCATTTGATTGCAAACTCTGTACCTTTGTTCCAGCAGATAGCTCTCTTCAGTTATTTACAGCAAACTTGATGAATGTTTCTGGAAAATTGCCTAAGTGGTAAAATAAACATACAAAAGAATATTTGTACTAAATGTAGCAATATGTTTTTGTAAAGAGATTTTAAAAAAAAGTGAGGATGATTTGATATGCAAGATAATTTTGAGTGCAAAAATTTATTTGGGAGTAAGAACGGGAAAGAATCTGAGTTGTTACAACATAGAAAGAGCCCATTCAGCCCATCTGGTCTGCACCAGCTTTCCATCTGAGCATCTAACCCAGTGTCGTTTACTTGCTTCCTTCCTCAGTCTGCACATTCATCCTTTTTCAAAATGAAATTCATAGCCAACGGAAAACTGTTGGAGAGCATGTGTGAGCAGAGTGAATTGTGGATTCAGATAATTCCTTAAATGTATGAGTGAACCATGCAAATATAAACATTTGCAGAACAATCCTTTTCATATATAATGCTAGTCTCTGCACTAGATGCATTCAAAACTAAACTTATTGCTCCACTTTGACCTTGTATAATTCAGTATCTGGTTCTAATTCAAACGACAATGCAGTTTTCCTCCACAGTTGCCTTGGTCTTGACTGCATTCTGTGCTCTCCATTTGTGGCCTTGTCTGGGGGAGGCAATGGACTCGTAGTAATAACACTAGCCTATTAATCCAGAAACTTGGCTAATGTTCTGGGGGTCCTGGGTTCTAATGCCGCCATGGCAGATGGTAGAATTAGAATTCAGTAAAAGAAAATCTGGAATTGAGAATTTGCTGATGACCACAAAATCATTGCTGATTGACAGGAAAGACCCATCTGGCTCACTCACGTTCTTCAGGGAAGGACATTTGCCGTTCTCACCCGGTCTGGCCTACGTGTGACTCCAGAGCTACAGCAATAGGCGTGATTCCCAACTGCCCTCTGAAATGTCAGTCAGCTCAAGGTCAGCTAGGGACAGGCAATAAATGCCAGCAATGCCCATGTCTACCGGTGAATTTAAAAAAAACTTGTTTGCTTGGCTTTGATATCCCCGCGCTAAAGTAATTCAGTATCCTCAATGAGCATGATCAAATGAAGAAACTTTGAAAAGTACTGAAATGTAGATCTCAAGAATCATCAACATTAAGAGCTGGGAGGAGAAAGTAACAACTTGAAGAAAATTGGTATGCTTTTAAACTGTTCAATAGCACCTTGTGGTTTTCTGCTGATTAGCTAGAGACATTTTAGTGTTTTCCCTGATCGAGCTGCTTACTGAGTCTGATTCAATAACTTAGTTGTCACTAGAATCAATAGGCAGTGTCATTAAAGGCACAGTTGATGCACATATTGCAGCAATAACCTCTGTCAACAATTCCACTTTTATCTGTTTACGGGGGAGGTTCCTGATAATAGTGTTTTGTGCAGCGATCTTTGTTTTTTATTCACTTGTGGGACATGGGTGTTGCTGGCTGGCCAGTGTTTATTGCTGTCCCCTGTTGCCCTTGAGCTGCTGCCTTAAACTGCTACAGCCCACCTGCTGTGGGTTGACCCACAGTGTCATTAGGGAGGGAATTCCAGGATTTTGATCCCCTGACAGTCAGGGATCGTTGATGTATTTCCAAGTTAGGATGGTCAGTGGCTTTGAGGGGAACTTGGAAGTGGTGGTGTTCCCATTTATTTGCTGCCCTTCTAGATGGAAGTGTTTGTGAGTTTGGAAGGTGCTGTCTGAGAAACTTTGGTAAATCTCTGCAGTGTGTCTTGTGGATGGTACGCACTGCAGCAGCGGAGACCCGGTGGTGGAGGGAGAGGATGCTTGTGGGTGTATTCCAACCAAGCAGGCTACTTTTGTCCTGGATGCTGTCAAGCTTCTTAAGTATTGTTTGGGGCTGCACCCATCCAGGCAAGTGGGGTGTATTCCATCCCATTCCTGACTTGTACCTTGGAGATGGTGCACAGGCTTTGAGGAGTCAGGAAGTGAATTACTTGCCACGGTATTCCTAGCTTCGGACTTGCCCTTGGAGCCACTGTTTTTGCGTGGTGAATCCAGTTGAGTTTTTGACTAATGATAACCCCCCCAGGATGTTGATTGTGGAGGATTTAGTAATGGTAACACCATTGAATGTCAAGGGGTGGAGGTTAGATTGTCTGTTATTGGTGATAGTCATAGCCTGGCATTTGTGTGATGCGAATGTCACTTGCCACTTGTCAGCCCAAGCCTGGATATTGCCCAGATCTTGTTGAGTGTAAACGTGGATTGCTGCGATCTCTGAGTATTCATGAATGGTGCTGAACATTGTGCAATCGTCAGCAAGCATCCCCATTTCTGATCTTGTGATGGAGGGAAGGCCATTAATGAAGCAGCTGAAGATGGTCGGGCTGAGGACATTACCCTGAGGAACTCCTGCAGAGATGTCCTGGAGCTGAGATGACCGACCTCCAATAACCACAGCCGTTTTCCTGTGTGCCAGGTGTAACTCCAACCACTGGAGAGTTTGCCCCCAACATCCATTGATTCCCGTGTTGCTAGGGATCTGGTGACTGTCAAGTAGAATGTCAATTTTTTTTTAAGAGCCTGAAATTGTGTGAATGTTCCGTCCCAAAACACATTGCTTTTTTTTATTAGAATCCCTCCAGTGTGGAAACAGGCCCTTCGGCCCAACAAGTCCACACTGCCCCTCAGAGCATCCCACCCAGACTCATCCCCCTATAACCCACATAACCCTGAACATTACAGGCAATTTAGCATGGCCGATCCACCTAGATGCATGTCTTTGGACTGTGGGAGGAAACCGGAGCACCCGGAGGAAACCCACGCAGACACTGGAAGAATGTGCAAACTCCGCACAGACAGTCGCCTGAGGCTGGAATTGAACCTGGGTCCCTGGCGCTGAGAGGCTGCAGTGCTAACCACTGAGCCACTGTGACTTCTCATTTATTTCTTTACTTTTCTTATTTCTTCACAGGATATGGGCATTGATTGCAAGGTCAGCATTTCTTGGAATTGATTTCTTCTAATTTCCTCGAAGGAGGCCATTTTCTTGAATACAATCAAATATTTTCCTAGATGTTTGTCAGAGGGCAGTTTTGAATCAGCCATTATTTTCAGACAGTTACTGTTTTCATTGTTTTTGTGGAATGCAAGCATCAAAGCCAAGGACAGTAATTATTACCTTTCCCTAATTGCCCTTGACTTTCTCAGCCGTTTCAGAGGGCCGTTCGGTGTCAGCTATATTGCTGTGGGTCTGGGTTCACATGCAGTCAATTGTAAGGATGGCAGATTCTCTTCCCGAGAAGGCATTAATATGTAAAGTACAATGAGTGACAACATTCATTGATTGATAGGTTGACAACACTGCACGACTAGCTTTCAATTAAGATTGATAAGTCGCCAGGCCCGGACCAGATTTGTCCTCGGCTGCTTTGGGAAGCGAGAAATGCAATTGCTTCGCCACTTGCGAAGATCTTTGCATCCTCGCTCTCCACTGGAGTCGTACCTGAGGACTGGAGAGAGGCAAATGTAATTCCTCTCTTCAAGAAAGGAAATAGGGAAATCCCCGGCAATTATAGACCAGTAAGTCTCACGTCTGTCGTCTGCAAGGTGTTAGAAAGGATTCTGAGGGATAAGATTTATGACCGTCTGGAAGAGCATGGCTTGATCAAATACAGTCAACACGGCTTTGTGAGGGGTAGGTCATGCCTTACAAACCTTATCGAGTTTTTTGAGGATGTGACTAGAAAAGTTGATGAGGGTCAAGCTGTGGATGTGGTGTATATGGATTTCAGTAAGGCATTTGATAAGGTTCCTCATGGTAGGCTCATTCAGAAGGTCAGGAGGAATGGGATACAGGGGAACTTAGCTGCTTGGATACAGAATTGGCTGGCCAACAGAAGACAGCGAGTGGTAGTAGAAGGAAAATATTCTGCCTGGAAGTCAGTGGTGAGTGGGGTTCCACAGGGCTCTGTCCTTGGGCCTCTACTGTTTGTAATTTTTATTAATGACTTGGATGAGGGGATTGAAGGATGGGTCAGCAAGTTTGCAGACGACACCAAGGTCGGAGGTGTCGTTGACAGTGTAGAGGGCTGTTGTAGGCTGCAGCGGGACATTGACAGGATGCAGAGATGGGCTGAGAGGTGGCAGATGGAGTTCAACCTGGATAAATGCGAGGTGATGCATTTTGGAAGGTCGAATTTGAAAGCTGAGTACAGGATTAAGGATAGGATTCTTGGCAGCGTGGAGGAACAGAGGGATCTTGGTGTGCAGATACATAGATCCCTTAAAATGGCCACCCAAGTGGACAGGGTTGTTAAGAAAGCATATGGTGTTTTGGCTTTCATTAACAGGGGGATTGAGTTTAAGAGTCGTGAGATCTTGTTGCAGCTCTATAAAACTTTGGTTAGACCGCACTTGGAATACTGCGTCCAGTTCTGGGCGCCCTATTATAGGAAAGATGTGGATGCTTTGGAGAGGGTTCAGAGGAGGTTTACCAGGATGCTGCCTGGACTGGAGGGCTTATCTTATGAAGAGAGGTTGACTGAGCTCGGTCTCTTTTCATTGGAGAAAAGGAGGAGGAGAGGGGACCTAATTGAGGTATACAAGATAATGAGAGGCATAGATCGAGTTGATAGCCAGAGACTATTTGCCAGGGCAGAAATGGTTAGCACGAGGGGTCATAGTTTTAAGCTGGTTGGTGGAAAGTATCGAGGGGATGTCAGAGGCAGGTTCTTTACGCAGAGAGTTGTGAGAGCATGGAATGCGTTGCCAGCAGCAGTTGTGGAAGCAAGGTCATTGGGGTCATTTAAGAGACTGCTGGACATGTATATGGTCACAGAAATTTGAGGGTGCATACATGAGGATCAATGGTCGGCACAACATTGTGGGCTGAAGGGCCTGTTCTGTGCTGTACTGTTCTATGTTCTATGTTCTATGTTCTAATTTCAGATTTTATTAATCAAACTCAAATTCCATGATTTACCGCAGTAGGATTTTAAACTTGTGTTCTCCGATGAATAGACTAGGCCTTTGGAATACAAGTTCAGCAACATTACCACTACACCATTATCTCTCGATATATTGCCGACATAAACGCTGGACAGTATAAAGATAGCAGATTTCCTTTCCTAAAGGGCAAGAATGAACCAGTTGGTTTGTGATCACCATTATTGAGAGCATTTAATTCAAGGCTTATTTAATTAACTTGACTTTAAATTTCTTATTTGCTGTTGTGAGATTTGTATGTTAGTAGATTTAATATTTAGGTCATAACTTCAAGCCAATTTCAGACCTGTCCAGCAATCTAACAATGCTGCTGATACCAGTATCTCACTGTCATTGTACCTCATACTGGATTGCAGTAATGCTGCTGTTCATTTCCTATAAGTGACCCCTGCACACTGAGTCAATTTTTAATAATTTTATTAACCAGCTAAATTATTTTGATTGAATCTTATTTAACTCCAAAATCACCCATTTAAAGCAGAGCATCAGCAAACTATGAACCCTTAAGAGCCAGATGGCCATTCATTACCCAAGTTTACTTGGGAATAATGAAGACTTGCTATGGGATAGCGGAGATCTACTGATGGTGATGGAACTATAGCTCAACTTATGACTAATGTGGTACTGCCTTCAGTGGGGGCTAGGATTTTTTGAATCATCCACTGGACGAGCAGGTTGCTGACTGGGCCAGCATTTATTACTCATCCCAATTGCCCTTTAGAAAGTGATGGTCAGCTGCCTTCCTGAACACTGCAGTCTGGTTGGTGTAGGCGGATCTGCTGACGAGAAAGATCAAGGAATAAAAATAGAGAAGCGTTCTTTCCTGCAACAGCAGCCCCTCTCCAGTGAAGCCACAACCACCATACTCAACTTAATCAGAGATTAAGCCTTTATAGATGTTAATAAAACCTCTGCTGAAATCTTACTCCGACTAATTCAATACAGCTAACATAAATTGTAGCAAGTTCATTCAGGACAGTTTAGGTTCTACACGTGTCTTAATTTGAAAAGATTCTACATGGATCAAGATTTTAATTAATGCCACAGAAAGTATAATTTGTTGGTGAACCTGTGCCGAGCCTCCTTATTCACAGAGCAATCCAATTTGTATAAGCAGCAGCAAGCATTTTATATATTGTGCACAAGATTTAGCTGTAGCTCAGTTATATCCAGCTTCGGATTGTGGTACAGAACAGCGAAAACCTAATTGCAAGTACTTTACATGAGAATTTTTAAAGCTATTTACATGCTCTCCTTGTGATTAGAAGTAAATTGCTGCTGTATCGATATTCTATGTTCAGTATTTATCTAGACTTTCTACACAATTATCTTCAAATGCGACTTTTCTATTTATCAAGCAGCTAGAAAGCTTCTCATGTGAAAATGATGTTGGCATCACAGGTTTGCTGTTTGACTACAGCCAAATTGCCTCTGCTGTGCTCTAACAAAGGCTCACTGTACCTTTTAAAGGCCTATTTCTGCTCCAGAATGGCATTTCTCCATTTGACACCCCAACAACTCTGTAGCTTCCCTGCACCATTTTCTTAATTACTACTGTGGCTCTTCCTCTTTAATGTGGAGAGTGCTCGTCCAATATATTGGCCCTCTGAATGGGCTTGCATCCTCTGGAGGTTACCTCCAAGTTGGCCATCTCCTGGAAGATTACATTGGTGGGCGCACCACCAGCTTCTGGGGTTGGGTGGGGTTGTTGCCCATTGTTAGTGGTCAATTTCAGGGTTCTGACAAAATCCAGTTGAGTTTAACTTGCCGATATAGTTAAATTGTGGCACCAGGAACTTAACATAGAAAATTACAGTACAGTACAGGCCCTTCGGCCCTCGATGTTGTGCCGACCTGTCATACCGATCTCGAGCCCATCTACACTATTCCATGTACGCCCATATGCTTATCCAATGATGACTTAAATGTACCTAAAGTTGGCGAATCTACTACCATTGCAGGCAAAGCATTCCATTCCCTTACTACTCTCTGAGTAAAGAAACTACCTTTGACATCTGTCCTATATCCTTCACCCCTCAATTTAAAGCTATGCCCCCTCATGCTTGCCGTCACCATCCTGGGAAAAAGGCTCTCCCTATCCACCCTATCTAACCCTCTGATTATTTTATATGTTTCAATTAAGTCACCTCTCAACCACCTTCTCTCTAATGAAAACAGCCTCAAGTCCCTCAGCCTTTCCTTGTAAGACCTTCCCTCCATACCAGGCAACATCGGAGTAAATCTCCTCTGCACCCTTTCCAAAGCTTCCACATCCTTCTTATAATGCGGTGACCAGAACTGTACACAATACTCCAAGTGCGGCCGCACCAGAGTTTTGTACAGCCTCACCATAACCCCTTGGTTCCGGAACTCGATCCCTCTATTAATAAAAGCTAAAACACTATATGTCTTCTTAACAGCCCTGTCAACCTGGGTGACAACTTTCAAGGATCTGTGTACATGGACACCGAGATCTCTCTGCTCATCTACACTACTAAGAATCTTACCATTAGCCCTGTACTTTGCCTTCTGGTTACTCCTACCAAAGTGCATCACCTCACACTTGTCTGCATTAAACCCCATTTGCCACCTCTCAGCCCAGCTCTGCAGCTTATCTATGTCTCTCTGCAACCTACAGCATCCTTCGTCACTATCCACAAACCACCGCCCTTAGTGTCGTCCGCAAATTTACTAACCCATCCTTCTAAGCCCTTATCCAGGTCATTTATCAAAATGACAAACAGCAGTGGACCCAACACCGACCCTTGCGGTACACCACTAGTAACTGGTCTCCAGGATGAACATTTCCCATCAACTACCACCCTCTGTCGTCTTTCAGCAAGCCAATTTTCGATCCAAACTGCTATATCTCCCACAATTCCATTCCTCTGCTTTTTGTACAATAGCCTATTGTGGGGAACCTTATTGAACGCCTTGCTGCTTTGGCCTGTTTCCCACAAATGGAAGTAATAACTTGTAGGATTATTTTTATTTTGTGAAAATGATCATGATTGGTGTGTTTGTGTGTGAGAGAGAGAGAGAGAGTAGATTCCATGCCAGTTCTGGGCCCCACACACAGAGGGAAATCAGGCAGGATGCAAAATAGCCAAACAATCCACTACAAAAATCCATTCTATGCATCGGCTGATACATCCAACTTCAGCCTATTGTTCCATTTTTATTTTAGTTACCTATAGGTCACAAATGACCACAGGCATCACTCTCATCAGAGAGAGGGACAATTGTTTGTACAGTAATTGGCTGAAGGAGCACCACTCCACACGGGGCTAAATGAGACAGGCCTCCTTAAACTGCCAGACTCGGTACATGTGAACGAACCCATGCCATGATATCCTTCAGTATGAAACTAACCAAATAAAAATCCGAGCTTTACTTAGTAACCACCTGATATGCAACCACTATTTTACTGAGTTGAGGGATTTGGATAAGTTGGCTGGATGGAAAGCAATTGTGTTATGTTTTCAATGCATTACTTGTTAATTTGTCTGCTTTCAGAAAAACGATGAGCACTTGAACTATTTCTGTGATCTGCTGGGAATAGAGCACGATCAAATGGAGCACTGGCTGTGTCACCGCAAGCTTGTCACGACCTCGGAGACTTATGTCAAAACTATGTCCAAGCAGCATGCCATCAATGCCAGAAATGCCCTGGCCAAGCACATCTACGCCCAACTCTTCAACTGGATTGTGGAACACATCAACAAAGCGCTGTACACAACCAGCAAACAGCATTCATTCATTGGAGTATTGGATATTTACGGGTACAAAATGGAGTGTGGTTAACACAACATTGAACAATGTATAGCTATAGCTGCATTTTTCAAACTGTGACCCTTAGTACCGTTTGATCTAGTAAGCAGCAAATGTGGCAAGACACTTTTTCAAGAAAAAAAGAAACTGATCACATTATTGATACATATCAAAGTGAGGGACACTAGATTAGGAGTGGAAAACATCCTCATTTTGGGTATTCAATCAAATGCTCCAAGGTAAAGGTATAGAATGGTTAGTTGCAGAAGTTGCTTTGCCCTTAGTGTGCCCAGGCCCAACTTCCGAGAACAGCATCTGCTGCACCTGGCCACAATTATTAGTTCTCACAACAGCCGCATGGAATAACACTTTGAATTTGGTTCCACTTTTCTGTTTCAAGTCTTTTGACCATTAAAACCAGATTGAGATTGTTGAAAACCCACTTTATGTAGATTATTTAAACAGAGGAACTTTCGTTCCATCAGTTGTAACCACAAACAACCTCTTATTCCTGTGACTGAGAGGACTGCCTAGCTATGACATTGTCAACATAATTATCTTCCTTCCTGTCATTGTCAAGAATCGCTTAAATAGTCATACTTGACAAGTGCTCATTTACAGCAAACAGCATTGAGGATTTGCCTGATTTTGTTTACTCCCATATTTATTGTGACATGCTGAGGTACCATGACTGACAGACACTGAGACATATTCCGAGATCTGTCTGGTGTCAGTGCATACGATATATGAAACTATGGGCATTCCTGGTGTGTAGGCTTAATAATAGTGAGTTGGAACATTGTCTGCCCAAAACATTTGATGTTTAACACCCTGAGATTTGGTATTGATTTTGTGGGCAATCAAAGTCTCAACACTAGCTTCAGTGGTTTCTTTCAGCGCACCATGTTGGAATTCCACATTGCAATTTTGAATGATGACTGTTGGTTTATCAAGATGTTTGCTTTCAGGATGCTAGAGCTATTAACAGTGACGTAAACTGTGCTTAAAGTAATGAAATGGCAATGCGATATGTCATTAATGATGTTCACATTGTCCAGCATCTTTGGGCATGAAAGAGATCTCCTGTCTATTATGGATTACCACAAATTATTGACCTTTTTGTACCATTTTATCATGTGTAAATGGCTTTTCATACCATTAAACCTGCATAACTTAGATCTGAAGTTAGTGCACTTGCAAACTAATAGATGAATTTACAATGGGAGGTTAAATTTATTAATGAATAGCACAGAAACCCTTTTAACAAAGTAATAATTGATGAATACCAGTAAAGATCTCTGGGACAGAGCACCACCAGTTTCTGGGGTTGGGTGGGGTTGTTGCCCATTGTTAGTGGTCAATTTCAGGGTTCTGACAAAATTCAGTTGAGTTTAACTCGCCAATATAGTTAAATTGCAGCACCAGGAACTTGGTTGAAGTTTCTTTGGCTTGTTTCCTACAAATGAAAGTAATAACTTCCAGGATTATTTTTATTTTGTGAAAATGATCATGATTTCAGATCATCATTCTGTCTTCATTCCTTTATTAGACAAATTGTTATTGGAGACATTTTTAGAATGTCAATTTTTTAAAAGTTTTAATTAAAAATCATGCTTTTTTAATTTGTCTCTTTCTTTCTCCCAGTATGATCTTTCTTTCCTCCTCTTCACTTGTGTCTATTTGATGTTGAATGCATCCACTTTATTTATCTTCCTTCTCAGTCCTTCTGTTTATTTCTCAGTGGTAAAAGGATAGTATATTGGTCTCATTGTTTTTAAAAGTTGAAGATGCACTCTTGCCTTTGCACTGTTACTTCGAGAAACTTTGTGGGCAAGATATTTTAAAGCTGGGGAGTGCACGAACAAATCCAATTTGTAGAATACCACTCTCCAGCAATTATTGTTCTATTTAAACTCTGGTCCTGTCATGTTCTTAATAAAACTTCGTTGATTATTTGTGCAGGAAAATAATCTCTCATTCCCCCTCTGTGTTACAGGTTTGAAACATTTGAAATTAATAGTTTTGAACAGTTTTGCATCAATTATGCCAATGAAAAATTGCAGCAGCAATTTAACCTGGTGAGATTGCTGAACTACATTTTACTTACGCTCAAACCGTTTCTTTCAATTCTGACTGCATCAAGTTAACTTGTATTTGCCTTGACTCTAATGTTTCTCTTTAAACTGTTTCTGAACAAACATTCTCCTTAAATGGAAATTGCCAGGAATAGATAACTGTTGATGTAACCACTTTAGCTCCACACTGTGGGTTATCATAGGGGAACACAGCAGGCCAGGCAGCATCTGAGGAACAGGAAAGTTGACATTTCGGGTCGGGACTCTTCAGCCCCCATTTCTCAAGAAGGGTCCCGACCTGAAACGTCGACGTTCCTGTTCCTCTGATGCTGCCTGGTCTCCTGTGTTCCTCTAGCTCCACGCTGTGTTATCTCTGACTCCAGCATCGGCAGTTCTTACTATCTGAGAGTGAGTTATAACCACTTTGATTGTTTTCAATATTTCTCAGCATGTCTTCAAACTGGAACAGGAAGAATATATGAAGGAGCAAATACCATGGACTCTCATTGATTTCTCTGACAACCAGCCATGCATTGATCTTATTGAGGCAAAATTGGGTATTTTAGATCTGCTGGATGAGGAATGCAAGGTAACGGCATTGTGGAAGACTTTACTGTTGCGGAGCATAACTTTGTTTTAGTTCAGGAACAATAGTAAGGTGAATTAATTGGGCATGAACTCAGCAACTCACTCTGAGGCCAGTTTTAACAATACAGTACATACCGAAATTGCTGGTGTTGCTGTGAGACTCCTGCTTGGCTCAGCACTTTCAAACATCTTTGGATTCCATGAGAAATGTATTTTTGAAATGACACCAAACCTCCTATCTCTTGCACATTGCCAGTATGTAGGTGACATATTTGTTATAATTTGAATCTTCTGCTCAATATAAGTATTTCCTTTTAAACGTAGAAACAGAAGATAGGAGCAGGAGGAGGCCATTTGGCCCTTAGAGCCTTCTTTGGCTGATCATTCAACTCAATAGCCTAATCCTGCTTTCTCCCCATAATCGCTGATCCCATTTGCCCCTAGTGCTGTATCTAGCTGCCTCTTGAATACATTCAATGTTTTGGTATTAACTACTTCCTGTGGTAATGAATTCCACAGGCTCACCACTGTTTGGGTGAAGAAATGTCTCCGCATCTCCGTCCTGAGTCATCTACCCCAAATTGTCAGACTGTGACCCTTGGTTCTGGACAAACACACCATTGGAAATATCCTCCCTGCATCTACCCTGTGCAGTCATGTTATAATTTTATAAGTCTCTACTAGATCCCCTCATTCGTCTGAACTCTGGCAAAAACAATCCCATCCTCGTCAATCTCTCCTCGTACGTTAGTCCTGCCATCCCCAGAATCAGCTTGGTAAACCTTCGCTGCACTCCCTTGAGAGCTAGAACATCCTCAGAAAAAGGGACCAAAACTGTTTGCAATGTTCTTGGTGTGGCCTCACCAAGGCCCTGTATAACTGCAACAACACATCCCTGCTCCTGTTCTCAAAACCTTTTGCAATGAAGGCCAACATACCATTTACCTTCATTACAGCCTGCTGCACCTGCATGCTTACCATCAGCGACTGGTGCACAAGGACACCCAGGTCCCACTGCACACTCCCCACTCCCAAATTACAGCTATTCAGGTAGTAATCTGCCACCTTGTTTTTGCTTCCAAAGTGAATAACCTCACCTTTATCCAAATTATACAGCATCTGCCATTGATTTGCCCACTCACTGAACCTGTCGAGATCATGCTGAACGGTTTGTGCAGCATCCTCATAGTTCACCCTCCAACCCAACTTGGTATTGTCTGCAAACATGGAGATGTTACATTCTGTTCCTTCATCCAAATCATTATTATATATTGTGAATAGCTGGTGTCCCAGCACCGACCCCTGTGGCACCCCACTAGTTACTCCCTGCCAATTTGAAAATGACCCATTAATTCCTACTCTTTTTTTTAAACCCCTCTGTCAACCAGTTTTCTTTCCATATAAGTACACTCCCCTAATCCCATCTGCTTTAATCTTATGCATTAGTCTCTTAAGTGGGACTTGGCCAAATGGTTTCTGAAAGTCCAATTATACCACATCGACTGGCTCCCCCTTGTCAACTCTGCTAGTTACACCTTTGTAGAATTCCCACAGATTTGTCAAGAATGATTTCCCCTTCATAAATTCGTGTTGACTCTCTCTGATTCTGCCACTGCTTTGTAAATGGTCTGCTGTAAAATCATTGACAGTGGATTTGAGAATTTTCCCACTACTGCTGTTAGGCTCACTGGTCTATAATTCTCTCTTTTCACACTACCTCCCTTTTTGAATATTGGGGTGACATTAGCCATTGTAATGGCCTCCACCTTGCACTCAAATTCACAATCAAATTAAATCCAACTTCTTAATTTCCTCGTATTGTCTGTGCAATCCCACCTCCACTAGACAGTATTTACTTTGGTTTTCCTGCAGTTCCAGGTGTGCTAATATTGGCTTTAGAGGCAACTTCGCTCATAGGATCCAAACTATTTCTTTACCTTGCAAATCCATTGCTGGAATGGGGTGTATCAAAGCCATCCTGCAGGATAATGACTACCTTGATCATTGTATATTGTACAAACTTAAGGATGTCCCTAAAGTGGTCATTCTTTGTCCTGAAAAGTACCCAAAGCCTGAGCAAATGGTAAAGATGTTTCATACTACTAATATGCAATAATCACACAAGTGGTGTTTGTTACTGACAGGATGCTGCTATTACACCAAAAAGACATTCTTTCAGTCCCCTTCCAAGCTGTTTTTAACCATCTCTTTGCACAGCCTGTTTCTTTTTGCTTAAAGCAGCAGTAGTTTGATCTTTTTAGTCCAGTCTAAAAATAAGGAGATAAAGATATCGTCTTCTCACTGGGACCAAGGAAGAGGAAAAAACAGGATGGGTTTTTTTGTGGAAAGATAATTGTCTAAAATGTGTGTGGTGCCATGGTTCTTGCAAAATCCTCTCCTCAGCTAAGACTCTTGGTGGAGGTCCTAATGGAGGAATGACTTCCAGAGGAAGAATGGCTGATCTGCAATTACTTAGTGCTCACTTACTGCTTACCAGGCTGGAGGAAGTATTTCTGTCCCTTTTGTACAGAAGCCAACAGCTCTCCTCCATTTTAGGCCAAGAGGAGGTGTGCAGTAAAGGATTGAAAGTGATTGAGTGTATGGGGGACGTACTCAGGTCAGTTACTTTGGATCCCTTCAGCATCCCTCTCCCTCCCCAGCCCACCACCTTCTGAGCTGGTTGCTTGACATGGGCCCTATCTTCCTCCAACTAAATGGCTGAAGCAGTGAGGCGAAGTAATTAGCTTCCGTCTTGGGTTTCCATTGGTAATAGGTCAGCTACTCCTGCTGGTGGAGGCTGGAGCTGGTAGACTGCCCACTGGAGTTAATGTGCCTTCCACTTTCTTCAAATCCCAGTTAGCAAAAGAGTGTTAAGTCTAGCCTGATCTAATTTTTTCAATTATGAACGGAGGGGACCGGCACATTCTTTTAGTTGTAGCTATCAGTCCGACAGATGTACTGAAATAGTTCTGTGCGTCTGTTGTTTTGCAAATAGTGCCACTATCAAGTACTCTCTTTCCTGTGAAATCTAATTACCTTCTAAGTCAAAACGATTTTGTGCCTCATTCAGATGCCAAAAGGGACAGACCAGAGCTGGGCCCAGAAGCTCTATGACCGCCATTCAAGCAGCCTGCATTTTCAGAAGCCCCGGATGTCCAATACGGCCTTTGTTGTTATACATTTTGCTGATAAGGTAAGTTAACTGCAAGGTGATTATTGTACACATTGGGGTTTATATCCATACGCATCCAACAAATTTGTTCACTCTGTTTACATAGCCCTTATTAAAATGGAGGGTTAAAATGGAGAACCTAAAATGATACAGAAACTGACATCTGCATTATTTCTATTTTACTTTCCAGTTACAGTTTAGATTCTAATAAATTCTTCTTCACTTCAAAACTTAATTAATCCAATAAAAACCAAAAGAACTGCGGATGCTGTCAATCAGGAACAAAAACAAAGTTGCTGGAAAAGCTCAGCAGGTCTGGCAGCATCTGTGGAGGAGAAAACAGAGTTAATGTTTCGGGTCTGGTGAGCTCTGATGAAGGGTCGCCAGACCTGAAACGTTAACTCTGTTTTTTCCTTCAGATGCTGCCAGACCTGCTGAGCTTTTCCAGCAACTTTGTTTTTGTTAATTATTCCAATGTTCACCGTTGCAATTTCTTCTCTGCTGTAAATTTCAGGCCATTTTAAATTCTGTCAATTTCTTAACTTGGTCGAAGTTCTGTTCACCTATTATATGCTCCTTGATGTACATTGGCAAATTAGAAATCAATGTCTCAATTTCAAAATGCTAATCTGTGCCTTCAAATCCTTCCACTGCTGCCTCTCCCATCTCTGGAATTCCTCTATCCCAACAAGTATGACCTCTTTTTCCATCATTTCACTATTGGCAGCAACCCTCTGAGGGTCTAAGTTCAGAAATTCTTACTCTGGATCTGTCTCCTTGGTCACATTGTATCCGTTCCCTGGGCACCTCCTTCCAAGTTGTCATTCTGTTTTTAATTTCTTTGGTTCAGAGTCAATGCTTACCTCCAGAAGATGCATCAAAGTTGATGATTCAGTACAAAAATAGTTTCGGTACTTAAACAGTTTATGCAAGAATGGGATTAATTTACATCATAAGGGACTTTAACTAATTCATTGAAGATGCTGAGAATTGAAAATTCCAGACTAAGCCACAAAATATGAAAGTTTTATGAACATTTTCATTCCTAAACCCCAAGGAGAATTGAGAATTCAAAATATTAATCAATATTTACAATTGGCCAATTAAGTAGCACATGGCAACATATGAACAATTCTGTTAAGCAGATTGTAGGTTGTTCTTTTCCAAATGTTGCTCAGTACCTTTTTTTTTCTCTAAAGGGATTAATTGATGTAGCATTGATTTTGATAGGAATGGTGTATTTGTGGAGAGGGAATTATTTTCTTAAGGCTCATTAAATTTGAGTTCACGGCGTTTGCTTCTGATGCCACGTTCTAGTTTAAAAGTGGCATAATATTGCAGATCTAACATAAAAATTAACAATGTCATGTAACTCAATTTTATAATGCTGACACATGGCAAACACCACAGTTGATAATCCTCCAGTCAGGGAAACGACTAGCTATCAGGACCTGCTTTCTATCCTTCGGTTAATTTTAAAATCCAATTTAAACACTGACTCTCCTACTCCTTAAATCTCAGTTTTCTCAATCAGATTTTAATATGTTATATCGTCAAACATTTCCTTAGAGTCCAAACAGATCTAATCATATCTATTGCAACCTTTCAATCAACCCTGTCTATAACTGTGATCAGAGATATTGGGAACTGCAAATGCTGGAGAATCCAAGTAAACCAAGTGTGAAGCTGGATGAACACAGCAGGCCAAGCAGCATCTCAGGAGCACAAAAGCTGACGTTTCGGGCCTAGACCCTTCATCAGAGATCTCTGATGAAGGGTCTAGGCCCGAAATGTCAGCTTTTGTGCTCCTGAGATGCTGCTTGGCCTGCTGTGTTCATCCAGCTTCACACTTGGTTATCCTGTCTATAACTGTATCAGGTTCTCTTAATGTTCTCGTTATTCCTCCCCACTCTCCCACACTCCCCTGCCCTCCAATTTGTAAACACACGTTTACTACCTTGCATCTCTTCTTTGACTTATTGTTTGACAATTCACTTTGTTAAGCTGAATGCCATTGCTGTGTTATTTCCAAGCTCATTCAAGCTAGCAATCCTGAACCTCTTGCTTTCAAACTAGCAGAAATCTTGTCCTCCCCAACTCAAGTGGCATTTTTTTCCACGCAGTTCATGGGCTTTATTTCCCACTTTCTCCAGCTCTTGTTTGTACTCTTTGCCACTGCCACTGCCCCCGCTCCCGAAGCTTTCTGCTGCTGTCAACGTGCCCTTCTGCAACACCAAGATACCATGTCCAACATCTAGTCTGTTTACATCTCTTAAATTTCATCCTTTTTTCATCTCTATACATTTCCCTCACTGCTTCATTTCTTGCAACCTCCTCTCATTCATTGCTATACGATTCCCCTATTTTTCTCTCCTTCAATGCAATATACCCTTTCGCTACAATGCTGGTCCAGCCTGAGCTCTTGAAGTCAGTTCTTATGGTGGTTGCACACTGTAGACAAGAATTGCTGTAGAAAAGCAGCAAGTCTGACAGCATCAATGAAGAGAAAACAGTTAACATTTCAAGTCCAGTGACCCTTCAGGACTGATAGTAGCTAGGAACAGGTGGAACATAGTTGAAGATGGGAGGGGTGGGAAGGAGTGTTTGGGTAGGTGGAGATGGAGCCCAGAGGGAAAATAACAGCAGACAAAGGGATGGATGGTATGATTTCAGGGTGGAGAAATGAGCTGGTAATGGGTACCATGCATAGGTGAAGTACCAGCTTTTTTCTCTCTGGTGTACTGTCATCCAACCTTTGTCTGCCGAACTGTTGTTCTTGTGCTGCTTTGAACATAAAACACAGAACATTACAGCACAGTACAGGCTCTTCGGGCCTCGATGTTGCGCCAACCTGTGAAACCAATCTGAAGCCCATCTAATCTACACTATTCCATTATCATCCATATCCAATGACCATTTAAATGATGGTCTTGAAGGTTTCCTCTAATTTGTTTTGTTTAGTGATGACAAAGGTGTCATCCACGTAGCGAACCCAAAGTTTGGTTTGGATGATTGGCAGAGCTGTTTGTTCGAGTCTCTGCATTACTGCCTCTGCTAAAACCCTGATGTCGGAGATCCCATGGGTGTACCGTTGGTTTGTCTGTGGGTTTTGTTATTGAAAGTGAAGTGGGTGGTGAGGCATAGGTCCACGAGCTTGATGATGTTGTCCTTGCTGATGATCATCAATAATACCCTTTACTGGCATAACATTCACAAAAGAGGAGGAAAACAACAACAAACTGCCATTCCTAGATGTCACAGTAGAGCGAACAGTCAATGGGGAACTTCAAACCAGCGTCTACAGGAAAACAACACATACAGACCAAATACTGAACTACAGGAGCAACCATCCCAACACCCACAAATGAAGCTGCATTAGAACATTATTCCAATGAGCCACCACACACTGCAGCACAAAGGAACTACAAAGAGCGGAAGAAAATCACCTATACAGCGTATTCAAAAAGAATGGGTACCCAATGAACACAGTCCGCCCATTTCTCCGCAACAAACCCAAACAAACAGACAAAATGGGCCCAGAAACCATAACCACTCTCCCCTACATCAAAAACATCTCGGAAATGGCTGCCAGACTACTCGGACCCCTTGGCATCATGGTAGCCCACAAAGCCACCAACACACTAAAACAGCAGCTAATGAACTTAAAAGACCCTATACAGACAACAAGCAAAACGAATGTCACCTACAAAATACCTTGCAAGAACTGTGACAAACACTACATTGGACAAACTGGCAGGAAGCTAGCCACCAGGATACATGCACATCAACTAGCCACAAAACGACATGACCCACTATCACTCGTATCCTTACATACAGATGAGGAAGAACACCACTTTGATTGGGATAACACATCCATCCTTGGAGGAGCCAAACAGAGACACGCACGAGAATTCCTAGAAGCATGGCATTCCAACCGGAACTCCATCAACAAAAACATTGATTTGGAGCCAATCTACCATCCTCTGAGAAAAAGAACAGGAAATGATAACATCAACACAGGAAATGACATCACCAACCCAAGGAAACCTGAACAGATAAATGGAAAGCGGGACAGAACACCTGCGCTTCACTGGAGGTTCACTGATGATGTTACCTAGAATGGTGACGAAACGTCTGAAAACGACCCTTCCAGCTCAGCGAGCAAACTTACATCCAGAACCTCAACCTGAGCTACAAATCTTCTGAAAACTCGCTATGTCCCGTTGTGCTAGCCATCACCGTCCGAGGAAAAAGGCTCTCACTGTCAACCCTATCTGATCCTCTGATCATCTTGTATGTCTCTGTTAGGTCACTTCTTGACGGATGCATGGCAGATGCAGTTTAATGTGGATAAATGTGTGGTAATCCACTTTGGTGGCAAGAACAGGAAGGCAGATTACTGTCTAAATAGAGTCAAGTTAGGTAAAGGGGAAGTTCAACGAGATCTGGGTGTTCTTGTAATCAGTCAATGAAAGCAAGCATGCAGGTGCAGCAGGCAGTGAAGAAAGCTAATAGCATGCTGGCCTTCATAACAAGAGGGGTTGAGTATAGGAGCAAAAAGGTCCTTCTGCAGCTGTACAGGGCCCTGGTGAGACTGCACCTGGAGTATTGTGTGCAGTTTTGGTCTCCAGGTTTGAGGAAGGGCATTCTTACTATTGAGGGAATGCAGCGTAGGTTCACGAGTTCAGTTCCCGGAATGGCGGGACGATCATATGTTGAAAGATTGGAGTGACTGGGCTTGTATACTCTTGAGTTTAGAAGGATGAGAGGGGATCTGATTGAGACGTATAAGATTATTAAGGGATGGGACACTCTGGAGGCAGGAAGTATGTTTCCATTGATGGGGGAGTCCAGAACCAGAGGACACAGTTTAAAAATAAGAAGTAGGCCATTTAGAACAGAGTTGAGGAGAAACTTCTTCACTCAGAGAGTGGTGGATATATGGAATGCTCTGCCCCAGAAGGCAGTGGAGGCCAATTCTTTGGATACTTTCAAGAAAGAGATGGATAGAGCTCTTAAAGGTAGTGGAATCAAGGTTATGGGGATAAGGCAGGAACAGGATACTGATTGTGGATGATCAGCCATGATCATAATGAATGGTGGTGCTGGCTCAAAGGGCCGAATGGCCTACTCCTGCACCTATTGTGTATTGTCTCTTAACCTTCTTCTCTCTAACAAAAACAGCCTCAAGTCCCGCAGCCTTTCCTCGTAAGACCTTCCCTCTATACCAGGCAACATCCTGGTAAATCTTCTCTGCACCCTTTCCAATGCTTCCACATCTTTCTTATAATGCGGCGACCAGAACTTTACACAATACTCCAAGTGCAGCCGCACCAGGGTTTTGTACAGCTGCAACATGACCTCACGGCTCCGAAACTCAATCCCTCCACCAATAAAACCTAACACACTGTATGCCGCCTTAACATTCCTGTCAACCTGGGTGGCAACTTTCAGGGATCTACGCACATGGGCACCAAGATCCCTCTGCTCGTCCACACTACCAAGAATATTACCATTAGCACAGTACTCTGTATTCCTGTTACTCCTCCCAAAGTGAATCACCTCACACTTTTCTGCATTAAACTGTATTTGCCATCTCTCAGCCCAGCTTTGCAGCTTCCAATGTCCCTCTATAACCTGCAACATCCTTCCGCACTATCCACAACTCCACCGAATTTAGTGTCATCCGCAAATTTACTAACCCATCCTTCCACGCCCTCAGCAAGGTCATTTATAAAAATGACAAACAACAGTGGCCCCAAAACAGATCCTTGCCGTACACCACTATTAACTGAACTCCAGGATGAACATTTCCTATTCACCACCATCCCCGTCTTCTTGCAGCTCCCCAATTTCTGATCCAAACTGCTAAATCACCCCCAATCCCATGCGTCCGTATTTTCTGCAATAGCCTACCATGGGGAACCTTATCAAATACTTTACTGAAATCCATATACACCACATCAACTGCTTTAGCCTCATCCACCTGTTTGGCCACCTACTCAAAGAACTTAGGTTTGTGAGGCACGACCTACCCTTCACAAAAACGTTGTTGACTATCCCTAATCAAATTATTCCTTTCTAAACAATTATAAATCCTATCTCTTATAATCCTTTCCAACATCTTACCCATACACCTC
The DNA here is from genome assembly GCF_030684315.1 of Stegostoma tigrinum. Lineage (NCBI taxonomy): Eukaryota > Metazoa > Chordata > Chondrichthyes > Orectolobiformes > Stegostomatidae > Stegostoma > Stegostoma tigrinum. The sequence continues at coordinate 158,600,598 of NC_081354.1, forward strand.
AGGAAGGACATACTAGCCCTGGAGCATGTCCAGCGGAGATTCACACGGATGATCCCTGGAATGGTAGGTTTAACGTATGATGAACGGCTAAGGATCCTGGGATTGTACTCATTTGAGTTTAGAAGGTTGAGGGGAGATCTAATAGAAACTTACAAGATAATGTATGGTTTAGAAGGGGTGGACGCTAGGAAGTTGTTTTCGTTAGGCGGGGAGACCAGGACCCGTGGGCACAGCCTTAAAATTAGAGGGGGTAAATTTAAAACTGAAATGAGACGACATTTCTTGAGCCAGAGAGTGGCGAGCTTGTGGAATTCGTTGCCACGGAGCGCAGTGGAGGCCGGGACGTTGGATGCCTTCAAGGCAGAGATCGACAAATTCTTGATCTCACAAGGAATCAAGGGCTTACGGGGAGAGTGCAGGGAAGTGGAGTTGAAATACCCATCAGGCATGATTTAAATGGCGGAGTGGACTTGATGGGCCGAATGGCCTTACTTCCACTCCTATGTCTTATGGTCTTATGGTCATAACGAAGTAAGGCTCGCTGGTCTGTAATTACCAGGATTGTCTCTACTCCCCTTCTTGAACAAGGGGATAACGTTTGTTATCCACCAGACTTCTGGCACTATTCCTGTAGACAGTGATAACATAAAGATCAAAGCCAAAGGCTCTGCGCTTCATATCTGCCTATATGCTCACTCTCCTAGCTCTGTGTCTCATTCTTGCTCTGTCTGTCTTGCACTGGCCCTTGTGCTGTCTTGCGCCATCTCCTGACAATTGCTGATCTCCCCACTCCCCCCGCCCCGCTCCAAGTTATCGAGTTCTGCAGGAGGGTCACGAGAGTCGAAACCTTGATTTTGCTTTGTCTCTACAGATGCTGTCAGACCTCCTGAGAACCTCTAACAGCTTGTTTCACATTTCCAGCATCTGCAGATCTTTACTGTTTTATCGTTGTAAACGAGAATTGCTGCCTTTGCAAGAACGTTTGTACGTTGTATGGAACTATTGGGATAATTACCAATAATGATGAGTTTTGGCTATGTGTCGGTAAGAAAAGACTGGCCTGGCCCAACTTGAATTTTGTGAGAAAATGCTGACACAGACTGCGGGTTCAAAATGCTGACAGTTAGCACATATACGACTGACAATTCACAGCTTTCGAGCTGTTCGTGCTTAAAGGCTTGCCTATAACCATCAAGCTGCAAAATTGATTGAACACAGCAACATAGTTTGCTTTGCAGTGCGACTGCCACCTTGCAGTTGCTGACAGAAACATTGTAGGCACTTGATTATGGGGGAGAAATTGAAAAATAACAAGCCTAATTCTGAAGTGGCATGTTAGAAAGCAGTTTACAAGAGGCTTATAAATTCTAAATTAGCTTGCGATATATGTGTATATCGTGTATATAACTATGCTTTATAATCTGTACTGGTGTACACCCCTGATGTCTGCAGGTATTAGATGCTAAGAAAGCCACATGAAATTAAGGTGAAAATCTTAAATTTTGTCACTGTGGGTCCAGCCGTTTTATACAATATCTATTCCAGTGACGTAGAATATTTTTCCGTTTTCCAAAATGTTTTAGTTTTGGAAAAGAAATGGACCCCTTTAATTTCAAATGTTCCAGCAACAAAACCAGTTCCACTTAGTTAAATGTTTCAGGATTGTTTGTGTACTTAGCCACGAGTAAAGGGATTTCGACGTTTTCCTGTTTGAGAGGTTAACACATGCTTTTGGTTTTCCACAAGTTTGTAGCAATGATCCCAAAGTATAAGTGAGAGTTGATGAACCGCAAGTCGAATATTTTTGAAAAATATTAGCAGATCTTGGAATAACTACTGCTTGGAAAAGTACCTGCTGCTACTTCCCTACGGACTTAGTTGGAAAACGTGCAACTGTTAATATGGAACTGAGCTTTAGTTATGAAGAATGGGTTGAGTTTCCAGATTACTTGAGGTGATGGTGTATATGATGGAGTAATTGTGGAAATGTGTTCCCTCAACATTTTTAATGGATGACAGGAAAGTATTTGAGGGATGTTCAGCGGGTGATGGGAAAGGCAAAGGTAATGTCATTGGCCTTTATTTCAACATAGTAGGGTATAAGATATAATATAAACATGCAGAGGTCTCGCTCTAAACTACACAAGGCACTAGTTAGACCATACCTAGAGTATTGTGAACCTTTTTGGGCCTTTTGCCTAAGTGAAGATATACTGGCATTGGAGGCTATCACAATATTCACTGATGCTGGGCATAAAGGGACTGTCTTATGAGGAGAGACTGAGTGGGTTGGGCCTGGACTCATTGGGGTTTAGAACAATAAGAGGTGATTTTATTGAAGCATTCTTGGTGGGGCTTGACAAGGTAGATGCTGAGAGGTTATTTCCCATTGTGGGAGAGGCTGGGATCATTTAACATGGAGATGTGAAGGGATTTCTTCTCAGTGCAACAAATCTGTGGAATTCTTTATTGCTCAGGGCTGTAGAGCATTTGTCATTCAAAATATTCAAGATTGAGACAGATTTTTATCAGTCAAGGAATAGAGGGCTATGGGGAAAGTGGAGCTGAGGATTGAGGTCAGCCATGGTCTCATTGATTTGTGGAACAAGCTTGATGGGATGAATGGCCTATTCCTGCACCCACCTCTTATCATGTGTGGACAAATCAGCTTTCTGTTCTGCAAAGACCTCAATTTACATATGTCCATAATGGCTGAGTGGTGACTTAACTCCAGTATTGAACAATTAATTTAACCTTTTAAGGAATGTGGGAAGGCCAGCATTTGTTACCCATTCCAATTATCCTCGAACTGAGTAGCATTACTTGGTGGATCTGGAGTCAAATGTAGGCTAGACCAGGTATGGGTGACATCAGTAACCCAAATGCATTTTTACAACAGTTGATAAGGTTTAAAATCATCTTTACTGAGGCTAATTTGTTTAATTCTAGACATGTGAATTAAATTTTTAAATTCCACCAGCTGCTACTATGGAATTTGTACCCTTGATCCCAGACCATTAGCCTGAGCCTATGGATTACTTTATTTTAGTGACATTACCTCGAGGTCACTGTCTTCATGCATGTCTCTCTGAATGTTATATGTACGCTCGTGCATCAGTGTCTTTTCCCCAAGAGTCTTCCATTTCACTTCCTCTTTCGTTTTTGTTTCGCAGACAGCAGCTCGTTCTGGGTGCCATTACTTGGGCATTGTTAGATCTCTTTGTGTGAGCCTTTACAGTGAAAGTGACAGACTATAAAAAGCATTATGGCTGACTTCAGTTCCACTCTTGTGTTTCCATTAGAAATCAGGAACTTCTGACAGTTTATGATACAATTAACAGAACATTTACTAACAGCCCCATTATACGTTCTTTAAAAATTCTGTCCATTAATATCTATAGAAGGTTGGGGCACATTAACTCTTGGTTACACTTACGTAAAGCTGCTTTTAAAAGTGTGTTTCTGTCAGCTGGTATCTATTGGGTGTAGCCTCTTTTATATATTGCAATGTTATTGTCTTCCACAGGTGGAGTATCAGTGTGATGGCTTCCTGGAGAAAAACCGCGACACAGTACACGAAGAACAGATCAACATACTGAAGGCCAGCAAGGTATGATGGCCCAGGTTAAAATCCACTTCCTTTACATCTGCAGTGCAGCCCAAGGCTGGTGTAGCCTTCTCAAGGTTAGGCATGTTCCCAACCAGTTCCATGGTAATATTTGACAACATGAAATTTGCACCACAAGAAAAACAGTGATCTGAATAAAATGTTTTAGTTTATGAATGCTTCACATTTTAAGTGCTCAGCAAGGTGAATAAACTGCTCATACTTTAAGCCAAAGTGAATGTTTACTTTCTTAAAATAACTACGTCATTTTAAAAAAGTCAGTCATCTTTTTTCTTCTTCCCCCTCTTGTAAACTTTGAATCATTTCATGGATGCCCTTCCTAAACCTGATTCGTGGTATTTTGTTAGTGTCATCCTGTTTCCTCCATGTTTCTTAATATTCCAACATGATAGAAAATCTTGATTCTGTTCTTCAGAGATAGTAAGAACTGCAAATGCTGGAGCCAGAGGCAACACCTTGTGGAGCTGGATGAACACCAGCAGGCCAGGCAGCATCAGAGGAACAGGAAAGCTGATGTTTCGGGTTGGGTCCTGGGCCGCCTCCAGTGTCACAATTACGTCACCTGCAAACTAGAAGAGCAACACCTCATATTCCACCTCTGGAACCTACAGCCTAATGGCCTAAACTTGAAATTCACCAGTTTTAAAATCTCCCCACCCTCAGCCTCTTCTCATATCCAATCCTCCTTCTCATCCCTGCCACCATGACCTGACACAACCTATCCATCTTCTATTCCCACCTATCTGCCCCGCCCATCCCACTGACCAAATCCCACAACTCCCTACCTGCACTCGCCTATCACCATTCCATCGACCTTCCCCAGCCCCACCCCTCCTGTCTTTCTCTTTACTTCTGAGCTCTCTTTTGTCTCCCCATTTCTGAAGAAGGGCCCTGACCTGAAGTGTTAATTTTCCTGCTCCTTTGATGCTGCCTGGCCTGCTGTGTTCCTCAAGCTCCACACTCTTGATTCTATTTTTTTTTGTTACATGTGAACTCTCCATTGGGAGCAGCTGGTTATATTGGTGTGACAGTTTTGGTCTGGAGAGTTAGATTGGGTATGCACCTTTTTAATGTTTTGCTGTTGACCCCTTCCATCATGAAACTTTGAGCACCTTTTATAGTTGGGTGAAACTAGATGCTGTATAGACAAGGCGGCCCCTCGACGCCCAGTTGCATTGAATCACTGAACAGTACAGAACAGCTTAGGTGGAGCTTTTTCTATCATATTTTTCCCTCTATGTAAATGTGACAGATGTGAAAATAATCTCTCTCTGTTGGCTAACAAAATATTTTTGAATATCGAAAGAAACACAGGAAGAGGTTAAAATTGAATCAGAGGTAATGGGAACTGCAGATGCTGGAGAATCCGAGATAACAAAAGTGTCGAGCTGGAAGAACACAGCAGGCCAAGCAGCCTCTTAGGAGCACAAAAGCTGATATTTCGGGCCTAGACCCTTCATCAGAAAAGCTTTTGCGGTCCTAAGGTGCTGCTTGACCTACTGTGTTCATCCAGCTCCACACATTGTTATCACAGACAGAGTTTGTTTGATTCACCATGTCTGTGCTGGACGAAAAACTGGTCTAATGCTACTATCTAGCTTTCTTTCAATAGCCCTGTATGTTACAGCACTTCAAATGTGTACCCAATCATTATTTAAATGTAATGAAGCTCTCTACATCAAGCACCGTTTCAGACAGTGAGTTCTAGCCCTTCCACCCCCATGATGAAAAAGGTACTCCTGTTTGTGCCTCTAATCAACTATAATTGTGCTGAATGGAGAAGCAGGCTTGCAGGGTGCAATGGGCCCCCTCCTGCTCCTAACACTTATGTTCACATAAACAGAGGAGTCCAGGGATTTAATTGGCAGATGGGAAAGAGGAATTGAGACGATAACTAGTTCAGCCATGATGTTAATTAATGGAGCAGGGTTGATGGGCTGAATCACCTACTCCTAAGTCCTGTGTCCTTAAATAAAATCAGTGTTAGAGAGATTCATTGTGCCTGGCAGTATCTGTGGTCAGAGAAACAATCGTGTTTTGAGTTCAGCATAACTTTGGAACTGAAAGGAGGTGGAAATCTGATGGACTCTGTGCTTTTGGAGAATGGGGGAAGGTCACATGGAGCGAAGAAAGGTGTGTTGTATCAAGTTGTAATTCTCAACTGGTGTGCTGCGACATGGTGAGGAGTGGGACATGAAAATTCCAGGAAGCAGCACTGCGAGGTCGTATCCATGATTCTGATCTCCTCTGCTGTCTGTGTCCATTATTGAAGGCAGTACCTGCTGACACCAGACACCCCTCTCGACTGAACGTATGCTAGCCTTCAGTGCTGCACATGTGTAGACTTCAATACTGCACATGGAAAAAATGTGATGTGTGGTGGAGTTGTTTGCTTCATTGATACTGAGAGAGTTGGGACCTATTTGTATAAGGTAATTGCAGTGAGTGGAGCAATATTAGTGAGGTGGATTTCATCGAATGAGTTCCCTGAATGAGGCTGTTAACCTGGCCCAAACAGGGAGGCCTGGCTGACAGATATAAGCAGGAGTGTCAGCAGTCCTGCTCACTCTAGGAGCCAGCTCTGTGTTAGCTAGCTCTGCATTTTGGACTATGCATGTATAAATAAAGGGTGACTTAGTGATGGAATACCAGCTTACTTGGAGTTATTTCAGCAGTGGTTCTGATGGGCTCAATATTTGCAAAAGACGGTAGTGGTTGGCGTTGTTCCACATAGAACTAGAAGGTCCGTGAAGGGGGAAGAGAGAGATTAGAGACCCAAGGCTAAACAAGTAATAGTGGTTGCTTTTTTTTTAAAAAAGCTCATAATAGATGTTAATAAAAGAATAAATGTCAAGTGAAACGGAAGCAAGATATGGTTAATCAAGCAGGAGATAGGTAACTTTCTAGATTTTTTTTCAAGGAAACAAAGGATATAGGGGTATGGCATTGAGATAGAGGATCAGCCATGACCATATTAAAGATAGAACGCACTTGAAGGACCAAATGGCTGGCTTCTCATTGTTTCTGCATTTCATGAAGTGCTGTTATCTCCTAAACTGATGTTTAAGGTAGATTTTCAGTGATATCCAGGAGCAAATTGCAGGATTTTTGAGATCTCTCCTCCTTTCTGACCATGCAAAGCTTACTGATAGGATCTTTGGAAAGCACACAATCTTCAATAGACCTGAAGTGAGCTGAGGTGATTCGCATGAGTTAAGCTTCAATAATAATGAACACCTCTTGAGGCGGTATTCAGGTTTCAGGAATTGGCTGATTAATAATGCAGCTGACTGAGGGACAATCATCAATATGATAATTAGGTGCTGTATTTTAAACTTTTAAAATGGTGAAAGAAATGAAATATTTAACAGTACTCTTTCTGTGCTGTCTCCAAAGTCCCTAAACTATATACTCACGGGTTGAGCCTTACTCTAGATATGATCTCTCCTTCTTTCCTGGCTATCTGCAGCTTAGGAATGCATAGAGTCTGCACAGAGATACAGGTCGCTTAAATGTGTGGACAGAAGTTTTTGGTAGGTGGGAAGATATGAACTTTGACAGGAAAACAGAAAAGCGTGATCGATGATTTAATTGAAGAACAATTTCAGAAATCGGCAGTGTAGAGGGATCTGGATGTTCTGGTTTGTGAATAACAAAAAGTTGACGTGGGCATATGTAGTCATTAAGAAGGTGAATAGAATGTCGTCATTTATTGCAAGGGGAATTGGAATGAAAAGGGGAGTTTTGCCACAGTTAAGCAGGGTATTGATGAGAACTAATACAGATATGGTGTCATTGATTTGTTGTCTTTTTGTAATATAAGTAAGATGTAATTGCTTAGAGTGTTTAAGAGAAGGTTCATCTGACAGAATCCCAGTATGAAGGATTGTCTTGTGAGGAAAGGTTGAACAAGTTAAGTTGGTATGCTTTGGACTTCAGATTTTCAGGCAGCAGGCTACGTTAGAGGGACAGAAGCTGAAGGTCAAAGAAAATGTGGGCAGGATGATAGACGATTATAAAGTAAAATACATACATGGTCCAGTGATATAAATTTCTGTTTTGGCCTTTAATTGTTTAGTAATTTTTGTCATGTTGAATGTACTAATAGTTCCTCAATTTGATGTACTTGTGGGATTTGCTTTGATGCAGTATAATCTTTTACTGTGAATCTAAAATGCATTGTGTCAACTGTACTCACTGTTATTTGTTTCAGTTGTTTGTCCATGTGCAGCTGGAGGGCATTCATTGGGATTTCACTTGTTGTGTAATAAAAGATGTATTGAACTGCTGTGGTTTTTAGGACATATATTTGGGCGATTGTCTTAGAATGCAAAACTGAGTAATGATTGGATCCAGTATTATCATTTACCATCTGCGTTTCGATTTAAAAAAAACACATTGCATCTAAATTGTTGGCAAGGGTGGTAAGAATAGTTATAATAGTGGATGGATAAAACAGTTCCACCTGATTGTCCCTTTGGTGTGTCCTTGCTTATTGTTGACTATTCCCATTGCTATTTTCTTTAATAATTAATCGGTATGGATCGAGTTTGAGATTTCCAATGATAATCTTGGAAAGTTGTATTGAAGGACCTTGAAGTAAGTTTTTTTTTCCCCCCCAGAGGATCAGTCCAAATTTTTTAGCTGGCCTTGTAACTTAAATGATTTGTTATTTGCTCTAGTCTCAAATGTGGATTCATTCTCCACAGTTAATGATCTATCCAAATGGTGAATTATTTGAAGCAAGTGAAAGCCACTGAAAAAGGTGGATAATGAAAGAAGAAAATAATCAACTAAGAAAGGACGACATGCCAGTTACGTAATTATTCACCAAGAACAAAATAAGGATCAACTGCTATCAGCACGTGACTGGAGCAAAATAAGCTCTGCTGAAAGACTACGATCATTTTCATAATTCTAGGAACCCTATGGGAGTTACTTGCTATCATCATGTGTTGACAGAGATGTTTTCTAACTTGTCTAACTGTACAGACCATGCCACACTGGTTGCTTGCACTCATTTTGGAAGGCCTCATTTGACATCTACTGTACAGTACTCCATGCACACAAAGTACACGTAGATTTTGAATAAAGGCAAAATACAGTGGGTGTGAGAAACCTGAAGCAAGTAGAGAATGTTGGAAGAACTCAGCAGAACCACCTGTGGAGGGAGAAACAAAGTTAACATTTTGAGTCTGATATGACACTTCTTCAGAGTTTCTCTAATGCTGAATGAAATTGCACACAAAAGTAGTTGAAAATGTATTCATATGTATAAAAATGTGTCTTACCAATGGTAAAACTCCAGACTTGGAAAACTGACATTTTGCAACATCAGCATTTAATTCCCTACTCTGAAGTTTCCAGATTCTTCATTACAAATGACAAAATTTTGAATTTTTTTTATGACTGTAACTTAGCACTGACTCAACATTTGTGTATTAATTGCCTACTCGGCCAGCTAAGAAAATGTAATCCCATTAACCTCTTATTACAATGAATGTACCACTCCATTTTTATGCATTACACACCACTGTCAGCAGTATGTAAAGTCTTGTATGTCAAGTTCCAAGCCCCTCCTTGGCTTTAACAAGACGACGGCTTTGATTTACTGCACCTTCCCAGCTTGTCACCCACTTAGTTTAAAATTCCCTCTTGTTCCCTATTTAAGTGGCTTGCATGAACACTTCCTCCAGTGCAGTTCGGGTAGAGATTACCCCGTTGGTACGGACTCCAGTTTCACTGGTACACTTGTACCATGAACTGGAACCCACTTCACCCTCATCGGTCTCTGATGTGATTTGAACCGATGACAATTTTACTTTGACTTTGCTAATGATCCATAAATTATGACTTTTGACGTTCTGATACTTAATTCCAATGTTAGCTCCTGATGCTGATGATGTAGGAACAACTCCTTTGTTCTGCTTATGCCGTGGTCAGATATGGACTGTCATGACTGGATCTTCCCCCTCTTGCTTACAAGTTCTTCTCCAGCCTCTTAGCAGAAGTCCCAAACCTCGCCATTGGTCAAGCAACATAGCCATCTGGCCCCACAATCCTTGCGACAGAGAATAGTGTCAATCTCCCTCACTGTACTGTACCCTACTACCGTTCTTCTTACCCTCCCCTCTTGAACGGCTTCCTGCACACACGGTGTCATATTCTCTTTTAGCTCGTCCACTCTTGCAGTCCTTGCTGTCATGCAGATAGCCTGAACCTCAACCCTTCATCAGGCAATTGCAATGGCTGAGGCTTTTGCCCTGTGAGACCCTTTACTTAACTGCAGTCACATGCTCCTGTCCTAGACACTGAGCAAATCTGATGATTCAGCCTGAATTGTGACTGCTGACCCTGTTACAAATAATCCAGGAAATACTCCCAGTCCCTGATGTGTCACACACTCCGTAACTCAGCTTCTTGCTCATGAATTCTGCGCCGAAGCTGCACCAACTTGAATGCTCAGCCACAGACACACTTGCCATGCAGCAACCTGGCATGCAGGAACTCCATGTGCTGCATCTGAGACTCATCGGCTATCCTGCCATTGTTATGTATTCTAAGGAACTATTTAATTTCATACTTAGTTATGTTTCTACACATTTTATTAACCTCACCAGTTGTTCCTTTGCTGTACTGAGCCTTAGGAATAGAGTAGACTTGGCCAGGTACTCATCAAATGAGTAGTTTCTTCTCCTGTTGCAGCATAATATCAATTCCCATAGAACAGCAGCTTGTCCCCTTCCTGACTCTCCCTTCCTTAATTGCTTTGGAACATTACTATGAGTCGTATTGAGGTACTGAGTTGGCTGTAATTGTCTGCTCTGAAAGGAAAAGCTCAGCTGACTCACTTAATGAGGATTCCATTTCTGAATTAAATTGTTCTTTCATTGGAAGCTTGTTAAAGCCCAGCTTAAGGCCGGAATTTAAACAGTAGATTATAATTTAGTGCCAACTATAAAGTTAATTAGAGTTGTACAAAATAAAATGTAGCTTTTCTTAATCAGTGACTGCATGGAATCAGTCCTAGGGCAAACTAACCCTCCATTTCCAAGAAACACTGCTGCATTGGAGAGAGCATGTTGTCGACTTCGATGAATGGTTCCAGGAAAGAGAAACTTCAGTTATGAAGATAGATTGAAGAAATTGGATCTGCTGTCCTTGGAGAGAAGAGGCTGAGAGGAAATTCGATAGAGGTTTCAAAATCATAATTGGGATGGATAGAGTAAATTAGGAGAAACTGTTCCTGCTTGCTTTTAAAAAAAAAACAATGAGAGGACAAAGATTTAAAGTGATGTGTAAAAGAAGCAAAGTTAAAGTGAGAAAAATCTTTTTCACATAGCAAGTAGTCAGGGTATGAAATGCATTGCCTTGAAGTGTGGTTGAAGCATTTTCAATTGTAGCAGTTGAGGGCTTTGAAAGATTATTTCGATAGAAATGATGTGAAGGGTATGGCTGGGAAAAGTCTGAGGATAATGCTAGTTAATATGCTGGTTTGAAGAGCTGATGATATGCTGAATGGCCTCCGTTGCACCATAATACTTCTGTGATCCTGTAGTGATGGTGTGGAGTGACAATAGTCGTTCACGAGAAGATGAATTGGAGCAGAAGAAGCTTAATTTTTGTCATTTATACGAGTGACTTGGATGAGAATATGAAGTGTGGTTAGTAAGTTTGCGGATGACACCAAAATTGATGATATAGTGGCGAGTGAAGAAGGTTATCCATGATTTACAAAGAGATTTAAAAAGGACTTGAGGGGCAGCATTTTACGCAGTGGTTTGTGTGGAATGAATTGCAAGAGGAAGTGGTGGAAGCAGGTGCCATTACAACATTTAAAACACATTTGGATAAGTACGTGAACAGCAAAGGTTTGGAGGGATATAGGCCAAACACAGGCAAGTTGGACTAGTTTAGATTGGGAACACGGTCAGTGTGGACTAGCCGGACAAAAGCTTCTGCTTCCATGCTATATGACTGTCAGGACTGAAGAAGTGAAATACCCGAAACATTGACTGTGCCTTTTCTCCAGGTGCTGCCTGCCCTGCTGTGTTCTTTCAACCTCTTGTTTGTCTACCTTGGATTCCAGCATCTGCAGGTTTTATTGTCTCTAACACTTTATAAACTGGTTTGAAGATCAATCATCCAATTTATTGCAAGATAGCAATATTCGCCCCATCACTCGATGTGTTGAATAATATGCACGTTTGTTGGCCTGTGCATTCGGGTTTGATTGTTCCTGTATTGGTAAAGACATGGTATAAGTTAAGCTTCTTGGTGTGCTAAGATTTCTCTATCTGTTACTCCCTGAGAGCAAAGAGTCATTCAGACATAGTTTGGTCAGCACTATCAGAACACCACCATCTCAGCAGCCCCTCCTCTCGCACATGTGCAATGCCTTCTCTTCCCGCATGCGCACCTTTCCTGACTGAATTTGTTAGGTACAAGTTCAGTCGGAGCTAGTAGGATATTTGCTACTAGGTTAAGAGGGCAGAGGGAGGAATGATTACCTCTCATAGAGCCATCTGGATAACAATCAGGAATGAGAACCTCAGTGGCTGGTTTTCTGTTACTGTTTCCCTTCCACCCTTTTCCTAACCCAGGGATGGTGCATTAGATTATTGACTCATCTGATATCAATCTTGGCACAGACCAGGAATTGAATGTTGGATGCTGTAAATGCATGAGACTTATGACCTCACCACCTATATTTAACTACTACCTTCTAGACTTTCTTTGTAACTTGTGGGCCTTTTTTGTCTTGTTTTGAATTAAATTGCAACTGAATTGCTTGAGGTCGTGGTGGGCCAACCTTAAGTAACTTCAGATAACACTGTGGAAAAAAGAAAACTGGTAATCACCGCAATCGCCTGGCCGAACTCGTCCTCACCCTCAACAACTTCTCTTTCGATTCCTCCCACTTCCTACAGACTAAGGGGGTGGCCATGGGCACCCGCATGGGCCCAACTATGCCTGCGTCTTTGCAGATAACGTGGAACAGTCCCTCTTCCGCACCTACACAGGCCCCAAACCCCACCTCTTCCTCCGGTACATTGATGACTGTATCGGCGCCGCCTCTTGCTCCCCAGAGGAGCTCGAACAGTTCGTCCACTTCACCAACACCTTCCACCCCAACCTTCAGTTCACCTGGGCCATGTCCAGCACATCCCTCACCTTCCTGGACCTCTCAGTCTCCATCTCAGGCAACCAGCTTGTAACTGATGTCCATTTCAAGCCCACCGACTCCCACAGCTACCTAGAATACACCTCCTCCCACCCACCTCCTGCAAAAATTCCATCCCCTATTCCCAATTCCTCTGCCTCCGCCGCATCTGCTCCCATGGTGAGGCATTCCACTCCTGCACGTCCCAGATGTCCAAGTACTTCAAAGACCGCAACTTTCCCCCCACAGTGATCGAGAACGCCCTTGACCGCGTCTCCCGCATTTCCCGCAACACATCCCTCACACCCCGCCCCCGCCACAACCGCCCAAAGAGGATCCCCCTCATTCTCTCACACCACCCCACCAACCTCCGGATACAACGCATCATCCTCCGACACTTCCGCCATCTACAATCTGACCCCACCACCCAAGACATTTTTCCATCCCCACCCCTGTCTGCTTTCCGGAGAGACCACTCTCTCCGTGACTCCCTTGTTCGCTCCACACTGCCCTCCAAACCCACCACACCTGGCACCTTCCCCTGCAACCTCAGGAAATGCTACACTTGCCCCCACACCTCCTCCCTCACCCCTATCCCAAGCCCCAAGATGACTTTCCACATTAAGCAGAGGTTCACCTGCACATCTGCCAATGTGGTATACTATATCCATTGTACCCAGTGTGGCTTCCTCTACATTGGGAAACCAAGCAGAGGCTTGGGAACCGCTTTGCAGAACACCTCCGCTCGGTTCGCAATAAACAACTACACCTCCCAGTCACGAACCATTTCCACTCCCCCTCCCATTCTTTAGATGACATGTCCATCATGGGCCTCCAACAGTGCCACAGTGATGCCACCCGAAGGTTGCAGGAACAGCAACTCCTATTCCGCTTGGGAACCCTGCAGCCTAATGGTATCAATGTGGACTTCACCAGCTTCAAAATCTCCCCTTCCCCCACCGCATCCCAAAACCAGCCCAGTTCGTCCTCTCCCCCCACTGCACCACACAACCAGCCCAGCTCCTCCCCTCCATCCACTGCATCCCAAAACCATTCCAACCTGTCTCTGCCTTCCTAACCTGTTCTTCCTCTCACCCATCCCTTCCTCCCACCCCAAGCTGCACCTCCATCTCCTACCTACTAACCCCATCCCACCTCCTTGACCTGTCCGTCTTCCCTGGACTGACCTAACCCCTCCCTACCTCCCCAACCATACTCTCCTCTCCACCTATCTTCTTTTCTGTCCATCTTCGGTCCACCTCCCCCTCTCTCCCTATTTATTCCAGAACCCTCACCCCATACCCCTCTCTGATGAAGGGTCTAGGCCCGAAACGTCAGCTTTTGTGCTCCTGAGATGCTGCTGGGCCTGCTGTGTTCATCCAGCCTCACATTTTATTATCTTGGATTCTCCACCATCTGCAGTTCCCATTATCACCGCATGATACTTTAATAATATAGCTGTGAAAGTACTCCCTTTCGCAGAGAAAATTGTTTTCTCTGTGAATTGCTTTGTGACTGTGTTGTTGAAAGCCATTTTGCTGCTTAACTGAAGAAAAGATTTCCTGACGTTTGCTTAGTTTGTCAATCAAGTTAAACTCATCTATCATATTTTACCTGAGGGTTTCTTATCAGCAGTTGACAGCTGGTTCAATAGTCCTTTCTTTAATTGACCACTCTACATCAGTGAGTTGATTTCCCAAGAGCTATTTCTCAGGTTTTTCCTTGTGCATCAGACAGCAGTCACAAATAATGGCTCCTTTTGAAAGAAATCAAAATTGAAGAATTGGCTTTTAGATGGAAAGCATGTTTATAACTTGAGGCCCGTATGGAAAGGTAGTATAACATTCACTTCAGAAGAGGCAAATCGTCGTTCTTTCAGTGAGACATTGTTTGTGTATAGGCTGCTGTGTGCAAGTGCCAGGAGATGAATTAATTTGCAAATTTTTCAAACTGCACTTTTATCACTCCAGCTGAGTTCAATTTTAGAAATACAGCTCTCCCATAAATGAAATAACTGTACTGTATTCTTTCCACTTCAGTGAAGTGAAGAGGAAAAATTCTTCCATATGCACACAGAATGCTGGAGAAACTGAAACCCAGCAGCCTCTGTGGACAAAGAACCAGACTTGCTGTTTCAAGTTTTGTATGACTCTTCTTCAGGGTTCTGAAGGGCAGTCGGACTGAACTCAAAATGTTAACTCTGTTTCTGTCCCCACAGATACTGCCAGACCTGCTTATCCCAGCACTTATTATTTGTTTCAGATTTTCAGCACCTGCAGTGCTTCACATTTATTCTTCCTTATTTTCTTGAAAGGTTAGGGAATAAATCCAGTGCATGTTATGGAGCTTCTGAACGTGCTGCCCAATTTCATCGCATGATCTGATTCAAATTGTAATGAAATTAGATCTGGTAACCCTCAACGTGGGTAAACACAATGTATCAGGGCTCCAGTGCCAAGAATAATGGAATACTATACACGAAAGGAGAACATTGAGTGCACCAGCTCTTTTGAAGAGAAATCAAATTAAATCTTATCTTCTATTCTTGCTTTGTACCCTAACACAATTTTTCTCCCATTCTTGTATTCTAATATTGAGCAATTCCCTACTGAAGACTGCAATAAATCAATATCTGCCTTTAGACAGTGCATTCTTAATCCTAACCTCTGATTGCTTAAATAATGTTTTTCTTCAATTTTAATGTTTTTTTGTGGGATATCAGTATTGCTCGCACAGTCAGCACTTATTGCCTGTCCCTGATTAACCGCCTTTGAGTAGGTGGTGGTGGTGAGCTGCCTTTTAGAATTTCTGCAGCTCATGCAGTTTAGATACATCCTTCACCCTGTTAAGGAGGGCGTTCTAGGCTTATTCACACAGCGGCAGTAAATGAACCATGTGTGCTACAAATGTTATGTCACTTAGCGGAGCAAGATTAAATGATGCCCAAGTCTGGCTGCATGTGAGAGATAATTAAATGCTTTAGTATCTGAGGGATGTTCAATGGCATTGAAGACTGTGTGCCCTTTTCAGTGAACATCCTCACTTCTGTGGCCTTTATGTTGGAAGAAAGATCCTTGAAGCAGCTATAGATTGTTTGTTCATAGTAGTATAGCATGGAAACAGACTCTTTGGTCCAACTAGTCCATGCTGACCATGTTCCCAAACCAAGCTAGATCCACCTACCTGCATTTTGCCTGTATCCCTCCAAACGTTTCTCACTCGTATACTTATTCAAATGTCTTTTGAATGCTTAACTGAACTGTCCACCACTTCCTCTAGTAGTTCATTCCATACACTAAGCATACTCTGTGGTTTTTAAAAAAAAAAAGTTGCCCCTCGTCCTCTTTTAAATCTTGCTCCCCTCACCTTAAAAATATGCCTCGTAGTTTTGAACTCCCCCATCCTAGTGAAAAGATCTTTGCTCTTCACCTTATCTATGCCCCTCACGATTTTATAAACCTCTATATAAGGTCACCCCTCAAACTCCCATACTCTGGTGGAAAAATGTCTCCGTCTATCCAGCTTATTTTTATATCTCAAGTCCTCCATTCCTGGCAACGTCCTGGTAAATCTCTTCTGAACTTTCTCCAGTTTAACAGTAATAGGTCTAATGTACCACCTCGAGGAACCTCTGCAGCCATATACTGGGGTTTAAGCTGATTATCCTAGTTGTTGGCCAACCCTAATTTGTGCCACCAGTGGGAAAACTTTCCCTGATTCCCAATGATTTCAATTTTGTTAGGAATCCTTGATTCCATGTTTAGTCAAATGCTACCTTGGTTTTGAGGGCTGTCTGTCACACCTCACCTCTCGAATTCAGCTCAATTTGTCTATGTTTGGAACAAGACTGCAATGAAGTTGCTTCTTGGTCTTGCCTGGTTCAGGTGGTGATGGTGGGAAGTGCACCTGACGTTTATTGTGTAGATGTTAACATAGAGAATGAGAGGGGCAGAGAGGCTTGAAAAGTTGTCAGATTCTCTTAACATCTCCAGGATACAGGGAAGCACGGGTATGTTTTTTTTCACTTTGGTGGTGGGGGAGGAAAGGGGGGTGTGGAAGAATCTCTTAGTTCTGTACAAAAAGAGTTATTGTTTTCAATTGCACCTCCTTTTTTTTGTGTTTGGTTTCAGTATCAGCTAGTAGCTGATCTCTTCCAGGAAGAGAAGGAACCTGCTACTTCCAACACGAAGACAAAGACTTCTAAAATAACTGTTCGACCTCTCAAACCTGCCATGAAAGCACCCAATAAAGAGCACAAGAAAACAGTTGGACATCAGGTACACGTTTTATTTTGGTTCTTTGCCCCTCCCAAGTGAATCTTCAGATGTAGCAATGTAATCGTGAAACTTCACGGAATCTTGAGGTTTTCTGCCAAATTTTCTTGTAGATGTTTGCCATTCTGAAGGGTTGATTTTCTTTCTTTTAATAAAAGATTCTCTCCTGGCTTTTCCGAATGCAGCCTTTACCTGTAGCATGTAAAACCTTTTAACATTTGTGCATCTTCCAGTTTTGAACACTGGAATGGCTTTCTCTGCTACAAGCACACAAACCAGGGCTCACATTGTCGGTTGGATTTGCAGCATTTCAAGGAGAGTAGTTACAGGGAGGGTACACCCGAGTCTGTCTCTGAGTACTTTGCCAAGGAAGTCAGCCCAAGTCCTTCACCTGAAGATCTGGATTGAACTGCTGGCAATAAATAAGGACTAGACTCTGAGTCTTACTTTGTAGTCACTTACTACTCTTTAAATTGCTAAATCGAGATAATCCCAGTATTGTGAACGTTGTCTATTGTATAGTAATGAGAGGGGATTGAACCTAGAGTTAGCTGCTGGAAAACATTACATGTAAACGCAAAATGACAAGTTGTACTCAGAGTATGGGCTCCATCTCCACAGCAAGCACGCATGCATAATGCACACACACACAGGCATGAAAATGCCATGTAAACTGTTTAAACGGAAAGCAGGAGATGGTTCGAGCTTGAAGTGACATAATCGGAGACATTAGAAGTCATTCCTTCATGACACTGTCCTGGGTTTTACAGAATGCTAGTTGATGGAAAAGCAGGTAGTTAGATCTGTAAATTAGGATGCATGCTGTCAGCAGGTAAGTTGTCTCAGTGAAGACAGGAATTTAAGCCGGGGGGTGGGGCAAGCCCAGTCTCAGTGTAAAATCCAGGTCATTGTGTCTGAATAGCTGAGATCTGGGAGGTTATAGAAATTGAAATCAATGGATTTGCACAGCCACCAGGTTATGCTTCCATTCTTTTCTTCCAGGCTCTCTACCTCCATCAAAAGTGCTAAGTTTCATATCAGAGGGTTTCTACTTTATTCAGACAACAAAATCCTTACCCCCACATCTATTCTATTGTTTATACCTCTGTGCTCACCTCTTCCAATTCTCATGACCTTCTTAGAATCTTCCCTGCCCCCACCTTCTCTTACTACTCTGACTCCTTAGTTCTGAAGAAACTATTCATTACAACCCTTCCATCATATCTATTGCTTGCTGTTCAGCTGATTATTGTCTGGTAGCAAGCTTTTGGAGCTCTGCAATGTTCTAGACTTCTCATTAACTTGCACAACTTAAGGTCTTAACTATAACAGTCCATTTTCTATATCAAATAAGAAGTGCTACACTTCCCAAGGAGATTAGCATTGAGAGTGTCCATTTGAACTGTGTGTTTACTGGGCTTGGTGTTCACTTATTTTCTTCAATGAAAATGAAAAGCGTGATGATTTTATAACAGGTGGGACTTATGTTCAACCAGTTTAGCACTTAAATGATGAGCCTGCAAAATATCCCTTTTATTACTTGCCACAGCTATTATGCTGAGGAACATTCAGTCTCCCTGTGTGTGTGTGTGTGTGTGTGTGTGTGTGTGTGTTGCACTTACGTGAAAATTTTTTTCTGCCTCTTCAGTTTCGGAACTCTTTGCAATTACTCATGGAAACCTTGAATGCTACAACACCACACTATGTACGCTGCATCAAGCCAAATGATGAGAAATCTGCATTCTCGTAAGTAATGTATACATTGACTAAGGTGATACTACTTCTCTTGTGGTTTGATGTCACATTATAAATTTGGGTTCAAGATGGAGTGTCAAGGAGTCGGTAAAGACACATTGTCATCAGGTTTAGTTTCCAAAGTGACTTTCCTACTAAATACTTCTCTACATAATAATCCTAGGTGTGCCAGGCTCTGATTTACCTTACCTAATATAATTGTTTTGTTCTTGCATGTATGTGCCTTGTGCCCATGTGAGTCTTCCAGAGAGTTTTAACTCTGCCCACGTTGTGCTATTTATACACAGTGATGTGCAGCTCTGTGATCCCATCGCAAGGTTACTGCAGGGCCCTGAAGCCTTTGCACAATATTCTACAAATCATAATTTTGGGAGGAGGTTTCTTAGGACTTGAGAAATGGCTTTTGCATGGAAAGAGATTTAAGACTAATAATTCAGGCTGATTTGCCAATGTCTTTCCACCTTAGGCCATCTGTTCCTGTTGCTAGAGATGGGGGCTCCTCGGGTCCATGTTGGGAGTGTGCAGTGGCAGGAACTTAACTGATTATTGGTATCCTGTTAATCCTCAAAAATTGATGTCAATTGCTTTCTAAACAGTGAACTCAGCAGGATGTCTGGGAGCCCTAAACCTACCAGAAATTCACAACTGTAAAAGCTGAAATTGGCAAGGCTGAGGTCAGCAAAGTGAAGCAGCTCAGTGAAACTGGTGCAACTAAAATTGTTATAGATGGATAATTACAGGAGTCCCCTTTAGAACGGGGGCTAAGAGCGTGTATGCTTTTGAGGCCTGTGGTGATACAACCTGCTGTGCAGATGAGTTCTCAGAGAGCTTGTATGAGAGCCACAGCAGCTTCCATCTGGGGAGGAGCATCAAGTTCCGTGTGTATGTGACAGATTTGATGCTGAGGGGTTAAGAAAGTACTGTGTCCTTTACACAGGCTGTACAGGCTGCTTGAACCTGTTGGAGGAACAATGCCTTGAAAGGACGTGGCTGTCACACCATCTGATCACCTGAGATCACAAGGAGTGAGTGGCTACCTAGTGTCTGTAGCTGTGCCAGGGTGGATTGCTGCCACACTCCAATCCCATCTTCCCCCATTGCTACCAGGATTGCCATTAAGGACAATCCACCTCCAGTGTGACTCCTCACTGAGGCATTGTGCACACTGTCCTCCTTTAAAGATCAAAACTGTGATGGAGAGGAGATTAACAGGCACTGGTATTTTTGATTTGCCCTCCTGGTGAAAGGGAAGTAACTGTCTGAGTTTAGCTATGAGTCCAAGTAATGAGTGTTTCTGATGATCTGAGAGGGGACTTGGACACACATGGCTGCTTCTATTTGAGCCTCCTTAAGCGATGAATGAAGAAGTTGAACAATTTGGAGTTGTGTGCATTGGAGTTCAGAGGAATGAGGCAACTTTTATTGAAATGTACAAGATCAAAAATCTTGAGGAAGCTTGACAGAGTAGAGAGGCTGAGAGGAGGTTTTCCCTCATGGGGAAGCTAGATATAAAGGGCAAAGCCTTTTTTTTAATTCAGGCACAGTATTTCTGACTGAGCCAGCATTTATTGCCCATTGCTAATTGCCCAGGGAGTAGTTAAGAGCCAACCCACATTGCTGTGGGACTGGAGTCACATGTAGGCCAGACCAGGTAAGGATTGCAGTTTCCTTCCCTGAAGGACTTGAGTGAACCAGACAGGTTTTTCTGACAATTGACAATGGCTTGATGGCCAACACCGGACTCGTAATTACAGAATTTGTTTTTATTTAATGAATTCAGATTCTACCATCTGCTCTGTTGGGGTTTGTACCCGAGTACCAAAAACATGACCTTAAGTCCAGTGATTATACTGCCAGGCCATCACTGCTCCCCACCTCCCCCCATATTGGAGGCTCCTTATTTGGAAGAAGAAGAATGTCTTCTCTGGTCATTAATCTTTGGAATTCCTTACCCCAGAGATCAATGGAGGCTGAGTTAGATTTTTGAACATCCTAGATTTTTGCATGGAGGTGGAAAATTTGAATTGAGGTCTTGAGTTTATCGAGTAGCAGAGTAGGATCAAGGAGCAAAAATGTCTGCTCCTCCTATTTTTTTATGTTCTTATTTCTCTGATCACTGTTGAGACCTGTTGAGGTTCTGATGAATTCAGTCCTGCCATCTGAACATGGTCAGACATTCATGTTGCTAGGCTTCGAAAGGACATTGTGACAAATCCTTTTGACCAGACTCTGGCTGCATGATTTCTGGCTATGCTGCTGGCCGCGTCTTCCCACCCACCAGCAGGACGTACTTCCACGACCTTACCAATTCTCAGACTGTGGCCCATCTAGATTTAATATGTACCTTCAGGGCCTGTAGCCCATGGCACTTGTTATGAATTTAAATTAGCTTTCAGGCTGCTGGCTGACTGTGGAGAAAAATGTGCTGCAAGTTTTCAATTAATTATTTTTAAAAATTTACATCTAATTTGCACAACATGCTACAGTTAACATTGTTATTGCAGTTTTACTCTGGGATATAGAATTCTTGAGCTCTGTAGCAGCATCATTAGATAGGCATGTAGACACAGTTGCCTGGGTGCTATTTCTCTTGGTTTCCATATGAGGGCACGTATTTTTAAGGGGATGTTGGCTGAATAGGGACTCATGTAGGACAATAAATCAACAGCAAATGTAGCATCTTTTTGTTCAATAGGACATTTTCTTTGTGTGATATTCCACATTTTGGAAAAAGTGCGACTCAATACATCACTGCACAGTTCTAGTTGATATTGACATGTTTTAGACATTGTGAAGTGATGACTTGTCTTTTGTACGTTTTAGTGGACAAACTCTGTCACTTGCTGTTGTGATTAATTGGTCCGTTAATGCATGTGATTATGATTTGAGTCTGTTAATGCATGCACATGTAACTGAGAAAATCTCGAACAATGTGCCTTTCTAGTTGTTGGACCCTACTGAACTATTCACTGTAATTGAAGGGAACAGTTAGCATCTGCACTTGCTATTAAGAAGACATATTGCAATAAGTCACATGTAGCATTTACCAGCTCAAGGAGCTTGGATTCTGTTCCTTTTATCTGGAAGCTAAGTGCGACAGTGCTGCAAACAGGTGATTAATAATAGTGTAGCAGGTAAATATGACGCATTTTGTAAATTATCTGAGTTTATGGGAGGTGTCATCTCTCAGATTAAACATTAAACCAAGAGTCGATCTGTACCTTTTAGGTATACTTAAGAGACCTGAAGACACTTCTCAATTTCTTCACCACCATCCCTCAACTAACACAACATCCTCACCAAAGCACATTATTTTACCTTTGTTCTGTGTGGGGTCATGTTGAATGCAAATTGGCTGCAGTATTTTTTCTAGATGAAAGCAATTAAAACATTTCAAGCTCTTCATTGGTTATGAAGCACTTTTATACGGTAAATTCCTTCTTTCATGATACAAATCAACTTGAATAACTGGCTTCTTGAAATCTTTATTTCTGTCCTTTACATCCCAAACTGTGTGCTAAATGTTCCACAATGGCAAAATAGTTCACTCAATGTAGTAAAGCTTACATTGATTCATTCCGTGCAATTGCTTGAAGAGAGTCCAGAGTTGACTGTAATAATAATGTGCGTTTATATAACATAGCAAAATATCCTGAGGTACTTGACAGAGGGTAAGCAGCATGGCAGGTGCTGAGCTAATGATTTTATGAAGAGTGAGCATTATGGTAATCTTAAAAGTGGAGAAACTAAGGGACCTACTGAGGAAATTCTTGGGGGATAATAGAGTATTGTTCCATATGTATTCAAACATTGTCCCATGCTAATATCACATTAATGTGAAAAGTATGCCATTTAAAATTTTTGAATTTGAATCTTGAGGCAAAGTTTTGTTTGTTGCAATTTTACTTACTATTACCTGGAATTTTCAGAGAATACACATAGAACATTACAGCACAGTACAGGCCCTTCAGCCCTCAATGTTGTGCCGACCTGCCATACCGATCTGAAGCCCATCTAACCTACACTATTCCATGTACGTCCATATGCTTGTCCAATGACGACTTAAATGTACCTAAAGTTGGCAAATCTACTACTGTTGCAGGCAAAGCGTTCCATGCTCTCACTACTCTGAGTAAAGAAACTACCTCTGACATCTGCCCTATATCTTTCACCCCTCAATTTAAAGCTATGCCCCCTCGTGCTCGCCGTCACCATCCTAGGAAAAAGGCTCTCCCTATCCACCCTATCTAACCCTCTGATTATTTTATATGTTTCAATTGTCACCTCTCAACCTTCTTCTCTCTACTGAAAACAGCCTCAAGTCCCTCAGTCTTTCCTCGTAAGACCTTCCCTCCATACAAGGCTGCATCCGAGTAAATCTCCTCTGCACCCTTTCCAAAGCTTCCACGTCCTTCTTATAATGCGGTGACCAGAACTGAATGCAATACTCCAACTACGGCCGCACCAGAGTTTTGTACAGCTGCAGCATAACCTCTTGGTTCTGGAACTCGATCCCTCTGTTAATAAAAGCTAAAACACTGTATGCCTTCTTAACAGCCCTGTCAACCTGGGTGGTAACTTTCAAGGATCTGTGTACATGGACACCAACATCTCTCTGCTCATCTCTACTACCAAGAATCTTATCATTAGCCCAGTACTTTGCATTCTGGTTACTCCTACCAAAGTGCATCACCTCACACTTGTCTGCATTAAACTCCGTTTGCCACCTCTCAGCCCAGCTCTGCAGCTTATCTATGTCTCTCTGCAACCTACAGCATCCTTCATGACTATCCACAACTCCACCGCCCTTAGTGTCGTCTGCAAATTTACTAACCCATCCTTCTACACCCTCATCCAGGTCATTTATAAAAATGACGAACAGCAGTGGACCCAACACAGACCCTTGTGGTACACCACTAGTAACTGGTCTCCAGGATGAACTTTTCCCCTCAACCACCACCCTCTGTCTTCTTTCAGCAAGCCAATTTCCGATCCAACTAACACTTTGTCTCCTTGAAGAAACAAGGAGAGGTGAAACGTAATTCAGTATGATCCCTGTTGCCTGCAGGGATATATGATTGTCAACAAAATATTATAACCTGGAAAATCAATGAAACAAAGCATCAAATGAAGTGCTATAGCAGTTATTTTTCATATAACGAGCTCCATAAATTAATAGTAGTACAAAGCTTTAGGAGAGGTGATCTATGCAATTTACCATTTTTACTGTTTGACTTTTGTTTTGGAATTTGATTTCATTTTAAGAACTCAGAACAGCACAGCACAACCTTTGGCTGAACATGATGCCATAGTCTGTATGTCTGTTTTCCTGCCTGTTTGTAAGTCAATCTAAATATCTTTCCACATTATACTCATCTCTTACCACCACCCCTGTCCGCACGTTCCACGCACCTATCACCATCAGTTTAAGAACACACATGCCTTGCACATCTCCTTTAAACCTTTCATCCTCTCCTTTAAAACTGTGCTCCGTAGTATTTGACATGCCTGCATTAGGAAAATGACACTGTCAATCCAACCTATTTGTGCCTTTTATAATTTTATCTATTTCAATCAGATCACCTTGTCAGCCTCTGATACTCCAGTGAAAACAATCCAAGTTTGCCCAACCTTTCCTTATAGCGAATACACTCCAATCCAGGCAACATCCTGATAAGAGATAACAAGGTGTAGTGCTAGATGAACACAGCAGACCAATCAGCATCAGGGGAGCAGGAAAGCTGATGTTTCGGGCCAAGACCCTTCTTCAGACCCTTTTTCTGAAGAAGGATCTCAACCCGAAACGTCAGCTTTCGTGCTCCTCTGATGCTGCTTGCCCTGCTGTATTCATCTAGCTCTACACCTTGTTACCTCAAAATCTGCAGTTCCTACTATCTCTGAAACATCCTGATAAACCTCTTTTGCATCCTCTCCAAGGACTCCACATCCTTCCTATAGTGTGGTGGCCAGGACTGCACACAGTAGCCCACATGCAGCGGTGAAATGAAAAAGAGTTAATATTTCTTCTGCACTGCAGACCTGTACAAGTTTTATTTTACTTGAGGCAGGTAGCCAATCTATAAATGTCAGCATTATTGCTAACAATAAAAGTGTAATTGATTCTATTTGGATTGATCTTGGTTGGGACTCTAACTATACTATATGCTGCATTTTCTGTTTTATTCTGATGACCAAATTAAATAAATGGTTGCAGTTGAGGTTCTCAAAGTCATGTTCCCCTCTTCAAATTCCTTGAGCTATCCTTTTTATGTGAGTTTGACTATTCTATGCACACAAATTGATGTGTACAGCTTGCCTTATTGCTTTTCCATGGAATGTTATGGCTGCTGTGTATACCATCTAAAAGATGCATTCCAGCAGTACAGCAAGGTTCTTCAACAGCATCTCCCAAATCCACAGACTTCTCAATTTAAAGGACCAGGGCAGTAAATACACGAGTAAACCACCACTTGCAAGTTCTCCTCCATGCACACCAGCCTAACTTGGAACTAGGTTACTGATTGAATTAGCTTTTCTGGCTCAAAACCCTTGAGTTCTTTCCTTAACAGCTCTAAGCATATCCGTACAACGGACTGCAGGGCTTCAATCATTTGGCTTACCACTGTTTTCTTGAGGACAATTGAAGATGGGCAATAAATGATTCTTATGTCCTGTTAGTGAAAAAACAAATGTACTCCACAATGATCCTCGCTGGCATAATATTTTAAGTGATTAACCACTCCTCCAAGGTGGGAGTTAGACCAGTTCCTGACAAATGATGTTGTACGTGAGTACAATTGGTGTTGATGTTCCTGAATGAGAACATCGAAATAAAAGTAAATTACTGCACGTACTGTAGATCTGAAATAAAAACAGAGTGCTGGCGAAATTCAGGTTTGGCAGCATCCGTAAGGAGAGAAAAGTTAATGTTAATAGAAGGGACGGAGCAGCATGTGGAACAGCTGATTAAAGTGCTTAGAGCAAAACAGAAAGGAAGCACTGACAGAGAGCGGGAAAGGCACAAAATAGATGTTAATGATCGGTATAGAACTGAGGAATCGTCACTGGATCTGAAATGTTAACTCTCTTTTTACCTTCACAGACCTGCTGAGCTTTTCCAGCAACTTTGTTTTTGTTCCTAACCTACAGCATCTGTAGTTGTTTCGGTTTTCATATAAACTAGATCCTGGAGGGGAACGGGGTGCCATCAAAATGAAGGGTGGTGTACGTGCTCTGAAGTTACTGAATTCAGTGTTGAGGGTCAGCACAGTGGCTCAATATTTAGCACTGCTGCCTTATAGCACCGGGCACCTAGGTTTGATTCCAGCTTCGGGTGACTGCCCGTGTGGAGTTTGTGCATTTTCCTGGTGCCTGTGTGCAGGTTAGGTGGATTGGCAATGCTGAGTTGCCTATAGTCTCCAGGGATCTGCAAATGAGGTGAAATAGCCATAATACATGTGGGATTACAGGGATAGGTTGGTCTGTATGTGGTGCTCTTCGGAGGGTCAGTGTTTATTCAGTGGGTATAATGACCTCTTTTCACACTGTAATGCTGTGAAGGCCATAATAGGAGGAAAAAGGTGCCATTCTCCCAGCATGCATTGGGCTTTGCAGTGCACAGCATCAAACCTAGGACAGAAACACTAGCAGAACCATAGAATAGGAAAAAACTGGCTGGCTTCCTGATACGGTTTAATTCTGTTAGTTTGCTGACTTTGCTTAGCACACCAAGATTTGGCCTGAATTAGTACATCTGTCTGCTTCACAGGGGCAGCTGATTAACCTAAATTCCAGTTGAATTGTTCAAATAACATAACTTGAGCAGATAATTCAACAATCATTACAGTCAAAGCCCAAAAACACTTTCAATTCATAAGCCAACTCAAACCATTTATTTTGTGCTAGGAAGTGACTGCTTGAGTAAGAATGGGTATTCTAAGTTCCAGTGATTGAATTACAGGAAATTTGTGGAAATCAATACTAAAAGCATGGTCTTCTCTGTATTTTATTTTCTAATATTTAAACACATTTTCTGTCACAACACGAAGTGAAGTAGCAACCTGCTGATTATCTGCAGTTGCGCTTGTGATGAGGATTCTTCTCTGGCGTGCCAGATGATTCCACTTGCAGCAGTTTGCAATACAGTTGCGCATCCAATTTCTTTTATCTGAAAGCACACGATACACAGTGTTTTATCTTTATAAAATATATTTTTATTATGATCGCTCAGCATCCAGGAAGCTTACGAAACACAATTTGGATCAAGGTGTCTAATTAATTTGGAAAAAATTGAGACACAACAAATAATTTGCAAGGCGTACTGTTCTCTGACAGTGGTGCCAGTAGCCCCTCTGATAAAAATGATTGTGGAAAACAGCAGGGTGTAAACGATTCACAATGCATTGAATTTTGTCTTATCTACTAATACAGTGTAGGTCCTTCAACATACTGGCTTAAAAAGCTCTCTTTGATAAACTTTGAGAATTCTGCTCCCTGTAAAGGTGGGGACAGAGACTGTGCAGAGGGTTGGTACACATTCACTGGGCCGAATGGCCTCTTTCCACAATGAGAGTTCCATGATTCTAAATTCTTCACACTATGATCACCCCACTTAAGGTTAGAGAAGCTGAAATTTCCTACTACCACTATCATATTTTCTGAAATTTGCCTATGTACCTGCTCCTCTATTTGTCTCCTGTTAGGAGGCCTATTGTATACTCCCAGAGATGTGTTTGCTCCTTTTTTGAATTTTAATTTCTACCTATGTTGCTTCATTTGATGAGCCTTCTCAGATGTCATCCTTCCTTACTGCTGTAATTGATTCTTTGATCAAAGTTTGACACCCTACCTTCTTTTGCCTCATCCTCTGTCTTGCCTCATCCTCTGTCTTGCCTCTTGTGTCCTAGGCTAGCTTTCAATTCCCAGTTTTGTTTATTTAATCTAAATCCCACCAGCTGCTATTGCAGGGTATAAACCCACAACTCTAAAGCATTGTTCTGGGCCTTTGGATTACACATCCAAAGACATAATCACTACACCACCATCTCAACCTCTAAACTGTTCACAAAGATAAATTTGATTCAGGAGCTCCATGCCTGAATGAGAAGAACGGGTTTGGTCTTGCCTCAGTTTCGACTGTGCATGAATCTGTAACACAAAGTGGTTGATAAATAGGCACCAGATTTGTGTTGTCTTACAGCATGCCTACTGAAATCTCATTGTTTCTTTATTTAAAAAAAAGGAGAGAATAAATAGAGTTAAAAGACTGGACAGTAACATTTTGATTGGATCTATTCTAAATGCTCATTTTTCTCCCTTGCAGGTTTGATCCCAGGCGCGCTGTACAGCAACTTCGGGCCTGTGGTGTGTTAGAGACTATTCGTATCAGTGCTGCGGGTTACCCATCAAGGTAGGTGCATGCTTTTTGCAGAGCTCATCCAAAACAGTTTGTGCGTATCATTGCTATAAAGTTCAGCCTGGATATAAACAAAAGTATTTCACAAACAACTTACTATGGGCTGAACGTTGCGAGGAATGGCAATTGATATCAGAGTTACAGAAGTGTTGTGGTGTAGAAGGTGGCCATTCAGTTCCATTGTGCCTGCACCAACTCTTCAATTGGACATCATTATTGACTGCCAAACTCTGTCATTTTTCCCTTGCTGCCTGTACCTGCTGTCTAGGCAGTGCATTCCATACCCTTAACTATGTGCTAAGTAATAAAGATTTTTCTTAAATCACCTTTGTTTCTTTGGCACAGTACTTTAAATCTATGCCATCTTGATGTCATTTTTTATAAGAGGGAACACTTCTTGCTATTTATTCTGTCCTGCTATGCTGTATGATGTGGGAACTGGATGATCCCATTGCGAACAGCAGCGACCACATCTGCAGCAAGTGTGGTTTCTGGAAGAACTCCGGAGCAGAATTGATGATCTGGAATCTGAGCTTCAAACTCTGTGGCACATCCGGGAGTGGGAGAGTTACCTGGGCACTTTGTTCCTGGAGACAGGCACACCCGGTAGATTAAGTAATTCAAATTCAATAAGTGTTCACAGACAACAGGGTGTGACTGTAAGTGAGGCAAGTAGGGGGATTCTGAGTTTAGGAGTGCAGGAGCCTCAGCCCTTGACCTTGTCCAAAAGGTTTGAGGTTCTTGTTCCCTGTAAGGATGAGGGAAAGGGCTGTGGACAGGATGAGCCAGCTGACCATGGCACTGGTGCAGAAGGCCATTCAAGATGGGGGAGCAAAAAGACACATAGTTGTTGGAGACAATTCTCTAATTAGGGGGACAGATGGTATCCTATGCAAGCCGGATCAGGAGTCCTGCATGGTGTATTGCCTGCCGGGTGCCAGGATGCAAGACATCTCCGACTGGCTTGAAAGGATATTGGAGCAGGAGGAGGATGATCCAGTCGTTCTGGTCCACGTTGGGACTAACAACATAGGCAAAGCTAGGGTAGAAGACCTGTTCAGGGATTATGAAGCATTAGGAAGGAAATTGAAGTACAGGTCCTCAAGGGTCACAATCTTTGGATTACTGCCCGAGCCATGTGCCAATTGGCATAGGGATAAGCAAGTTAGGGAAGTAAACACGTGGCGAAGGGATTGGTGTGGGAAAGAGGGATTCCATTTCATGGGGCATTGGCATCAGTTTTGGAACCAGGGGGATCTGTACCGTTGGGACTGTCTCTACCTGAACCGATCTGGAACCAGTGTTCTAGCGATAAAGGAGAAATAAGGTGGTCAGTAGGACTTTAAACTTCTGAGTTGGGGGAAAGGGAAAGCAACAGGGAGTATGGAGTTAAATGGAAAGATAAGCAGCAGGTGGGTTTAAGCTCGAGGCAGACTAGGAATACAGCAAAAAGGAAGGATAACTTAGGGCATCTTATGATTTCCAATATCTCTAATAATGATAAGAAAGTTAGCATTGAGGCACTTTACCGAAATGCTTGTAGCATTTGTAACAAAGTAGATGAATTAACGGCACAAATCATCTTGAAAGATTATGATGTGATAGGCATCACGGATACATGGTTGCAGGGAGTTCAGGACCAGCAGTTAAACATCCAAGGATTTACGACTTAGTGAAAAGACAGGGAGATGGGCAGAGGGGGTGGGGTTGCCTAGTTAGTTAAGAATGAAATTAAATCTATGGTACTGAATGACACAGGATCAGATGATGTGGTGTCTGTGTGGGTTGAGTTGAGGAACTACAAAGGCAAAAATACCATAATGGGATACACCAGGCAATAGACAATAGGTGCTGGAGTAGGCCATTCGGCCCTTTGAGCCAGTACCACCATTCATTGTGATCATGGCTGATCACCCACATTCAGTATCCTGTTCCTGCCTTATCCCCATAACCCTTGATTCCACAAAATAGATAGGGCATGTCAGAAAGGCAAGGTCACGGCGATCATGGGGGACTTCAGTATGCAGGTGGACTGGGTGAATAATGTTGCTGGTGGATCCAAAGAAAGGGAATTCATGGAATGTTTACAGGATGGCTTTTTGGAACAGCTTATGATGGATCCCACAAGGGCGCAGGCCATTCTGGACTTAGTGCTATGTAATGAGCCAGACTTTATAAAAGATCTTAAAGTAAGGGAACACTTGGGAGGCAGCGATCATTATATGGTAGAGTTCAGTCTGCAGTTTGAAAAAGAGAGAAGGCAAAATCGGATGTAATGGTGTTACAGTTAAATAAAGGTAATTACAGGGGCATGAGAGAGAAACTGACGAAAATCAACTGGAAGCAGAGCCTAGCGGGAAAAACAGTAGAGCAACAATGGCAAGAGTTTCTGGGTGTAATTGAGGACACAGTACAGAAGTTCATCCCAAGGAAAAGAAAGATTATCCGGGCCGGGGGGGTGGTGGTGGTGGAGATTACACAGCCATGGCTGACAAAGGAAGTCAGAAAATGTATCAAAGAAAAAGAGACAGCCTATAGGGTGGCCAAGAGCACTGGGAAATCAGAAGATGTGGAAGGCTAAAAAAAAAACAGAGAAATAAGGAAGGAGAGGATCAACTATGAAGGTAGGCTAGCCAGTAATATTAGAAATGATAGTAAAAGCTTCTTTCAATACATAAGAAACCAACGAGAGGCAAAAGTAGACATTGGGCCGCTCCAAATTGATGCTGGAAGGCTAGTGATGGGAGATAAGGAAATAGCTGAAGAACTTAATAAGTACTTTGCGTCAGTCTTCACAGTGGAAGACATGAGTAATATCCTCACAATTAGGGAGAGTCAGGGGCAGAGTTGAGTACGGTAGGCATTACAAAAGAGAAAGTGCTGGAAAAGCTAAAAGGTCTAAAAATTGATAAATCTCCTGGCCCTGATGGGCTACATCCTAGAGTTCTGCGGGAGGTGGCTGAGGAAATAGCGGTGGCTTTGGTTGTGATCTTTCAAAAGTCACTGGAGTCAGGGAAAGTCCCAGATGATTGGAAAATCGCAGTTGTAACCCCCTTGTTCAAGAAAGAATCAACACGAAAGATGGAAAATTATAGTCTGATTTAGCCTA
This sequence comes from Stegostoma tigrinum, assembly GCF_030684315.1. Lineage (NCBI taxonomy): Eukaryota > Metazoa > Chordata > Chondrichthyes > Orectolobiformes > Stegostomatidae > Stegostoma > Stegostoma tigrinum. The sequence goes on from NC_081354.1 coordinate 158,631,942, forward strand.
ACCTCGATAGTTGGTAAAATGCTAGAATCCATTGTTAAGGATGAGATTTCTAAATTCCTGGAAGTGCAGGGTCAGATTAGAACAAGTCAACATGGATTTAGTAAGGGGAGGTTGTGCCTGACAAACTTGTTAGAATTCTTTGAAGAGGTGACAAGCCAGTTAGACCTGGGAAACCCAGTAGATGTTATCTATCTAGACTTCCAAAAGGCCTTTGATACAGTGCCTCACGGGAGGCTGCTGAGCAAGGTGAGGGCCCATGGTGTTCAAGGTGAACTACTGGCATGGATTTGAGGATTGGCTGTCTGACAGAAGGCAGGGAGTTGGGATAAAAGGCTCTTTTTCAGAATGGCACCTGGTGACAAGTGGTGTCCTGCAGGGTTCAGTGTTGGGGCCGCAGCTGTTCACTTTATATATTAATGATCTGGATGAAGGGACTGGGGGCATTCTGGTGAAGTTTACCGATGATACGAAGTTAGGTTGACAGGTAGTACTGAGGAGGTGGGGAGGCTGCAGAAAGATTTAGACAGTTTAGGAGAGTGGTCCAGGAAATGGCTGATGACATTCAGTGTGAGCAAATGCGAGGTCTTGCACTTTGGAAAAAAGAATACAGGCATGGACTTTTTTCTAAATGGTGAGGAAATTCATAAAGCTGAGGTATAAAGGGATCTGGCAGTGTTGGTCCAGGATTCTAATAAGGTTAACTTGCAGGGTGAGTCTGTGATTAAGAAAGCGAAGATAATGTTGTCATTTATCTCGAGGGTTGGAATATAAAAGCAGCGATGTGCTTCTGAGACTTTAAAAAGCTCTAGTTAGGCCCCATTTGGAATACTGTGTCCAATTTTGGTCCCCACACCTTAGAAAGGACATACAGGCACTGGAGCGTGTCCAGCGGAGATTCACATGGATGATCCCTGGAATGGTAGGCCTAACATACGATGAACGGCTGAGGATCCTGAGATTGTATTTATTAGACTTTAGAAGATTGAGGGGGGATCTAATAGAACCTTACAAGATAATGCATGGCTTAGAAAGGGTGGACGCTGGGAAGTTGTTTCCATTAGTTAGGGAGACTAGGACCTGTGGACCTTAGAATTAGAGGGGGTAAATTTAAAATGGAAATGAGGAGACATTTCTTCAGCCAGAGAGTGGTGGGCTTGTGGAATTCATTGCCACGGAGTGCAGTGGAGGCTGAGACATTAAATGTCTTCAAAGCAGAGATTGATAAATTCTTGATCTTGCAAGGAATTAAGGGCTAAGGGGAGAGTGCAGGGAAGTGGAGTTGAAATGCCCATCAGTCATGATTAAATGGCGGAGTGGACTCGATGGGCCGAATGGCCTTACTTCCACCCCTATGTCTTATGGTCTTATCTTGAAAACCTCTATAAAATGTCCCCTCAGCTTGCTTCTCTCCAAGAAGAACAGTCCCAGCTTCTTCAGACTATTGCCACTCTGCTCCATCATTTTTTCCATTAGTCCTCTGCAACACCTTTCTAGCTGGGAATTCCATTCCTGGCTCCTTCAGAAATGCAGACTAATTCTGAAATTAATACATATCTCTTATCATTCGTGGTAGTCAGGGAAAGTCAAATCCAGGTACCTTCTTGCCACAATCAGTGTGCTGTGTTCTGACATTTAAATATCTGGCAGCATAGCCAGGCACTTTGACAGCTACTGTGAAAACGTAAGTTTGAGGTTACCTTGTGGGTTTAAGCATGTGATCGAGTGCTTAGGGTAGTTCAAGAGGCAGGAATGTGGCTTGTAGCAATCAAAGGTATTTGTCTGGACTGGTGTTGGGAATTTGGAAGGGGCATGGGGGGAATGATCAGTAAAACTGGTGAGGTGGGATGGAGGAGGGGTTCCCAGAGGTTGGGAGAGGTGTACTTGACAGGTTGAGGAGTGGTAAGTTATAGGGGGTCAGCTTAATAGCTTCCCAGGAGTTGGACTTCAATTTTAATGGTTTCAATTTTTCCTAAATAATCATGAACTCAACTGAAGTGAACCTTGCCAATTTTTTGCCTTTCATAGACTCTTTCAGAGGGCTCCAGACAGTGCCCATCAGAATCTTCAGTGTCCCAAACAATTTGTGTAGGGTTTGCTGTGTCAAAGCTCAACTCCAGTTTGAGCTGCCCAAGTGACTCTTTGGCCATTGGAATATCTAGACCCTTATTTCAAATTTGAAGCGTATCTGTGTCTTACCTGTGTGTTCCTAAGGTACCCACTACTGGCACGGACATGATGGAGAACTTCTGAGTTCCAGCAGTTTGTGTCACTTCTTGTACCAGTTCTTTTGTTGGCTTCTGAGAAAATCCCTGAGCATAAAATAAAGAAGCTAACTACTAATGAGCTTTCTGCAAAAGTGCAAACTGGAGCAGATGCAACATCTGCAGCAGTAATGCGACACCAGTGTAAAACAGATTGAACTCAAACTAAGTTGAATGCCAACTGAGAAAAGAACAGTGATGTTATTTAAATTAATTCTTTCCTCCTCACCTTCCTCTTATCTCTAGTGAGATACAAGGCACATGATTTGGCTGTTTCCATTGCTACATTTGCCTAGATCAGGCCACTAGCCTGTCACTGAGGGCAAGGGGTAACGTACCACATCAAACATTGGAGTCGTTCACTGTTCTTTCTATGGCGATCATGTCCTGGAGTGGAGCTTGAATGTTGAGCTTCTGTCTCTGAGACCCACTGCGATATCCACCTGCCTTGTAATTATTTCTTTTCAGCATCGTGTCCATTGGTTACTCCATTAAAAATTAAATTTTGAATCTGTTTATATTGACTACTTTGCTAAAACTTGCCTCATAATTCTCTCCCTTGTGAGTGAAAAGGTCTCATCTGATTTGTCTTTTTTTTAATCCTAATTTCTTTAGCTTTTCTCTTTTGCTAATAATTGAACCTATTCCTGTACTGAACAATTTGTTTGGATCAATAGCATAGTCTATGAACAAGACTGAGTATAAAATGAAATTGATTTTGTTTCCTAAAAATATCCACTTAGTGTTCTTCTGACTATCTACATCCAATGTATTTCCTCCATAATTTGCTGGACAAGTGTCCTCGAGCCACCTAAAAATTATGCAACTGAGTTGTCACAGTGCCAAATATAATTTTTTGATAGGTGGACGTACCATGAATTCTTCGACCGATATAGAGTCCTAATGACCAAGAAGAATATATTAAACGATAAGAAAGAGACTTGTAAGAGACTTCTTGAAATCGTTATCAAGGTAAGAATTTCGTGGAGTCAGTGGCATTGTAGTGACGTCGCTGGCTGATTAATCTGGAAGCTCAACCTGTTCATGACTAGGGTCGTGTGTTTAAATCCTGCCATGCAATATTGTGAAATTTGAATTCTATAAAAACAAAGTTAAGAGCTAGTGAATTGTTTATTTTTTTAAATCCCATCTGGTTCACTAATGTCCTTTAGGGAAGGAAACTGCCATCCTTACCTGGCCTGGCCTACATGTGACTCCAGGCCCACAGCAATGTGGTTGACTCTCAACTGCCTCTGGGCAATTAGGAATGGGCAATGCTGATTTTAGCCAGTGATGCCCACACTCCGTTTAGAATGAAAATAACTTTGTGCCGGTAGAGTGTCCTTATTAATGGAACCGGTCTCTGTCAGAAAATAACTTCTTGCCAATTTTGCCTGCAGAAACATCATAGGCATGTTCCAATATATGTATATGCTGTTCTTGTACTGATAGTAAATACTGATACATTTTGAAAGAAGTAACAAGACAAGGGAGTACTCATTGAATGGCAGGACACTAGGAATCTCAGAAGCGCAGGGATCTTGAAGCCTTTGTCCATAGATCCCTGAATTCAGCAGGGCTGGTTGATAGGTTAGTTAAGAAGGCATACAGAATACTTGCGTTTATCAGTGGTGGCATAGATTATAAAAGCAGGGAGATTATGTTGGAGCTGTACAGGACTTTGGTTAGACTGTAACTGTGCTTTGTGCAGTTCTGGTCACCACACTGTAGGAATGATGTGATTGCAGAGGAGATTCACCAAGATGTTGCCTGGGATGGAGTGGTTTAGCTATGGATAAGTTCAGGTTATTTCTTTAGAGAGAGCATGTTGAGCTTGGACATGATTGAGGTGTACAGTCAAGCTGGATAGGAAGCACCTGTTCTGTTAAGTTGAAGAGTTGATAATAAGGGAACATAATGCTGAGATGAAAGGCAGGAACTTCAGAGGTGATTTGAGGGAAAAGAAATTTCATCCAAAGGGTGGCAGCAATCTGGGATTCTGTGTGTGTGCCTGTGTTGGTATATATGTATGGATGTGTTGGTAGTTGAGGCACAAAACCTCAATCTTTTAAAAAGTGCTTAGACGAACACTTGACATGTCACAACATTCAAGGCTGTGGCCAAGTGCTGGAAAGTGAGATTCATGTAAAATTAGATTAGATTTTTGGCACAGTCTTGATGGGCTAGCAGCCTCTTCTCTACTGATTACACAAATTGAATGATACAATCACTCAGTAGACAGCTTTCTCTGTGATTATTTTTTAGGATCCTGATAAATTCCAGTTTGGCCGATCCAAAATCTTCTTCCGTGCTGGTCAGGTGGCATATTTGGAGAAACTGCGAGCAGATAAGTTCCGAGCTGCGTGTATGATGATACAGAAGACTGTTCGCGGTTGGTTACAGAGAATTAAGTATAGACGGATGAAGAAGGCTGCTATCACTATTCAGAAACATGTTCGGGGCTATCAAGCTCGCAGGTAGGCTCCCTTCTGAGGACTTTAATGCATTATTAGTGACTGAAGGGACATACCAACTCAGACAGCTAACGTGTTCTGATTGTCCAGTCTCTCCTGCCACCCTACTATCGAACTTACTATGAAGTAGGTGCCATTTAACACCTCCACAAGCCACATTGATGAAATATTGGAAACAATATTGGTCTGTGGAAAGAACTTACCAATTATTTGACTTGTTTAATGTCATTAGCAGTTTTTGGATCAATGCAGAAAATTTCAACTAACATCAAAGGTCAAAATCTTGATTGAGGGATACGAGGGCTGTCCAGTAGGAGATATTGAGTAGAATAGGTCTCAATTTTCTGGAGTTAAGAAGCATTAGGTCGAACTGAAAGATATAAAATTGTGAAAGGACTTGATCATGCTTGCTTGCCTTTGTCAAAGAGTTAAGAACTATGGGTCATTTGGGACTGAGCTGAGAAGAAATTTCTTCAGTTACAAAGTTATGAATCGTTGAAATTATCTTAGAGGGCTGTGAATATTCAGAGTCTGTTCAAGATGGAGATTGACAGATTGCTGGAAACTAAAGGAATGCAGGGAATAGACCAGGATTTAATTCAGTCGCAATGTTATTAAATGGCAGAGCAGGTTCAGTGGGCCTTCTGGTACTTTGAATCTGATTTCTAATGTTCTGAAAACCTCATCAACAGCTTCAAAGAAAGTCCTACAATGGGGAACCTGTGACTTGAAAGCAATTAATTAAAATAAAATTTTGTAGCTTAAGTTGTAGTTAGGTCAAAAATTCTTTCACTTATGCTGGCTGGGGACAAAAGCATGTGCCTGAAGGGGATGTCATAGTCATAAAGATGTACAGCATGAAAACAGTACCTTTGGTCCAACTTGTCTGGAATAAAATTGGTGGTGCATTTCTTGGTTCTGGTTAGAATCATATAATTGTGGAATTTCACAGTACAGAAGGAGGCTATTCAGCCCATCATGAGCTTTCTTGCTGACAATCTTCAAGGTGTACCCCCAGTTACTGACATACCGACTAGTGGGAATAGAATATCCTTCTTTACACTGTCAATATTGTTCACATTTTGAACACAACCTTGCTAAGTTCATCACTTAGTCTTCTCTGCTCCAAGGAGAGTAAAACAAACTTCTCTAATCTTTCCTAGTGTCCAATATCCCTCTTTCCTGGTCTCATTCTGTTAAATCTCCTTTGCACTCTTTCCACGGCTTCATTTTTAATTCACTCGCAGGATGTGGCATCTCTGGCTAGGCCAGCATTGGTTTTAACATCTTCTCTTAAGGTGCCCAAAACTGAACACAGTACTCCAAACAAAAACCAAGTTGCTGGAAAAGCTCAGCAAGTCTGGCAGCATCTGTGAAGGAGAAAACAGAGTTAATGTTTTAGGTCTGGTGACCCTTCTGAGCTGAGCTTTTCCAGCAACTCTCTTTTTGTTCCTGATTTGCAGCATCTGCAGTTCTTTTGGTTTTTATACAGCACTCCAAATGTGGTCTGACTAATGATTTGTAGAGGTGTAGCGTCATTTCCTTGCTTTTATACTCTACGCCTCTATGAATAAACACAGTGATCCTAAAAGCTATCTGACCAATGTTTCAACTTCTGTGGCCATGCTCAGGGAATAACATATGTGAGCCCTGAGGTCCCACTGCTGCTGTTCTCCTGTAGTTTCAGCAATGGTCACTAATTGAATTTGTCACGCCTGGGACTATAGTGCTGCCACCTATTTGGATAGCAGCTATCGAAAAGTATTACTTCTGCAGGCATGGACAGAAGTCTCAGGAGGCCAAGCTCAGCAGCCGTCTGTTACATTGGTGGGCTTTTGACTGACGTGGTATCCCTGTCCTTAAGCATAAAACATGTTTTCTAAAAGCTCAATACAAAAGCATATTTCCCTGTAGCTATTCTCCTCATCAGAAAAGGCTGCACAACAAGGTGTGAGTCACTAAGTGTCAACCATGGATACCTCGCGTCCAGGCCCTGGTGACTTCTCTACCTGGAGTGCTGCCAGCTACTTTAGAGGCTCTGAAGAAAGGTCACTGGAACCCGAAACATTAACTCTGCTTTGTCTCCACAGATGCTGCCCGACTTGCTGAACTTTTTCCAGCAATTTCTGCTTTCTTTCTGATTTCCAGCATCTGCGGTTCATCGGGTTTTTGTTTTGCCATTTTCGCACCTTTTCTTTCTCTGCCACTATACTGCTCAGTTGCTCAGCGGCCCCCTGTTGCTGCACCACATACTTGTTCGATATCCTTGGGTGTAGGCATTAAAGGCTTGTACGTTGTCTGATTGTGGTAACGTTTCAGCTGAGTTTAGTTTTATTAAACCACTTGCATCCTAATTACTTTGAAGGAAGATAAAATAAGTTTCAGGCTATTGTGGTGAGTGATAGTGTCCCTGTCTTTGGGCCACAAGGCCCAGACAACTGCCTTGGGTGTGCGCCCTAAGTGTTCAAGCAGATTTTGCCTTATGTAAAAGAGCATTCTCTCACCTGCTGTTCAGAAGGTTCTCGCTATGTTGGAAGTAGAATTCCAGGTGCCAAGAACCTTCTAGAGTGTTTCCTCCTTTGTCTTCCTCAACAAATATTACCACCTACTCTATCGCATGAAGCATCACAAGTTGCAGATACCAGCCCCTGCACCACCTCTCCCCTGCCCCAACCCCACACCATCAAGGTCCAATCATCTGACCCAGTGTCCATTTTTTCCCCTGCCCCCACGTCCTTTTCTTTTGCCTTATCCACTATATCCCAGCATTAAAGTCTCATTAATTTCTTCCCCTCAAAACTCTTGAGCCTACCTTGATTTCAGATTTTGATTTTGTTTTTAAATTTTAAAATTGTATTTTATGACACGTTGCATTACTTGCATCTATTTTTATCAGCTAGCCTGCCTCGGTGCATTCTTGTTAATTTTCTGTTCATTTTGGTCATTCAAAGATTGGTGGATTTGTTGCGAAAAACAAGAGCCGCAGTCATTTTTCAGAAGCAGTATAGGATGCTTGTTGTGCGAAGGAAGTATCTGCATATCCGCAATGCAGCCATCACAATTCAGGCTTACACTCGTGGAAGGTTTGTCAGGCAGGTGTACCATGAGGTAAGTGTTTCATGTTTCTGTGTTTAAGTTTACACACAAAGTTACGTTCTAATTTTCAATCTTGAAAACGAAAGGCCCCTTACCTCCATGAGGCACATTTTGTCCGATTCTGGGCCCAATGATAATCTCAATGTTTTTCAGGATTCCTGGTCCCACCTGTGAGCTGCGCACAAGTCCAAAATTGGACCTTGAGCATTACTTACTAAATTGGGCATTGCAGCCTCCGCAGGCAGCTCACCATTGCAAAAGATGAATTTCTTGACCAAAATTGACACACAGCAGGGGAGTGGAAGAATGTTGATTGTACCCTGGAGCAACCACCATGATGCTGTGGAGCTCGAAACGAAGCTGCTTGTTCTACCTTCTTGAATTTTAAAAATGTCCAAACTTACCTTTTTGGTGGCATCTCCTTGGTAGGCAGCTTTTATACTTGGGCAACCCAGCTTCTTGATGCAGGGGATTTATGCAGATAATACGTCTCCTCATTAGCATGTCTGAAAACCCCAGTGTTGATTATAGGTATCCATCAAAGTACGCAGGAATCAAATAAGCACAATGTACTGTTGCAGTTTTTCCAGCATCCTTGCAGTAGAGGCTATAGCCCTTTGAAATTGGTCATTTGTGATCATGATGTCTGAGAAGAAAAACGTGTTTTCTGAAGAAGTAGCAGAACAATGACCAATTAACAATGATTATGTGCTGAAGCATTACTTGGTATTATAGTACATGTTTTCTTATGATTCACACTTAGTTAGTAATTCCTTGTGAAATATTGATTTAGTCAACATTTTTTCATTATAACACTGCAAATGCAAGAGGAAATATATATCCTTTTAAATATTATGATATTTATGATTAGGTCACTTAGTTCATGTTTGTCCTCAAAGTTTCAACACTAGTCAGTTTTATTACAGTGAAATAAATATTTTATTTTTGGTAGGAATGCATTCGGTTATTATTGAGTGAGCTGGCTAAAATATTAATACTTTGGAAATTGGTGCAAAGGGCATGTAATGCTGTCATTGTTACTCAAAGCTTTCAGCCAGGACAGACAGAATGGAAAAAAAATAGATTCTAAACCACCATAAGGGACCATGTGTGTGCACAACTCACCAAATCTGTCTTTGGGGAATAATGTAGAATAAACAGATCAGCTCAAAGGTCACCCTTTTCTTCCTACACTTAGTATGTGCCACTCCTAGACTACAGATTTCCCAAAAGTAAAATATAATCCATTTTATTATTTATTAGGAGACAGTGCTAAACGCACAGATAAACAAATCAAAAACAGATCAATAAATATTACAATAACTATGTGACTCCCTCTGTCATTCTGTGGCAGGTTCTGAAAGGCCATAACTCTCCACTTTCTGCATTAATTTTTGAGAATATCTGATTCTGTCACCGCTTTTTGATGCAATGATTCACATTTTTAAATATATAATTACGACATTAGGTACAAAAACAAAAGTTGCTGGAAAAACTCAGCAGGTCTTTAGTTCTTCAGTCTTCAGGACCCTTCAGTTCTGAGGAAGGGTTACCAGACCTGAAACGTTAACTCAATTTTTTTTTCTCTTTTCTTCACAGATGCTGCCAGATCTGCTGAGCTTTTCCAGCAACTTTTGTTTTTGTTCCTGATGTACACCATCCACAGCTCTTTTGGTTTTTATGACTTTAGGTAGCCTGGTTGAATTTTGTTAGTATGAAGTCAAAAGGGCTGTTTTTAGCCCTGTGACCCTATCAGTGGATGCATCCTAAGTAGAAGTCCAGGTGGAGTTCATTATCAGCAATGTGAGATATTTACAAATTATTGGATAATGTGGATTTAAATTTTATCCCTGATTTTTGAGGCTTCTAGTTGCATGCAGTTGATATCAAAAAAATTGAGTTTCCGCCGTATAGATTTTATATTTTTTAACAAATAATAATAGAAATTGTACTCTTGTAGCTTATATTTAATTGTTCTGTCTATTTTTATTGAAAACACAATCTAGTTTACTGCCTCAGGCCTAAATTATAGAAATTCCATTTTTTGATTAAAACATTTTTAGGTCATTTGGAAGACTTATAGTCATGGTTTTTTGAGTAACAGCTAATATGTTGAATTTAATTTTGGGTGCGTATAGTCAGACTGCAGAGGAAGTGAATCACTGTAAGCAAATATGCCAAAATAATGCATCCCTTCGTAGTGCAAAACGTTAGCGGAGTGGTTAAATTTTAATTAGAAGCAAGTCACAACAATAGCTATGACCTGGAGTACAGCAAACTCATTCCATAATTGATCCTGTGAGAATGGAATAGTAACGAAAATCATTAAAGTTGTTTTTACTGAGATCTGGACTGACAGTTCTAAACCTTGAGAAGGATGTTGGAACTCTTTTCTCTAATGGTTTCATTTTAATGGTACTCCTTTGCTTCTGCTGTAAGTAAATATTATATGTTAAGCCGGTGCGATTTCATTATCTAAGAAATTTCTTTCTAACCATGTAGGACTGACTCCATTTTATTTTCTAATTTTACTTATGATGATTTCAAGTCTACCAAATAAAATTAGTCACCTGCTTTAATCTGGCTTTGTTTTTTTTAAGCAAAAACATTTCCCTCATTGCTGTTCTCTGTTTTAGTTGTCTTGGTTTCTTTTCCCTGAAAGTGGTAAAGTTGCTGGGACTTAGTTCCCTGGAGAGTTTTGAGCCTTGCCCACTAACAAGTGTGATGCCAAACAGTGATTGCTGGCAAAATCAATAGCCAATGTTTATCAAGCTTGCTGGACGACAGTTTGGATTTTCTGTCTCTCGTTGAATAGAACTAAGAGTGTTTAAATTGGATGTAAAGTTACTGCAGCACGGAATAGCAGGAACCAGGAATCAAAACTTTGGTCAACTTGGTTTGTATCACTCAAATCATTAGTACCATAGTCAGTTGTGAGATTGACCAGTCAAGCTAAATTTTCACTGTAATGCTGAATTATTGGGAAGCATGCTGCTGAATGATGATATCAGTTTCCCTAGCGATCGCTCAAAATTTATTTTGCATTTTTTCTCTTGATGCTCTAAATTCAGAAAAAGTTTTTTGTTTTTCTGCAGCAGAATCTCTTCAGTATTAACTTGTTGGCAATAAGTAAAATATACACATCCGTTATGAATTCTGTTGGGAATATCCAACTAATTTCACCTGGACGACTTTACTGTTTTTCTTGTAATATTTGGAAATAAGTTCATTCAATGTGAAGGGCTTTGGTACATCTTGAAATCTAGGAACTCTTTGTAAGAGACATGCAACCCATAAGAAAAGACTAACATCTTTAATCTAGGTAGTGTATGAACCCTGATCAAAAGCTAAAAAGATCTTGTCGCATCTATAGTACCTTGTCTCCTTATTGCGAATTATAGAATGGGACCTCACTGCTTTAGGAAGTATAGGCAAGAATCCAAAAGCTGTCTTTTTATGGTGTTGGAGCTGTACCTCGCTGCATTCGACTGTATAGTCGATCGGTTGTCTCAGATTTTAAGACTTTGACAAAAACAGAAAGAACTGTGGATGAGGTAAATCAGGAACAAAAACGGAAGTTGCTGGAAAAGCTCAGCAGGTCTGGCAACATCTGTGAAGTAAAAACTCAGTGTTAAAATTTCGGTTCCGGTGACCCATCCTCAGAACAGTGGGAGGGTCACTGGACCCGAAACGTGAACTCTGATTTTTTTTTTCTTCACAGATGCTGCAGGACCTGCTGAGCTTTTCCAGCAATTTCAGTTTTTGTTGTTAGAACATAGAACAGTACAGCACAGTACAGGTCCTTTGGCCCATGATGTTGTGCCAACCTTTTACCCTAAACCTAAGGTCTGCATAACCTCCACCTCTACCTTGTACTATCATCCATATGCCTATCTAATAGCCGCTTAAATGCCCCTAATGAGGCTGACTCCACTACCTTCTCTGGCAACGCATTCCACACACCGACCACTCGCTGAGTAAAGAATCTACCTCTGACGTCTCCCCAATTTCTACCTCCTTTCACTTTAAAACTATGCCCCCTTGTAAAAGCTAACTCCACCCTCGGGGAGGAAAAAGTCTCTGGCTGTCTATCCTATCTATACCTCTGATCGTTTTGTACACCTCTATCAAGTCACCTCTCATCCTTTGTTGTTCTAAAGAGAAAAGCTGTAGCGCTTTCAACCTTTCCTCATAAGACCTTCCCTCAATTCCAGGCAACATCCTGGTAAGTCTCCTCTGCACTTTTTCTGAATTCGACATTATTTTCTGATCTCAATAGTTGCTACACCAGCACAAAGCCAGAATTATCCAGAAGTACGTAAGGGGCTGGATCGCCCGAAAGAGGTTCTCCAGGATACGCAATGCGGTCATCTATCTCCAGTGCTGCTATCGGCGCATGAAGGCACGCCGTGAGTTAAAGACATTGAAGATTGAAGCAAGGTCAGTAGAACACTACAAGAAGCTCACCAGTGGGATGGAAAATAAAGTGGTTCAGCTTCAAAGAAAGGTAGATGTTCAGGTAAGAAAGAGGTCAGTCTGATTTGAAGTTTGTTGTAAACTTAAACTTTTGCACCACAACACATTTTAGGACAGGTGAATAATACTGCCATGTGTGCAAGTGAATAATAATCAGCGTCATTGCTTTACCGAAACTTAAATCAAATTCTACATGTTGGATTATCTTCTGCAATCAATGAGAAATCCAACTCATTCATTTGAACAATGAAAGTAACATTTTTCACAGGTTTCTTTTTTCTCTCCCTTTCTTAGCTTTTCATTAAGGCAGATGATCCAACAATCTCTGGGCACCTTGACTTGATGACTACGTGGTCTGAAGAGTTAGTGTCCAATGTATATGAAAGCTTCAGATTTCACCTGTACACAACGTTATGCAATCAACAAATACCACAATCTAGTTCTCAGTATTTTCACTCCTTTCTTTAGAAGAAGGGTATTTTTCCCCATCTTCCCATGCCCCACTCAAATGAAAGGATTCATAATAGAACAGTTATTACTCTATTCTTATGGTGGCTACACTTGGTTTCCTTGTCTACTTTAAACTTTCCTTGGGAGTTTTTCACTCCTCTGAATATAAGACTTGCTGGCAACTTAGTATTCTTTTGTTCATCCTTGGGCCATGATAATAAAATAGCATTGGTGAGTGAGAAAGGGCTGAAGAGACTTAACAGTACCATATTAGAGATTTCCTGAAAGTGACCCATAGCAAAATGCCATTTAGAATAGTAGCCTTGAGTCTGAACTCCGTGATAGAAAAGTAGTGATAGAAAACTTAAAACTTTGGAATAATATTTTGTAATCTACTTGGGAACCATTTTTATATAAAAATCCTAAAGCAAATTAAGCAGAATGTCTTTTATTTGTGTGAAATTCTGTGCAGTGAATGCTGCTTTATCTATTGGATTGACCCTGCCTGATTGTTTCCGTAGAACAAGGAGCACAAGGCAATGACTGAGCAGATGACGGCAGTGACCACCGCACAAGCTACTGAAATCAACAGACTGAACAAGGAGTTGGACCGATGGCGTGAACAGCAAGGTGACAAGAGCCGAGAAACTAGTTTACAAGAGGAAATTGAGAAACTCCGTGAGGAACTTGGGAAATCCCAGAATGAACGCAAAATCCTGGAAGACACTTACACCAGAGAAAAAGCAGATCTTCAGCAGGTAACCAAAATCAGAAACAATTTAAACAAGTTTATAACTAAAAATTAACTTATTGATCAATTCCAGGTAAGTCATTTCAAAGAATAACATTGGCTTAGAGTTTTGCATGTGCACACATTAACTATCTGCATCTATAAGGAGAACTTACTAAATTAATAATCGGAATTAAAACACAGGAAAGAGGTTAGCAGCAGGCTACATCCCTACTGGTGCTAGTTAGTCATCCAGAGCTGTCTACATTTCATTTCATTGCTTTTTTTTCTGTATTGCTATTCATAATTTTTCATTTAAAATGTTCAGAGAATTCATCTATACATTTTCTAATTTCTGCCTCAATAGCCACTTGACATGAAACATTCCATGTTTTGTATATCTTTTCAGAATTTATTAGTACTTTTCTAACCTTACCCTCTCTCTCTATAATAATATTTCTGATTCTCCAACTGCTGGAACTGGTCTTTGCCAAAGTACATTCTCTAATCTTTTCATTATAGCATGAATTTTTCCTTCCCTTGTCTGGTTTAATGGGGGAGGGGGGTGGGTGGGGAGGAAATGAAGCCGTTTACCATGACTGCATTGTCTTGTTTTTGTAATGAGTCTCCACTGCAGGACTCTAATAGCCCTCCTGAAAAGGGATGCTGTGAACTACACTAAAACTGAGATCTAAACTAATTTCCTTTCATTACATAGAATACCCCATGTATGAAACTCATCACCTTGTTTGTTGTTTTAATAGCCTTTCCGTACTGCAGGGTCAACTAAGTTGAAACTCCAAATGAAGACCCTAGCTCTAATAAAGTTATATTGGAATCTCATAACTAGTTCTGTGTTCATATTTAAAATATCTTTTACTCTACCAGGAAAGGTTATTTCTCAGTTGGAAGGTAAGATTATTGTAGGCTGTAAAATATGTCAAATGACCTAGTTATTTTCCCTCTGGAAGATAAACCTCATGGCTTCGGCATTTGATTTCACTTCAGTAACTTCTAAATCCACCAGTACCACAGGCTGCACTTTTGTGCACTTCACTTCATTCATTATCAAATAAGTGATAAGCATAGAACTGTGTCAGCATTTGTAATGTTGTTAGTTATTTTTAGCCAGTTTCTACATCAATGTATGACGACGCATTTTTAAAATTAAGGCAAAAATTAAAATTGACACATGATTGGGGAATTGTAGAGGATAAACTGAAAGCTGTATTTAATCGTAGAATCCCTACAGTGTGGAAACAGGCCATTCAGCCCTAAAAATCTACACCTCCCCTCCAAAGACCATCCTACCCAGACCCGTTCCCCTATTTTCCCATGTCTAACCCACTTAACCTAAACATCCTTGGGCACTATGGGCAATTTAGCATGGCCAATCCACCTACCCTGCCCATTTAAAAAAAAACACTAAGTGGCACAGTTCTTGACCTGGAAGTGGTAGATGCTGACGCTGCAGTCAAGAGAAATGCTCCATTCTCTAGCCTTGCCTCTGCGTGTGAATGAAGAGTAATGTCTGAGGTGAGAGGCGCAGTAAACTGTGCCAGAAGTACATGGAGTGTGTTTGGCGTAAACTGTACACAATCATGGTGCTGCTTTCGTCAGTCACTGATTCAGATCATCTTAATTAATGCTTTCTGCATAACCAGGACCAAAAGGGTATGCCTTTGCTTTGCATACGTATTATCTAAGGGAAAGAGATCAATTATAGCATTAAATATTGTGTTTTTATGAACTAAGGAGAAGTTCTAGGTGATTCAAGTATGTGCTGAGTACAATTGTGTCTATAAAATATAACTGTGAGAAAGACTGCTTTTTATACCTTGCTTGTTGGTGGGTTGAGTGTTGGGGGTTTTTGGGAGGGGAGGTATGTACAATTGAGGAGATGGTTTATCTGCCACTCCTCCCTCACCCCCAAATAAATTGAGGGATCAGAAGCCAAGTGGCCCAGCTGTCGTTGGGCCTGTCGAGCCTTGTTTACCCCGGTTGGTATGTTATCCGTGGTGTGGGAAGCACGACAGTTTTTTTTAGCCACATGGCTTGGATTTAGGTAAAAAGCAAGTGACTTCTTTATAATTACCCTGCACCCACCCAAGAAATCGACACCTCAACAAATCTAGCCCATAGCAACTGAATTGCAGTTATAGCCTCTGGAGATGATCCACCCCGATGGGCATAGAAGCTGGAGTAGGCCATTCAGCCCATCAAGCCTGCTCCACCATTCAACGACATTATGGTTGATCTGTGACCTGACTCCTTTTACCTGCCTTTGTCCATATCCCATAATACTTTTGGTTTGTAAACATCTATTAATCTTAGTTTTAAAATGAATTGATCCAGAATTAAGTACCTTTTGCAGAATATAGTTCTCGAGTTGTACCATCCTTTGAGTTTATACGTGTTTAGTAACTTTAGTGCTAAAAGATCAGCCTATTTAGCTCTGTCCCAGTGTTGGACTCCCCAACCAGGATAAATTATTTTTGTTTATACTACCCCTGCTCTTAAACTTCAACTTTTTTTCTAAGTTGTTCGTCGGATGTTGATGTCTAGGTGTCACTGGCTAGGCCACCATATATACATTAAGATGGTAGTGGCGAGTTGCCACCTTGAACTGCTTGAGTTCATGCAACCTATAATGATTTTAGGAAGAGAGTTCCAAAATTTTTACCCCACAAAACAAAGGAACAGCTCTGTAGCTTCTAGTCAGGATGGTGTATGCTTTAGAGGGAAATTTGCTGGTGTTTCCTTGTACCAGCTGTCCTGTTTGGCAAACCATTCATAGTATGTGCAGTGGCTCCTTGTAATATATCTTTTGGTGTGCAGTTGTCTTTCTAATGAATCTACGCTGCACTTCTTGTAAGGCTAATGTATCTTTCCTGAAGTCTGGTGGCCCGAACTGGTCAGAGGACTCCATATGTGACCTAACCAGAAGACATGTACATCTATGGCATAACTTTTACTCTCTGATATTCTCATCCTCTAGGTACAAAGATGAGAATTTTAATGTCATTGGAATGTACAACACAGAAGCAGATTCTTCTGGTCCCTGCTGACCAGATATTCTAATCTAACTTTCTCTCATTTGCGAGCATTTGGCCCATTTCTCCTTAAACCCTTTCTCTTCATATCCAGAAGCCATTTAAATGTTGTAATTGTGCCAGCCATCTCCACCACCTCTGGCAGTTCACTCCGTACATGTACCACCCTCTGCGTGAAAAAGTTACTCTTTGTGTCCTTTTTAAATTTTTCTCCTCTCACCTTAAACCTGTGTTCTCTAGTTTCGGACTCTCCTACACTAGGGAAAAGACCTTGGCTATTCACCTCATCTGTGGCTGTCATGATTTTATAACTCTGTGTAAGGTCACCTCTCAGCCTTCAATGCCCTAGGGAAAATAGCCCCAATATATTCAGCCTCTCCCTATAAGTCAAACCCTCCAACCATGGAATCCACGTTGTAAATCTTTTCTGAACCCTTTCAAGTTTCACAACCTCCTTTTGTATGGCAGGAAGACAAAAATTGTACACAGTATTCCAAAAGTGGGCTAACTAGTGTCCTGCGCGGCCACAACATAACCTCCCAACTCCGATACTCAATGGCATGTCCAATAAAGGCAAGCATACCAAACAATGCTCTCACTACCCCATCTACCTGCAACTCCACTGTCATGTCACAGACCTATGAACCTGCACCCCAAGGTCTCTTTTTTCAGCAACACATCCCAGGACCTTACTGGCAAGTGTATAAGTCCTGCCCTGATTTGCCTTTCCAAAATGCAGCACCTCAGTTGTCTGAACTAAAAAGTTAATAGCAGATTGAGTTTTTGATTGTTTTCCGCACCTCTCCAAGACATTGTAATGTGAACATGTAATGTGTATGATAAAGTGCGGAGCTGGATGAACACAGCAGGCCAAGCAGCATCTCAGGAGCACAAAAACTGACGTTTCAGGCCCAGACCCTTCATCAGAGAGGGGGATGGGAGGAGGGAACTGGAATAAATAGGGAGAGAGGGGGAGGCAGACCGAAGATGGAGAGAAAAGAAGATAGGTGGAGAGCAGAGTATAGGTGAGGAGGTAGGGAGGGGATAGGTCAGTCCAGGGAAGACGGACAGGTCAAGGAGGCGGGATGAGGTGGTAGGTAGGAAATGGAGGTGCAGCTTGAGGTGGGAGGAAGGGATGGGTGAGAGGAAGAACAGGTTAGGGAAGCGGAGACAGGCTGGGCTGGCTTTGGGATGCTGTGGGGGAAGGGGACGAGCTGGGCTGGTTTTGTGATGCAGTGGGGGGAGGGGAAGAACTAGGCTGGTTTTGGGATGCAGTGGGGGGAAGGGGAGATTTTGAAGCTTGTGAAGTCCACGTTGATACCATTGGGCTGCAGGGTTCCCAAGTGGAATATGAGTTGCTGTTCTTGGATACCTGGATGTATAGTGCTTTTGTGGTAGTCTTTCTGATCCCCTTACTGTATCAATATTTATTCATAATTTTATAGTTCTATCGACATTGTTTACAATGCTTACTTGCTTTGGATATATGACTTTCTATCCCATCATCTTTTGTAAAATATAGTGAATAGAAGGCCCCAGAACAGAACCTTGCAGGGCATTACCAGTCACATTCTGCCAGTTATCCTTACAGTCTGGGCTGAATCTTACATTATTTTGGCTAAATGCAAATTGCCGTAAGTTTTCTCGGCAGTGTGTTGCTGCCAAGTCCAGGGAGTCCTCTCAGCTACCTTACCAAACGTCCTCATTACCTCCCACGCTCCTGCGGTGCCTCTGTCCGTTTATCACCCTCTTACCATGCCACTCGGTAGATATGGAGGAATTCACCAGCAACTCTTGCATCCACATCATGTTTAGAAGCCTGTCATGCACCCAGACAAGTACTTTCAGTCCAGCACTGCCCTGCATGGTTCCTGACGTTTGCCCCAGACAAAGCAGAAAGGGGGAAATCTGTGCCCTGCTTCATGGGCAGGGACCTGAAAATCCTGTTAGTGATTCTGCTTCCGTGCATTTTAAATTCAGGCTAGTCATGTTTCATTTAAGGTCGCGCAGAGGTGGTACTCTCTCTCTTTTGTCTTTTTCCCCTCTCTTTCATTGTCTTTCTGATGCTAGCTAAGTCCATGCTGCTGCAGTGAGTGGCTCAGTTACACAGACAAGCCATTCACAAATATTCCTGATGTTTTATTCAGATCAAGACAACAGATTTTTATTGCATTGTACTGGTAAGTGAAGGCTGTCAATTACTGTGAAGTAGAACTTGTGCCGAAACCGCATATGTGTCACTGTTAAAATCTTCTAATTGGATACCTTCAGATTGAGGCACATTTTGCACTTTGAGGCTGCACAGTTAGAAATATGTTCTCTATTACACAAGTAGCAATCTGTCTGTTTTTATTTATCTTCTTTTGCTGCAGCTCATTTTTCCTCTAGTTTTGGTAATTACAGATTTCCTCTTGCGGCCTATTTAAGTACCTGAAACTGAAACCTTTACATAGAACATAGAACATTACAGCACAGTACAGGCCCTTCGGCCCTCAATGTTGTGCCGACCTGCCATACCGATCTGAAGCCCATCTAACCTACACTATTCCATGAACGTCCATATGCTTATCCAACGATGACTTAAATGTACCTAAAGTTGGCGAATCTACTACCGTTGCAGGCAAAGTGTTCCATTCCCTTACTACTCTCTGAGTAAAGAAATGACCTCTGACATCTGTCCTGTATCTTTCACCCCTCAATTTAAAGCTTCTGCCCCCTCGTGCTCGCCGTCACCATCCTAGGAAAAAGGCTCTCCCTATCCACCCTATCTAACCCTCTGATTATTTTATATGTTTCAATTAAGTCACCTCTCAACCACCTTCTCTCTATTGAAAACAGCCTCAAGTCCCTCGGCCTTTGCTCGTAAGACCTTCCCTCCATACCAGGCAACATCCTAGTAAATCTCCTCTGCACCCTTTCCAAAGTTTCCACGTCCTCCTTATAATGCGGTGACCAGAACTGTACACAATACTCCAAGTGCGGCCGCACCAGAGTTTTGTACAGCTGCAGCATAACCTCATGGTTCCTGAACTCGATCCCTCTATTAATAAAAGCTAAAACACTGTATGCCTTCTTAACAGCCCTGTCAACCTGGGTGGCAACTTTCAAGGATCTGTGTACGTGGACACCGAGATCTCTCTGCTCATCTGCACTGCTAAGAATCTTACCATTAGCCCAGTACTTTGCATTCCGGTTACTCCTGCCAAAGTGCATCACCTCACACTTGTCTGCATTAAACTCCATTTGCCACCTCTCAGCCCAGCTCTGCAGCTTATCTATGTCTCTCTGCAACCTACAGCATCCTTCGTCACTGTCCACAACTCCACCGACCTTAGTGTCGTCTGCAAATTTACTAACCCATTACAACTGAGCATCGTCAATCTTTTCATATCTGGATCTCTGTTAGAAAACAGGCCTTTGGACTGAATTTTCACACCAGCGTGCATATTTGTCCAGTTTCCAACAAGAGCAATGGTACCAGTGTGCAAGAAGGTTGCATGAGAAATTTTATTTTTCCAGGAGGGAAAGAAAGATAAATTGTATAGCATTTATAGCCCCAAGCTTCGGACCCTTGAGTAGAAATATCATCTTTACAACTACCCAACTAAACATTAATAACTTTGAAGTCATCAACATATGCTGGCGAATGGGACCAGATTTATTTAGGAAATCTGGTTGGCATGGATGAATTGGATTGAAGGATCTGTTTCTTGCTGTACATCTCTATGACTCTACAATCACAATGACCCCTGTCTGACTTTTTTTGGTGAGAACGGATTCAACCTATTCAGCTTTTTTTGACTTGATTTCTCATTTGTTTAGCTTGAGGGGGTGTTGTTCCTTCTTTGTTTCTGTAGTTAAGGGAGAGGATGGCCTAGGGCTACTATCACTGGACTATTAATCCAGAGATCCAGATAACGTGCTGGGTACCTGGGTTCCAACCCTGCCATGGCAGATGGTGGAATTTGAATTCAATACGTATCTGGAATTAAGACTCTAATGTTGACCATGAATCCAATGCAACTGTCAGGAAAAACTCATCTGGTTCACTAATGTCCTTAAGGGAAGGAAACTGCCATTGTTACCTGGTCTGACCTACATGTGACTCCAGACCCACAGCAATGTGGTTGACTCTTAACTGCCCTCTTGGACAACAAATGCTGCCTCGCCAGAGAAACCCTCATCCTGTGAAAGAATAAAGAAAAACACAGTTGAAATCAGCCAATTTAGCTGAGCCAGGATTTGTTTTTCCCAGTTGAGCACATTTATCAGTCACCCTGGCACTGTGAGGCAGCTGTACTAACCACTGAGCCACCACGCCACCCACAATCTCGTAGAATCTGTACGCGTAAAGCTTAGAAACGCCAAGGGCCAAAGATGCATTAGTGGGAGACCCCTCCCAAACATTAGGGGTGGCGTTGGGAATAGCATTGAATAGAAAATTAGAGATGCATGCAATAAAGAAACGTGTAGTTATGGGTTGGATTGAGAAAATCAAATTAGTAACAATATTATAGAGGAGGATTTCATGGAACATTTATGGGATAGTTTTCTGGACAATGATGTTGAGCTAATTAGAGAATTAGCCAACCTAGACTGGGTATTACGTAATAAGGAAGGAATAATTGGCAATGGAGTTGGGTGAGGCCTCTAGCAGAAAAGTGACACTATTATGGTAGAATTTTTCATAATGATGGAGAGCGACATAGTTGATCCTGAGACCAGGGTCCTGAATCTAAGTAGAGGAAACTATTATGGTATGAATGTGAATTGTCAATGATAGATTGGGGAATGTTAGTTAAAGAGGTGAAGAAGAAAGGTAATGGCAAATATTTGATGAGCACATGAATGAACTATTCCTGCAGTTCACCTATGTTTGATGCATAAATGAAACAAAAAGGTGGCCAAACCATAGCGGACAAGGGAAATTAGAGTATTAGATCCAAGGAAGAGGCGTGAAAATTGACCATGGAAGACAGCAAACCTGAGGAGTGGGAGCCAAAAGAAGTCAAGGGGATTGATTGATAGTGAAAATAGAGCATGAGAGCAAGATGTGGAGAACATAAAAACTGACTGTAAAGGTTTCTCGAAGTATGTGAACAGCAAAAGATTGGTGCAAACAAGTGTTGGCCCATTACAGACAGAAACAGGGAAATTATAAGGGACGGCATGGTGGCTCAGTGGTTAGTACTGCTGCCACACAGTGCTAGGGACCCAGTTTCGATACCACCCTCGGGTGACTGCCTGTATAGCGTTTGCACATTCTCCCTGTATCTGTGTGGGTTTCCTCTGGGTGCTCCGGTTTTTCCCCTCAATCTGATGATGTGCGGGTTAGGTGGATTGGCTATACTAAATTGCCCATAGTATTCAGGGATGTGTAACTTAGGTGGGTTATAGTCGGGATGGCTACGGGTGGGATGCTTGAAGGGTCGGTCTGGACTTGTTGGGCCAAATGGCCTGTTTCCATACTCAGTAGGAATTCTTTAAATTAAAAAAAACCACAGAAATGTTGGGGAATACACAGTTTAATGACTATGTGGAACTGAAGGAAATCTCTATTCGTGAGAAAAGAGTGTTTTGGAAGTTGATGGGATTGAAGGCTGATAAATCTCCAGGCTTTATAATCAGCTTCCCAGAGCACTTAAGGAAGTGGCCCTAGAAATTGTGGATGCTTTGGTGGTCATCTTACAGGATTCTACAGAGGCAAGAACAGATTGGAGTGAAGCTAATGTTAAAGCCTGATGTTGGTAATGGTGAAAATGCTCAAGTCCGTTAAAGAATGTCTAATAGCGGAGCATTTGGAAAACTGTGGCAGGATTGGACAATCAGCATGGATTTAAGAACATGTACATTGACAGATCTACTGGAATTCTTCAAGGATACAACTCAAGAGTTGAAGAAGGGGAATGTATGTGTTTTAGTTGGATTTTCAGAAGGTTTTCAACAAAAGCCCTACGTCAGGGGGTAGAATGTAACATTAAAGTACATAGTAGTGGGGATAGTATATTGAGATGAATTGAGAACTGGCTGGCAGACAGAAAACAGAGTTGGAATAATGAGTCTTTTCCTGAATGTCAGGCAGCGATTAGTGCGATACTACAGGGATCAGTGTTCGGACCCCGGCTATTCACAGTATGTATTAATAATTTAGATGAGGGAACTAAGTGTAATATCTCCAAATTTGCAGATGACAGAGTTGGATGGGAAGCTGAGCCGTGAGGAGGATGCAGAGGTGTTTTAGTGTGATTTGAACAAGCAGAAAGGGTGGGCAAATGCATGTTAGATCAATTATAATGTGGATAAAGGTCAAGTCATCCTCTTCGATAGCAAAAGCAGGAGGGTAGATGATACTTTGGGCTTCAAAGTGAAATGGTTTGAGTACAGGAGCCGGGATGTGGTGCTGCACATGTATTGTATGTTGGTGAAACTACTCGTGGAATAACGTCTTCATCTCAGAAGGGATGTTCTTGCCATAAAGGGAGTGCTTTCCTGGGATGGTGGAGTTGACAAATGTGGAGAGGCTGACTCAGTTGTGACTATATTCTCTTCAGTTCAGAAGATTGTAGATCTCATAGAAATCTATTCTAATGAGAAATTCCACCAAGACTAGACATGAAAAATGCAGGAAGGATGTTCTCGATGGTGGGGAATGCAGAACCAGAGGTTACAGTCTAAATATAAATATTTAGAACAGAGATGAGGAGAAGTATCTTCACGTAGAGAGTGGTGAGCTAATGGAATTCACATACCACAGGAAGTGGCCTCGCCAAAACGTGTAATTTCAAGAGCCCACTAGTGATAGCACTTGGGGCTAAAGGAGTCAAAGGATACGGGGAAAAAAACGGGAACAGGCTATTGTATTGAATGATCAGATATGGTCATATTGAGTAGTGGAACAGACTCTGTTAAGGACTGAATGGTGTACTCCTGGTCTTATTTTCTATGCAATTTAAATAGGGTAACAGATGTAATTTGTTCCAAGTTACTTCCACCCATGTCTTGAGGCTATTGACGGACTGACCTGAAATTATGTACTACTTCTCACAGATAGGGGACAGCTTCCTTGATGCACAAAAGCAACAGATACCAACTTTGATTAATACCATTCAGTCATGGCGTGTTCCATAACTTCACATGCAACTTTGTGCATTACCTTTACACACTCAGAAGAATGAACTCTGTGACTCCTCAGGCTATCATTGATTGTTAATGCTGATCTTGCAATAGTTTGCTGAGTTTTGCACCAGTTGTCATTATCAAGCCAAAGTTAATTACTTCAGTTGCTTCAGAGACTACTGCAATGTTTTACTGCTGAGTACATAATATAGCGAAGAGAGGCAGTTTTCTCAAGGTTTTGCAGATTTTTGTTTTTCTAAAATAATGTCGGAATGAAAACTTTTCTATTAGAAGTATCAGTATGTTTAGAATTTGAAACTCTGAATCCCATCTGATGTACTTGTACTTTTTTAAAAAAAATTTATTTTCAAAGCAGAAAATGTAACCCTTTGCTTACAAAGTTGGCAATCTTTAAAAACAGAAAATGCCATTGATAAACCTCTGCTACAGAGATAGTAGGAACTGCTGATGCTGGAAAATCTGAGATAACAAGGTGTCGAGCTGGATGAACACAGCAGGCCGAGCAGGAAAGCTGACGTTTCGGGTCTGGACCCTTCTTCAAAAAAGCATCAGCTTTTCTGCTCCTTTACTGCTGCTTGGCCTGCTGTGGTCATCCAGCTCTACACCTTGTTATCATTGATAAACATATGTTTTGATTGATCCCAGCTTCATCTCATGATCTTTCCCCCTCAATCCTTTGTAATTCCAAAATCATCCTTTGTGTGAGCTCACTTAACCTGCCTGTTTCAATAGTTTTCAGAGAGAACTTCTACAATTAACTTTTTTTTCTCCCAAATATTATGAAAGCTCAAAACAAAAATCTTGAGTTACTAAAAATCGAATGAATCCAGGAGAATGAATTATTGTGTTGAGAATATGGAGCTTGTTGCCATGTGGAGTGGCTGAGGCAAATACTGCAGCTGCCTTCACAAACTAATGCAGTTTTACTGCTGCATCCTTGAAGCGAAGAGAGACAGTTTTCTCAAGCTTGTGGAGCTTTTTGTTTTTCCAAATTTAGTGTTAGAGTGAAACCCCTCTGCTGGGAAGGTGTTCAAGTGAGACAGGAGTAGACTCATATATTCATAGGGTGCAATCAACTATGGAGAAGGGGTTTGTGGGAGCATTAATAGACTAGTTACGCCGAATGACCATTTTCTGCGCTGCAAATTCTTTGTGAGCATAGGTTGGCATTGTGATCACTTCTGGAATGCACGTATCAAATTACAGTGCCATTCAGAGTTTAGTAATTTATTCTAGTGATTGCCAAGAATGGTACATGAATCACAAGAGATGGCAGTGCACTATGGAAATATATCACAGCCTAAGACAGCATTTTCAGATGATTAGAGAAAATAATGAGTCAGAAGAGAAAACTCTGACCCATTTTGGAAGGTATAATAGTTAATGTTGTTTTAGCAAAGAAAAGTAGCTTTTAAATCCAATAACTCTTGCTGAGAGAAGACACATTTTTGTCCAAGTTTTTAATTTTGTACTCATCAGGATGTCTACAAGAAAACCCATGCAATAAGGAGCAACATTCCATGAGAAGAGAATGCTGTTTGATTGGCACATGGACTAAATTTGTAGAAGCATTGCTGTGGAGAGTGTAAGAGCTGGATGATGACTGACAGTTAACAGCCATGCTTTATGTTTAAATCAGGCAGTTTGACGAGTCAAGTCATTGCCCTGAGAAATGAACCACATATCCCTTCTGCCAGTGGAAGGCATTGGGTATTAATAGGTTAAGGTTTTCTTTTTTTATTAATGTAGCTTCCAGTACACAAGTGCACTACTCTGCAAGCCCAGTGGTCAAACTTAAATTGGTTTGTGTAATTCTCAGCACACTCAGTATTATTTAGTCAGTATTGCTCACTCAGTGAATCGCAACTATTTTTCAGAATGTTCTTAAACATCCTAATGGTCTCCTCCAATTCTTCTTCTCATGCAGTATTACATGTTGTTCCTGATTACATTGACATTCTTGCGAAATGCCTTCGTGAACACAAGATGAAAATCTATGATAAACTATATTTTTCAGCATACTCCAGTTCTGTATTACTAGATGACAGTAACAAATGGTGAAGTGGTTGCTTTTCTTTATCTCTTGCCAGCGTGTACTAGATTTGGAGAAAGAGAACACACTGCTGAAGGATGAGAAAGACAAACTGAACCAGAGCATCAAGAATGAGTCGAAAGATGTCGCAGGTGAGAGCTTATTGTAATGATATCGAAATCCTCTAGTTTTGCTCTGAAATACTGGTGCTTTATAGGCATCAGGATAAGATATGACTGATGATCTCACCTGCTAACGTTGGAAGGATAGGTGCGATTCAACCAATATGCTTAAAAACTATCCACTGAAATGTTTCGTTGTCTCTGTCTTATGAAACACGTGAAATTGTGCATAATTTGCTGTTAAACATAACCAGATACTGTCCTTCCACTCCTTAGTGCTTGCATTCTCACCTTAATACGTATTACATAAACATACCCAAGTGTTTAAGCAATGATAGCTTCCTCGTTTCGTCAAATTGAAGGTTTTTCCTTTTTCATTCACTTACTGTCTGGTTAATGCATAACCTGCCCACAACTCATGCATGCCGATACTCCCATTGAATGGCGACTTCTCAAAGCTGTTTCAAATGCTGCCTTCTATTCCAGCGGTTCTAACAGTGCCGATTGGAGATTTTCTGTTTACTGTGAATAAAAGCAGCAAACCCAGTACAATAGGAGCACGTGAATCTGATTAGCAACATTTTCTTTCTGCCTCAACCCATTGCCTATAACAGGATTGCACTGTATCTACAGAAAAACTCTCTCTGAAGACAGCAAAGGAAAGTGAGCGGGCGAAGGAGCTGGAAGAAGAGCGGTCTCGTTATCAAAACCTCCTGAAAGAGTATTCCCGTCTGGAGCAGCGCTACGATAATCTGCAGGAGGAAGTAAATCTAATTAAGGTGCTTTTCTAAAGCTAAAGATTCTTTAAAACAATAACATATTACAGAAATGTACACTATAGAACGCTGAGCAGGACTTGCATATATTTCTGATATTACTGCAGTTCAGGCCGGAAAATGTCCAGAATTGAGCCCAGTTACCATCTCCCTTGCACCTTAAAAGTGCTTCTGGTTTGGCTCAGTGAGAGGTCAGTGTCTTTGGTGAACAGTAGAAGCTCACAAAAGTTGTTCATACCATTTCCCAGCCATCAAGGGCAATGAAAATATTGGTCAACAAACAAGAATACTGCCATTTCCTGCTTAGGACATTTAATAATGTCACGAGTATCCAACATGCATACAGTCAAAGAGAGACTGTTAGCTTTGATAAGGTATTCTTGTCAACTGCTCAATGGGAAAGTAACATTGCAACATACCAGCTTCTGGCAATCCAATGGCTTGTAAATCCTTGATGATTTTAACTGTCCATCTGGTTCACTAATAGCCTTCAGGCAAGGAAACTGCCATCTTTATCTGGTTTGGTCTACATGTGACTCCTGACCCACTATGTGTTGACTCTTAACTGCTCCCTGGGCAATTAGGGACGGGCAATAAATGCTGGTCCAGCCAATGATGCCCACTTTGTGAATGAATTTTTAAAAAAGCCTTGCAGTCATCCCTATCATGTCTCTGGCAGAAAGAGAGGCAGTTAGTTGCTTTTGGCATGATGCCATGCTCATGTGGTGTACGAGTCGGAGATAGAACTACAACAATAGGTCTTAGTTTGTGTGCTTAAGACTCCCTGCTAGGAGCACAGCTCATTGCATTGCATCATTTCCAGAGTGGAAATATTATGGGAGCAGATTGTGACCATTTGCGAAGTATTTTGCAGCTTATCAATAACTTGACTCATTCCAAGAATATCTTAACAGTTGAGATCTAATCTCCTTGAAATATATCAGACCTTTATAGTGCCAGGATAGACTGGAGACTAGGTGGATGACTCCCCTCATGTAGAAGACTAAACCAGAGTATATTGTTTAGGAGTAAGAGTTGTTTCTTTAAAGGTTAAAGTATGGAGATTTTTTCCCCTCTGAGGGTCAGTTGAAGGTTGAATTCCCGTCCTGGAGACAGAGGGAGAAAATGGAGATGAAACTACAACCAGACCTGCTGTTGAATGACCTGTTGTTGCTTCTACATTCCTCGGCTCAAATATGGTTCAGTAATCTAGGGTGGATATGAGATATGGACCACTGTGAAACAGAGTTAATTTTGGTAGTCCAGTGCAAATATCTAGGTTTCATATTTCCAAAAGCACTGCTTACTATGCTCATCACCACTTCAGTTGTTGTTTCACTGTTGAGAGTTGTTTTTAAGGCCCACAAATTAAGCATGTCATACCTTCCTGATTGTGGCTAAAATAAGAATTGATCCTACGAGAATAGGAAGAGAAAGTGACAGGTAAATATTGTTAACCCCCTCAGCTCAGTTTCTCCCTAAACTTGCTAATAAACTGAGAATTAATGTATTGGACACCAGTTGCTCTTTCAAGTGATCATTTTTCTTATGTGATGCTAAACAGTAAGTGGGGGGAAGCTATTAGTAGTAGACATCCTAGCCAAGTTTATTTCTGGCCTCATTTTATTCTCTATCCAGATTGGACAGAGAAAATTGTTGTAATCGATATCTTCCTGCCTTAATCAAAGAAATGCAGACCAGCTCTATTTGAAATTAACTAAGTATGCAGGTTAAGGCTTTAATATGGGATGTTCTGGTTTATGTGGCTCAGTTTTAATTTTGGAGCTAACTTTATATGTTGTCTCATTTCAAGAGCTCATTCATACAAAACACATGCTTAGGACATGATCAGTTCAGTCAATGATATCAGAATTCTATTACATGGTGGCACTATAGTGTTGTGAAATTCAAAATATGTCTTTCTATGAATTATCACTTAATTTAAAAATTATTACAGCACACTCCAGGCCACAGGAGAAACCCATCCAATCAAAGCAGTCTTGGATCTGATTCCAACTACCCTTCCATTTCAACATCTGAGGTTGGGGATACAGAGGATGCAGTGCAGCTGGTGGAGGTGAGATATCATGTGACAGGTTTACAATTCTATAACTTTATAATTTCAAGACCAAATAGGTACAATGTTTCCTGCTAAAATGATAAAGCATTAAGTTCACGTTTAAACATAATCTGGCATGTAGCAATTTTCTAATCATAGAATCATTTAGCACAGGAAGATGCCATTTAGTCCATAATTCCCATAACAGCTCTTTGAAAGAAAAGTTTAATTTGTGATATTCCCCCTGCTGTTTTCCCAGAGCTTGGAAAATCATTCCTTTTAAAATACATATCCAACAACTTTATGGAAGTTACTCTGCTTCCACCACCTTTTCAGATAGTTCATTCCAGACCACAGCAACTCATCTAGCTGCTGAGATTGCGCTGAGCATGATCAAAGAAAAACACCAGAAATCTCTGGTTGCCTGTCTCCACCTTCCCTTTGTTTCTCACACTGGAGCAGAGTGTGCGTTGGATACGTCTAGATCTTAGCATTCATCAAATTATCTCTGAACTGTGATTGGGGCAGTTGTTCTGGAATGTCACTTGATTCAGAATTTAATTTATGAAAAGTATTACCTATTGCTTCAGAGGACTGTTTTTTAATGAAAGAAATGGATAAACAAGACTCAGCCCAAGCTGACTACAGCTGATAACAATGAAGTGTGTTAGGCTTCACTGGGGAGAGCTCTGGAAATCAAACCCTGCTTTTCCCACAGTCATTACACAGGTTGAAGAATTTTTAAAAATTACACAGAGTCCTCGAATCTGTATGTCCTTTGGACATGGTGGACAAAAAGCATGAACCAGGTTTCCGTACCAAACAATTATTATTCCTTTCAAATAAATCAATTCTAACTACTGATAAACAATACTGAACCATGGACATGTATAAGTGCACTAGTTAAAATCTAACCCTGTTAATAGCCACCACTGCCAATCCCCACATCCACCCCACCAGAATTCACGTGCTGATCAGAATTTTGCAGAGATCCACTTGGTTCTCGAAAAGCATTCACAATCCTGAGCTGATCAACTACCTAGGAGTCTATCTCACAGTTTTTGGCAGGCAGAGACTGTCTTTAGTAACTAGTTAGTAGTCCACAAGTCAATCACTTGTTGTCATCCAAAGTTTTATTTGTTCACACCCCTTGGCTCCAGCCGTTTGAAAACTAGGCTTCTGCTACAGCTTGAACAAACAGCTGTGTAAACAGTATTTAAAATGATTGTCAGGCTGGTTGACTTTTTAAAAAATGTAGCAATCCTTCATAAATCCTCCCTTTTTTAAAAGTAATTTTTCAATTTCAGTAACAGATTCAAAAATACAGTAAAAGATCTAGTCTTCATAATAAACTGCATGAGTGTATGACACCAAAGGCAGAAATGCATAATTGTGTGTTGTGCAATTACCTTAGTGTAATGTCCGGTTCTTGTAATGTATTAATATACTTAATAACAAGTCATAGTTTACAGCAATGAAACAGACTCTTTGGTCCAACTTGTTCACGCCAACCAGATATCCTGAGCTGATCTAGCCCCGTTTGCCTGTATTTGGCCCATATCTTAACCCCTTCCTATTCATGTACCCATCTGGGTGCCTTTTAGAACATAGAACATAGAAAAGTACAGCACAGTACAGGCCCTACGGCCCACGATGTTGTGCCGTGGAATCTTCCTAATCCAAAAATAAAATAACCTAACCAACATTCCCCTCAATTCACTGCTGTCCATGTGCATGTCCAGCAGTCGCTTAAATGTCACTAATGACTCTGCTTCCACGTCTACACCTGGCAAACTATTCCATGCACGCACAACTCTCTGGGTGAAGAACCTCCCTCTGACGTCTCCTCTATACCTTCCTCCTAACACCTTAAAACTATGACCCCTCGTGGCAGTCAATCCCTCCCTGGGGAAAAGTCTCTGGCTATCGACTCTATCCATGCCTCTCATTACCTTGTACACCTTGATCAGGTCACCTCTCTTCCTCCTTCTCTCCAGAGAGAAAAGTCTGAGCTCAGTCAACCTCTCCTCGTAAGCCAAGCCCTCCAGTCCAGGCAGCATCCTGGTAAACCTCCTTTGCACCCTCTCCAAAGCCTCCACGTCTTTCCTATAATAGGGCGACCAGAACTGGACACAATATTCCAAGTGTGGTCTCACCAGGGTTTTGTAGAGCTGCAGCATAACCTCGCGGCTCCTAAACTCGATTCCCCTGTTAATGAAAGCCAAAACACCATATGCTTTCTTAACAACCTTATCCACCTGGGTGGCAACTTTGAGGGAGCTATGCACTTGAACACCAAGATCCCGCTGTTCCTCCACACTGCCAAGAATCCTGCCTTTAACCCTATATTCAGCATTTAAGTTCGACCTTCCAAAATGCATCACTTCGCATTTATCCAGGTTGAACTCCATCTGCCATTTCTCAGCCCAGCTCTGCATTCTGTCAATGTGTCACTGAAGCCTACAATAGCCTTCGATACTATCAATGGCACCTCCAACTTTTGTCATCAGCAAACATACTAACCCACCCCTCAACCTCCTCATCCAAGTCATTTATAAAAACTACAAAGAGCAGAGGCCCAAGAACAGAGCCCTGCGGGACACCACTCAGCACTGACCTCCAGGCAGAATACTTACCATCTACAACCACTCTCTGCCTCCTGTCAGCCAACCAATTCTGAATCCAGACAGCCAAATCACCCTGTATCCCATACCTCCTGACTTTCTGAATGAGCCTGCCATGGGGAACCTTATCAAATGCCTTGCTGAAGTCCATGTACACCACATCCACTGCTCGACCCTCATCAACCTGTCTCGTGACTTCCTCAAAGAACTCAATAAGATTTGTAAGGCATGACCTGCCCCCCTCAAAGCCATGCTGACTCCCTTTAATCAGGCTATGCTTTACCAAATAGTCATAAATCCTGTCCCTCAGAATTCTTTCCAAAACCTTGCTGACCACAGACCTAAGACTGACTGGTCTGTAATTTCCAGGGATTTCCCTATTCCCTTTCTTGAAAAGAGGAACAACATTTGCCTCCCTCTAATCTTCCAGTACGACTCCTGTGGAGGGTGAGGAAGCAAAGATCTTCACCAGCGGCTTAGCAACCCCCTTTCTCGCTTCCCGGAGTAACCTAGGATAAATCTGGTCTGGCCCAGGGGACTTATCCATCTTAATGTTTGCCAAAATTTCCAGCACATCAACTTGCTCAATCTTGATCTTGATCTGTTCAAGCCTGTTTTCCTGCTCCTCAAAGTTCTCATTCACAACAAGGTCCCTTTCTTTAGTGAAAACCGAAGTAAAAAACTCATTTAGGGCTTCCCCTATCTGCTCAGGCTCCAAGCACAAGTTCCCTACGCTATCCCTGATCGGCCCTACCTTCTCCCTGATCATTCTCTTATTCCTCACGTATGATTAAAATGCCTTCGGGTTCTCCCTAATCCTTCCTGCCAAGCCTTTTTCGTGCCCTCTCCTGGCCGCCCTCAGTCCACTTTTGAGCTCCTTCCGAGCAAGCCTGTAATCCTCTAAAGCTGTGCTAGACCCTTGCTTCCTCCACCGTACGTACGCTGCCTTTTTCTTTGACAAGAAGTGCCTCTGTACCTGTCATCCAAGGCTCCTTAATCTTACCCCTTCTTACCTGTCTCAGAGGAACAAATTTATACATCACTCGCAACAACTGCTCCTTAAACAGCCTCCACATGTCTGCTGTGCCCTTTCTGTGGAACAATTGCTCCCAATCTGTACTTCCCAACTCCTGTCTGATGGCATCATAGTTTCCTTTACCCCAGTTAAATATCTTCCCCTGGTAACTGCTCCTTTCCCTTTCCATGGCTATGGTAAATGTGAGGCTGTTGTGGCCACTGTCGCCAAGAGATCTGACACCTGTCCTGGC
This sequence comes from Stegostoma tigrinum, assembly GCF_030684315.1. Classification (NCBI taxonomy): domain Eukaryota; kingdom Metazoa; phylum Chordata; class Chondrichthyes; order Orectolobiformes; family Stegostomatidae; genus Stegostoma; species Stegostoma tigrinum. The sequence continues at coordinate 158,664,500 of NC_081354.1, forward strand.
TCATTGCCGAGCACCAAATCCAAATGGCCTCCCTCCTCGTCGGCCTGTCCACATACTGAGTAAGGAAACGCTCCTGAACACACCTGACAAAAATGGCTCCATCCAAACCATCTGCACTAAGGAGGTTCCAATCAATATTGGGAAAGTTGAAGTCACCCATAACAACAACCCTGCTACGTTTGCACTTTTCAACAATCTGCCGGCCAATGAGTTCTTCGATCTCCCTACTGCTATTTGGGGGTCTGTAGAAAACCCCCAGTGAGGTGGCTGCTCCCTTGCTGTTCCTAACTTGCACCCATACTGACTCAGTCGACAAACCTTCCTCGGCAACCTCAGCCCATACCACCTCAGTAGACGAGTCCTCAAAGGTTCTTTTAGCCGCCGTTATACTGTCCTTGACCAACAAAGCCACACCTCCCCCTCTTTTACCACCTTCCCTGACCTTAATGAAAGATGTAAACCCTGGAACCTGCAATATCCATTCCTGACCCTGCTCTATCCATGTCTCCGAAATGGCCACAACATCGAACCAGCTTCCTGCACTTCCTCTGGCAGCTTGTTCCATACATGCACCACCCTCTGAGAAAGTTGCCCCTCAGTTCTTGTGAGCAATTGAGGCAATTAGTCTTTAATGAAAAGTTGTCTGGTTTGGTGTATTTTAGGTGTTTCTTTGTTCACAGGAAGCTGGCTTGGAGAACGCTGCCATGGATATGACTATATTCTTGAAACTACAGAAACGAGTGCGGGAACTAGAGCAGGAAAGAAAGTTGCTGCGTGCAGAAATTGAGCGAAAAGAAGCAGCAGAAGCAGAAAAGGTGGTGCAGTAATAAATTAATTCTGAGAAACCATTTGTGTGTGATCTCACTTGAAAATGCAATTTTTTAAAATTATGCACCTATTAATTTTTAATTAATCATTTGGTGTTTCTGCCCTGAAAAAGGTTGAGATTTATTTGGCTGTTTAGGTAATTACAATGTTACTGTGGAAGGAAATCTTACATTTAATACCTAGTCTAATTTCAGTACCATGTGAGTTGGAAAGCAGTAGAGAGACTAATTAACTTTGATCTCCTTGGGGTGTGTGGTGCACTCTAGGAGACAGTGACTGTCCCCTAATGTGTGTGGACAGTAGATATTGCAAAGATCATGTAGCTGCGTTGTCTATTCATCATCAAATAACTTGCCCATGTTCTGGCCTAAGGTCATATTTTTTTTTTAAAAAAATGCCTCTTGGATGGACTGAGGTACTGGAAACTTGGTTCTGTCTATTATTACCCTAAAATAAGTCAGTATTTTCAAGAGAAAATTTAGGATGAACATTTTAAGTCTCAAGATGGTGTTTTTTTTTCAAGTTTTACTTTCCATGCTGTTGGTGTATGACAGTAACATTGTATTTGTTTGTCTGCTCAGAAGGAACACAACAACATCCCGGCGAATGAGCAAGCAGCAGATTTGGCTTACAACAGTTTAAAGGTATGAGGTGAACCAATTAGGACATTGATTATAGAGTAAGCTGTTGAATGTATGTTTCCTACTCCGAGTGAGAACCAACAAAATTCACATGTGAAAGATCCAGGGACACACTTTTTTTTTCTCTCTGGGTTGACTTAACCCGATGATTCGTTTTTGAAGGTGTAATATAGGTTGTATTTTAATGCAATAAAATTAAAGGAAAAATTAATTTCCTGTTGGAGACTGATATAATATGCATATATTTCTCCACTTTTTGGAAAATTGAAAATTTCAGCACTCCACGTTTCCCATTTAATTGATATTCTTTTCCAGATTCTTTTGATCTTCTAAGTGATTAAATATATTTGGGTATCATCTGCAGATGTGAGCAACATTACTTCCTAATCTGTATCCAAATTATTGGTAGACAGTAATTGGAACTAAACCCTGAGAGAACCTACTTTAACCACTCTGAAAAGCTCCCCATTTTTTAATTCTACAGTGGGATATGGGCATTGCTGGAAGGCCAGCATTTATTGCCTGTCCCTGATTGTTCTTGGAATGTAGTGGTGAACAACTGCCTTGAATCACTGCAGTCTGTATGGGAGAAATTTTTTTATGTTTCTGAGGACCGTTAAGAATCAAACACACATCTGGGTCCTGAGTCATGTGCCGGAATGGTAGATTTCCTTCGCTAATAGACATAGTGACCAGATATCTCTTTCAAGAAAGTTGATGCTAGTTTCAAACTCACTGAGACAGACTTTGATTTCCATGTTTATTAATTTATTGAATTTAAATTCCACCACTTGCTGCTTTTATTTTACATTCAATCGCAGGATATGGGTATCATTGACTCTATGGGAAGAGTCACTAAAGGCCATGATTTGTTGCTCATCTCTAATTGCCCTCAATGTGGTGGTGAACTGTTAATTTGAACTGCTGTGGCCAATGGCAGTAGGGACCCGCCCCATGATGCTATTAGGTTGCATGATCCTGGATTTTATCCCACTGACAGGGATGCAGTTCCAAGCAGGACAGTGTGGAGAGGAATTTGTAGATGGTGGTGTTCTTATGCATCCGCTGCCCTTGTCCTTCTAGGTCTTAGAGTTTGCGGGTGTGGAAGATACTGTCAATCAAGCCATGGTGAGTTACTGCAGTGCATCTTGCAGATGGTACAAACTGTTGACATTCTGCATCGGTGGTGGAGGGAGCTTGAGAGTGCATGGGGTGTCAAACAAGTCTCCTGGATGGTGCTGGGTTTCTTGAATGTTTTTGGAGCTGGACCTGTGCAGGCGAGTGCAGAATTTTCCTCTGCAATCCTGACTTGTGTCTTGTAAATGGTAACAGGCTTTGGGGAGTCACCATGAGTTACCATTGACTTCCCAGCCTCAAAGCCTGCCCTTTGTAGCCAAAACCACAAAAAACCCCAAAGAACTCTGGATGCTACAGATCAGAAACAAAAATAGAAATTGCTGGAAAAAGCTGGTCTGGTGGCATCTGTGGAAAGAGAAAGCCTCATCCATCCCACCCTCCTGGCTGAGTTCATCCTCACTTTGAACAACTTCTCCTTTAGCTCCGGCCACTTCCTTCAGGTTAAAGGGTACTTGCATGGCCCCAGTTATGCCCGTCTCTTTGTGGAGTATGTGGAACATTCCTTGTTCCGTTCTTACTCTGGCCCCCGCATACCCACCACTCTTTCTCCAGTACGTTGATGACAACATCGATGCTGCTTTCCTTTTTTAATCCAGAATTGGAGAAGTTTATGAACTGTCTGTTCTGATGATGCCAATGTAGATCAGGAGTTCTCTGAAATGTCTACCTTCTTCCTCAACCAATGATTCCTCATCTCCTACACTTTGGCCTTTAACCCTTCTCTTCCTACCCACAATGGTGTTGTGATCACCCCTCATCCTCCACTCCCATCTCTCCATATCCACATTCAAAGGATCATTAGCTGCTATTTCTGTCACTTTCAGTAGGATGCCACTACATATTCCCCTCCCCTCCCTTGTCAACCTTATATAGGGTCCATTCCCTCTGGGACATCTTGGTCCACTCCTCCACTCTCAACACCACCTAACACCCCATGGCACCTTTCCGTGCAATCACAGAGGTTTAACACCTGACCATGTACTTCCTTCCTCTTCACTACCCAAGGCCCAGACACACTTTATTTGTTAAGCAGCAATTTACCAGCACTTCACTCTAGACCGCTATAGTTATGCGTGAGGTCCCCTATAGACAAAAGCGGGGAAATGTATAATAGGGGACAAAGAAATGGCTGAGCAACTAAATACATTGGTTCTGCTTTCACAAAGGAGGACACAAACCAGATACTAGAAATCTTGCAGAATGCAAGGTTTGGTGAGAGTGAAGAATTGAGGGAGATCAATATTAGTAGAGAAATGGTGCTGGGAACATTGATTGGAGTGAAGGTGGATAAGTCCCCGGGGCCTGATAATCTACACCCCAGAGTATTTAAGGAAGTGGCTGTAGAAATAGTGGATGCATTGTTTGCCATCTTCCAGGATTCTGTAGACTCTGGAACAGCCCCTGCAGATTAGTATGTGGCTAATGTCACTACAATATTCAGAAAGGGATGCACAGAGAAAAAGACGGAATTATAGACCATAAGCCTACTTTCAGTAGTGGGGAAAATTCTTGAACCCCTTATCAAGGACTTTACAGCAGAGCATTTAGAAGGCAGTGGCAGGATCAGACAGATTCAGCACAGATTTGTGAAGGGAAAGCATGCTTGACAAAGCTGATGAAATTCTATGAAGATGTAACTATCAGAGTTGACCAGGGAGCCAGTCAATGTGGTATATTTGGACTTTGAGAAAGTGTTTGACATGAGATTATTGTGCAAGATTAAAGTGCATGGGATCAGGGGAAGTGTATTGAGATGGAGAGAAAACTGATTGCAGGGATGAAACAAAGAGTAGAAATTAATGGGTCCTTTTCAAATTGGCAGGCAGTAACTAGTGGGGTGCCACAGGGATCGGTGCTGGGCCCAGCTATTCACAATATATATTAATGATTTGGATAAGGGGTACAAAATGTAACATCTCCAAATTTGCAGATGATACCAAGTTGGGAGGGTGAACTGTAATGAGGATGCAGAGATTCTTCACCATAACCTGAGTGGGCAAATCAATGGCAGATGCTGTATAATTTGGATAAAGGTGAGATTATTCACTTTGGAAGCAAAAACAAGGTGGCAGATTACTACCTGAATGGCTGTAAATTGGGAGTGGGGAGTGTGCAGTGGGATGTGGGGTGTCCTTGTGCACCAGTCACTGAAAGCAAGCATGCAAGTGCAGCAGGTGGTAAAGAAGGCAAATGGTATGTTCTCCTTCACTGCGAGAGGTTTTGGGTACAGGAGCAGGGATGAGTTGTTGCAGTTCTCCAGGGCCTTAGTGAAGCTACGCTTAGAATATTGTGCGGCGTTTTAGTCTCCTTTTCTGAGGAAGGATACTCTTGCTCTCGGGAGTGCAGCGAAGGTTTACCAGGCTGATTCAGAGGATGGCGGGTCTGACATATGAGGAGAGATTGACTAGATTAAGATTGTTTTTGCTGGAGTTCAGATGAATGAGGGGGAATCTTGTAGAGACTTATAAGATTCCAACTGGACTAAACAGGGTAGATGCAGGGAGGATGTTCCTGCTGGTGATTGTGTCCAGAGCCAAGGGACACAGTCTGAGGATTTGGGTAGATGATTTACGATGGAGATAAGGCATTTCTTCACCCAAAGAGTGGTGAGCCTGTGGAAGCCATTACTACAGGAAGTACCTGATGCCAAAACATTGAATGTGTTCAAGAGGCGACCAGATATAGCACTTGGGGCAAATGGGATCAAAGATTTTGGGGAGAAAGCAGGATTAGGCTCGAGTTAGACGATCAGTCATGATCATGAAGAAAAGCAGAGCAGGCTGAAAAGGCCAAACAACTCCTACCTTGAATGTTTCTGAGATGAAACACAGAATGAACGACTTCTTTGCCGAACATCTACGTCTGTCTGCAAAAATGACCCTGAGCTTCCAGTTGACAATTCAACACACTACTGCATTCCCTAGCTATTGTAGAGTCACACAGCCCAGAAACAGATCCTTTGATCTAATTCGTCCGAGTTGACCAGTTATCCTAATCTCACCTAATCCTATTTACCAGCATTTGGCCCATATCCCCCAAACCCTTCCTATTCATATACTGATCTGGTTGCCTTTTAAATGTTGTAACTATACCACCAATTCCTCTGGCAACTCATTCCATGCGCACACCACCCTCAAAAGTAGCAAAAGCTACTCCTCAAGTCCTTTTTGAATCTTTCCTCTCTTACCTTCAATCTATGCTGTCTAGTTTTGGACTTCCCCCATCCTAGGAAAAAGACCTTGGCTATTCGCCCTATCCATGATTTTATAAATGTCAATAAGGTCACCTCTCAGCCTCTGACATTATGATAGGAAAAGCATAATGAGTCTCTCCTATAACTCAAACCCTCCAATCCTGGCAAAGTCTTTAAATCTTTTCGGTATCCTGTAAACTTTAAACAACAACTTTCCTATAGAAGGGCAACCAGATTGTATGCGGTGTTCTAAAAGTGACTTCACCAATATCCTGTACAGCTGCAACATGATGTCCCAACTCCTATACTCAGTGTTCTGACTAATGAAGGTCAGCATACCAAAGGATAGCCTTTGCTATCCTTGTCTATCTGTGACTTTCAAGGAACTATGCACCTGCATCCCTGGGTCTCTTTGTTCATCAAAACTCCCCAGAGCCCTACTGTTGACTAAATCTTACTATGGTTAGCCTTACCAAAAGGCAACACTTCACATATATCTAAATTATACTCCATCTGCCACTCCTTGACTCATTGGCCTGTCTGATCAAGGCCCTGTTGTACTCTGAATTCTTCTTTATTGCCCATTACACCACCAATTTCGGCGTCATCTGCAAACTGACTAACCATACCTCCAACAATCACGTTTAAATCATTTACATAAATGATAAGAAGCAGTGGTTCCAGCACCTATCCTTGTGGCCCACCGTTGGTCAGAGATCTCCATTCTGAAAAGCAATCCTCTACCATCACCCTCTGTCTCCTACCTTCGAGCCAATTTTGTACCCAATTGGCTGGCTCCCCCGGATCTCATGTGATCTAACTTTACTAATCAATCTACCATGTGGAACCTAGTCGAACATTTTGAAGTCAATATAGACAACAACTGCTCTGCCTTTATCAATCTACTTTGTTACCTTTTCAAAAATCTCTGTCTCAGGATTGCTGCAGTGCTCCAGCAAAGGTCAGCACAAGCTGGAAGAATAACACCTCTTTTTCCACTTGGGAACCCTGCCACCTTTGGGTCTCAATATTGAGTTCAACAATTTTAGTCTGAAGCCACAGGACACCAGGTTCTAGTCCAGTTGGTTTATTTTAAATGACAAGCTTTCAGAGCACTGCTTCTTTGTTAGGTCACTTCACCTGAGGAAGGAGCAGCTCTCCAAAGTTTGAGCTTTCAAATAAACCCATTGGACTAGAATGTAGTGTCGTGTGACTTTGGATTTTGTCTATCCCTGTCTAATACTGGCACCTCTGCATCACAACAATTTTGTTTAAAGCCTGAGTGCTTTCTCCATGTCCCTAATCCAACACTGACATACCAGGCCTTGTCATCATATGGGCTGCCTTCATTAATAACGTATTGTCAGCCACTAACAATCCCCATTAGCAGCTATTAGTTCTCCCAGACTGTCCTTTACTTGTTGCTTTGTTTGCCCAACTGTTTTTCTCTTTCTTGGGCTCCATCTCCACTAATTGTTTATTCTTTCCCCCCTTCTTCAGCATGTATACCAACCTTTCCCTTGCTAAACCAATTTTGAACGGTCATTGGACCCAAAACCCCAACTTTGCTCTTGCTTTCTGAATGTGCTGCCAGACCTGTTGAGTTTTTGCAGAAATTTCTGTTTTTGGTACATCTCACCTCTGGAGTTCAGCACTTTTATTTGTCTTTGGACAGAGGCTGTAATAAGATCAGGAGTTGCATGGCCTTGGCAAAAACCAAACTGTGTGTCAGTGAGCAGGCAATTACTGAACAAGAACTGTTTGGCACTGCTGACTACGCCTTCCTTCACTTCGCTGATGCTTAAGAATAGGTTAATAGGATGATAATTAGTCTCATTTTGTTTGTCCTGCTTTTTCGTGCAAAGGACATATCTGTGCAATTTCCCACATTTCTAGGTGGTTGCCAGATTGTCTAGTTTGGACCAGTTGGCTAGAGAGGTAGCTAATTTTGTAGCCAAATTCTTCACAACTGTGACAAGGATCTTGTCCGTAGCCTTGGCATAACTGAATGCCTTGAGCCATGTTGTGATACCAGAACAAGTAAATCAAAATGGCTGAAGATAAACATATGTGGTGATAAGGACCACTGAGGAGGCCGAGAAGGATCATCTACTTTGCATTTCTGGCTGAAAATCTTTGAAAACACTCAGCCTTGTCTTTTGTATTGATCAAAGTCAGAAATCACACAACACCAGATTATAGCCTGATAGGGTTTGAAGTAATTTCAAGTAAACCTGTTGGACTATAACCTGGGATGACGTGTGACCTCTGACTTTGTCCACCTAAGTCCAACACCGACACCTCGATGTTTTGTATTGATGTAATAGGCTTTCCTCACATGGAGCATGGAGGTATGGAAATTTTTCTTTAAGTTCAGTTAAGAGATGTGGGCATTGCCACCTGAGCATATATTGCTCATCCAAAATTTCTCAGAGCAGTTAAGAGTCACTTGCATACTGGCCTGATGGGATTTAAACCAGTTCCTGCATTCTGACTGATTGTTAGTATAGTTTGTTATGCTTCCCCTAGTTCCTTACCCCTCACCCTTTATTTTGTAATCTTCCATGAAGTGTTTTGTTAAACATTTTCCTATAGTTGATAAAGTTTTTACCTATCTACTATCTCTGATATTTCCTCAAAGATAGCAGCAAAGTGTCATTTGATGACCATGACAGGCATTCTTGCAATGGTGCAAGCCGGCATGGGCAAGGCAAGCAGGAACCTACTGTGTGGGGTCTACTGCTATAAAGACTTTGGATTCAGGGCTACAGTTACTTAAAAGAGGCAGCTGACTGTTTGTAAGAAATTTGAGATATGTTTATTTAGAAGCTGCGGTTGAACTGCGACAACAGCTAAATAGACAGGGAACTACAAGTTGTGACTGTTGAAGGTGCTTCCCATACAGCACAACAGCTTGTGAAGTCAGAGTCTGGCTGTCTAGCCAGACTGATGAAACTTGATAATGTATTTCCGTTCTAAGGAGTGATATTTTGCATATGTCAATCATCAGTTTGAACTTTTCTATCAGTGAATGCAGAACAGATCCAAATATGTACGAATGGTCACCTCTCTCACTGTCCATCTTCCAGTGGAGTTCATTGATTCTTTCTGAATATCTACATTGAAATGGAATACATGTAATATGATTCTACCAACTTGGGAATGTCAACGTGAACATGCAATATGATTCTACCAGTTTAGGAATGTCAGTATGAACATGCTACAGTGTGGGATGATCTGTGACTACTCTCAAATATCTTCTGGATTGAACATTCTGACACAACTGTTGTGGCAGACACATGTCCCAGATGATTTCTACACCATGTTTCAAATCTTTTACAATTAGATGACCAATAGCTCTATCATCCATTGGGACAGTTACTGTAACTGTGCTTTTATATAGAATGCTAGTCTGGCTGCCTTCAAACTGGTAGTGCTGGCACCCTGTGCCACTTTGGTTAATCAGCTGGCCAATGTGTGATCATGTTTGGCTGCCACACCCTATCGAGTATCAGAAGCCACAGGAAAATTTCACCCAGAATTCTAGGGATCCCTGCAATTTACTCATCTCTCCCATAGAATCCCAGGATTTTAATTATTTTATGCTTCCTCTTAACATTTCTTCTTCTGCTATTAACCTCATTTTCTCATTTAGGAGAAGTTTTCTTATCATTCTGTCAAGATTTTAGTTGGTTTGCAGCATCTTTGTCCATTACGTCTTAAATCGTTGAACATTTCCTTTTTTGATAGAATATCCTCATTCTGAAGTGTGGCAGTTTTAAAAATATCAGTATTGATCTACGGTTGATCACTCGTATTGTGCAGCACCTGTAATGCAGGAAGAAATTCCAAGATGTGCCACAGTCATTGTTCTGCCAGAAACTGTTAGAAACAAAGGAGGAGATAGTCAGAGCATTAACCCAAATAAAACAAAGAACTGCACATGCTGAAGATTGGAAGCAAAATCAGATATCACTGGCAAACTTCAGCAGTTCTGGCAACATCTGGGAAGAGAAAACAGAGTTAACTCATTGATGTTGCTTTAGAAATAAAAGCTTGATCAAAGGAATAATTGGCACAAAGGATGTAAATGGGGAGTGAATTCCAAAGCACGCTGGGGAGACAGGCATTCATGACAGTTATAAAGAGTAAGAGATGAACAATTGGTCAGAACTGAAGGAGCCTATATTCTTTTGAAGAGAGATGAAAAATAGTGGAGAAATATGAGAATTTCTGTATGAATTTACAGATATTAGCAGTTACTTATTCTCAACCCTATATGTTCAGTGTTTACAAGTTGGACAAAATCCTTGCAGGCCAACTTTTTCAGATGATATCAAGGTCTTTGTTAATACTTAATTCCTCCAGTAAAGAGAATGTAACTTTTGGGGATAATGGGAACTGCAGATGCTGGAGAATTCCAAGATAATAAAATGTGAGGCTGGATGAACACAGCAGGCCCAGCAGCATCTCAGGGGCACAAAAGCTGACGTTTCGGGCCTAGACCCTTCATCAGAGAGGGGGATGGGGGGAGGGAACTGGAATAAATAGGGAGAGAGGGGGAGGCGGACCGAAGATGGAGAGTAAAGAAGATAGGTGGAGAGAGTGTAGGTGGGGAGGTAGGGAGGGGATAGGTCGGTCCAGGGAAGACGGACAGGTCAAGGAGGTGGGATGAGGTTAGTAGGTAGCTGGGGGTGCGGCTTGGGGTGGGAGGAAGGGATGGGTGAGAGGAAGAACCGGTTAGGGAGGCAGAGACAGGTTGGACTGGTTTTGGGATGCAGTGGGTGGGGGGGAAGAGCTGGGCTGGTTGTGTGGTGCAGTGGGGGGAGGGGACGAACTAGGCTGGTTTAGGGATGCAGTAGGGGAAGGGGAGATTTTGAAACTGGTGAAGTCCACATTGATACCATATGGCTGCAGGGTTCCCAGGCGGAATATGAGTTGCTGTTCCTGCAACCTTCGGGTGGCATCATTGTGGCAGCGCAGGAGACTGCATCCCTAAACCAGCCTAGTTCGTCCCCTCCCCCCACTGCACCACACAACCAGCCCAGCTCTTCCCCCCCCACCCACTGCATCCCAAAACCAGTCCAACCTGTCTCTGCCTCCCTAACCGGTTCTTCCTCTCACCCATCCCTTCCTCCCACCCCAAGCTGCACCCCCAGCTACCTACTAACCTCATCCCACCTTCTTGACCTGTCCGTCTTCCCTGGACTGACCTATCCCCTCCCTACCTCCCCACCTATACTCTCTCCACCTATCTTCTTTACTCTCCATCTTCGGTCCGCCTCTCCCCCTCTCCCTATTTATTCCAGTTCCCTCTCCCCATCCCCCTCTCTGATGAAGGGTCTAGGCCCGAAACGTCAGCTTTTGTGCTCCTGAGATGCTGCTTGGCCTGCTGTGTTCATCCAGCCTCACATTTTATTATCTTGCAACTTTTGGGTGTGGCTTCATGTGCTGACACCTTGGTTTCTTGCCTCAGCATCAAATCTTCACAAAGAGTCTGGTGCCAGCTTTGTATCATGGATGGTACCATAGCTAATCTGAACCATCAACAAGCATTTTCTAGCAGGAATAAGAATAATTGCCGCTTTCATCCCCTTCAAGTCTGAAATGCAGTGGAAGAAATCATTGAAAGGGTGTGAGTTATGCAATGGGAGTAAATCATTGAAAAAGATCGTGGTTAATCCAAATCGCTCAACTTTATCTACCTGCTTCCAAAGCCCTTAATAACTTAAATGAAGGCTATCATCCTCAGTTTTGAAGTCTTCAATTTCCCTAGTTTCAACATTTAACATTGTAGACAGTCTACTTGAATTAATTTATTGTTTGCTGACATTTTCCAATTCCTTACACAGCGACAAGAGCTAGAATCTGAAAATAAGAAGCTGAAAAATGAACTTAATGAGCTAAGAAAAGCCATTGCAGACAAGGCAACCGGGGAGAATTCAACGAATGATGTAGATAATGCATACAGTGTGCTGCTAAATCAGCTGAGGGTGGCCAATGAGGAGCTGGAGGTGCGCAAGGAGGAAGTTCTCTTGCTCAGAACTCAAATTGTTGATGCTGCTCGTCAGAAGGAAGTGGTGGGAAGCATGGTAATGTACTTGGTATTAATACAGCTTCTCTTTTCTTCATTCTTTTGACCTGTTCCCCATTTACACATTTCACACTTTACAAAATCACGTCTAACACAGCACCAGAAGTTATACGTGCTCTGGATCACAACAACTCACTGAATAACAAAAAAAACCCTGTCACCCCGATTTCTTTTACCAACCACTTGAAATCTCTTTTTTCTTAGTTATCTAAGCTTCTGCAATTGTGAATAATTTTCCATGTTAAAACTTCTATCAGATCTCTTTTTAACCTGTTTACAAACCTGCTTAAGTTTCTCCATATTACTGAAGTCCTTCGTACCAGTTCAATAAATCTCTTCTGCATCATTTCTAAAGTTTTTTTTCTTCCTAGCAATTGAACTGAATACTCTAGCTGAGATCTAACAAATACTGTTTTAAAGGATTAAGGTGACTGTTTTTGTATTCTATTCTTCTGTTAGTAAGTCCAAAGATCCAACATGCTTTTAACAAATTTCTCAGCTTGTTCTGCCACCTTGAATAATTCTTGTGCAAACATTTCCCGATCACTTGCTCTCTGCCTTTAACGAGTTTATATTCATGATTAGTCTATTCTCATATTTCATTCCCCTCTTATTGCACTTAAGAAAAAAAATCCTCTCCATTTTATGTAGCCTGTCTGAGTCTCAAAGGTGTGAACCTTACAATTGTCACACGCCTCCTTCTTCTAGTCAATGTTAACTTCAATATACATAGCCAATCTGGGAGTTCAATATTTTAAAACAGCAAGAACTGCAAATGCTGGAGTCAGAGATAACAGTGTGGAGCTGGAGGAACTCAGCAGGCCGGGCAGCATCAGAGGAACAGGAAAGCTGATGTTTCGGGTCAGGATCCTTCTTCAGTTCTATCTTTTGTTGTGATCCTATACCAGACTGCCAAATTAGTAGTATAGTCTGGCTAGGGACAAAACTTATCTTTAAATGGACAAAATGTAAATTCCATATACTTAAGAGAAGCCGTTAGATTCCATGGTTTTGAACAAACGATGATGAACTTGACTGTACAAAGCTAGAATAGTGATGTGATCTACAATATATATGCAATCTACATTTTATCAACCAGAATTAACCTGAAGTAATTATATATAACAGACAAACTATGATTGAACACCTCACAGAGCTCATCAAATATCAAATACAAGTTATATCCTGCAAATTTCTCAGCACTGCCGCCCTCCCACCCCATTGTGACAGTGCGTGTCATCAAATCTCATTACTAGTACCATGACATTGCCATGACACCACTTTCTCCAGATCTTATTGCTGCTTTAAGCTAGAGGGACTTCTGTTAGCCTGCCAGCTTTGGTGCCTTTGGATGGCAACATTCCGCTGTGGCTGCTTTGGAGAAAATCACGTACATGACTGTGTTTCCCATCACGTGTACTTTTCTAATCCCCATAATAACCAGACTGGGGTCTTAAAACTGGCAGGAAAATCCTGCCCACAGTGTTTTGCCAATTATAGCCTACATGAATCTGGTCAACTTTGTCAGTGCTTTCACATATATTCCAAAAGAAGCCCACATTTCTGCTCAGTGAGGACATTCCAGCAAGCTTGGTCATGCCAAATATGTAATTTCTTTCCCTTTTTTTGCAGGCTAATTTGACTGAGAAGTATGAGTGGAAAAGAAGTGATGAAAACACTGAGAAAGATGATGTCATTGAGGCTTACAATGGTATATGTGAAACCAATAGGTAGGTGGGTGTGGATCAATCTATATTGTTTCTCCCAGTCTCCGTTGTGATTTCATATCAACTTTCCGCAAGTATTCTCTTATCACAACAGGAACAGGCTGGAATAATTTGTAGGTTATCTCTCCACAGAAATCTGACAACCAAATCATACTGCGTGTTAACCCTTTTTATTACAGTGTGAATGGAGCAGAGGCTTGTGGAATGATATTCACTCTCTTGATGTGTGAATTCTTTAAGTGAATTGGATTTCAGGACTTGGAAAGCAATTCCTAGCCTGCAGTGCAAAACTCCTTATAAAATGTACTGTACTAGAAATAAGGACTCACTCCGATGCAAACTGCAGGATAGCAATCTCGTCCATAAATCCTCGGTTTGTTTTTCTCATCTATTAACCTTCAAAGATGTAGTAACCAACTGTGGTACTCTCGTTCTTCCTGCTGCCTTACTGGAGATCAACTAACCCCATAAGTTAAGTCAAACCTTGTTGGTGCTACTGTTTATATACCACCGCACCACAGATGGACGGAGAGGTCATTTTCAAATCGTCATCAAAAAGCTGGTGATTTTTCAGAGAAGAACACTATCCTGTGATGCTGCATTCAAACTGTTTATTCAACCAGTTGCTTTTCCTGACTTGGAAATTTATTGGTATTCCTTCGCTGTCACTGGGTGAAACTCCTGGAATTCCCTCCCTAAAGAGCATTACTGACAGCATGTGAACTGTGGTGGTTCAAGAGGGAAGCTCTCCGCCACCTTTTCAAGGGTATCGAGGGATGGGCAATAAATGCTGGCCAAGCCAGCCACGCTCATGCCCCATGACTAAAATAAGAAAAAAAAAAATGCATGTTACAGAAAAGAGTGGGCTGGGACTAGATTTTCATCTTAAGTTGGGTGAAAATGGGGCTGCAAAAAAAAAGGCATTTTCGTGGCAGGGTGCTGGTTGCAGTCGAGCCAGCCAAGCAGAGAATGAATTCGGAAGCAGCCATTAGGGCTGTTGTGTACCAAGACAGTTTATATATATGTTGCTATTTTTAAAAAAAAGGCCTGCTTCAATGTTGTAACAGGTCAAGTTATAATTAAAGCAGTAAGAACCTCATGCCGTTTCCCATCACACTCCAACCTCTCTCAGGCCCTTATGGCAAAGAATGCGTTAAACAGATTTGTTTATGCATGATAAAGAAAGTTAAAGTAGTTTCCATTTCTGTTAAAGGGTACTTTAAAGAGTCTGGTTGATTTGGCATTTTGTTAGCCTGTATTGAAAAATGGTAATTTTTAAAGTGAAATGTGAGAAATTTTTGCAAAAATAAAAGTTTTCATTGTCTCTACGGAGTGTATTGTGGTTGAATAGGTATAGTTTGGCCTAGACTGTATAAGAGGCCATGGTGAATGGGTAGAAGGACATCGAAGGAATGGATAAGACTTTTGGATCACACTTTTCAAAATATTCTCTCATCCAGACTGTGGCTGTTGACCCCTCTGATCAAAACATCTATCGAGGTCAGGGTTGCGAGGTATAGGCATGCCAACAGTTCCACTCAATGCACAGGCTTAAAATTGGAAGTCCCAGGAATGGGTTTGGAAATTCCATTTTCAGGTAATCTCACCAACTTGATGGAAATTCAGGCACCTAAACAGAAGTTGCTGGAAAAGCTCGACAGATCCGGCAGTACCTGTGAAGAAAAAAATCAGTTAATGTTTCTGGTCCTGTGACCCTTCCTCCCAGATCGCCAAAGCTTTTCACTTTATATTCCTCAGGACAAAAATAAGGGGGCTAAATTTCAAATGATCATAACAATTTCGTATTTTAACCCTTTTGTTTTCATTTATGAAATATGAATGTTGCTGACCATTTTGACTGTTCATTGCCCATTCCTAATTCCAAAGGAGATACTGCCTTGAACTGTAGCAGTCTCTGACAGGGTAGATACACCCACAATGCTGTTAAGAAGGAAGATACAAGATTGTGAACCAGTGACAACAAAGCAACATTGATATAGTTCCAAATCAGGATAATGTAGGATTTTGTGGCGTACTTGCAGGTTGCGGTGTTTTTATGTATCTGCCCCTCTAGGTCATAGTAGTCCCAGATTTAGACGATGCTGTTCAAGGAGGTGTGATGAGTTGCTGCAATGTATTGGTGGCGGAGGGTGTAAATTTTGAAGATGATGAATGTGGTGCCAAGCAAACAGGCTGATTTGTCCTGAATGACGTCAAGCTTATTGATTGTTGTAGAACTGCACCAATCCAGGCAGGTGGGACTATTCCAACACACTCCTGATGTGTACCTTGTGGACACCCTTTGGGAAGTCCGGAGGTGATTTAGTTGCCGGAGAACTCCCCATAACCTACCTGTTCTAGTAGCCCTAGTTTCTCGGTTTTTGATGTAGGAATCAAATTCTCAACTGTTATTCTTTGGTATTGTGGTATAGAGAGGCAGACTGTTGAGGTTAATGTATAAATATTTTAATCTTATAATATTGTCATGCAAAGTATTTGTTAGTTCACACAACTGTGCAGCAATCTGGAAATCACCATGCAGGGTACCCATATGATGGCCCTTTCAATATAAACTTGAGTAAACCAACTATGCACACAATGGGAATAAAAAGGAATTTTGTTGGCAAGTACTTTTTACAGAAGGGAAAGGGGGTGAGGTGTAGACGTCTTACTACAGTAACATGTTAGACAACAATCAAGCCGTTGAGAGAGAGCGAGAAAAGATCTAGATTGCTGATACGTACGTACTTTCTATGTTACCTTTGTTCTTTCTGAATGACTCTTGCTTCTTTCTCTCTCTTTTGCTCCTGCTTCCTTTCTTCTGTCATTCACTTGCAGCCAGGCTGAGGACTGGCGATACCTCAATGAAGATGGCGAACTAGGTCTAGCATATCAAGGCCTAAAGGAAGTTGCCAGGTCAAATCTTTGTTCTTTGTTTTAAATATCTACAAAATTTAAGCATGTTGGGAAAAAGTTCAATTTTCACCTGGTGCTATGAAGATAAATGCATTGCATTTATGAATGAATTTGGGATGTTTTGAAAACATAAGCCTCAATCTCATTATTCAGCTTTGTCACTGTTAAAGGCCATTCAGCAAACAGATTAAAGTTCAGGTGTGGAGGGTTCGCAGTTGATATTGTTAACAATTCATTCCTTCAGGATGTTCCTAATCCCCACAGAATTTCAAAATATATTGAATTATTTTTAAAGATTACAATTCCTCTATTTACCTTGGACATTTTCTGTTGTGGAATGGAATGTCTGACCTGAATTCAATAATGGGTACTTGGCTATCCTGTGAACCTTGCAGAATTTTGTCTTGGCAGTGTAGGCTGAGCAAAATTGACTTCAGTTGTACAGTCTTTTCTTTTATTAATGCATGGAATTAGGGCGTCACTGGCTAGGCTGGTATTTGTTGCCCATCTCCAATTGCCCTGAGGGCCATTAAGAATCAACTGCATTGGTGTGGATCTGGAGTCACATGTAGATCAGACCAGGAAAGGACAGTAGTTTCCTTCCCTAAAGGATATTAGTGAACCAGATGGGTTTTTCTCTCGATCAGCAATGGATTCATTTTCATCATTCACCTCTTACTGCAATAATTCAATAAAAATATGGAATTATCAACAATAGCCGGATTCAAACCCTGGTCCCCAGGTGTCACCTGGGTATGTGGATTAACAGTCCAGTGTTAATACCACTAGGCTGTCTCCTCCCCCAAAAGCTGCCCATGTAAATTGTCCAAGGCCATGCATGAAATCTCATTAGTTGGGTGTAGTGCTGTAGTGTTGACAAGACAGCAATGTGAAATTTTTGGGTTTAAAATGGTTCCAAAAAATAGTTGCATTTGACTCAATGTTTTTTCTGTTTCTCTCTCCACAGATACTTTCAGATCTGCTGAGTTTTTCCAACATTTTCTGTTTTTAGTCAATATTTCCAGCATCCACAAAGCTTTTCCTAAGTACCTTATATGAGAGTTATATATTAGTTATACAATGAGAAATTATTAATCCACTTATTAGTGTGAAATAAGAACTGGTGGTCCCCAAGCTAGAGAACATAAACTGAGTACAGTGTAATGAAACAAAAAACTCTTCTTATTTGATGGAGAGTGTTTTAAGAAACAAACTTCTTAACCAGCATTTCCAGTTGCTGTTTTCTAATTTTGAGCTATTGTATCGCAGGCTGCTGGAGGCACAGTTGCAGTCTCAGGTGAGACAACATGAGGAAGAAGTGGGAAGAATGCAGACTCAGATTGAGGTTCTGAAGGAGGATTTGGAAAAGCAACAGCAGGTCATCTCACAGACGCTCCAGATGTCTCCAGAAGCACGCATTGAGTATAATGTGCAACAGGAGATCACACGCCTCACCAATGAGAACCTGGTTAGTGCTGACATTTGGAGAGGATGGGCTTCAGCCGTATGCTTACATTAGTATGGACCACACTGCACATTGTTGTGTTTATGTTGTTAGCTTCATGTGTCAGGTTTATACAAGTTTAACTCCATAACTTTGTGGCTTGAGCCACGTCCCAGTGGAATTTTTGTTTCAAATGACTGACTGTTCTCAGGATGCTGTAGTGTGCTGCATGCTCGTCCACAGCTGCAGACCAGGCAGTAAGCTCCTGATTTTCAATTCTGTTGCAATAGGCAATAACCATATGGTTTCCTAAGATGAAGATAAACAAGATTTTTTTTTAAAATGGCAGTGTTTATTAACTTTACCAGATCCCTTTATCATTGATAGAAATTGTTAGATTTTCCTCCTGTACTTTCTGTTCTAGAAATCAGTAAAAGAGAGAGATTCTCAACTTAGTCAAAGTTTCATTGTGAAGGAGGCCATAAACAGTGTGTTAGAATGGAGTGGATCAGCAAGCCTGATGACAGCCACAGTGGAAGAAAATAGGTGATCTTCAAGTGGTTCAAAAGATGAATTTCCTAGCTCTGACAGAAATTTTTATCTTAAAATGCATAGAAACCAATAACAACATTTCTGTCTTCTCAGATACGTCTGTAGTTAGCTTTGGAAATGATTAAATATTGTTCTGTGCACCTCAGTGACAGCTTTGTCAATATCAGAATTAGTATGTTAGGAATTAAAAAATGGTTTGTGTAAGCCTAGAAACAAAGAAGTAGGAGCGGAATTAGGCCATTTGACCCCATCAAGCCTGCTCCGCCATTTAATATGATCCTGGCTGATCATCAAGCTCTGTACTCTAATCTTGCCCTCCCATCTGGATTCCTTTAGCCACAAGGGCCAAATCTACCTTCTTGAAACACAATTATTGGCCTCAACTACTTTCTGCTGTACTGAATGCCCAGACTCACCAATTTCTGGGTGAAGAAATTTCTCAGTTGTAAAATATGCTTAAATTGTGACTGCTCGTTTTGGATTCCTCCATGTGGGAACATGCTTCCTTTATTAACCTGTCTAGCCCTGTTAGAATTTTATAGGCTTCTATGAGATAGAACATAGAACAATACAGCACAGAACAGGCCCTTCGGCCCTCGATGTTGTGCCGACCTGTGAACTAATCTAAGCCCCTCCCCCTACACTATCGCATCATTATCCATATGCTTATCCAAGGACTGTTTAAATGCCCCTAATGTGGCTGAGTTAACTACATTGGCAGGCAGGGCGTTTTACGCCCTTACCACTCTCTGAGTAAAGGACCTGCCTCTGACATCTGTCTTAAATCTATCACCCCTCAATTTTCAGCTATGCCCCTTCGTCCAAGCCGACGTCATCATCCTAGGAAAAAGACTCTCACTGTCCACCGTATCTAATCCTCTGATCATCATGTATGTCTCTATTAAATCCCCTCTTAGCATTCTTTTCTCCAATAAGAACAGACCTAAGTCCCTCAGCCTTTCCTCATAAGACCTTCACTCCAGACCAAGCAACATCCTGGTAAATCTCCTCTGCACCTTTTCCAATGCTTCCACATCCTTCCTGTAATGGGGTGACCAGAACTGCATGCAATATTCCAAGTGAGGCAGCACTAGCATTTTGTACAGTTGCAGCATGACATCACGGCTCTGGAACTCAATCTCTCTACCAATAAAACCTAACATGCTATAAGCCTTTTTAACAGCACTATCAACCTGGGTGGCAACTTTCAGGGATCTATGTACGTGGACACCCAAGATCCCTCTGCACATCCACACTACCAAGAATCTTTCAGTTGACCCAGTATTCTGCCTTCCTATTATTCTTCCCAAAGTGAATCACCCCACATTTATCTGTATTGAACTCCATTTGCCACCTTTCAGCCCAATTCTGCAGTTTATCCAAGTCTCCCTGCAACCGGCAACATTCTTCCACACTGTCCACAACTCCACCGACTTTAGTGTCATCTGCACACTTACTAACCCATCCACCTATGCCTCCGTCCAAGCCATTTATAAAAATGACAAACTGCAGTGGTCCCTAAACACATCCTTGTGCCACACCACTGGTGACCAGACTCCCGGTTGAATATTTTCCATCAACCACCACTCGTTGCCTTACAGAAAGCCAGTTTCTAACCCAAACTGCGAAATCTCCCTCAATCCCTTGCCTCCGCATTTTCTCCAATAGCCTACCATGGGGAACCCTATCAAAGGCTTTCCTGAAGTTCATGTACACTATGTCAGCTGCCCTACCCCTCATTCCTCTAAACTTAAGTGAATCCAATCCTAACTGACTGTATCTCTCCTTCAGTATCAGTGTTGCCATTCCAGGAATTAATGTAGTAAACGTTTGCTGCACTGTTGCCAAAACAACAATATCTTTCAGATAAAGAGACCAAAACTGCACACAATATTCCAGGTGCAGCCTCACCTATTTTGCAGCAAGGCATCCTTATTCCTGTACTTGAATCATCTTGCTATTAAGGCCAGTGTACAGTTTGCCCTCTTTACTGCCTGCTACAGGCCTACTTTATGACTGGTCCACGAGGACAACCAGGTCTCCATTGAACATTTCCATCTTATAGCCATTCAAATAATAATCTATCTTCCTATTTTTGCTATCAGAATGGATAACCTCACATTTATCCATATAATATAGCATTTACCTACTCATTCAGCCTGTACAAATCACACTGCAACATCTCTGCACATTCCTCATAGGTCACCTGGGGTGGGAGGATGGTGTGCGCGCATATAAATCACTGATTCAGCTCTTCCCTAATGACAATCCCTTTGTCTGCTTTTGCTTCTTTTTCCTCTCTCTGACACTGTCGCTATCTATACTACTTATTCTTCACTAGCTGCCCCAATCCCATCATGTCAGCATAAACACCACCACTTTCTAGATACTTTCAGTTATGACAGGGTCACTGGACACAAAACATTACTGCTGTTTGTCATTTTATATAAATGATTTGGATGAGAATTTAGGAAGCATGTTTTATAAGTTTGCTGATGGCACCGATATTGGTGGTATAGTGGACAGTGATGAGGGTTATCTAAGATTACTGAGGGATCTTGATTAATTGGGTCAATGGGCTGAGGGTTGGCAGACAGAGTTTAATTTGGATAAATGCAAGGTATTGAATTTTGGTAAAACAGACAAGGTAAGATATAGTTAATAGGAGGTTCCCTCGGTAGTGTTGTAGAACAGAGAAACCAGGGATTCAGATACGTAGTCCTTTGAAAGTTGTATCACAATTAGACAGGGTGGTTAAGACGGCATTTAGCACGCTTGCCTTCATTGCTCAGACCATTGAACATGGGAATTGGACATTGTGATGTCCCAAGCAAGGGTCTTGTCCCCAAGGTTGGGAAGTTCAAAACTAGGGGACATATTTTTAAGATGATAGGAAAAAGATTTAAAAGACACCTGAGGGTACAACGTTTTCACATGGGCGTTGGTTCATATGTGGAATGAACGGCCAGAGGAAGTGGTAGGTGCAGGTACAGTTACAACATTTGAAGGACATTTGGACAGGTACATGAATAGGAAAGGTTTAGAGAGAGATGGGCCAAAGGCAGACAAAGAGGACTTGTTTAGTTTGGAGAAACTTGGTCAGCATGGACAAGTTGGACCAAAGGATATGTTTCTGTGCTGTATGACTCTGACTGTTTCTGCCTCCATAGGTGCTGCCAGACCTGCTGAGTTTCTCCAACAATTTCCGTTCTTGCTTGTTTCAGATTTCCACCATCCACAATTATTTATTTTGTTTTAGTCAATAAATGTAATGTCTGTACGCTTCTAGCATGCCAACCAATGCAGAGCAGCAATTTGATAAAGCTGAAACTGTAGAATGCGAAATAGAGGAAATAGGCTTACAGTTCACACTACAGTTTGTATACACCATCTAGTTTTAATTGTCAGGTGATATGAGGAACTGGAGCATTAAAGACAATGTAGCGAAGAACCACTAGGTTAATCCAAATGTCAGGGGCCTGATTTCTGAGAAAAGACTAAAAGAAATCGCTTCAGTGTAAAAAGCTGTTTCAGAAATACATGAATGCCCAGAGAGTATGAAAGTGAGAGTTCAGATTAAAGTGAGGATAAATAGGTTCAAACTACGAAACTACATTTTATGACTATTTTATTATGAAAATTCACTTCTTGGAACATGGTTGATTAGTGTGAAAAACGGCTTCCAAATAGTGTTGGAAGTTAACTTAAACAGAAGCTAGTATCTCTCTCTAATCTTTTATTCTTGTATCATAAAACAGAATAAACTGTGTGTTCCACAGTGATAGTTCCATTGTGTAAGAAACCATTATTTTGGATATAAGTTGGTGAATAACTCAAAATTATCAAAACTACTGATATTTATGGATTGTCTTTTGTTCTAGGACCTTAAAGAACTAGTAGAGAAACAGGAAAAGAATGAGAAGAAGCTGAAGAAGCAACTCAAGCTCCACATGAAGAAAGTTCAAGAGCTTGAAGGTTTAACTGAATTTACAATGTCACTGACTGGGATCACATCTGGAGGGGGGTTTCCATTACACGTAGTTCCATTCTGTTGTGTTAGACAGGATTTGGCCTGTCTTGGTGGCAGGCCTGATGGTGGGGAAGCATGTTATATCCAGCAGACAGCCTCCTTGCCCATCCCTGACCTCTACTACAATTTTGCTATTGACAGAGGTGGTGTTAGGTGGCCTGACCACCAGTGGGTAAATTAAAGCCTTTAATTGTGCAATTAATTCTCATGTGACAACTGTCACCAGGATTAAACAAATGTTGGTGTTAAATGCTACAAAGACAGCCATTCTCCCTAGATTATAAAATGTGAGGCTGGATGAACACAGCAGGCCAAGCAGCATCTCAGGAGCACAAAAGCCCGAAACGTCAGCTTTTGTGTCCTTGACCTGTCCGTCTTCCCTGGACTGACCTATCCCCTCCCTACCTCCCCACCTACACCCTCTCCACCTATCTTCTTTACTCTCCATCTTCGGTCCGCCTCCCCCTCTCTCCCTATTTATTCCAGTTCCCTCCCCCCATCCCCCTCTCTGATGAAGGGTCTAGGCCCGAAACGTCAGCTTTTGTGCTCCTGAGATGCTGCTTGGCCTGCTGTGTTCATCCAGCCTCACATTTTATTATCTTGGAATCTCCAGCATCTGCAGTTCCCATTATCTCTCATTCTCCCTAGATTGTTTCCTTTCCCTTATATAATTCAGTCTGTGAGTACCAATTCAAACATTGGGGAGATGATTGCCTCCAACGGAAATCCCAGAATTGGGCATTTTATGGTTACAATTTCTCAGGGACTGGCTAGTGACTGGTAAATGCTGGAAGCAAAGAAAAATATAAACTTGTATATAAAACAATGTATATAGATCAATGGATAATGTATCCTGATGCACAGAATGTTTCACTGAGAAGAAGCAAAATATCTTGCTTTTGAAAATGGTCCAGTCTAGGCAATATGCATCTATCTCCAAATTCAGTGTCACCTAAGAGCTAGCTACTAGGTCTGGAACAATACGAATTGCACTTTTCAATAAGAAGGTTTCAAAAAGAACCACTGGGGAGATATAAGCATCTCCTAAACTCAGTGGGGGAAAAGCAGGAATCTGTTGTTGAGCCATAAAATCATGAACATTTCAAGTTTCATCCCTGATCCATTCTCAGTTATCTTAGCTCAACTGAACCAACAGTGAGGAAGAGAGCCTTAATGTTTCCAGCCAAACCAAAGAAAAAATCTCAGCCAAGAAATTATTGACTAAGTTCTGGCAAGAAAAAGACTTTTGGTAACATCAGGTTGAATTTGTCATCTAAGCATGCTCATGGAGAGACCAGTAAAAGAGTTTGCATGTTGACTCTTGGCAAAATTGTTCCCTATCTAAATATGGAAGAGAATGGGAGAGATTTGGGAGGAAATATTAGTAGGAGGATAAATGTAAAGTTGGAAAGTAGACTCATGAATGCACTTTATCATTGGTGAGAAGTAGGACTAATGCCACAAATTGAAAGAAAACGTGATTTTGATTTTTTTTAAAAAAAATCTCATTTCAGTGATATTCCTTTTTGAGTTATGGCATATTTATGTATGTTTATTCTCTGTCTTACCCTTGTTTGTACTGTATATCTACTACTTTCTTTTTGTTTTTTTTCTAAATCACTTTAACTGCTTTTGAATTCCTTCTATTAAGTTAAAGGGATGTTTGCGTTGTTTTCAGCACGGAACCTAGTGCAGAAGGAATCAAGACCTGAGCTAACCAGACAGGTCACCGTGCAACGGAAAGAGAAGGAGTTCCAGGGAATGTTGGAATACCACAAGGACGATGAATCCCAGCTTATTCGCAACCTCATCACAGGTACTCACCTGTGGAATTTTACAGTGAAAGAGACATTGCTATTTAGAATCTTAGTCTGGGTGATTTATCCACTTTCACACCTTTCAGCACCTTCTCCTTCATAATGGCCACTGCACTCCCCTCTGACTCCAGACTCTCTCGAAGTAATGGTGTGCTACTGGTATCTTCCACTGTGAAGACTGATGCAAAATACCTGTTCAGTTGCTCCACCATTTCTTTGATCCCCATTATTACTTCTGCAGCCATTCTAGGTAATACCTGCCTCTGTCTCATTTCAGGAGGAAAGTTGCTCATGTTAGGGCAGAAAATGTCAAAATGGACGGTGGCCTGCCAAATATTCTGCTTCTTACTCTCTATGTGGAAAGGAGCCTGACCCTGACCACCCTAAGTGGCTGACTAAGCTAGTCCAAGTCCCTGGACTGATAGGAACGGCTTCCCCTTGAATTAGTCTGCTGGGGCAAAAGCTATTACCCTTGACCTGATTGAGGCCAACGAACAATCCATGACAAGCGTCCCGATTTAGAGTATGTGCTAAACACCACAGAACAACAGTACTGTCAATCTTGTGCCTTTGGCAAAGGGGGCAAAATGCAAAGAGGAAAAGCAACAGAAGGTGGAGATACTGTAAAACATTCAGACAGGCGCAGAGTGAGTAAGAGGTATATCAACAAGGGGACAGGCTGGAGATGCATCCTGGACCAGTGCATATCCCTGAGTACACAGTGTCCTTGTAGAAGCCTTACAATGATAATTGCTGGTGCAGCATTGGAAGTTCCAAAGTCTTCTGTGAGTGGACTGAGTATTTGCCATGAGGGTTGGCATACGTCAGATCCCAATGTGCATGGATATAAAGTGTGTGGCCAGTGCCCATAGAGCATTTCCTGAGATGTTGGTGATCAGAGTCTAACCTGAATGCTCTGCCTTCCATATTAAAAATTTTTGACATCTAACTTGTTTGGCACCTTTGAGGGAAATTGAGTATTAAGGTGAGTTGTGGTATTAATAACATGTTTTCCAAGCTATATTTCTCTTACCCAGTGACTCAGTCCTCCCCACTGAATAACTGATTACGCTGCTTGTCAAAAGCATAAAAGATGCAGTGAGATGCTCCTGATGTCAAGATATGTCTCACCAGAGCTCTCATCCAATTTCACCACAAATCTTGCCATAGTACACATCATTCAGAGGCCGAATAAGATTCCACCCATTTTTTTCCTGTGTATTTTTACTATTGAAGATCTATGTATCCATTTGTTCAGAATTCTGACTGTCATTCTCTTAAGAATCTTATCATTTTAAGCTGTGTTCTCCAACACTGTTAATGTTCCCAACATTTTATTGCTTCACATTTCTCTGTATTCAATTACACTTGTCCACTTCACTAAGCTATCAGCTTTAGACTGACATCAACATTAGTGCAGTACACATTATTTTACAAATTGCATTATATAATGAAATAAATACCAAGAATTTATTATCCCTCAAATTCTGCCTTTTACAAAAGTAAAGGCCAGCAGCATTTTTGATGGGGAAGTGGTGCCATCAGAAGCTGGACTGTCTAATAACTCCCATATCGTCATCCATGTAGACCATGTGTAAACATCGTCATTATGGTTGTGATTAAACTGTACGATGCTTTCTCTTCCCCAACCATTTCTAGACCTGAAGCCTCAAGCAGTATCTGCCACTGTGCCAGGCCTGCCTGCATACATCCTTTTTATGTGCCTTAGACATGCAGATTACATCAATGATGACCAGAAGGTTCACTCACTCCTCTCCAGTACCATCAATGGCATCAAGAAAGTGTTAAAGGTAAGCAATTTATTTCTTCAGTGCAGCTAGTAAATATTTCCAGGGTGTGGTCGGAGTTAAGCTAGGTTCTGGTGATTGAGCTGTTTATTGAAATTTAACGTCCTTTGGTACATTCTCATATAATAATGACATATAGCCTCCACTTCCCAAACTCCAGGATGCTCTGACATGTGCTGAATTACAGTCTGGTGGAAGCTGACTGCTCACGCATCCAGCTTTCTTTTTGTATACTCTGAGTGTCGGCAGGATACGTGACAGTTGAGGAATATTGTTGTTGATGGGTACCTTCCTTTACAGATTGTCTCTGTCTCTTATCTAGATCATTGAAGAGATATCAGGGCAGGAACTTTCAGTTTTTGTATTTTGTACTCTAACCATAGACTGCTAATCCAGTGCGTATAAGAAATTATCATGTTACCTTCCTGATCCAATAATTTAATTGCACAATTGGCCACATATGAAACCACAGAATTTTATTAACAAGTCTAGTATATTGAAGTTTATTCTTATATTGCAGCTGTTCTGTTAAAAGTACTTTTTGTGTTTTTCAGAAACATAACGATGACTTTGAAATAACGTCATTTTGGTTGTCCAACAGTAGTCGCCTCCTACACTGTCTAAAACAATACAGTGGAGATGACGTAAGTCTCGTTTATCATTCCTATTTCACAACACGTCGTGGAATGTTGTCTCTAAAGTATGGGAAACCAATTCTGGAAAAAGCGAGACTTCTCTCTGCCTATCATGCACCTCCGGATTAAATATAGCCTGCTGGAGCAAAGGTC
Source organism: Stegostoma tigrinum (assembly GCF_030684315.1). NCBI lineage: Eukaryota > Metazoa > Chordata > Chondrichthyes > Orectolobiformes > Stegostomatidae > Stegostoma > Stegostoma tigrinum. The sequence goes on from NC_081354.1 coordinate 158,691,475, forward strand.
CTTGCTAAACATAAATAAAAGCAAAAAGTGCTAGAGAAACTTATCAGGATTGGCATCATTTCTAGAGAGAGAAACAGTTTATGTTCTGAGTTCAATGTGTCTTCTCTTTGGAACAAAAGAGAGAAGTGGGGGAAGAAATGGATTTTATAAATATCGAAAAATGTGAGGAGGTGCGAGTACACAGTGCCCTTGTTGTGGTATTACAATGACAGTTGCCGGTGCAGCATTGAAATTCTAAAGCCTTCTGTGAGTGGATTGGATATGTGCCATGAGGGTCGATACACGTCAGATCCCAATCCCAAACAGAAGGGCAGGTCAAGGAAAGGTTAAAGGTAAGGGAGATTAGAGATCAAATGTAACACAAACGAGAAAGCCAAGGGATTGGTAATGGCTGGAGAGAAGCATAGGTTCACTCTGACTGTTCCTAATGATGTGCCTGAGCCCAGCCTTGGAATAGCATCTCCTATTTCACAATATAGTTTTTTTCCCAATTCACTTATCAGCAACCTCTAACTAAGATTGTCAATTATGAGATACCATTGAGGCAATTTTGTGTTCTGAAAATATATCCACATAGATTTGGAATATATTTTATAGGCAAAGATTGATTAGAATATTGAGCACTAACTGGAAACATTTCTGGATTTAACTGATGAAAATTACCAACAGCCACTAGGAAGGTGAGAGACTTTGGTGACTTGCAAAACTTTTGCTTCACAGAATGCTACAGTAGAGGAGGTGTTTATTTGGCCTGTCGTGCTTCTGCCAGCTTTAAGACATATCCGAATAGTTATTTAGACGCAATGTACACCTCGATACGAAATGTCCCTGATATTTTCTTAGCTTAACTTCACACTTTTTTTCTAAAATTAGTCACGTGTTTGTTCCCCTTCTATACTTTTGAAGCTTTAGTTAAACGAAGAGCAAAGGCAGTCCTTTGAGAAGGGTTTAAACTACTAACTGTCTTTTTTAATTGCTTCATTTGGAAAACATGAAATGGGTCACAGAAAGCTAAAAATGAAATTTCCCATAATCTCTGAAATTATTGCGTGTCTTAGAAAGTTTTCAAAATAAGACGAGAATTCTGAAATAAAAAACAGGATGCTGGAAATACACAGGAAGTCGAGCAGCATCTGTCGAAGTCAGAAACAGTACTATGTGGTATTAAGAGATGCATCTGATTTAATTTCAAATTTCCAACTTCTGTTGTATTTTACTTACACTATAATACAAGGCTCCTCGTGGGAGACTGATACAAAAGGTGATGTCACATGTTATCAGGGGTAAGCTGGCAAGATGGATGCAGAACTGGCTTAGTCATAGGAGACAGAGAGTAGGATGCCTTTTGGAATGGACGGCTGTGACTAGTAGTGTTCCACAGGGATCTGTGCTGAACAGCTGGGTCCTCCGCTGTTCGTGATCTATGTAAATGATTTGGAGGGAAATGTAGCTAGTCTAATTAGCAAGTTTGATGATACAAAGATTGGTAGAGTTGTGAATAGTGAGAAGGATTGTCAGAGGATACAGCAGGATATAGATTGGAGGCATGGGAAGAAAGATGGCAGATGGAGTTTAATCTGGAAAAATGTGAGATTTTGCATTTTAGAAGGTCAAGTGCAGTTTGAAATTATACCGTGAATGGTGGAACCCTTAAGCATACTGATATACAAAGGGATCCGGGTATGTAGGTCCACAGATCACTGAAGGCAGCAGGACAGGTAGGTAAGGTAATAAAAAGGCTTATGGCATGATTTGCCATCATTGGAATGGGCATTGAGTATAAGGATAGGAAATATGCTGCAGTTTTATACAACTTTAGTTAGGCCATAATTTGGAAAATTGTGTACAGTTCTAGTCACCACACACTACCAGAAGGCTATGGATGCTTTGGTGAGGATACAGGGAATGTTTATCAGGATGTTGCCTGGTATGGGAGACTTTAGTTATGAAGAAAGGTTGGGCAGACCGTGTTTGTTTTCACTGGTACACAGGAGGTTGAGTGGCAACCTGATAGAAGTTTATAAGATTGTGAATGGCTTGGATAGAATGGAAAGTATGAGGCTTTTTCCCAGGATGGAGGGGTCAATTACTGGGGCGTACAGGTTCAAGGTGCAGGGGAAGTTTAAAAGAGATGTGCCAGACATGTTTTTCCCACAAAAGGGGAGTGTGTGTCTGGAATATGCTGCCAGAGGAGGTGGTCGAAGTAAACACAGTAGCAGCATTCAAGAAGCATCTAGATGAATACATGAATAGGAAAGGAATAGAGGGCTATGGATCCTGTTTGTGAAGACAGTTTTAATATAGAAGGGCAAAATATGTTGCACAGGCTCGGAAGGCGAAAGAGTCTGTTCCTGTGCTGTATTTTTTTTGTTCTAATAAAATTATGCGCTTGTCAGCCATTCATTTTCATCTTTTCCTTTCCAAGGAGTGGATTTATTGTTTGAGTCACTTTTAAAATTGCCATTACACTTTAAATTTATAATTAAAACAAAATAAGACTTAAGAGTGGGATTTACAACACACCACCTCCCATTTCTGATTCTAACTCCCACAGTCCAGTTCGAGGTTTTGGAATCTATACCAGCAATTAATTAGGTGGGAGGCTGAAACGAGGGAACCCTGTCTCCTGCCTGATTAATTCCATTTACATTTCATGAATAGCCTTTCCACCTGAACATTAATTGAGGCACCTGAATAGGCAAATAATGCATTACTCAATGGTCTGATCAACTGACTCAATATCAGCAACAGTGGGAAGGGGCCTGCTGTGATGTGAGTAGCCCACATCCAACAGCTCAAATTCCAAGATCAAGATTTAGGGCAGCATGGTGGCTCAGTGGGTTAGCACTGCAGCCTCACAGCGCCAGGGACCCAGGTTTGATTCCAGCCTCGGGCAACTGTCTGTGCAGAGTTTGCACATTCTCCCCGTATCTGCGTGGATATCCTCTGGGTGCTCTGGTTTCCTCCCACAGTCCAGAGATGTGCAGGCTAGGTGGATTGACCATGCTAAATTGCCCATAGTGTCCAGGTGTGTGTGGGTTATAGGGAGATGGGTCTGGTTGGGATGCTCCAAGGGGCGGTGTGGACTTGTTGGGCCAAAGGTCCTATTTCCACACTGTAGGGAATCTATTCACCTTCCTAATCCCTGTGGTCCCCATCCAGCCTTTACAAGACCTTGATAATAGGCCTGTGGTAAGTGTATTCTAGCACTTGCCACCACTGCTATTGATGATTATTGGGGAGATGGTGCCATATGGTTGACTCTTTAATGCCCTCTGGTTATGGTGGTATGGCATAAATGTTGGCATAGCTAGTGAAGCCCAAATCCCATGAGCTAATTAAGAAACAATTAGCTGGCCATGAAGTAACTGGGAACTCTTGAGGGAATTGTGGCAGGGAGGATTTCTTTGCCTGAGCTCCTTAATCCTGGGGAAAGCCTGCCACGTATTTTAATGGTGCCTGATGGGTACTTAAAATGGTGGACCTTCCCCAATGCATACAACATGTGGGTCTCTTGCTGGTTCTCTGGCAGGCGAGCCCCAATGTCATAAAGATTCCGTTAACTGTGTAGAACTGCCATTTGTCCAATACTTTCAATCCCAATTTGCATCAACTAAACTTGCTAACATTCCCTGTGGTAAAACAGCACAGCACAGCACAGAGGAGGCTACTCAGCCCATCATAGCCATGCTGGCTCTTTGAGTGATCTAATTTGTCCCACTCCTAGCTCTATCATTATACATATTCTTTATTTCCCTTTAGTTGTATGTCCCATCATGTTTAAAAGCTACATTAAATTTGTTGCCAGAACTGTTTGAGTAATGTGTCCCAAGTGACAAAAGGTCAGTTTATGAATTCTCATGTAACCTCTAGTTCTTTTTGCCTATTACTTGAATCTGTACATAATGACCTTGCCACCGTTTACTCTGTCAAAACTACTTTTAACCCTCTCTTCTCTTTGGAGAACAAGCCCAGCTGAGGAGAACATAGAGAACCAGGAGTAGACATTCAAGAGGGTATTAGATGAATATTTGGATAGAAATAAGATGCAAGGCTTTGGGGAATGAGTTGGAACTCAGCATTAAGTAATGATGCTCATTTGAAGAACTGATGCAGATATGATGGGCCAAATGGTTTCCATCTGCACCATAACGCTCCTGAGATTCATTTGACCCACCTTGCTTGCCAAAATTGATCGCATTTTCCTGAAATATTGTAATATCTCTTGACTCATCCTGTGTCCAAATATTTATCTGTCTCAGTTTTAAATTTGTGTGATAACTGAACATTTACAGATATTCAGCATGGAGAATTGCAAGGATTTGCAGCCTCTGAGGAAATTTCTCCCCATCTAAGCCAAACTGGCTGAGATTATGTCACCTAGTTCCAGACTATTTTGCTAAGAGAAAAGACAGCTCTGCGTCTATCCTGTCAAGCCCTCCAAGGATTTTATACATTTCTGCAATGAGATTTGATTTGATTTATTATTGTCATGTACAGGTACAGTGAAAGGTAATGTTTTGCGTGCTAACCAGACAAAATCATACTCTACACAAGTATATCAGGGTAAGAGAACAGAATGCAAAATATAGTGTTACAGCTGCAGAGAAAGATTAACTCTAATATATGAGAGGCCCATTCATAAGTCTAATAACAGCGGGGAAGATGATGTTCTTGAATCTGTTAATGTTTTCAAAATTTTGTATCTTCCGACCAATGGAGGAGAGTGTAACTGTGGTGGGAGGGGTCTTTGATTATGTTGGCTGCTTTCCCAAGGCAGCAGCAAGTGTAGTTAATGGGAGTAAGGCTGATTTGCATGATGATCTGAGCTGCGTTCACAAATCTGTAGTTTCTTGAGGTCCTGGCCAGATCAATTGTCATATCGAGCTGTGATGCACCTGGACAGGATGCTTTTCTATAGTGCATCGAGAAAACATCAGTAAGAGTCATTGTGAAAATGCCAAATTTCCTTATCCTTCTGAGGAAGTAGAGACATTGGTGTGGTTTCTTGACTGTACATCGATGTGGATGGACCAGGATAGATTGGTGATATTTACTTCTTGGAACTGGAAGCTCTCAACCACCTCTCTGGAAGCCATTTATACAGGCAGGAGTGTGTCCTCCATTCTGCTTCCTGAAGTTGATGACCAGCTACTCCTTTTTGCTGACGTTGAGGGAGAGATTGTTGTCTTTACACCAAGTCACTAAGCTACCTCCTTTCCTGTGCTCTGTCTCCTCCATTGTTTGAAGTCTGATTCACTACAGTGGTGTCATCAGCAAATTTATAGGAGTTAGAGCTGAATTTGGCCCCACAGTTGAGTGTATAAGGAATATGGTAAGGAGCTGAGTACAGAGCCTTGCTGGGCACCATTTTTGAGAATTATTGTGGAGGTGGTGTTGCCAGTCATAACTGATTGTGGTCAGGAAGTTGATCCAATTGCAGAGAGGGAGCAGAGTTCTACGTCGTGGAGTTTGGAGATGATTTTGATTGGAATTATGGAGTTGAAGACAGATCTAAAGTCAATAAATAGGAGTCTGATGTGAGTGTCCTTGTTATACAGATTAGATTCTAGATTAGATTCCCTACAGTGTGGAAACAGGCCCGTTGGCCCAACAAGTCCATACCGCCCCTTGGAGCATCCCACCCAGACCCATCCCGCTATAACCTACACACCCCTAAACACTACGGGCAATTTAGCATGGCCGATCCACCTAGCCTGCACATCTTTGGACTGTGGGAGGAAACCGGAGCACCTGGAGGAAATCCACGCAGACACGGGGAGAATGTGCAAACTCCACACAGGCAGTCGTCCAAGCTGGAATCGAACCCAGGTCCCTGGTGCTGTGAGGCTGCAGTGCTAACCATTGAGCCACCCTGCTGCCCCAAAGATGTTCCCTGGCTGAATGTAGGGCCAGGGAGATGGTGTCTGCTGTGGACCTTTTTAAACCTTTTAAATTTCTCAGAATGCCAGTGTATTGTATATAATTTCTCTTCGAAGGACAACTTTTTCATCTCAGGAACAAATCTAATGAACATTCATTGCATTCCTTCTGAGGCAAATACATCTTTTTTTCAAACACTTAAATTGTGCACAGTACTCCAAGTGTGCTCTCAAAGTGCTACGAAACTGCAGCAAAACATCCTTACCATTATGCTGCAAATGTTTTGTAATAAATTATAGAATGCTGCTTGGCTTTGCAGACAGAGATTTCACTGATGGAGGCTAGAATATATGAGGGCACAGTCTCTGGATAATGACTGAGATGAGGATGTCTTCGCTTTCAGGATTGTGAATGTTTGGAATTCTTTACTCTAAATAGTTGTCCTTGCATCATCACTGACATATAGGGCTACGGTACACAGAGATTTGGACATGTGAGGTGGAAAAGTGAAGTTGAAGCCCAAGCTTAGTTGTCATCAGAAACAAAAACACAATTACTGGAAAAGCTCAGCAGAACTGGCAGTGTCTGTGGAGAGTAATCAGAGCTAACATTTCAGTTTGGTGACCTATTCTCAGGGCTCCAGTATCAAGCAGCACCTGCTCAGCAATAACCTTTTCAGTATGCACAGTAAAGGCTCCACCAGGGCTTCTGATTCCATCAGTCAGCTTCTGACTTCATTATAGCCTTGGTTCAAACATGGATGAAAGTGCTGAATTCCAGAGGCGAGGTGAGAGTGATAGCCTCAACCTCAAGGCCAGATTCTACTGAGGGTGGCATTAAAGAATCCCAGCAAAACTGGAATCAGTGCATATCAGGGGGCAAACTCTCTGGTTGGCATCATACCTGGCAAGTAGGAAAATGGTTGAGTGTTGGAGGTCAGTCAGTCAGTCATCTCAGCTCCAGGACATCTCTGTAGGAGTTCCTGAAGGGAATGTCCTAGGCCCAATCATTTTCAGCCACCTCAATGAACTCCTCAAATAGACATAACAATAAATAAATCTGGTCAATACCTAGGCTTGGGCTGACAAGTGGCATGTAACATTTGTGCTCCACAAATGCCAGGCAATGACCATCTCCAATAAGATACAATCTAACCATTGTCCCTTGACATTCAATGGTGTTACCCCCACTGTCAATGTCTTGGGGATTACTATTGATCAGAAGCTCAACTGGACTTGCCATATAAACACTGGCTACAACAGTAGGTCAGAAAACGACTGCCCTCCTGATTCCCCAAAGCCTGTCCGCCATGTAGGCATAACTCAGGAGTGTGATAGAATGTTGCCTGGTTGGGTGCAGCTCCAACTACATTCAAGAAAGTTGACACCATTTAGGACAAAGCAGCCCAATTAATGGCACCACATCCACAACCTCCTCTACCACTGATGGTCAGTATCAGCAGTATACACTATCTGCAAGATGCACTGCAGAAATTCACCAAAGATCCTTAGACAGCCCCTTCCAAACCCATGACCACTTCTAACAAGAAGGACGAGAGTGGCAGACAGTCATAGAATTACACAGCATGGAAGCAGATCCTTCGGTCCATCTTCTCTGTGCTGACCAGATATCCTAAACTGACCCATTTGCCAGTATTTGGCCCAAATCCCTCGAAACCCTTCCAATTTATATATCCATCCAGATTCTTCTTAAATGTTGTAATTGTACCAGCCTCCACCACTTCTTCTGGCAGCTTGTTCCATACACACACCACCCACTGTGTGAAAATGTTACCCCTCCAGTCTCTCTTAAATATTTCCACTCTCACCTTAAATCTATGACCTCTAGTTTTGGACTCCCCTACCACAGGAAAAACACCTTGGCTATTCACCCTATTTATGCCCTTCATTATTTTATAAGTCTGTATCAGGTGACCCCACTGTCTCCAGGGAAAAATGCTCCAGTCTATTCAGCCATTCCCTATGCTCAAACCCTCCAATCTGGGCAACATCCATGTAAATCTTTTCTGAATCCTTTCAAGTTTAACAACATCTTTACTGTAGCAGGGACACCAGAATTAATGCAGTATTTCAAAAATGGCCTAATCAATGTCCTGTTGAGCTGCAACTTGACACCTTAACTCCTGTACCCAATGACCAATAAAGACAAGCGTGCCAAACGCTTTCTTCACCACCCTGTCTACCTGCAACTCTACGTTCAAGGAACCATGTACCTGTGCCCCTACTACTCGGTTTGACAATACTTCCTAGGGTCCTCCCCATGAATTAACTCCCATTTATCTAAATTAAACTCCATCTGCTGCTCCTTGATCTACATGGGAACACCACCACCTGCAAGCTCCTCTTCAAGCCATTCACCATCCTGACTTGGCAATATATTGCCATTCCTGCATTGCCGCTGTATCAAAATCCTGGAATTCCCTCCCTAATGGCACTGTGGCGAACACTACGAACAGTATGTGGACTGCAGAGACCAAGTATAGAGCTCACTGCCATATTCTCAATTGCAGCTGGGAATAGACAATAAGTGCTGGCTAGCGAGCAATGTCCACATCCCATTAGTGAATAAAAAAACAAAGCCAATCAAACTTATTTGTCGCTTTTAAAATCACAGCATTTAGTTTAGGCTAGTTATCCTCCTCCTGTACTGCTTCACCCATTATTACATTCATCAATTATGTCCTTGACCATTCAGTAGTCTATGTGCTCCTGAAATTTGTGTTATGGTCCTTTTATGTTCACTGCATTTCTGAATTTTGTAGCTACTGCAAACTTTGAAATTCTTACCTGTAAACTCAAGTTCAGGTTATCAATGTATGTTGAGAGTAGCAATAAGTCCCCTGAGGAGCTGTACTGTACATTTTTGTATGGTCTGCAAAACTAAAACTGTCTGCTTTCTGTCCTTTACCCAATTTTCTCCAGTTAACCTCATGGGCTTTAATTTTGTTTAAAAGTCTATTATGTGGCTTGTTGTCAAGTGTCTCTTTGAAAGTCTATCAATTGCATTGCATTCATTAATCATCTCCATAACTGCATCAAAAACTCACTCAATGTTTTTCAATTATGATATATATCTCATTTTTTTTTCCTATGACACTGGTATGTAATATATGCTGTGTTGCAATTTGATGTTTATTTGGGAAATTAGAAGAACTCAAGCAGCATCTTTGGCAGTACCAGGCAAAATTGAGAATGACAGTTCCCACTTTGGGAAGCACTGAAAGCATTTAAAGCAAGTTATTTCCTTACAACGTTGAATGTAGAACAGTACACCACAGCACAGGCCCTTCGGCCCATGATGTTGTGGCCAACTTTTACCCTAGTCGTAAGGTCTACTGAACTTCCACCTCTACCTTATACTATCACCCATATGCCAATCTAATAGCCGCTTAAATGCTCCTAATATGGCCAACTCCACTACCCTCTCTGGCAATGCACTCCTCGTCCCGACCACTCTCTGAGTAAAGAACCTCCCTCTCACTCTCCCCTGTGTCTACCTCCACTCACTTTAAAACTATGCCCCCTTGTAATAGCTACCTCCACCCTAAGAAAAAGTCTCTGGCTATCCACTTTGTCTATACCTCCGATTATTTTGTACACCTCTATCAAGTCACCTCTCATCCTTCGTCGTTCTATAGAAAAAAGCCCTAGTGCTCTCAACCTTTTCTCGTAAGATCCTCCCTCCATTCCAGGCAACATCCTGGTAAATTCTCCTCTGCACCTTTTCCAGCACTTCCACATCTTTCCTGTAATGAGGTGACCAGAGCTAGAGACAATACTTCAGATGCGGCCAAACCACGTTTTTGTATAGCTGGAGCATAACTTCATGGCTCTTGAACTCAATCCCTCTATTAATGAATGCTAACACACCATACGGCTTCTTAGCATCTCTGTCCACCTGGGTGGCAGCTTTCAGGGAACTGTGGACATGGAACCACAAGATCCCTCTGCTCCTCCACACTGCCAAGAATCTGTCCATTAACCTTGTATTCTGCTTTCAAGTTTTTCCTTCCAAAATGAATCATCTCTCACATTTTTCAGGGTTAAACTCCATCAGCCCAGCTCTGCATACTATCAATGTCCCTTTGTAACTTAGAACAGCCCTCCGCACTGCCCACAACTCGACCGACCTTTGTATCGTCTGCGAACTTACTAATCACCCTTCCACTCCTTCGTCCAAATTATTTACAAAATCACAAGTAGGAAAGGACCCAGCTCAGATTGTAACTGAGCACCATGTTGAGTATTTACCATCCACTACCACCCTTAGTCTTCTGAGGGTCAGCCAATGCTGAATCTAATCTGCCACATTTCTCCTATCCCATGCCTTCTTACCATCTGCACAAGCCTACCATGGGGAACCTTCTCAAATGCCTTATTTAAATCCATGTATACAACATCCACTGCTCTATCTTCATCCGCCTCTTCAAAGAATTCAATAAGGTTTGTGAAGCATGATCTACTCCTGACAAATCCATGCTGACTATCTTTGTCATACTCGTGGCCACCCTTCTTTCTCCTAGCTGTGGATAACGAATGAGGATGTGCGTATTTGCATAAATCCTTTCATGAGGATTTTGTGTGTTTGTTGATGAATGGGTGGTCACTTCTGAAAGATTAAATAAAGCAAATGAAAAGATAAAACTTTTTTTCTCATGGTATTTCTCAATTCCTTCAGGATTTTATGAAGCAGAATAATACACGTCAGAATGAGCACAGCCTCAAGAACTTTGACCTCACAGAGTATCGTCAGCTTCTAAGTGATCTCTCTATTCAGATCTATCAACAACTGATTAAGATTGCAGAAAGTCTTCTTCAAACCATGATAGGTAAGGCCTTGAGTATATACACACATCTTCAGGCCAGTTTTAGTGTATTGCACCCATAGGTGCTAGTGAGTTTTGAGAAGATTTGTAGCTCAGGTTGAGGTTTGGGATGTGAGTTTGCTCGCTGAGCTGGAAGGTTGGTTTTCAGACGTTTTGTCACCATTCTAGGTGACATCATCAGTGAGCCTCCGACCAAGCGCTGGTGTTATGTCCCGCTTTCTATTTACCTGGTTAGGTTTCCTTGGGTTGGTGATGTCATTTCCTGTGTTGGTGATGTAATTTCCTGTTCTTTTTCTCAGAGGATGATAGATTGGCTCCAAATCAATGTGTGTGTTGAGTTCCGGTTGGAATGCCATGCCTCTAGGAATTCTCGTGCGTGTCTCTGTTTGGCTTGTCCTTGGATGGATGTGTTGTCGCAATCAAAGTGGTGTCCTTCCTCATCTGTATGCAAGGATACGAGTGATAGTGGGTCATGTCGTTTTGTGGCTAGTTGATGGTCATGTATCCTGGTGGCTAGCTTTCTGCCTGTTTGTCCAATGTAGTGTTTGTCACAGTTCTTGCAACGTATTTTGTAGATGACGTTCGTTTTGCTTGTTGTCTGTATAGGGTCTTTTAAGTTCATTAAAAGACCCTATACAGACAACAAGCAAAACGAACGCCATCTACAAAATACGTTGCAAGAACTGTGACAAACACTACATTGGACAAACAGGCAGAAAGCTAGCCACCAGGATACATGACCATCAACTAGCCACAAAACGACATGACCCACTATCACTCGTATCCTTGCATACAGATGAGGAAGGACACCACTTTTGATTGGGACAACACATCCATCCAAGGACAAGCCAAACAGAGACACGCACGAGAATTCCTAGAAGCATGGCATTCCAACCGGAACTCAACACACACATTGATTTGGAGCCAATCTATCATCCTCTGAGAAAAAGAACAGGAAATTACATCACCAACACAGGAAATGACATCACCAACCCAAGGAAACCTAATCAGATAAATAGAAAGCGGGACATAACACCAGCGCTTGGTCGGAGGCTCACTAATTATGTCACCTAGAATGGTGACAAAACGTCTGAACACTAACATTCCAGCTCAGCAAGCAAACTCACATCCATAGACACACCATTCTTTCAAAATGAGGCATTATTTTAAAGTATACTTTCACAAGCATTACACTTCTGGTACCCAAGCAGTGTTGACGGGTTATTTGGAGTGTTGAACATTGAACAGTGTTAAAGCTGAGCTTGCCTATTACCCAGATATACCAAGTGGGGATTTTTGAATTTAATCAAGTATGCTGTCATTGATTTCCTTATCCCTCCACCCACCCTAGTTCTTAGTTAAGCATATAACTGCTGTAGCTACTCCCAACGTCTGAACTGACAACCTGTATGAGATCAGCTAACTCCAAATGAACTTGGTCTGGATTTTAGTCGGGATCAGGAATTACGCAAAAGATAAGTTTCTGGTTCCTGAAACTTTCCCTACGGGGATAGCGTTACTCATTGAGATTCTACTGTTGGCATCCATTTAATTGGTACAGAGACAGATTCTCTGTCCAATTAAAGACATTTGGCAAGCGTTGAAAGCTGGAGGACAAATCGGGGACCTTTCAGCTTGACAGGTTTGGCAGCCTGCAATGGATGGTTTATAATACAACGGGCTTACACTAGATGGATAAAGTCAACCATGACACGATAGCCTTTGAGATCCACAATGGGGTCAAACAGGGTTGTGTTCTGGCATCTCTTTATGCTGCTGTATGCCTTCAGGTCAAATACAGTGATTCTATTTACATACCAGAACTGATGGAAAGCTATTTAATTTTGTTTGCCTGAGACCAAGACAGGTACAAAAAATTTGAGTTGCTATACAAGTAATCCTGACGAGGAACACTTTGGTAGCAGATGGACAAACTCTTTCATGCCTGTAAAGAAATGAGTGTGCCAATCACATCAGGAAAATAAATGCCATGGTTGCCACAAAAATGTAACAGCATTGGCAATATGACACTGGAGTTTGTTGATAGATTCAAATAATTGGTCTCCATAAGTAGCAACAATCTCACTTCTTGCTGAAATGAAGTCAAGCATTGCAAGAGCTACAGCTATTATATTCAAAGTATGGAATGATAGAAATCTAAGAACATCAAACTGCAAGTCTCCTAAGCCTGCAATCTCAGTACACTGCCATATCACCATGCGACCTGGACAATATGTGCTCAACTCTCTAATCCCACCAGCGTATAGTCTTTGCCAAGTAAACAATATCCTTCTGTACAGGGAAACAACTACTCAGTTACACCACCTTGTCATCTCTACGTTGTAACTGACCCTGCAATAAAGATGTGAAGATGGTAAGCATTAGTACTGACTTGGATAATAAAATGTGAGGCTGGATGAACACCGCAGGCCCAGCAGCTGACTTGGAGATGGTTACTGATGCACATGACGTCTGGAAGCTGACTGTTTGGAAGGGCAAAGGAAGAAGCAAAAATCTTAGCTGGCTGAGAAGTAGATCCAGAGAATCAAGCATCTTTTCAACCCACTGTCTCCCTCTGCAGCAAGTATGGTAGAGCTACCCTGCTAGATTGGGTCTCTGAGGCAGTGACAGGTAATAGATACTTAACACCCCCAGAGTTGATCACCATGTCATAAATCATCATCATATGAGATGGAAGGCACCATTTGGGAACTGAAAAGGTACCTCAATATGGAAGTGCTTGCTCACCAATCCTTCTAAAACTTAACTAAAACCAGGTATGGCAGCCAGGCCACTACTGTATGGGGAGAATCCCCCCCACCTACAGCAGCGTTAAAATAGGCATGAAAGGTCTCTGGGAAACATTACAGTTGGATTCCTTTTAGGTGGGCTTAACAAGACACCTAATAAACCTTATTATTTAAATGTTTCCTGGGCTTGGTGTATCTCCTGGATATGGACAGGAATGGAATTGAGAAACTGACATGCTGTTAATTACGGAATCCATCTGCCTTCATTCCCACCCTTAGTGAAGCTTGTGTCACACAGCAATACAGTAAGGTACGTACCCTCAGAACCATGAAATGAGCTATGTGTATACTTTCTTAGAGCAAAGGCATTTTTATATTCCAATGTTCTTTAGTGAATAATGTAGCTTAAAAAATTCAGACTGTTAGAAAGAATTATGATTTAGTATTCAATTACTGTTTTTCTAACTTTGATGTTTACTGGCATTAATGATGAGCAAGTATAAATGTTACCCTTGGGAAAACTTTCTTCAATATTTTGCTAAAGAGAAAGGGAGCTGAATTTTTTTCCTGTAAATCTTTGAGAATCGTGGAATAATGATTCGTCTTTAAAGCTTTTCAATCCCTTTGAACTGTTGACTTCAGTATTTCTCTCAAAGCTTCCTGAACTTCTAATAGATAGGAGTCAGGTTCTGTAGTTGACTTGCATTTTGTTCTTCTCTTACTGGTGTTTTGATGTAAATGAAGTTCAAAAGTAGATGAAAGGGAGGGTCTTGGCTAGGCAAAATGATCCAGGAGCAGTTTCACTCTGCTCCTAACAAGTGCAGGTTCACAACACAGAACTCCCGCAACTGTGCAAAAGTGCACAAAGATTGACAATTCCACAGATGCTTATTTTATACATTCATTGATGCACCGGACCCTATTCCCGGTAAACATGGATAGATCGCAAGTCACAGCAGGCCAGGCAGCGTCGGAGGAGCAGGAAAGTTGACATTTCAAGTCAGAACCCTTCTTTAGAAATGGGGAGGGGTAAGGGAGCTGGGAAATGAATAGAGAGAGGGGGGTTGGGGCTGGGACTGGGGAAGGCAGGTGTGATGGTGATAGATGAGTGCAAGTACTGACTCCAGCATCTGCAGTTCTTGCGGCCTGTAGATTGAGATTCAGTTAGCTGTACTAAGCCAATGCTAGTTTATTCTTAACTGTGGAACCCAACAAATGGAGATTTTGTTGTGGAATTATTTCAATATTTCTGTGAATTTTTAAAAACTGAAACCTTTGTACAATATTGATTCTATTCTGCTTACAGTCAAGTATAAAAACCACTGACAGATTCAACAAAGCGGCCCTCTGAATGTGCAGGTCGTGTGACACTGACCATAATTTGTACAAGTTGTTTTGTTCCTCTTCTGAGAGTCATCACTGCTGCTACACAATAAAAATGAAACAGAAGAATGCTTCATTGCTCATTCTAATGACATCTTTCACCTAAATACACAATACTTACTTCAGGAAAAAATCCCCAAAAGTGATGAAGTTCAATCAGATTTTTGACTAAAGCTACTGAAATTTTTTTGTTCTTCGAATGTAATGTTGTATTTATTGCCATTTCCAACCTTCACTGAGAAAGTTGTGGTGTACCCATTGTTGAACATTGAGAAAAATACATCGAGAATTTTAAAAAATTATTTACTTGCTATGATTATCAGTTTATTATGTAAAGTCCGTAAGTGTAACAGTCATTTAAATTTAAGTACAAAGTGAGTCATTTGTATTTCTTGTGAATTTGCTTTGGGCATTTTATCTGGCAAGTTTTGTATTCTTTATGACACATGTCAGAGGTTGACTATTTTTGTATTAATGCTGTTTTCTTTTAAACAAGTATCTGCAATGCTGGAAAATGAGACCATTCAGGGGCTGTCCAGTGTGAAACCCATGGGCTACAGGAAGCGTTCTTCCAGCCGGGTGGATGGAGACAGCAGCTATACTCTAGAGGCCATGGTACGCCAGCTTAACCTGTTGAACAACACCATGTGTGAGCATGGCCTAGATCCTGAGATTATCCAGCAGGTCTTTCGGCAACTTTTCTACATCATCAATGCTGTTACACTTAACAATCTGCTCCTGAGGAAGGATGTGTGCTCATGGAGTACTGGAATGCAGCTCAGGTATGATGGTCTCCTCTCCAAGAGGGTATTCTATCTCAGAACTGACAAACCACATTGCAATGCCAAAATATCAAGACTTGTTGAGCGACTGTGAAAGGCGTGTTTTGTTCTTGGTTTCCAAATATTTAGGACTTATCTGATCAAAAGACAGACAATATCCATCTTATTAAATATGATCTTTCCCAATCATAGAAGTCACATGACACTAGGTTATAGTCCAACAGGTTTATTTGAAATAACAAGAATGCAGCCCTTTTAAACAAAGGATCTGTGCTACGAAAGTTTGTGATTTCAAATAAGCCTGTTGGACTATAAGCTGGTAACATGTGATTTCTGACTTTGTCCACCCCATTCAACATCAACGCCTCCACATCATGTTTCCTAGTCACAACAGAAGTATACAAATGACACCACAAAAACAGATTTGATACTTGCGTCAATGACCAGGGATAGTAAGGGGACCTACAATAGCCTTGATTTTGATGTTCAGAGGTCCATACATTCAGACTAAAAGAAAATACAACATGGCTTATATTTGCATCCACATTCCAAAGGCACTTAAAATCATTGTTTTTATGGATTAAATGAACTCGTTCTACAGAGTTCTGAGAAAATATTTTTCATCTATCATGTTTTGTACAAGTTTCCCATTAGCAAGCAGAATGAAAGCTGAGTTGGCACCCTTGGTAACACTAGGAGGGGTATATTGCTGGGTCAAATAGTCTACTGCATAAAGGTTAAAGTGGCTCAGTAATGTCTACAAAAGAATCCGTTTGGACCTCTGTCCACTTGTGCTGTAAAATTTGGACTGGATGCCCTGTCTTTACGACAATTCCTGCATTTGCTGCCAAGCAACCATCGTTCTGCTGAGCAGAAAATCATTGCCAGATATTCCAATGTATTTCTCTAGCCCACGAGTCCATTAATGTTTGTTTTTTTGGTGTTGCCTTTGATGTAAATGTTTTCTTCTCTCTCCCCCCCCCCCCCCCCCCCCACCCACCTCGCTCTCGCTCTCTCTTAAAAAACCCTGCTTTGATGCTTGTGTAGGTACAACATCAGTCAGTTAGAAGAGTGGCTCCGAGGAAAAAATTTACATCAGAGTGGGACCATGAAGACGATGGAGCCTCTAATCCAGGCAGCTCAGCTGCTTCAAGTTAAAAAGAAAACAAGTGATGACGCTGCGGCCATCTGTTCAATGTGTACTGATCTTACCCCACAGCAGGTAAATGACTTTTGGCTGTTTTGCAGTGGTGACAGAGAAGTTGACCTTTCAGAAAATTCTACTTGAGGTTTTTTCAGTAGTTAGTGATGTCTTAGAGCCATACCTTTATTCCAATTATGTAATGTTGCCGATATCTCCTAACAAGCAAGTCAGAATGTCAGTTGGAGTGAGATGTTAATCAACAAGTGAGGCAGATTACAAACTGCTAAATACATGCAGATTAATTTTCAAAGTAAGTTCAATCAAAATTAAACTTGTGTCCAGATGATATGTAAGCAAAAGCAAAATACTGCAGATGCTATAAATCTGAAATAAGAATGGAAAATGTTGGAAATACTCAGCAGGTCTGGAGCACTCGGGGAGAAACCAAGTTGAGCTTTTAAGTCTGTGATCTTTCAAACTAGAAAGATCACAACATTTAACACTGTTTCTCTCGAGATATTACCAAACCTGTTGAGAGTTTCCAGCATTTTGTTTCAATATCCTCATGCCCACAAGGAAAAATCAACCTGCCTGACGTGTCCATAGATTCCTTCCATTTGTAACTATTAATCTTTTTTTGAAGAAAAAGGTACCTGAATGCATCACATTCAATTCAATACTTTGAAGTTTTAAAGCTCTAATTGTGATAAGTTGTAATTTCTTCTGGCAATCTGCTTTAATTTGCATAATGCCACATGCTTAGACCAATCCGACAGATATGTCACACTGTCAGCCATGCACTTGCAGTTGTGCTAACTTTGGTATTTTTCTCATCTAACCAGTTCCCTACTGGGATGTGGAATAATTTCTAATTTGGCAGTGGTTAAACTGCAGTTTAACCTTGTACAGGCAAGTTTATTATGAACAAAATTTTGATGCTAAACAACATTTGCAATCATTCTCTTCTCTCCTGAGCTCTGCTAGACACTGGAATCCTCTGATATAAGCCTAAACACAGTCTCAAAATGCTATTCAACTATGTCTCATTCATATAAGTGTATTATCTAAAAGGTATAATTGTTTTGTAATGAGAATCAGGAACTCTGCCTTATGGTTTGTCTTGGCCCTTTCTCAAGCTCCAATTGTGGCATCTTTGACCATCGTTAGATAACATAGCAAATGTCCTGTTTCAATGCTGAAACCTTTGTCAGGTTTTTCTAAATAATTGGATATCAAATTCTGCATCTGTTCTATTTTTTCAACAATAGATTGTCAAGATTTTAAACCTTTACACACCAGTGAATGAATTTGAAGAACGTGTGACAGTAGCCTTCATTAGAAATATTCAGGTAAGTTTCTCACAGCCAATAAAAATGAGTGCCGCTTTGTTTATATGAAGCCAGTCACTTTTATGCCAATTTTGTCCGATGATTCCTAATTTCATGTGTTCATTCTCCACATTCTATTACTAAGAAGTCCACATTTTTTTAACTTCTATGCCTATTGATCCTACAGTTCAACAGTTAAAGGATTCAACCCTTTAAGTCTGATACGCTATTCAATAGGATTGTGACTGATCCAACATTCCTCATGTCCACGTGCTTGTCTATTGATTTCCTTGACTGATCAAAATCTATCTAACTATTGATCTATCTATCTATCTTACCCTTAAGGATTCTGCCCCACAGTGCTCTGCAGAAAAGAGTTTCAAATACATTCAAGATAATGAAATGTGAGGCTGGATGAACACAGCAGGCGCAGCAGCATCTCAGGAGCACAAAAGCTGACGTTTCGGGCCTGGACCCTTCTTCAGAGAGGGGGATGGGGTGGGGGTTCTGGAATAAATAGGGAGAGAGGGGGAGGCGGACCGAAGATGGAGAGAAAAGAAGATAGGTGGAGAGGAGAGTATAGGTGGGGAGGTAGGGATAGGTCAGTCCAGGGAAGACGGACAGGTCAAGGAGGTGGGATGAAGTTAGTAGGTAGGAGATGGAGGTGCGGCTTGGGGTGGGAGGAGGGGATGGGGGAGAGGAAGAACAGGTTAGGGAGGCAGAGACGGGTTGGACTAGTTTTGGGATGCAGTGGGTGGTGGGGAAGAGCTGGGCTGGTTGTGTGGTGCAGTGGGGGGAGGAGACGAATTGGGCTGGTTTTGGGCTGGTTGTGTGGTGCAGTGGGGGGAGGGGACGAATTGGGCTGGTTTTGGGATGCGGTGGGGGAAGGGGAGATTTTGAAGCTGGTGAAGTCCACATTGATACCATTGGGCTGCAGGGTTCCCAAGCGGAATATGAGTTGCTGTTCCTGCAACCTTCGGGTGGCATCATTGTGGCACTGCAGGAGGCCCATGATGGACATGTCATCTAAAAGAATGGGAGGGGGAGTGGAAATGGTTTGCGACTGGGAGGTGCAGTTGTTTATTGCAAACCGAGCGGAGGTGTTCTGCAAAGCGGTCCCCAAGCCTCTGCTCGGTTTCCGGTGAAACCGGGGAAACCAATCGGAGGCTTGGGGACCGCTTTGCAGAACAACTCCGCTCGGTTCGCAATAAACAACTGCACCTCCCAGTCGCAAACCGTTTCCACTCCCCCTCCCATTCTTTTAGATGACATGTCCATCATGGTCCTCCTGCAGTGCCACAATGATGCCACCCGAAGGTTGCAGGAACAGCAACTCATATTCCGCTTGGGAACCCTGCAGCCCAATGGTATCAATGTGGACTTCACCAGCTTCAAAATCTCCCCTTCCCCCACCGCATCCCAAAACCAGCCCAGTTCATCCCCTCCACCCACTGCACCACACAACCAGCCCAGCTCTTCCCCTCCACCCACTGCATCCCAAAACCAGTCCAACCTGTCTCTGCCTCCCTAACCTGTTCTTCCTCTCACCCATCCCTTCCTCCCACCCCAAGCCGCACCTCCATCTCCTACCTACTAACCTCATCGCGCCTCCTTGACCTGTCCATCTTCCCTGGACTGACCTATCCCCTCCCTACCTCCCCACCTATACTCTCGTCTCCACCTATCTTCTTTTCTCTCCATCTTCGGTCCGCCTCCCCCCCTCTCCCTATTTATTCCAGAACCCCCACCCCCATCCCCCTCTCTGATGAAGGGTCTAGGCCCGAAACATCAGCTTTTGTGCTCCTGAGATGCTGCTGGGCCTGCTGTGTTCATCCAGCCTCACATTTCATTATCTTGGATTCTCCAGCATCTGCAGTTCCCATTATCACTTCAAATACATTCAACCCTCTGAAAGAACAAATTCCTGCTCATGTCAGCCTTAAATTCATGACCTCTGTTCCTAGACTCTCCTGTGAGGGGAAATATCTCAACATTTACCCTATGAAACCCCGTAAGAATCCTGTATGTTTTAATGAGATTGCCTCTCATTTTCCTAAACACCAGTGAGTAGAATCCTAACCTATCAAGACATGCCCTCCATACCAAGGTTCGTCTTCATGAACCTTCTCTGAACAGCCTCTGATAAAATCATTTTTCTCCAATGGGACTGACAATGCTCCATAGGTGGCCTCACAGCACCTTGTACAGTTGCAGTAAGACTTCCCTACTTTCATACTCCAATCCCCCTGAAATAAAGACTAACATTGCAATAGCCTTCCTGATTATTTGCTGTATCTGTCTGCTAGTTTTGTTTTATGCACAATTACTTCCAAGTCCCTTTGTGTTGAAGCTTTCTGCAGTTTTTTGTTCCAATTTAAATAATACGCCATACTTTTGATCTCTCTTCCGCTATGAACAATTTCAGATTTCCTTGCATTATACTTCATTTACCAACTTTTTGTCCACTTATTTAATCTATTAATATTCCTCTGCAACCTGCCTTTCCGCCTATTTTTGTATCATCTGAAAATTTGGCTACAGTACCTTTTACTTCCTTTCTCCAAGTCATTAATATAGTGGAAACGGTTGCAGACCCAACACTGATTCATGTGGAAACTCATTGGTCACAGGTTTTTATCCTGGAAAAGTACTACTCACTTATTCCTGCCCATTAGCTAATTCTCTATCCATGTCAATATACTACCTCTAACACCACAGAATCTTATGTTATTAATTAACTTTTGTGAGATCTCTTGTTGAATGTCTTCTGGAAGACCAAATACAACACATCTACTGAGTACCCTCTGTCCACTCTGGTCAAGAATTCCTCAAAAATAATTCTAATGGTCAGATGTGATTTCCCTTTGACAAAGTCGGTAATCTGCGTGATTAGATCTTGATTTTTCCAAATGTTCTCCTATTACTTCCTTAATAATATGTTTGGGGAAAATTTCTTTTGGTATTTTCTAATAAGAATATTTAAGTACACACAGAGGCCAGTCCAAAAATCTGCATCTATTTTTCAAAATTCCACCCATCTCATTTCTCTGTAAATTCCTCAATTTCTGTTCATAAACTTAATAACTTAGCTGTTATTAGAAACTTGAGTCAACCATATGAGTATGGACTATAATCACATAGAATTGATCAATTAAGGATGCATTCTTTAAAGACATGTTGGAATTTTTCAACAATCCATCAGTTTCATGGGGCTATATTTCTACAGCTGTGTGGCAGGTTGGTAGGCAGGGGTTCCTACAAAATTTGACAAGTGTTAGACCTGTCATCTACCTACCTGCCCTGCTACAATTTTTACTTTCAGCAGAGGAGGGATTGAGAAGGCCATCTACCATAGTCCATTTACAGCCTCATCTCACTGCTGCTAGATGTAATCGGCAGCAAGAGGTACCCAAACTGATCATCCAGCCGAGCAGCTTGCACTATGCATGTTGGTGAGTGACAGCAGGGCAAAGGTGGTGGGGGAAACAGCCTACTTAACCAACATTTTGTCCAGATTGGAACAAATATTTTGCTTCATAGCAAATAAACAGTCTGCTGAACATTAAATGGGTCCACCTTTGTTTGTCATTTTATATACATGTTTTGGATGAGAATTTGAGTTTTTAGGAGGTTAGTGAGTTTGTGGATGACACCAAAATTGATGGTATAGTGGACAGTGAAGAAGGTTAGCTAAGATTACAAAAAGATATTGATCAATTGGGTCAATGTGCTGAGATGTGACAGATGGAGTTCAATTTGGATTAATGTGAGGTGTTGCATTTTGGTAGAACAAACAGGGGCAGGACTTGTATAATTAATAGGGCCCTGTGTAGTGCTGTGGAACAGAGACATTGGCGCTCAGATACATACATAATTCTTTGAAAGTTGTGGCACATGTAGACAAGGTGGTTAGGAAGACTTGCCTTTGAGTGTAGGAATTGGGACGCCATGTTAGGATTGTAGATGATGTTGGTGAGACCTCTTCTGGAACAATATGTACAGTTCTGGTCACACTCCTATAGGAAAGATATTATTAAATTGGAAAAGGTTAAGAAGGGATTTACCAGGATGTTACCTGGAATGGAAGTTTAAGTTATAAAAATAGGCTGGGACTTCTTTCACTGGAATGTAGAAGGTTGAGGAGTGACCTTCTAGGCATTTGTAAAATCATGAGGGGCATAGATACGGTGAGTGGCAAGGGTCTTTTCCCTCGGGTGGGAGCATTTAAAACTAGCGGGCATATTTTTAAAATGATAGAAGAAAGATTTAAAAGGACATATGAGAGACAACCTTTTTTTTGACACAGTGAGAGATTCATTAGTGGAATAAGTTACCACAGGAAGTTGTGGATGCAAGTATAATTTCACCATCTAAAAGATATGTGGATAAGTACATGAATAGGAAAGGTTTCAAGGGTTACGGGTCATGTGTAGGCAGGTGGGACTAGATTGGTTTGGGAACATGGTTGGCGTGGACTAGTTGGACCAAAGGGTCTGCTTCCATGCTGTATGACTCGATAAATAGCTTTAGGGCAAGCCGCAAACTGAAGAACGGATCTGCTGGGAGAAGGCAGGGATGCTGATACAATGCAAAATGCAACTTTTGGTTACTTTTAACTGATATCAGCTTTTCAGAAAATAGTTTCAAAGTTCCAAACAACCACTGAGAAATTTGGTAACTCGGCCAGCAACATTTATCTATAATATATATAAATTATAATTTGTGTTTTTTTTTCCTTCACATAGTCCTGTTTACAAGACCGCAATGAACCACCTCAACTTTTAATGGACTTCAAACACATGTTTCCTGTAATCTTTCCATACAATCCTTCTGCACTCAACCTGGATACCATTCACATGCCAGCAAATTTGAACTTAACTTTCCTCAACAGAGTATAGAACAAAGTTGGGTATCGGTGAAAGGAGGAGCGGAGAGAGACCGTGTCAGGATCTTGGATAATTGCTGTATTTCTGTCAAAAGCTATTATGGAAAGAAGTAATTGCACAAGACCTATTCGAAAAGAAGCAGAATTGATCTGGCACCACGACTTAAAAATATGTCTTCAAGAGGTCATTTGAGAAGCAATCAGAGGGAACAACTAGGATTTCAAGTGATAGGCCATGGTTTGTTTTTATAAGTTAAAAGCCAATGACTATTTATTGTGACAGATGTTTTAAAGAAAAAAAAGGTATTTGTAATCAAAAGAGAGCACTGGGATTCATGTGCTTTCTGCATATTTAACAGCTCAAGTCTGCATTCATTATGCTTCTTTGCAAAGTTCAAGCACGAACTGAAATCTTTCTTTTGTATTCGTAGCCAGAGTGGGAACATTCTAGGTAAATAATGATATGTATAGATAAAAGAAAATGACTGGAAAATACAGTCAGGGAGGGGCTTTGATTCTGTTCAATGTGTGCAACCAGTTTGAAGCTGGTATCACCTTTCTGCTAGATGCATAAATAATTCCTCTTTGCAAATACAACTGAGGACTTGTTTTAAGATTTGTGTAATTTTATTATTTCAGTTAATTATAGTGTTCTATCCTTATTTGTTTGTTTCTTGAACTGAGAGATTTTGAGCTGGTTGCTTAATACTTACATTGTGGACTTGACTCAAAAAAAAGAACAGCTTAGCTTTGGATTGTGTTTGACTTATTGGGGAGTCGGTCAGCTCAGTTGGCTGGTTTGCGATGCAGTGTGATACCAACAGCATGGGTTCAATTCCAGTACCTGCTGAGGTCACCATGAAGGTCCTACCTTCTTGACCTTGCCCTTCACCTGAGGCATGGTGTCTGTCAGATTAAATTCACCACCAGTCATCTCTTTCTCGAATGAGAGACAAGCACCATGGTCCTCTGGGACTTTGGCAACTTTACCTTCCCCTGTTGGCCTCATTTCAAATATATATTTGGAAATGCTGTGCATAGCCCCTTGAAACAATGCCATTTAACCATATTGAAAATTTTAGTTTATTACAGTGCCCAATTGAAGTCTAAATTGTTTAATCATTAAGATAACAGCACAACATTCCTGGTGCTCCTGCTTCTTGTGGATAACAAATAAACTAGTTTTATACCTGTTAGGGAATTGTAATTTGCAGAAACCTGAACACATTGAAAAGTCAAGATGATAATGTGCATTAATTGTAAAATATTAACACTGATGCATAACAGAACTACTTTCTTAATTAGTCTTCCACTGCTGATACGGCAGAACCTCACTGAACATTTAAACCCAGCAAACATTTTGATTTAGATTGGATATGCATTGCTTGTTGTTAATGGTCCATTACCTTTGGATTTATACTTTCCTCTACATCTCCTTTCACTAGGGAGACTCCATGTGTCTGTACACCCGTTGGCTGAAATTTGAATTTCAGGGGTTCAAAATTGAACGTTGGAATTAAATCTCTCACAAAATTGATGTGTAGTTATTATCAATCTCAAATTTCTATTTAGCAGTCACATTAATGACTAATATCAAGATGATTGATTATTCTTACCCACAAATACAGTTGCAAAATTAGCATATTGATCTGTAGTACGAACGTCGTTAATTTTCCTGAGTTGGAACCAAATGAAATTACTTTCTCCCTTTAACCGCTGATCCACATTGTATGAATCCAAGTGCTCTGTTTCAATACAAAATTTCAGTGTTTCCACTGACTACGTAAGTACAAACAAGACATCAGATCCTCAAATGCGTCATCTCCTCTTCCGTGTTGTTCTTGGCTAGTTTTCTTATCTTCATCCCAGAGAAATGAAATGGAAACAGTGAAGTGGGAAAGTTTTCAACCACTCCATTGGTGAGCACTATTTAAAACAACTATGGTTAGGAAAGACAATGTACATTAATATAATAGAATGTTACATTATCTTGGATAGATTGGTGTAATTTTTCTTTAATAAATTTTTAATTCAGATGGTCATATATGGCTGAAGATAGTCATTCATTTTTGATTTAGATTCATAGAATTGAAATTGGACTGGGCATATAACCTAAATAGGTACAACAAATATTTGATTAAGATGCATGAAAAACTGTAGCAGTTTCGACATTATGCTCTGATGTGGTCAAAAGAGAAGAATTAAGTACAAAAGTAGCAATTAAAGACACTCTGCCCAAGGACAGTAATTATATTGTTCAAAATCTGACCGCTGTGCTGTGCCTTGCTTGCAACATGACTCATTTATCACAATGGGATTATTGTCAAATGAACTGGAGTTCTCATGACTGGTTGTGTAATTGTACCATCTGCCATGCTGATACAGGTTGTGTTCAATCTCTGATTTACTCAGACAATCTCAACCAAAGACAACTACAGCCAGAGAGTGATGAATCTATGGAATTCATGCCACAGAACGCTGTGGAGGCCAGGTCATTGAGTACATTTAAGACTGAGATAGATAGGTTCTTGATGATCAAGGGTTACAGGGAGAAAGCATGAGAATGGGGTTGAGGAACTTATCAGCCATGATTGAATGGCAGAGCAGACTCAGTGAGCCAAATGGTCTAATTTCTGCTCTTAACGTCTTGTGGTCAAAGGCAGTGGAGGTACTAGGAAGAGTTAAAACTCAGCTTGGTTTTGCCTTGCTAATAGTCAGTGATCCTGGTCAAAATTGTGTGCAAGAGATGTCCCTCGTTGTCAATTAGTTTTGTCCTT
Source organism: Stegostoma tigrinum (assembly GCF_030684315.1). Classification (NCBI taxonomy): domain Eukaryota; kingdom Metazoa; phylum Chordata; class Chondrichthyes; order Orectolobiformes; family Stegostomatidae; genus Stegostoma; species Stegostoma tigrinum. The sequence goes on from NC_081354.1 coordinate 158,717,253, forward strand.
TCACGATCTGGGCTGACACATGGTGAACGGCCACACAGCAAAAGCACTGCAAGGCTGTTTGCACTTATCCTTTCTGAGAATTTAGTAAGTTGTGATCTGAACTGTGCTACCAAAAAAGATAGTGGGAAAGGTTCAATAGCAACTCGAGGAATTGGAAATATACTTGAAAAGAAAAAAAGTACAGCTAAGTGTTAGAGAAAGATAGTAGGATTAATTGAGTCAGTTGTTTCTCAAAAACCAGCGAAGTTAGGCTGAAGGACCTTCTTGCTGGAAGATATAAGATTTATATAATTTTTTTAGACAAGGAAAGACGAAGCAGTCAGCAGTTCCATTCTTTTTCATATACTTCACTTTCATTTATGCATCTCACCTTAAATCTAAATCCTTCCAGGTAAGTTACACTACCAGATGAGGCATGATCCAAATATATAAAGTATTAAAGCCTTGCATGTCGAATGGTGATCATGAAATATGGTCATTATACATACATAGGCCACACCCCCCAACAAAAAACCGGTCAGGCTGCTCAATGATGATGTACCACTGGGTATTAAAGAGCACAAGGAGCTTTCAGTGCACTTCTACAGGATGATCCAGAATGGAGACAGAGCACTTTCATTGTAAACTCTTCCCTCCAAGTTCAGCCACTGAGTTGTATAATGTGCCTCAGTTTCATTTCTGAATGATTTTGAAGTTGTTTAAGTGTTGGGTATAATGAGACACTTGTGACCAGAACATTCCATTGAATTAACATTTGACGATACAATGATAAACTGAAATTGAGCTAATCATTGCAGGTTTATTTAATTTTAATCTGGATGTATTTGTTTCCTTATCAACTTGAAGTTGGAATTATTCTTTAAATGGATCTAAACAAATACAGTGGGCAGAAATCCACATCCCTATAGAGACACATACAATGGTCTCACTATCAACACCCTTGCTCTGTTTCTACTGACCTCACCCTGGGCCTCATCTTTGCTACCTACCCCAAAATCTCTAATTTACCTGGGGACGGATTCTTGGACTTAAACTCTGGAGACTGTTTGCAGTTCCATTCCTCTCTACTGCAGCTTTTGTTGCTGCTAAGACTCCACCTGAGTAAGGGGTGGAAGTCTGATCTCTGACCAATTAATATTCCTTGAAGCAGTGTCACTAACTCTACAAATGGTGGGAAGGGAAACCTCACCATCCTAAAAATCCTAGCCAATAAATCAAAGGAGCTATCTAGCTTGATGCTACATAACGAACATGACAAAATGAATTAACTTTCTTAAACTTATTATGTGTTCCCATGCACTTGGAATGTTGTAACAGTGGTGGATCAGATTTTTGCAACTTTAGGCTGCTGACCCTTCCCAGAAGATATTCTTAGGTTTAATATCTTTATGAAAATGTAACACTTCCTTGTACTTGAAGAGGAACAACCAAGTGGCATCATAGTTATAATGACCCATTTAATCAGTATTTATATCAATACACAGTATCTGCAACTAGCCAAGGATAGACATTCTTAAGGAGAGTCTCAAATTCATTAGGAACAAAGCATATTTCAAAGTTGTTGTGTAATTCATAATGTGCACAAGGTTTGGCACAAGTAATTAAATCTGGTGCCATTCTAGACCTGAGGTTTAGGCTTTAGACTCTGTGGTTCTTGGATTTTCTGATGTAGAGGAATTTCAGATTTAAGTATTTTACGATTGCCCCCATTTATTTTAATGGAAAATTGAGAATTTATGTATTGCATGAATAGTTTTAAAATAATTTGCAATAAGTAAAACTGTAAACAACCACAAGGCATTCATGTTTTTAGCCTTGAATAAATGAAGCTGATAGAGGACTTGATATAACTGTACAGTAATTTATCAAAGCTGTTTTACATTGATCAGTATACTTGAACACATCAATCTGAGTTTAGTCTGGGTGGTTGGATAATTAAGATGTTTATATAATGAGTATTGAATAGAGGAAGAATCGCTTCTCCCTTCCTTGATGACTCAAAATCAATAGGAAAAAATGTATCCCTGGGAATGTTTATTGGGGTGAACTTTATAGGCCTTCATGATATTTGTGCAAAAAAAGGACCATGATTTTTGAAAAAAAATTTGTTAATCAAAACACAATCGTCCCTCCCTTCCAAGATTTCTATCTCCAGTATTGGTAACATTTGGTACAGTTGGCTGATTATTGGTCAATAATGTACTGCTGTTAAGTGAAATATAAAATGCTTCTGATTAAGACCGTAACAAACTAATTATGTGCAACCAATAAATAGTAAAATGTAAAAACGAGCAATGATGAATATTCTGATCAAAGTAATTTTTACATTTTGAAAAACTGTAAAACTACATGCTTTATTATAACAATTAGTTTTAAATAGAGAAACAGCAATGTCAAATAAAGAATTTTGAACATTTAAAAAATCTTAAGTTTTTATTTATCTCGACTTCCAATTGTGGATACTTTTCCAGATACACGTTCCTTTTAAAAATTGTGTGGAAGAAAATTACTAGCACAGTTCTACAAATGAGGAGTTAATGAATAGAGTAGAGAAGATGGTATTGTTCTGCCTAGAGCAGCCAAATATAGTTTTGAGGTTTTTGAATCAATAAAATTGTTTTCAGTGGATGATTGGTTGATAATCAAAGGATGCAAATTTAAGGTGATTAGAAAAGGATTTTTTTAAAATCCAACAAGTGGTTGGGATTTAGAATGCCTTATAGTTGCAGACAGAAATTGTGTACTATGGAGGAGGGGAATGGGACTAATTGCATTTCCCATGAAAACAGCAAGCCAATAGACACCACTTGTGCTGCACCATTCTATGATCCTATAAACAGTCTAGATTAAAATAACAAATTGGGAAAGATATTTTGCTTGTAGGGTGGTTAAAATTTAAGTGGTTGAACTGCAATCAAATGGTGATTTCTTTAGACGTTTTGTAAGTACTTGTTTCACTAAGTTGGAAATCCAGTCACCATGATGTTTAACAAAGTGTGAAGCTGGATGAACACAGCAGGCCAAGCAGCATCTTTTGTGCTCCTAAGATGCTGCTTGGCCTGCTGTGTTCATCCAGCTCCACACTTTGTTTTCTTGGATTCTCCAGCATCTGCAGTTCCCATTATCTCTAAGCATGATGCTTAATATAGGTTTAGAGTAACTATTAAATTGAAGAAATATTCCTGCTTTTAGGCTCATTGGTGATTGGCGTTGGATGATTTGTCAATGAAAAGCAGACTACACTACTTTTGCCAAATTAGCAGATGCATTCAGCCCTTGGTGAAAGACAACAATTTCATTGCTGAGCACAAAGTCATTTGACGACAATCTTAGCAGGTTAAATGTTAACACTTCCTGTAAGTCAAAGGATAAACTGCAAGAGTCTACAAATAGAGATACAGGACAGGAGATTGGGGTCCCAAGGGAGAGTCGACAGCCTCTATCCCTGATATACAAAGTGCATGTAACATTATATTTTTAACCTTTATTTCTTAAGAGATTGATGATTACAGCCACAGTTTTAGATGAACATGTTTCAGTTTCAATGTAAGAATTCACAGAACTACAATATGTGACTCACAGGAAATGCTGTCCTAGCAATAATAATGTCTTGACACTCTGACAGCAAGTTGCCTCCTATACCATTGCATGAAGATTGCCACCCACTCACACCTTGCACAAGTTTTCACTGACTGATCATTTCCCAAGCATGTATTATCATGACATAGATACAATTGTTGCAGTGTTTGAACAGATGATACCATATTGCAAGAATTTCTTAGTAAACAACTGGTAAAACTGGCAACCCACAGGTAATCTGGAACTCCAAGTACAGATCCACAAATAGAAAGGCTAATGGTGTTCTAAATTTATTCAGCTTTGTGGTCACTATCAACGAGACAGCAGCAACAGCAACACAGCAATCTATAGTGAAATCTTTTGTTTTACATCTAGCCATATTGATTTACCATTTTATCCAAAAATCAGCATCTCTGATGCAGTACTTCCTCAGTTATGTGGAAGTATTGCCCTTGATCATAAATGGATCTTGAAATTATAACTTTCTAACTGAGATGAAAATGCCAACAAAAATGAATAAAGTTAGCAATCAATCTATGAAACATACAAATTAATGGACTTAGATAACCAGGTGTAGAGCTGGATGAACACAGCAGGCCAAGCAGCATCAGGGGAGCAGGAAGGCTGACCTTTCTGGACTAGACCCTTCTTCAGAAATTTCTGAAGTGAATTCAGAAATGAAGAAGCATCTAGGCCTGAAACGTTGGCCATCCTGCTCCCCTGATGCTGCTTGGCCTGCTGTGTTCATCCAACTGTACACCTTGTTATCTACACTGTGTTATGTCAGATTCTCCAGCATCGGCAGTTCCTACTATCTCTGTAACAAGAATGCATTCTTCCAGCTTTGGTTCTAACACTAAAAGAAAAAACTGTATGTTGATAAGTGTGGACAAAAATAATCAAATCTGAGTTGAAAAATGAAGTTTCTATGGGACCCAAGAACATCAAATGTATAATGGGGAGGCCTAGTGGTATTATTGCTAGACTATTAATCCAGAAACTAAGTTAATGTTCTGGGGACCTGAGTTCAAATCCTGTCACAGCAGATGGTGGAATTTGAATTCAATAAAAAATATCTGGAATTAAGGATACACAAATGATTGTGAAACCATTGTCAATTGTTTGAAAACCCATTTGTCTCAATAATGTCCTTCAGGGAAGGAAATCTGTGATCAATACCCAGTCTGACCTACATGTGACTCCAAATCCAGAACAAAGTGGTTGTCTCAGAACTGGCCTACAAAGTCTTAGAAAAGATGTCTTAGAAACCAGGCAGAACACATGGCATCGACCTAGGCAACAAAAAAGAAACTGACAGAAACTGCCCTGTTGACCCTATAAAGTCCTCCTGACTAACACGGAGGCTAGTGCCAAAATTGGGAGAGTTGTCTCACTGACTTATTAAGTGATAGACTTTTATTTCTTTTGTTTTATTCACTTGTGAGACATAGGTGTCACTGACCAGCTAGTATTTATTGCCTATCCCTATTCGCTCTTGGGAAGGTGGCAGTGAGCTAATTCTTGAACCGCTGCAGTCCACATGCTGTAGGTTGACTCTCAAAGTCATTAGACAATGACCAGTGTTTTGACCAAGTGACAGTAAAGAAACAGAAATCTATTTCCAAGTCAGGATGGTGAGTGGTTGAGGGAACTTGCAGGAGGTGACATTCCCATATATCTGCTGTCAGTCTTTCTTCTAGATGTAAGTGGTCATAGTTCTGAAAGGGGTCTCTAAGGAATTTTGGTGAATTTCTGAGGTGCATCTATTGCTGCTTTTGAGTGTTGGTAGTGGAGAGAGTGAATGCTTGCGAATGTGATGCCAATCAATTGGGTTGCTTCGACCTGGAAGGTGTCAAGCTTCTTGATTGTTGTTGAAGCTGCCCCCGCCCAGGCAAGTGACTCCAACCAGTGGAGAGTTTGTCTCCTGATACCCATTGACTCCACTTTTGCTCAGGCTCCTTGATGCCACACTCGGTTGAATGCCAGCCTTGATGTCAAGGGCTGCTTCTCCTACATCACTTATACAATTTAGCTCTTTTGTCCATGTTTGAACCAGAGCTGTAATGAGGTCAAGAGCTGAGTGGCCCTGGCAAAACCCATTCAGGGCATCACTGAGCAGGTGCTGTTTGATAGCACTGTTAATGATACCTTCCGTCACTTTACTGATGATCGAGAGTAGACTGATGGGATGGTGATTGGCCTGCTTTTATTTCTCTTGTTTTTTGTTTACAGGGTATGCCTGGGTAATTTTTCACATTGCCGGGTGGATTGCGGCATTGTGACTATTACTGGAACAGCCTGGCTTAAGGAGCGACAGGTTCTACAGCACAAGTCTCCAGTTCTTTTTCAGAAACATTGCCAGGTGCATTGCCTTTACGGTACCCACTGCCTCCAACCATTTCTTGATGTTATGTGGAACAGATTAAGTTGACTGAAGACTGTTTTATGTAATGCTGGGGAGCCAATGGAGGAGACAGAGATGGATCATCTCTTCAGCACTTCTGGCTGAAGATTGCTATGTGTTCTTCAGCCTTATCTTTTGCATTTATGTGTTGTGCTGTTCCGTTATTGAAGGTGGGGATATTTGTGGAGCCTCCTTCTTCAGTGAGTTGTTAGTTGTCAGTAATCATGGGACTTGGCTTCAAACTATTGGTGATGGGTCTATTGTAGGAGTGCTGGGAAGGGAGAGTGCTTCTAGACCTTGGGCAGTGATGGAAGAAAAACCTTACTTTCTCTGTGCAGTAACTCCCCCCACCCCCAGGTCCCTATAGATGTCAGGAGAAATATAAAATGGTGATAAATATAGTTGTGCAATTTCATGAAAACATTCAAACGACCAACCCACCATCTGGAAGCAGGTTTGCTGCCCAACTTTTGTACTGCCTCAATTAAATGAGAAATAGATTCAACACGGGTTGGATTCAATGTTTGCAATTTTTAAAATGGTTACATCCCACCTGACCCAAATCCACCCATTTCTGGGGAAAGAGGGAGATTCTTTCCCCTGGGCTGAATCTTATCGGGGCCTGAACAAAGGTCAAGTGTGAAATGTGCAGAATCTCATGAGAAGTCCAACAAGATCTATTTTGGGAACAACTTGCTGCACCTTCTAACTAAGAACCAAGCAACGTATGAGACATATAAAATAATCAGAGGGTTAGATAGAGTGGATAGGGAGAGCCTTTTTCCTAGGATGGTGACAGCGAGCATAAGGGGGCATAGCTTTAAATTGAGGGGTGAAAGATATAGGACAGATGTCAGAGGTAGTTTCTTTACCCAGAGAGCAGTAAGGGTATGAAATGCTTTGCCTGCAACTGTAGTAGATTCGCCAACTTTAGGTACATTTAAGTCGTCATTGGACAAGCATATGGACGTACATGGAATAGTGTATGTTAGATGGGCTTCAGATTGGGATGAGGTAGGCACATCATCAAGGGCCGAAGGGCCTGTACTGTGCTGTAATGTTCTATGTTCTAACATGATGGGATTCTTGCTAGACAGCAGTGGGGACCTATTAAGGGGATATTGATCTTTAAAACTTTAACTCTAGATCTTGCCTCATTTATAGAGCAAGAACAAAGAGAAATTACAGTACAGGAACAGGTCCTTTGGCCCTCCAAGCCTGCACCGACATGCTGCTCATCACAACTGAAACCCCCTACCCTTCCAGGGACCATATCCCTCTATTCCCATGTATGTAGTTTTTTTATGGTACTGCCTGTCTCAAGCAAACTGGATGCTGCGAATTCTCAACATAGAATCAGAATGGATACCTGGTAACTTCATCTCACCATTTTCTCCAAAGGACCTCCACGTTGGATACCAGGCCCCAACATCTCAGGGCATGTGCACCCTACAACTATGGGCTTTAGCATGTGACATGCCAGACTCCAAGATTTCTCATGACAAATCTCTGCACCACTTGCAGTTTGCTTCTGTACTTCATGCTACAGCTCAAGGTGCAATATCAACTATTATTGTAATGCTGTAGTGTACACAGTTCTTAGGTACAACCAGGCTACATTTCTGGTGTGTTTGCTTGTTGTCTTACTATTCACTCAATTTGAGCTTAATAAGATGTTCACAATACTTTTACTTTGCTTTGCTTTGTCTTCTTGCACGTTGCTTCTTAGCCGGACTTACCAGGCTCTCAGTCCTGCAGTATTGATGGGGCATTTAACAATGACAGATACAAAGCTAATAAGTTTGTCATGTTGTCAGCAGTCCTCAGACAGGAAGTGGGACATAGCCTTCAGTCAGAGGGTCCAGGCACTGTAAATTAAGGGCAGCCTCTGTCACCAATTCAGGATCTTGGACATGGTCAGTCAGCCACATGGGATAGTCTTCTTATCAGAGCTGAGGAGCCAAATGTCAGACAGCACACCAGTCATCTTGACTCTTTTGAGTAGGAGGAATATAGGGTGAGTGATGCTGGGTGTTGGGTTAGGTACTGATGAGTAAGGGAAGATATTAGAGACAATAGTGAAGTAGTAGAACGCAAGCTTTGGTGGGAGATGGATGTGTTAACAGAAAGAGATGGCATGTATGGCATCAGAAGGAAGATGATGGAATTTACAATGGTGGAATGTAGAAGATCACTGATCTTTCAGTCTTGCACCCTGTTAAGATGTGTTAAGAAAACTCACTAAGCCTAGCAGACAGAAGCCCTTCGTGATATGTGACAATACTGAAACAGCCAAAAAAAATTCAACCCATTGTTTTTACAATGTCAAAAAAGCAAATAACTTATTAGGGTACAATCATGTCTTTCCAAGTCCTGGCACACCTTTTCAATTAATTATTTCAAGACTTTTAAAAGGGATTTGTTTTCATTAGCACAGAAAATACAACAAAATGGCTTTTTAACTGCATTTGGGAGCAAACAAAATGTGTTATATATGGATGGTCATACATCATTCAATTTAATTTCTAAAACACACAACTCTACAGAGATAGATGAGAGTATGCAGTTAGCCTGGTCAAAGTTTGCAAGTTAAAAACGGTCTATATATCCAGGAGACTAACCCTTTAAATGAGTGATAATCCATAGCATACCCATTTGAAAATTCAAGGAGAGAAGATTGAATGCTAGTTTACAAAAGAAAGCTGCGATGATAGGAAGAAGAAATAAGCTATGGTAGTAAACCTGTTATTTATGGAACACTCTAATTATACAGTAGCTGAAGCAAATTGAACTGCCAAGTTGCTTCAGGAACATTAAAGTTAATTGCATGCTTCAAGCTTTACAAAAGAAGTCATCTCTGCTGAAGGTGCAAATGATGCAGAAGGATATTAGAAAACCTCCCATACATACAATCACCCATAATAAACAATTACAGCAGGAATCTGGTTTATGTAATGGTTTATAAACAAGTCACATGGACCAGCATCGACTCACAATTACCCTGGCCTTGGAGGTGAAAGAAAATGTAATTGGTTGAATTTTCCCACGTTTTGGCGAAGGGTCATTTTCATCAAGTTTCATGGAGGTTTCCCCTCTATGATACTGAATGAGTTCTCTGGTGTGATTGCCACAAACTCACCATATTAACTTCCTACACCCTTATTATGGCCATCTTGTCTGATGCTGGCTTGATTTTCCCCACTCGTCATAACTGGAAGTACCCACTTCTGCCTGGTGGCAGTAGCATATTTAAAGCAATCTGCAGCTGTCCTATGTAGATGCAGTCATTCACAGCAGGCATGGTGGAAAGGGAAAAATTGGTGTCAATTTGCAGCCAGTGCTGAAGGTCTGGATAGATTGGGTGGTATAGAGGAGCGACAGCAGGCAGTTTGTCAGGGGCACTGGGTAAGCTGCAGTAAGGCATTTGGGATCCTGGTGCTTCAGGCTGCCTGCCTTGGTGGACAGATCATGGGATTGCAAGATCCAGTATGCTCAGTGTCTGTTGGAAATGCTCACAGGCTTGCAGTCCAGTCCTCTAGCCATTGATGCTCAGCAAGGAGACATGGTAGTACCAGTAGGTGCCCAACCAGAAAAAGAACACATTTGGCTCCTCTTAGGGAACTCTAGAGGTGGCTGCCTCCACCTCCATTCTGCCTGACAGCCTTAGCCTTCTGGGAGGTCTAACTGAGGAGCATGTACTTGTCGCTGGGGAGGACATACCTTCCAGATAAAAACACCATTAGGATTACCCCATCAAACGTCCAAACCAATTTTTCCAGTGTAGGATAGGCTCACTCTAGCCCTGTTATGGAGCCCGAGACTGCACTGTGACATAGAGAGAGAGAAAAAGCATGAAGATCTGAGGGCATTTGTAAATACATGCTGAGTCTCTGCCTAGCTGCAAATGTTCCATTGGAGGTACTGAGCCACCCATCCTTAGCACTCCACAATATTTCATGGTTGAAGGTGTGAAGTGAGCAGCTCCTGCACCATGCACAGGCAATGGGTAAATAGCAGGTTATTGCTAGGCTCCCCCTTTCCAAACATTGCCACTGCATCACAGGCATTAGTAGGATTCATTCATCGTTTGTATAATATGGTCAGGGTGGCTTGAAAAGGATTTAGGCTGCATACATCGAGTAATGCCTGAGGTTAACAAAGCATGTAATTCTCATAGATGTGTTTCAGCTTCAGTGTTCAGGCATCTGTGAAGGGCCTCACATCACCAGAACCTGAAGGCCACTCCCTCAAGAAATAAAGTACTTACCCCACTCAGTCTGGGTATACTTGTAGTCATTTTTATCCCCATTGTGTATTCCACTATAGCACAATAGCAGTCACTTCTCAGAGTCAGAGCCTCTCTGTCATGGTGAATCCCCCATCAGGGCCTATAAATAATCTGATTAGTGTGTTCCTAATCCTGATCAGCAGTGGAAAAAAAGGGTAGAACAGAGCATCCTCGGATCACATTTGACCCAGATTGGATATGGCTGCAACGGCCCTCTTGTCTGAACAGCCCAAAGACACATAGCCCTGAAAGGCCATTTGCAAGTGTCCCAGAGGTAATCGTGGGAACAATGTCACTAAAAGCATTTTGCAAGTCAGAGGGAGGGTACCTCATCTGCAGGAGGTTGGTGGTTATTAGTGTGACTTGAGTGTATTTGTTTGGTGTGAGCCTGCCTTGCCTCTGTCCATGATGGGCAGGTAGGGCATGCATGGAGCCATCCTAGGAATTTACCATTGCTCCTTTTAACCTATGAGTGAGGAGACAATCTGAAACATTTGAAAATAAAAGAATAATTTTATTTTGGATTCAGACTGCTTGTCAGACAAGGACCAACATTATGCTGAACAGGAGCGCAATGATGTAATATTTCAGAAGTGCTATTGCAATAAAATAGTCTGTATGCAAATAGCAATCCTTTTAAAGGTATGCACATGAATGGATACAAGTGAATCTTAATGGAACAACACACTGAAGTAAGCTGATGATTCACTACAAACATTGACCAGGATCTCAGATGGCAACCACATGTGCTTTTAGATATGATAGTAGACTTCATACTATTGATTTTTTTTTTCTTTTGTTCTTTACACTCTTGACTTCTGAACTCCCTAATACTGAGTATTTTTGGTTACTGTAAAGGTTTTGTTACTTACCTTCACCAATTGGTTCCCTACAATGACACTCTTAATTAGTCAAGGAACAGCAACAAAAAAATCTGGTAGCATTCTCAGAGATACTCCCATTGTCCCTCCAAAATATAGAAACATGATCACTGAAGCACCGGGGGAATAGTTTAAATGGGCTATTTCTCCCAGGACCCAAGTTACATCAGGAAATTTAGAAAACGTTCTGCATCCCAAACTGCTTGAATTTTGTTATTTTGTTGTTAGCATTCAGAAGCTGTTGAAAATATATGAACTGTTGAACTCCTAGATACTAAAAATCCTCTGGGTGTCAAGGTAATGTTTCCTTTGTCATTTTCCAGTCTCTTCAGTCTTCCATAGATTTTTGGTCTTCTTGCCTCAGTACATTCACACTGAGCAACCACCCTTTGCTCCCAAATCTTTCTCCCGAGGTTCTTAGACATCAGTTTCCTTTAGTCCTAAGCTAATTCTCAAATGTTTTCAGCGCAAGAGCCAATCCACTACTCCCAAACATTAACATTGGTCTCCACTACTCCCAGATCCTTAACACAGTTTGCAAACTCAGAAATCCTCTTTACAGTTATTCCTATCCCTTTACCATTACTTCAACTCTTAACCATTACAATTTTAATACTCCAAGCTTTGCAGCTATGCCCCACTCCATAAGTTACATATGATAGTTTCACAACTGCAAAGTAGGAATAAAGGAACAGGCCATTCAGCTCCTCAAGTCTGTTCTGTCATTCAATAACATCATGGATGATTCGTGGCCTAATTTCTTTTGCCTGCCTTGGGCCCCTATCCCTTGATAACTTTGCTTTACAAAAGAAAAAAATCTCTCCGATTTAAATTTAACAAGTGAACTTTGAGTAAGAGAGTTCCAGACCTCCAATTTGCATTGTTCTTTGCATTTAGAAATGCTTTTTAACATCTCTCCTGAATGGCCTGACTAATTCTTAGACTGCACTGAATTAATACTATTATCTTAGCCACTATTACTTAGTCTATTAAAGAATATCACTACTTAAACTATAATGAAAATTACTGACAGCAAATAGACCAACCTTCATCTAGGCTGTTCCAATATAGTGGTGATTCTTTGTCCACTAAAAAATAGATATTCTCCATTCACCTAAAACTATATATCTCCTGCGAGAGATGAAGAAACAGATAGAATTCCAGTCACAAACATGTCTGCTCTTGTAAAGAAACCATGATGTTGAGGTGCCAGTGTTGGATTGGAGTGGATGAAGTCAAAAGTCACACAACACCAAGTTACAGTCCAACAGGTTTATTTGAAATCATGAGCTTTTGGAGCACTACTCCATCATCCCCTGACTAAAGGATCAGTGCTCCAAAAGCTTGTCATTTCAATTAAACCTGCAGAACCATAAACCTGGTGTCATGTGACTTCTGACTCTTGAGGAAATTGAGATTTCTTGTTCACTGCATATACAGCTAATTTATTTCATATGACCAACACACTCTCAATGAAAGTATTTAATAGCTGGATAAATTAGCAATTGAAATATCCTGAAAGTGCAATAAAAACAAAGATGCTTTGTGACAAGCTTGTCAAGCACACAGTTTCAATGTAGTCATGTCATTTGCAGAGATAACTCAAGATTACTAAACAATTTTTTGCAGGAAATTGGAATTACAAGCAAATCAGGATGGACAGAAAGAGAGACACTTGAGCAAATCAGATGATATCATACTGTCAACAGCTAAAAACATCTCACAGCTGATGGTAACAGTTGGCAAACATTCAAAATTACACATTCTGACAATCATGCTACTGATCTGAAATGACAAAAGTCAAATAGTAAGTATTGTCCAATGTGCAAGACAGCTTTGCTCTCATAGAAATCTTCATTTGGCACAATTTTCAGAACAGAAACCACCAAAATTATACACAAGGTCCAAAAGGAACTGGTGGATCTTAGGTTTCAGGTGGTTGATCATCCCTCACAACCAAAACCTAAATGGTGTTCAACTGTCTGAAAAGACTTGGAAATATAAAATTATTCAAACACTGAATGCCTGAATTGCAAATAACAATTGTAACAAACCACTAGCCGCACCCAGCAAGAATGCAGACAATAAGAAATTTATGGAGCTTTTTGAATTTCTATTGAGATCCTTAACACTGTCTATTTGATTTTTTTTAAAATCGTACTGTTTAGTAGGAACACAACCGCTTTCAATCAATCAGTGGCTTCTTTATGGGTATCAGAACTAAACCCAGGAATCCCATCCTCCCACTATTGGCACTTCTGCAAAGTCTTTTTTCTAATCTTTCACTGCCTCTGAAACATCATCTTGCAGAAACATCCAAACTCTAATCATGCAAAAAGATGAAAGGTCAACAAAGAACCCAGGGAGCAGGATCCAGCCTGGTGCCCTTGCTGTTCCTACAAAAGATTCTGTCTCTGAACGAGCAACAGAGTGGGAGGGAGGGAACCTATGATTGCAACGGGGGAACACGATGTGGAAGAGACACAAATCGGGGATTTGAGGAGCTGCAAGCAGCTGCTTTGTCTCACTGGTGCTTGCTGCTCCTCGAATCACAACTCTGTTGCCTGCTTCCCATTGATAGTCAGCTAGGTTGTGGTCTTTTTTCATTTCCTGTGCAAAGACTGGGACATGTATCAAACTGGCAGATTTCTGAGACGTCAAAGTTAGAAATCTCCTCAACAGAAATTTGTCTCATCCTTAATACTTCAATCTAGTCAGAAAACCATTGATCTGCCACTATTCCACACCTCCTATTTGTCAGGCAATTACATACCATCATGATACAGTGGCAGAATTGTTATGGGGTAATGCCCCGGTGATGATAGCAACAGTGAAGTCAGTTCTCTGACTGCAACTTGGATCGATGAATCATAATTTAAATAAAACTAGAGTCATGGAGTTGTACAACACGCAACCTCCAGGTGGCATCATTGTGGCACTGCAGGAGGCCCATGATGGACATGTCGTCTGAGGAATGGGGGGGGGGGTTCAAATGATTCGCGACTGGGAGGTGCAGTTATATATTGTGAACCGAGTGGAGGTGTTCTGCAAAGTGGTCCCCAAGCCTCCGCTTGGTTTCCCCAATGTAGAGGTAGCCACACCAGGTACAATTGATACAGTATACCCCCTCCCATTCCACAGACGACATGTCCATCATGGGCCTCCTGCAGTGCCACAATGATGCCACCCGAAGGTTGCAAGAACAGCAACTCATATTCTGCTTGGGAACCCTGCAGCCCAATGGTATCAATGTGGACTTCACAAGCTTCAAAATCTCCCCTTCCCCCACTGCATCACAAAACCAGCCTAGCTCGTCCCCTCCCCCCACAGCATCCCAAAACCAGCCCAGCCTGTCTCCGCTTCCCTAACCTGTTCTTCCTCTCACCCATCCCTTCCTCTCACCTCAAGCCGCACCTCCATTTCCTACCTACTACCTCATCCCGCCTCCTTGACCTGTCCGTCTTCCCTGGACTGACCTATCCCCTCCCTACCTCCCCACCTATACTCTCCTCTCCACCTATCTTCTTTTCCCTCCATCTTCAGTCCGCCTCCCCCTCTCTCCCTATTTATTCCAGAACGCTCCCCCCATCCCCCTCTCTGATGAAGGGTCTAGGCCCGAAACATCAGCTTTTGTGCTCCTGAGATGCTGCTTGGCCTGCTGTGTTCATCCAGCTTCACAATTCGTTATCTTGGATTCTCCAGCATCTGCAGTTCCCACTATCACCTCTACTACCACCCTCTGCTTTCTACCTTCAAACCAACTTTATATCCAATTGACTAGCTTCCCTGGATCCCATGTGATCTAATCTTACTAACCAGTCTACCTGTTACTAAAACATAAAAATGCAATGCCAAAGGACAACATGTTTGACAACTAAAAATGATGATAAACATGTAAAAAACTCTATTCCCTTATAACAGATTCAAGGATTTTTAATAACCCAAGCACAATTTACAGATTGAGCAGAGACAACAGCTTCGTACTGATATCAGTGCAACCAGTACAGCTTACAAGCATTATTGTAATTCTAAGAACATCTAGTGCTGTATCTCTAATAAGACATGGTCCAGCACGAGAACATTTTTTAGCACTTTGATGGGCTGAAAGTAATTAACATGTGAACTCATCTGCTGAAACTGTCGATAACTTTTTCTTAATTACAATGCTGCTGATTTAGTTTTTTTCCCAATGCTGTACTACTCCTGTCACAAGTTCCTTTTCCTTTTTGCTAAAATAACACCTTAAATCTTCACTTCCTTTGCATTGAATATATTGCAACACTCAAATCTGGGATTAATAATAACTTCTTATTCTAAAATAATTTCATTAATTTAAACTCCTTTTCTTAGGAATCAGACGTTACTCCATCGGCGGACTTGTAAACACTTCGGAGCTTGATATACATATCTCTCTCAAACAACTTCCGTGCCCAGACTAAAAAAATCAATGTCTAAGTCCTCTGGATAGTTCCTGAGGGACATTCGGTAATTCCTTATTTGGAATTGTGGTTATTTTCGTTTTTCTTAAAAAGCTAACTGTTAGCTCCAAACACAGACAAACCAAGCCTTAATTAAGAATTCGAAAAAACCAAATGTATACAAATCACGGTTTCATCACAAAATCCAAGCCACTACTATCCACTTTAATAAAAACCAAAAGAACTGTTAATTCAGGAACAAAAACAAAGTTGCTGAAAAAACTCAGCAGGTCTGGCAGCATCTGTGGAGGAGAAAACAGAGTTAATGTTTCGGGTCTGGTAACCCTTCCTCAGAGGAACCCAACTGAGGAAAGGTCACCAGATCTGAAACGTTAACTCTGTTTTCTCCTCCACAGATGCTGCCATGCCTGCTGAGCTTTTCAGCAACTTTGTTTTTGTTACTATCCACTTTAATATCCTTTGCCTGTTCAACTGCTCTCTCTCTCTTTGGGCTCTACCTCCACCTATCATGTACTCCTTACACTCTTCCCCCCTACCTTACCTTATGCATATAAACCAACCTTTTCCTAGTCACCATCAGTGCTGTGGAAGGGTCACTGGACCCAAAACATTAACTCAGACTTTTCTTCACAAATGCTGCCAGACCTCCTGAGCTTTTCCAGCAATCTCTAAGAGATAATAAGAATTGTAGTTGCTGGATTAAGAAATAACACAGTATGGAGCTTGAGGAGAACAGCAGGCCAGGCAGCATCGGAGGAGGAGGAAAGTTGACGTTTCAGGTTGGGACCCTTCTTCAGAAATGGGGGAGGGCAAATGGAGTTTTGAAATAAATAGACAGGAGGGGGTGGGTCTGGAGACAGTAGGTGGGATGGTGATAGGGAGTGCAGCTAGGCAATGGTGGAGATTGGTCAGTGAGATGGGAGGAGTGGATTGGTAGGAGAGAAGATGGACAGGTTGTGTCAGGTCAAGGTGGGGGGGGGCGGCGGTGAGGCCAGGAGTGGGGAGATTTTGAAGCTGGTAAAGTCCACATTAAGGCCATTCGGTTGTAGGCTCCCAACGCAGAATATGAAGTGCTGCTGCTCCAGTTTCTAGTGGTGCCATTATATCACTGGAGGAGACCCAAGATGGACATGTTGCCCAGAGAGTAGGAGGGGGAGTTGAAATGGTTTACGACTGGAAGGTGTTGTCATTTGTTGTGAACACTGGCACAGTTGCGCTACAAAGTGGTCTCTGATCTTCTCACCGATGTTAAGGAGGCCAAACTGGGAGTAGCTGATTCAATTGATCACATTGGCGTACGTACAGATGAACCTGTCTGTTCTGGGGTGGGGGGGAAGGTGGAGTTATGAGGCAGGTGTAGCACTTCCTGCGGTTGCAGGGAAAGGTGCTGTGGGTGGTGGGGCTAGTGGGGACTGTGCAGCGGATGAGGGAGTCACTGAGAAAGCGGCCCCTACGGAAGGCAGATAGGGGTGGGGATGGAAATATATCTTTAGTTGTGGGATCAGATTGCAGGTGGCATAAGTGGCAGAGAATGATATGTTGAATAGGTTAGTGGGGTGATATGTGAGGACAAGAAGGATTCTGTCTTTGTTTTTGTTGCAGGGAGGAAACGTGAGGGCAGAGGTGAGGGAAACGCAAGAGATACAGTCTAGAGCATTTTCGACCACTGAAGCTGGGGGAGGGTGGTTGGGTAGAAAGAGTTGCGGTCCTTGAAGTAAGAGGACATGTGGGATGTTCGGGAGTTGAAAGTCCCATCTTGGGAGCAGATGCGGTGGAGGTGGAGGAATTGGGAGTAGGGGATCACATTCTTGAAAGAAGGTGGGTGAGAGAAGGAGTAGTCTAGGTAGCTGCAGAGATCTAGTATTTTTCACTGAAAAATCATATGCTTTAATCCTCCAAGTAAGCATTTTGTTATGCAATACTGTATTGTGCCTTTTTAAAGTCTGAATGAAGTACTAATGTACATCTTCATCAAACCTCATTATTAGCCAGATACGCTTTCTCTTTAACAGATTCAAGCTAGCTAATTAAACTGCCTAAGATGATTTGTAGGGTGAAGACAGAGCGAAAAAGAACTATTTTCTCCAGATTCAGAGTCCTGAATATGGGGTAAACCTTAAAAAGGTAGGCAAACGTTTTATTAGATAAAAGAATTGAGAGATTTAGTGTGGAGAAAAGCTGTTAAATGAAGATGTCACAAGATTTAACTGAATGGCAGAACAAGGTCAAGCAGTCGATTGGCCTACTCCTGTTCCTGAAAGTTCAGTTTCTTTTGTTACTTTCCATAAACTACAATAATGTTCAACTTTGACATGGCACAAACATTAATTAACCATCTGACTCAAGTGCTATCACAGATCGAGAATAAGAAGGCATCCCATTGTTGCCATCCACAACATCAAAACCTCCTGTCAATTTGAAATATTACACAATAATTAATACGGATGATGGAAGTATATGCCTAAATTAGAAGAGCACTGACATTGTTCTGATTTTGTTTTACAACTAGGAAATCAAATTCTCACATTTAATACAGCTGAGTAATCCAACACTGTACTTGCATTTACTTGTTAATTCACAAAGGTAATTTTGAAAGAAGTTACCATAATCTTTTGCACCAGAGTGATGTTAGTAATCTAAGTCTTAGGTTTAATAAATGATATGCAGAAAATAAATCATTATGGGCATTTAATGGAATTTGCCAATTTACATGCCTTTGTATTTTGCAGATCATGAAGTTTTGCCACACTGTTACTGCAAGTATGAGCTATCAGTTGCACTGGGAGAGAAATAAATAATGGCAGGCTCTAGAAGGAGGGTAAAGTAAAGAGATTTGATTCAATGTCAGATCAGGTACAGAAAAGAAAGCTGAAATAAGGAAAAGGAAGTTGTGTGGTCATATTGTTGCTGGACTAGTAACCTAGAGACCCATATACAGTACTACTCTGATCAAATCCCACCATAGCCGACTTCATAAAGTCATTAGTGTAGAAACAGGCTATTTGGCCCAACAAGTCCACACGAACCCTCCAAAGAGAATCCCACACAGACCCATCTCCCCAACCCTTTCCCTGTATCACTGCATTTCCCATGGCTAACACACCTAACTTACACATCCATGAACTCTATGGGCAATTTGGCATGGCCAAGCCATCTAACTTGCACATCTTTGGGCTGTGGAAGGAAATCGGCGCACCCACTGGAAACCCATACAGACAGTGAACCAAGGGTGGCATTCAACCCAGGTACCTGGCACTGTGAGGCAGCAGTGCTAACCACCGAACTATCATGCCTCACCAAACTGCGAACTGAATTATAAAAAAAACCTACGACCATAAGTTTAATACCATGAAACTATTGTCAATTATTTCAAAACCCATCTTGTTTAGTTGTGCCCTTTTTCCCATTCTGCCAATGACAGACATTATTCCCATAAAATTGCCCTTATTTACGGTCAATCATTAAACCTCACTCATTTCCCAATACCAGTTCAAAAAACAGACTGATCATTCATTTCATCCACAACAGTTTCCTGGAACAATATCTGAATACAGTTTATGTTTCTTCCTGGTGCCCACCTCTGCCAATTTGATTTTCTCAAAATCATGAAGACTAAAATAATCCATGAATAATGTGCCATCTTAATTATCTCCTGATTTATTCATTATCCAACAGAACAATTGCTTTTCTTGTCTACTTTGTCCCTTCCTGGATGATCCTAGGGATGAGATTGTTCACATACATGGAAGACGGAAAAGGTGGGATTATTCTCATTGCAGCAGAGAATATTAAGAAAAGGCCTGAAAAATGTACTTATGTGATACTTTTCTTGGCCAGATAAAATCTCAAAATATTTTACAAATCACCTACATATTTTTGAAGTTTAATCATTGTTGAAGTACAGGAAAATAAGTGAGACATTCAAAACTGTGAAGGGTTTTGCAAGTCAGGACAAACTGCTTACTCTGGCAACTTGGTTGCTAAGCGTCATAGATTTAAATAACTGGCAAAAGTGTAGGGAG
This sequence comes from Stegostoma tigrinum, assembly GCF_030684315.1. Taxonomy (NCBI): domain Eukaryota; kingdom Metazoa; phylum Chordata; class Chondrichthyes; order Orectolobiformes; family Stegostomatidae; genus Stegostoma; species Stegostoma tigrinum. Next base: position 158,736,866 of record NC_081354.1, read on the forward strand.
TGAAAAGGCTTTTCTCATTGGTTTTAAAATCCACATTTATATTCATAACCTTTTCGTAGGCATTTTCATTCCTCCTCTTTCATAGAAAAGAATAAAATTATTTTCTCTGTCAGGAATTGACGACTGGGAATGTTTGCCATAAATTCAATGATTGTACAGTATCACAATATGTCTGGCTTCATAAATTTAACCTTTGTAGTTTGGACACAAACAACAAAAAGTAAAACATAGACAGAAAGCATATATTTACGTAACCTTATGATCTGATTAGTCACAGTTGACACATCTTTCAAATATCAATAGACAATAGGTGCTGCCATTTGGCCCTTCGAGCCAGCACCACCATTCATTATGATCATGACTGATCATCCACAATCAGTATCCTGTTCCTGCCTTGTCCCCATAACCCTTGATTCCACTATTTTTTAAGAGCTCTATCCATCTCTTTCTTGAAAGTATCCAGAGAGTTGGCCTCCACTGCCTTCTGGGGCAGAGCATTCCATATAACCACCACTCTCTGGGTGAAGAAGTCTTTCCTCAACTCTGTTCTAAATGGCCTACCCCTTATTTTTAAACTGTGTCCTCTGGTTCTGGACTCACTCGTCAGCAGAAACATGCTTCCTGCCTCCAGAGTGTCCGATCCCTTAATAATCTTATACCTTAAAATCAGATCCCCTCTCATCCTTCTAAACTCAAGTGTATACAAGCCCAGTGGCTCCAATCTTTCAACATAAGATAGTCCCGCCATTCTGGGAATTTACCTCGTGAACCTATGCTGCATTCCCTCAATAGCAAGAATGTCCTTCCTCAAACTTGGAGACCAAAACTGCACACAATACTCCAGGTGCGGTCTCACCAGGGCCCTGTACAGCTGCAGAAGGACCTCTTTGCTCCTATACTCAATTCCTCTTGTTACGAAGGCCAGCATGCCATTAGCTTTCTTCACTGCCTACTGTACCTGCATGCTTGCTTTCATCCATATCACACCCTGTAAGCTTCCATTTCAGTTATCTAGTTTAATCTGAAATAAAAAGATATGAATCAGGAGCAGTAGTATCCCATTCAGCCCTTTGAACAGGCTCATTATGCATAACCTTTAAAAATTTTAAGGCACAATCATATTTAACAAAATAGTTATGGTCTCTGCAGCAACAATAGTTCTTTTTAGCCAGGAAATTTCATATCTTGACAATCTTCGACTTACAAGGATGTTGCTGTGATTGGAGGGCTTGAGCTACTGAGAGGGACTGAATAGGCTGGGAGATAGCAAGAACTGCAGATACTGGAGTCAGAGACAACAGTGTGGAACTCAAGGAACACAGCTCACCAGACAGCATTACAGGAGCAGGAAAATTGACATTTTGGATCAGGATTCTTCTGGGTCTCGACCCGAAAAGTCAACATTCCTGCTCCTCTGATACTGCCTAGCCTGCTACGTTTGTGCAGCTCCACACTGAATAGGCTGGGGTTTTTTTCCCTGGAGTGTCACAGGCTGAAGGGTGCCCTTATAGAGGTTTACAGAATCAGTAAAGGCATGGATCGGATGAATAGCCAAGGTCTTTTTCTCAGGGTGCAGGGCTCAAAACCAGATAGCATAACTATAAAGGTGAGAGGTGAACATTTTCATGCAGAGTGGTGTGTGTGGAATGAACTGCCAGAGGAACTGATGGAGGCATGTACAATTACGACATTTTGATTAGATTAAATTAGAATCCCTACAGTGTGGAAACAGGCCCTTTGGCCCAACAAGTCCACACTGCCCCTTGATATATCCCACCCAGACCCAATCCCCTATAACCCACGCACCTCTGAACATTTTGGACAATTTAGCATGGCCAATCCACCTAGCCTGCACATCTTTGGACTGTGGGAGGAAACCGGAGCACCCGGAGGAAACCCACCAGACACAGGCAGAATGTGCAAACTCCACACAGACAGTTACCCCAGGCTGGAATTGAACCCGGGTCCCTGGTGCTGTGAGACTGCAGTGCTAACGACTGAGCCACCGTTAAAAGACATCCGGACAGCCACGTGAACAGGAAGGGTTAGGAGGGAAATGAGCCAAATGCCAGCAATTGGGACTAGATCAATTTAGTATATCTGGTTTACATGGACAAATTGGATCAAAGGGTCTATTTTCATGCTGTATTACTCTATGACTTTAGTGAAAAATACGAAAGTTGTCCCATCTGCTGGGGGCCAAGATTTTCAATCACACATATAAAAGGAAGCAGGAGCAGACATCCCTGAATATCAATGGCAGATCCAGCCCAAGGCAGCTTGCAGCAGTGCTTCAAAATTTCAAATGTCAAAATCAGTGGCGGCATTTTCAATGCTGGGTCTTATCAGCTTTATCACTTGCCTTGGGCATGTACTCCTATCCTGTATTTACCAACAATATATCGGTCAGAGATTGTACTTCATGTTCACATAGTTCACTCCAATTTCATACGCATAGCACTGTTGCAAGCCTCACCCTAACATCTCACAGCTTGCATACTTAAACCAACTATTCAAACATGACAGTGACTATCAGGTCTGAAGAATTGTCCCTGAACTCAAAACATTAATTCTGCTTTTTCTCCACAGTTGCTGCCAAACTTATTGGGTTTGAACTGCAATTTGTTTTATGACAAACACAGCATCCAGATGGATTATATGAGAATCATTGAATACATTTTTCTCTTTCTTTCTTGTGGGACAACGTGGTGCACAGCTGAAGGCAGTAGGGTAAGATGCACTCAATTTTACTGAGAAGTGAATTGAGAAAGCAGGTATTGGCCATAACTTTTAATCCTCTTTCCACTTAGTTGGTGCTAGAAGACTGGAGAATTGCAAAATGTTGCACCCTTGTTCGAAAAGGTACAAAGATGAGAAACTGTATACCCATCAGTTTAACCTCCATTATGGAGAGATTTTTTTTACACGAATAATTCAGGATAAAATTAATAATCACTTTGGCAGATGCAGATTAATTCTTTAAAAAAACTAACACGATTAGTGCACATCACGTTTAACTAATTTGTCTGCTATTTTGTTTTAGTATCAGAGGTTTGATGAGGATGATGCTGTTGATGTGGTGTACATGGACTTCAAAAAGGCATTTGATAAAGTACACACAACAAATTTACAAGCAAATTAGTACTCATGGAATAAAAGGGGCAGTTGCAACATGGATATGAATTTTTTGCATGACCAGAAAAAAAGCTGTAGTAATGTTTCATGATTATGTCATCTTCATGATTATGCATCATTGACTTAGAAATTACAATATAGTGCAGTGAATAAAATTTCACAGATAATGTGACACTAGTAACAATTGGTAATGACCAAATAGAAGTAGGAGTAGAAATAGGCTATTCAATGAGATCATGGTTGATCTGATAATCCTGAACTCCAGTTTCCTGGCTTCCCCAGAACTGTATTCCCTTACTGATAAAAAAAATCTCAGCTTTGAACACATTTACCGGCCTAGCCTCTGCAGCTCTTTGCAGCAAAGAATTCCACTGATTCACTACCCTCAGAAATTCTTCCTCATCTGTCTTAAGTGTGAAGCCCCTTATTCAGATTATGTCCTCTTGTCCTAAAGCTCTCCCACAAGGGGAAACAATTCTTCCACATCTACCCTGTCAAGACCCCTAAGAATTTTGTATGTTTGTCTTCTCTAAGAAGTTCAGGCCCACTCTGCTCAAATCTCTCCTAAAAACACAGTCCCTCCATACCCAGTATTAGCCTAGCTAACCTTCTGTGGACTGGCTCCAATGCTGGTATATCCTTCCTTAGGTAACAGGCCTAAAACTGTTCATAGTATTCCTGCTATGGTCTAACTAATGCCTTGTATTGTTTCAGCAAAACCTTTCCCAATTTATACACCATTCCCTTTGAAATAAAGACATTCTACTTGCCTTCCCTCTTACCCACTGAACTCAGATTTCATGATATGTGAAGCAGTGATTTAGATAGGGAAGAATGTGCGACAGAACAATTCTTATTTTAACCTCAACTCCAAGTAGTTGGTAACTTAATAGCATATATGCATTTTTAAAAATAAACACAAACATGGGGATTACCAAATGATTGTGGTTGCTGCAATATGCATTCAATTCCAAACAGGTAAGGAAATTACACACTTATTTGTAAAATTAATGAGTTCCATTAATATGTCAATTGGAAAATACAGTCCAGCATAGTATTCAGCCAAAGGGTATCAGAACCAAACACAACATCTGCCCTCATCTAGTATACTTAGTAAAATCTGAACACATTTAACATACATGTGCACAATAACATACATAGCATTAAAACAACAGTAGAAATTTCTGCAAAGCTCAGCAAGTCTGCCAGTATATGTGGAGAAAAATCAGTTAATGGTTAGGGTTCAGTGACTCTTCCTCAGAAAGGCTCCATTTGACCCAAAATGTTAACTCTGATTTCTCACCACAGATGCTGCCAGACCTTCTCAGCTTTTCTAGCAATTTCTATTTTTGTCTCCAATTTACAACATCTGCAGTTCTTTTGGTTTTTCTTTAAGCAGTATTGAGGATGGGTCAATTGCGTGTTTAAAAAAAATTGCCGATTAATTGGTTTCCATTCCCTTTTCAATTGCACAGCAGTTGGTGATGTCGGTAGATTTGTGTCATAGGTAGAGAGGGTGGTTAAGCAGTTTAGCACACTTGCATTCCCTGCTTAGACCTTTGAATATAGGAACAAAAACAGAAATTGTTGGAAAAGCTCTGCAGGTCTGGCAGCATCTGAGAAGGTAAATGTTCAGGTTGGTGGCCCTTCCTCAGAACGGTATAGGAGCTGGCATGTCACATTGTACAGGATGTTGGTGAGGCCTCTTCTGGAATACTGTGTGCAGTTCTGGTCACCCTGTTACAGGAAGCATATTATTAAACTGGACAAGTTTAGAAAAGATTTAACAACTGAAAGATCTGTAGATGCTGGAAGTCTGAAACAAAAACAAATTGCTGGAAAAACTGAGCAGGTCTGACAGCATCTGTGGAGCAAAATCAGAGTTAATATTTTGGGTCTATTGACTCTTTATCAGAAATGATTTACCAGGATGTTATTGGGAATCGAAAATTTGAGGATTAAGCTAGACAATGACTTTTTTTTTTACACTGGAGGGTAAGAGCTTGAGGGCTGACTTAATTTTTAAGATCATTAGGGGCATTGGTAAGATGAATAGCAAAGGTCTTTCCCTAAGGTGGGGGGGGGGGGGCGGAGTTCAAAACTAGGGGGCATACTCGTAAGACAAGAGGAGAAAGATGTAAAAGAGGACATCAGGGGCGACTCTTTAAAAAAAGGTTAGCGTGTAGAATAAACTGCCAGGGAAAGTGGCAGATGCGGATACAGACGTAACATTTAAATACTTACATGAACAGGAAAAGTTTGGAGTGATATGGGCCAAAGGCAGGCAGATGGGATTAGTTTAGTTTGAAAAAAATACCCATTCAGATGTCTTCACGAATATCTGACGTGTCCTACCTAAGAAAATCCCATCATTCAGCCTAATATTATTGTTCATATGCGGGTCTCAGACATTTTCCAGCACTAATTCCATCATTCAGGTTCATTGTGGAACTCGGATTGCGCAGTGGGCTAGTCATCATCGACCATATTTTACATATCAAGCACCTGCCTGAAACAAATCCCCACATCCACCCCACTTCCTATCCAAATCAACTAAAGCAATCAAAGTTCCAGTTATTATTCACTGCTGCTCTCCCAGCTCCTTGAACCTACTCTGAAAACTCCATCCAAGATTAAATTTAAAATGATGCACACAGCCATTCATTCACCCACTCAGACGGTCCCATCACGAAGTTAGTTTAATCATCTCCGGATCCTCAAACAAGGGCCCGATCATATAAGGAAAATAGACAGGTTCATCTGGGGAACGATTTCACACTCACTCAGTCAGACAAATCAAGAGATAATGGGAACTGCAGATGCTGGAGATTCCAAGATAATAAAATGTGAGGCTGGATGAACACAGCAGGCCAAGCAGCATCTCAGGAGCACAAAAGCTGACGTTTCGGGCCTCTCTGATGAAGGGTCTAGGCCCGAAACGTCAGCTTTTGTGCTCCTGAGATGCTGCTTGGCCTGCTGTGTTCATCCAGCCTCACATTTTATTATCTTTGACAAATCAAGAGTCGTTTTTAGTCCCTCTTCCCACTAAAAAAAAGACCAACTCGGCTCCTCTCGGCCAAACACCATTTCCATTACTTTGAAGCAAAACTTTCAAGCTACCTCAAACTAAGCCGCACCGCCCGTCCGCTGCCGCGCATGCGCAGAACTTGTCGCCGCTGCCAGCCTGACCAGAACCCCGCCTACTGTGTAGGACTCCCTGTTGCTACCGGTCCATTTAAATGTCAATCATCAACCCTGCGCGATTTAAATAGACTCCCTGTCTATCATGAAGGTACCAAATTATGTATTTTATCATTCTGGCTTGAGGTTTCGTCATCCGCCCTTTGTCTCATAGGGCAAATTTAATTAACTTATTCAGTTAAATTATGCCTCAGGGTTTTGTTCTTTTGTAAGGCCTCTGTTTCATTTTGTGCTGCGATGAGGCGCTTGACAATTGTGATGAGGGCCAGCGTAGTGAATGTTGTCTCTCGGATGGAGAACTAGCTGTAGGTGAAAGCTCTCTGTGTTTGACAGTGAAGGGCTTTGAGTGGAGGCGGTCTTATAGCATGGCTCTTCTCAGAGGTGAGTCAAAGTAGAACGATGTTTATATACCTGCTCGGATCGCAGAATAATAAACAAGGAACACCATTCTTTCTCATAATATCATAAAATGCCGGCACCTTACTGCAGTTGGGTTCACTGTTTGAATTTGAAATAACATTCGCCTCCGTTATAATCCTTGAACTTTGTCCCGTTTAAAAAGCCTCCATCCATAACTTTTTGGAGAGTGTATGTCAACTCCAGCCGAGTTGCGATGTGAACTGTCAACATTTGAAGATACGGTAGGAGTCACTTTTAAAAACTTTTTGAAGTTTTAAGATGGGGCCGAGTGGACTTGCACTGAAGCAAAGGCGAGAATTGGAGTTCTGAAGAAAGGTCTATAGACCCGAAACATTAACACTGCTTGCTCTCTCCACAGATGTTGTGAACTTTCCCAGCAACTTCTGTTTTTGTTTCTGGTTTCAAGTATCGCTGTTCTTTGGTTTTTATTGTGAGAATGTGCAATATTAAAAATATATATTGCAGTTCTATTTAATCAAGAAATTGTATTCATTTTTAAAGAATGGCTTTCGTCAAAGGAAGTTGCTTCTTACATGGCATGCCTGACGATTGGAAATTTTTGATTTCCTTCTGGCTGCTGAATTAGTGGAGATGTATCCAAGAAGTGTGGCCACAAGCATTTCTTTTTATTTCGGAATGGATATTGATTTCACAAGGCTTATTTAATGTCCACTGTAAGAACTATGGATGCTATAAATCAGGAACAACAACAGAAGTTGTTGGAAAAGTTCAGCAGTTCTGAAGAAGGTTCACAGGACCCAAAATATTAACTCTTATTTTTCTTCATAGATGCTGCCACACCTACTGAGCTTTCTGAGGAAGGGTCACCGAACCTGAAACATTAACTCTGTTTTCTCCTCCACAGATGCTGCCAGACTTGCTGAGCTTTTCCAGCAACTTTGTTTTTGTTCCTGATTTACAGCAACTGCAGTTCTTTTGGTAATCAACTTCTGTGTTTGTTCTTTAGGGTCCAGTCTTGCCTTAAGTGGTCAGGGAATTAGGTTTGTGATGTTCTTTTCTTTTTAACAGAAAAAATGTATTTTTGTGAGAAGTAGGAAAGGTTACTGATGGTGTAATCAAAAAGATACACATTTTAAGAATGGTATTGGAGGAAGTGAGTGAGGTGCTAGCTGTGGAGAAAATGAAAACAGAGGGTGGTTGAAAGCATAACAGATCTACCAGAAGGTGACTTACGATTTTTGTTGAGGAGCTTTTGTTGGAAATCTTGCACTTACAATTACGATGTGTCCTGCTCTAAATGTAAGTTTTCTTTTATGTTTTCCAACTTGCAACCACACTTCAAAGATAATTGAAACTTGTGACCCAATTGTACACATCTACGACTGAAATAACATATTGGTTATACAATATCAGTGGTTTTTCAGTCTCTTTTCTTTAATTCATAATGTGGAGATACCAATGTGACTGTGGTGGATAAAGTCAGAAGTTACATGACACTGAGTTATAGTCCAAATTTATTTAAATCACAAGCTTTTTAGCACTGCTCCTTCATCGGGTGAAGTGGAGTGAAGGGCATGGGCGCAGAGTATATAGATGGAGAGATAATGGCAAGATAATTCCAAGTAATTAAGAGTGTCAATAGATAAGTACAAATAATGAGTGGTGGATGACGGGCTGAATAACAAGTCTTTGCAGGTGATCAGGAGTGTCAAACGGCGAGTAACGTGTCAACAAGCTAAATAAGAATTGAAGGGATTACCTGTGGACTGATTAATTCAGGCAGAGAGATATTATAAATAGTCAAAAATAAGATGGTGCTAGAGCCAACCAAATGCTGGAATAACATCAGTAGGTATCAGAGTTGCTTGATAAGGGTCTAACCAAAGTAACAAGTAAACATTTTAAATAAACCCGTTGGACTATAACCTGATGCCAGGTGACTTCTGACTTGAATTAATAGTAGCTGGTTTCCCCTTTTCTAGTAGAGATTTTTCAAAAGTGATGAACGGGGAGGTTTTTAAATAGTAGTTCATGTGCTGCTAACATGTCCCAAATTGTTTGGGAAACTTTGAGTGTAGATTTGTAATGGCAAGGAATGAAAAAAGTCAAATTTCTGCTTAATAAATGGAGAGATGATTTGTTTTAAGAGGTTACCAAAATGTGATACATGTCTAAAAGCAGAACTGAGATTGATGTATCTATTAGTAATTGCAAATGTTTATATTTTGATTCATTGTGCCTTTATATTTTACCTTCCAGCAGTTGTTCCCTCCAATCTAGAGTTGTGTATACAGTGACACAAATGCAGTGGTTCAAGGAGGTGGCTCACCACAGCCCCTCAAGGACAACTAGGGATGGGCAATAAATGTGCATCCAGCCTATATTTATTGCAGGCTTGTATGAGCATTTAAAAGGAATTTTAAGCCATTTGAAATTTTGAGTTACTGAGTTCTGCATTTTAAAGAAACTATTTAGAAAAGGAAAATAAATTTGTATCTCTAAAGTATCTCTTATGACCTCATCCTAAAGCACTTTGCAGCCAATAAATTGCTGAGACTGTACAGGGAAATGTGGCAGACAGATTGGTCTTCCCCAACAATGAGATATGATGAGATGATACTACAGGACTATATACAGCACAGAAATTAGCTATTCAACCCATCTAGTCCGGCCCTGCATTTGTGCCCTCCTCAAGCTTCCTCCCATCCTTTCTTATCTGACTGTTACCAGTAGGCCCTCCTATTCTCTATCTAATTTTCTCTTAAATGCATCTATACTTTTCAAACCAACTACTCGGCGATTCTCACTGCCCACTTGTAAAGAAGTTTCTTGAATTGTCTGTTTTCTTTAGTGACTGTCTTGCATTGCATTGATGGCCACTAATTTTGTTTTTCTTTTTCCTTTATAAATGGAAATTAGATATGCATTTATATAATATTTTTAATGTCTAAAATGTCATTGGGTCCTTAAGTTCTATTAAACAACATGTGACACTGATTCACATAATGAGATTAGTGCAAATGACCAACGGTTTTAAGCAGCATCTTGAAGGAGAAACAAAAGGAAGAGAGACCAAGAAGTTTGCAGAGAATTGGAAATAATGGCTTCAGCAACTGAAGGCATGGTTGCCATTGGTTGAGCAATTAAAATCAGTGATGTGCAAAAAGTGGCTTGCAGATGTCTTGAAGTTTTGCAGAAGAAACTGCACAGGTAAGAAGGAGCCAACAGCGTCCTAAAAATGGAATTAAAAATTTAAAACTGCAGCTTTGCTCAACTTGGAATTCAGTGAAGTTCAGGAGCAGTGGATAATGGAACATAGTGCAAATTAGGATGTAGGTAGGCTTTAGTTTTTGGAGGGGAGAAGACAGAAAGCTGGCCAGGTGTGTGTTGGAATTTCGAGTCTAAGTAAGGCATGGATGATGATACTAGCAGTAGGTGTGCTGAGGCGAGGTACTGTTATAAGGTGGAAATACTTGGCAGTGACACTGGATATGGACTTGGAAACTCATTTATTGGCTCAGATATAGTAGTAAAGTTATGAATGATCTGATTCAGCAGTAGATAGTGGCAGGATTGAGTTAGTAGCAAAAGGAGTTTGTGACAGTGGTTTTAGTCTTAATATTTAAAAGCAAAATACTGCAGATGTTTAAAATCCAAAATGAAAACTGTTAGAGACAGCCGGTCCATCAAAACAGGGAGGGAAATAGTTGACATTTTGAGTCCAATGAACTTCATTTGGAATATCAATATTTAGTTAGAGGAAATTTTTACTCATTCATTTGCCAATATAAGGTAAGTAGTCTAACAATTTAGGGATAGTAGGCAGGGTTTGGGGATGGGAGTCATGGTCATAAGGACACAGGTTGACAGCACAGAAAAAGGCCATTCAGCCTATCAAGTCTGTGTCAGTCAGAAATGAGTGCCTGACTATTCTAATCCTATTTTCTAGCACTTGGCTCATCACCTTTGTGTGCTTTAGCATTGCAAGCACATTTCTAAATACCACTTAAATATTATTAGGGTTTCTGCAATACCACTCTTACAAACAGCAAGTTCCAGATCCCAACACTGTCTGGAAGAAAAATGAAAGATGTCCCTTCTAAATCCTTTGCCTTGTACCTTGAATCCATGCCCCCTTGTCAATGACCCTTCCACCAAGTGGAAAGGTAATTCCTGTTTACCCAATGTATGCTGCCTATAATTTTGCCCATCTCAAGCACATCACCCCTTCCAATCTCCAAGGAAAGCCACCTCAGTCTATCTGATCTCCAAATATGGATGCTATTACTTTTCATATATGCATTTTGATCAGAAGCAGAAAAGATGACCAAATACAGAAAAATGTTGGTTAATCATTTGGGAAAGATCCAATTAGTGGGAAACTGCTCTGCATAGATCAGGAATTTCCAGGCTTGTTTCAATCTCCAGCTAGTAGGAAACTTTACGGTCAAATATATTCTCCAATGCTTTGCATGGCGATGCTGTAAAATAGCAGATACAGCCATCGCGTTTTAGTATTGTGATTTGTTGCCTGGCCTCTGTTCTGAAATTAGCATAGTTTGCAACTTTGTTTTACGTTAGTGATTATCATTTTTTTTACATCCTTATCAGAAAGAATAATCTCTTTCACTGACTGTTACAAATGCTGAATGTATAAATTTTTTTCTGCAATGTCTTCTCTAAAATAGCATTTGGCTTATTTTTGAACTGCCAAGTTGATTAGGTAATTTTAAAACCTTCTTTTAGCAATCCAAAGTTCAATGGTTTGTTTGTTTTACTTCCTCACCCACCGTATTGATAAAAAGTGAACCAGTCAACAAATTCAAATGTATCATTGCTGCAGCTGTCAAATGTAGGACTACAGTCCTGAGGTCAGATATTTGTCTATGTTTGCAGCTTTTAAAAAATAATAGTACAAGACGGAGGGGTTTCCAGTGCTCACAACATCTCCACAATGAGAATGGGTAAGGAATGGTCAAATCTGGTGCTGCTGCAAAGACCTTTTTTAATAACATCAGTTGCTGTCCAATGTGCAGTTTGACATGAGGCCATCAGGAGTGAAACAGGGAAAAATAAGAACACAATTTGAGTTGGTCCTACGTTTTGAGTGAGGATCAACTATTGAATGCAAACTGAAAAGAAAACACATATGGTGTTGTAAATAGGATTTCAATAGACAATTTAATTTAACTTTTAACTTGGCCCTTGTCTTTACCTCGTGATCACTTTACTTGCTTAAGTTCTAGATTTTTACAAACATCCACTGCAGCATCTAGGGCACTTAGAGGAAATGATTGATTGCCAGAAATGGGAGGTGGTTGTTGCTATCCTGAAAACATAAATACATCATGCAGAACAGTTAATGTCTGCTTTTGAGCTTGGACTTTTCTCTCTGGAGAGAAGGAGGAAGAGAGGTGACCTGATCGAGGTGTACAAGGTAATGAGAGGCATTGATAGAGTCGATAGCCAGAGACTTTTCCCCAGGGCAGGATTGACTGCCACGAGGGGTCATAGTTTTAAGGTGTTAGGAGGAAGGTATAGAGGAGACGTCAGAGGGAGGTTCTTCACCCAGAGAGTTGTTCGCGCATGGAATAGTTTACCAGTGGTAGTTGTGGAAGCAGAGTCATTAGTGACATTTAAGCGACTGCTGGACATGCGCATGGACAGCAGTGAATTGAGGGGAATGTAGGTTAGTGATAATGGGAACTGCAGATGCTGGAGAATCCAAGATAACAAAGTGTGGAGCTGGATGAACACAGCAGGCCAAGCAACATCTTAGGAGCACAAAAGCTGACATTTCGGGCCTAGACCCTTCTTCAGAGAGGGGGATGGGGAGAGGAAACTGGAATAAATAGGGAGAGAGGGGGAGGCGGACCAAAGATGGAGAGAAAACAAGATAGGTGGAGAGGAGAGTATAGGTAAGGAGGGGATAGGTCAGTAGGGAAGATGGACAGGTCAAGGAGGCGGGATGAGGTGGTAGGTAGGAAATGGAGGTGCAGCTTGAGGTGGGAGGAAGGGATGGGTGAGAGGAAGAACAGGTTAGGGAAGCAGAGACAGGCTGGGCTGGTTTTGGGATGCAGTGGGGGGAGGGGAGGAACTGGGCTGGTTTTGGGATGCAGTGGGGGAAGGGGAGATTTTGAAGCTTGTGAAGTCCACGTTGATACCATTGGGCTGCAGGGTTCCCAAGCGGAATATGAGTTGCTGTTCCTGCAACCTTCGGGTGGCATCATTGTGGCACTGCAGGAGGCCCATGATAGATATGTCGTCTGAGGAATGGGAGGGGGAGTTGAAATGGTTCGCGACTGGGTTGTGCAGTTGTTTGTTGCGAACCGAGCGGAGGTGTTCTGCAAAGCGGTCCCCAAGCCTCCGCTTGGTTTCCCCAATGTAGAGGGGTTATTTTATTTTTGGATTAGGATTATTCCACGGCACAACATCGTGGGCCGAAGGGCCTGTACTGTGCTGTACTTTTCTATGTTCTGTGTCCTAAATAGTAGGCTTTTAATCTCCATTATGCCATCAGAAAATAGGGAGTAAAAATGTCACCAGAAAGATATAGGTATGCTGACTCACTTTAAGCTTTCGTCCAGGAGGGGAAGTATTACCACATTGTGGTAACGTAACAGAACTAATAATCCTGGTGGTTCAGGCTAATTCTGTGAAGACACTGATTCAATCCCACTCGTGGGACAACTGGTGAAACTTGAATTTCCAGAATTAGTCTCTGTTTGTTTTTAAAGTTTGGAGGAACAACGTTCTTCACAATGCGGTATTAAACTTTCTTTCTTCAGTTTTAACCTTCTGGACACTCACACAATTATTCTAGCATATTCTGGAATAGGGCTTCAGCAATGAGTTAAATGCAATTAAGAAAGTATACTTCATTCAGGTATCCCCTCAGTTGGTAAACTTCGCAGTATTTCCTAACGTTTCAAGTTTAATATTGGGGCCATTCATGTATTAACATGTGTACAAACACTTAACAGTTAAAATGGGACTGGAAGAAGACTGATTTAAAGTGCATTTATTTCAACACAAGCCCTGACTGGAAAGGCAGACGAGCCCAGAGCATGGATTAGTTCTGTGGACTGAGATATTGTAGCCATAACAGAAACATGGCTGAAAGAAGGGCAGGACTGGCAGCTCAATGTTCCAGGGTACAGAAGCAACAGGTGTGACAGACGTGCAAGTAAGCAAAGAGGGATAAGGGAGGACTAAACAATGCTTAGAGAGCATATTCTTAAGGGGTCATCAAGTGAGGCATATGGTTAGAACTTTGAAACAAGAAAAGCATAGTTAACCTGTTGGGACTGCATTATAGACCCCCAGGTAGTGAGCAGGTACTAGAGGAGCAGATGAGTAGGGAGATTGCAGATACCTGTAGGAATAATAGAGTAGTATTGGTTGGAGATTTTAATTTCCCCTGTGTTAACTGGGCTGCACAGTGTATAAGTTCCAGATGGGGTGGAATTTGTCAAAAGTTTCCTAAATCAATATGTAGAGGGCCGTACGCAAGAGGGTGCAACGCTGGACCTACTCTTAGGAAAAGCAATTCCACAACAGATGGATCATGTCTAAGCTCTGCAGTTGTGAATGCTGGTGGATGATTAAACAACTCACTGGAGCTCCACAAATATATCCATTCTCAAAGAAGGAAGAGCCCAACACATCAGTGAATGCAGATAAGTCTGAAGCATTCACAGTAATCTTCTGCCAGAAATGCCAAGTGGCTGATCCATCTTGGCTTCCTCCAGTGCTCCCCAGAATTACAGATACCGGTCTTCAGCTAATTTGTTTCACTCCGCATAATATCAAGAAATGGTTAGACACACTGGATATTGCAAAGGCAATGGGCGCTGACAACATTCCAGCAACAGTACTGAAGATTTGTGCTCCAAAACTTGCCACTCCACTAGCCAAGGTGTTGCAACAATAGTATTTACCCAACAATATGGAAAATTGCTCAGCTTCTTTCTATGCACAAATACAAAGTTGAGCAAATTCTACCTGGCTAATAATGGCCCCATCAATCGGCTCGTGATCATCAGTAAAGTGATGGAAAGTGTCATCAGTGCTAACAAGCAGCATGTGATCAATGACACTCCGCTCCTAACCTCTTTACAGCTTTGGTTCAAACATGGATAAAAGAGCTGAATTCCAGAGATGAGGTGACAACACCAACGCTTGACTTTCAACTGTGTGGCATCAAGGAGCCCGAGCAAAACTCGAATCATTTTTATATTGTAGCAAGTTGCCCCCTGACCGGAGTCATACCTGGAAGATGGTCGTGGTTGTTGGAGGCCAGTCTTCTCTGCAGGAATTCCTCAGGGTGGTCTACTAGGCCAAACCATCTTTTTAGCTTCATCAATGCCCTTCCCTCCATCATAAGGTCAGAAGTGGGGTTACTCACCAGTGACACCACAATGGCCCATACTATTCGCTACTTCTCCAGATACTGAAACAATTCTTGTTCAAATGCAACAAAAGCTGGACAGTATCCAGGCTTGGCTGACCAGTGGCAGTTAACATTCAGAACAAGACAACCCACTTGATTGGCACTATCAGGTTTGTTTTTGGAGACCCTCACGGACTTGATGTAATGACAAGCCTGGCTACAAAATCTCAATCCTTTTATTACGCAAGTACAAGCTGTGGAGGATCACTGTACACAATCTGGCAGAGTGCCGAGTTCCATAAGTGATTCTCCCTAAACAGTGGAGGGTCCCTACTTTTTGTACTCTGATTTGGCTAATACAAAAAAAATTACTACATTTGGAACATAAAGAGAACAGGTTACAGTATTGATCGTTTGTGAAGTGACTGATAATGGCAGGATGCGTTTTCAAGTTGAAGTGACAGAATGCGATTTTTCAAGCCACTGAAGTGTCTCACTTGAACAAAAGATCACTGATGTGGCCACTTCAGTATAAACAGGAGTGTCATATCTTTACAAAAGGTTCACCCCCTTGCAGAATTACAGATGTCTCACACCTTTACAAATGTTTCTCACCCAATCCTATTCAGGCAGGAAGTTTAAGACAGTTTCCACATACCCCTGTGTAGGAAGATAAGGAGCATAGAGTTGAAGTTCAGCTAATTCCTGATTTACTGCTTCCAATACCAACATTATACTGTTTCCCAGGGCAGTGAGCCCACATATAAGGTAGTTTCGGTTTTTAGTGGGCACCACCCCTGAGGACCCTCCCAAACTGATAATTCCCAGGAAACCGTATCCCAAGGGAGAGCCCAAGGTGACCGGATCCTGCCACTTAGCGCAAAACTCCTCGCTACTGGAACGTGTGACAATTCGTCAAGTATGTGCCTGTTGGGGACAAGGCTCCGTGAGAGGCCCAATGGTCCCAACAGCAAACAGCACTGAAGTTGGAATAGCAGTAGAAAAGGTCCCATTGAGAAGGTAAACGAATCCCTTCTTAGCATGGTAGCAGGTGACGGATTCGCGTACCATCTTGTAACTATTCCAGGAGGATTGACCCTTAAATGGTTGGAAGTCTGGGGAGTGAAATGGAAATATCCCATACCCGAAGTCTACATGGGTGCCATTACAATTCCCACAAGTCCACTCTATGCCTGAAGTCACATTTACTAGTTTTGATTCTAAACGGGGCTGTTCAATAGTCCTCTTTTAGTTGTGCAGGTTTCTTTTTACACACCGATGGGGCCAGGAGGCATCACTGGGATGGTTAGTGACGTTCACTAAAGCATGTACACAACAAGTTCCAGTACCCTTAAAACAAAGTGGATAGCTGTTAGGATTCATACAGTTCACCCGTTTCTTCCCAGGCTTACGTCTAGTACCTGTACAAGCAGAGGGGCCATTAATTATCAATTCTACGCATTTACCCTGCACACCCCTCTTCCAAGTTTCCCCCCTCCCCTTGGCAAAGCCTACCAAAATAATCTACTTCATAGAGTTGGTGAGGGTGTCATAAGAATAGGGGCAATGCACTCAGGGGTGAGCGTTTGTTCTGAGGCACTGCACAGAATTCCTAGAAACTGTACCTGCCGTTGGATACGCTTAACCTTTGCAGCGGGCACAACATATCCCCGAGAGTGGAGAGTGTTCAAAAGCCGGTTAGTGGCTGCAACATCAGTGTATTCTGATGGGCTTGCTAAAAGCAAATCATCAATGTATTGAATAACCATGGACCCATCCAAGAGTTGGAGATCTTGGAGAAGGCGGTGTAAGACCTGGGGAAAATAGGGTGGGCAAGTGAATGAATCCTTGGGGAAGATGAGTCCAGGTATACTGCTGGCCCTTAAAGGTACAGGCAAACAGATACAGAGACTCCTTATCCAAGGGAATAGCAAAATATGCATATTGTAAGTCCACACGCATCCGAGGGGATGTTACTAAGGATAGTGGCAGGATGAGGGACAATTGGATGTAAGGGTCAGACTACCTTATTTGTCTGAGGTCCTGGACTAGTCTCCATTCCTGGTGACAGGTTTAGGCACGGGTAGAATAGGAGTATTGCAAGGCCATTGACAACGGACCAATATACCTTTGGAGGACCAAAGCGATCAGGGAGGTTGTTATTCCTTCCACTGCCTCAGGTTTGAGGGGGTACTGAAATATCGAGGGTAAGGGTGCTCCTGGGATGACCTGTGTTTTTATGGGTGTGACTGGAGTATATTCTACCTCGTGTGGAAGCAGACCACAGGTCTGGAGAAGGCTCCTCCGAGGGGCTATGATGAGGGTGATGGTGACATAATGGCCCAAAGACAATAAAAGGATTGCAATAATATGTAATGAGACCATCAAGCCACCCGCTGTGAATAATCCTTTACTTCTGGGCCTGACTGTTGGATCAAGCGGTGTGCTAGAAATTCCAAGGACATAGCCCTTTTGCTGGTATTCACAGTCAGTGTGAGGTGAGGGGACACCAGACCTAATTGGTACCATTGGTGGGGTGGCACTTCCACCAGAAACGCTGATTCTTCCTTTCCATTAATATACCCTATAATAGTAACAGATAAACTTAATCCTAGATAGGGGGCATAAATAGCAGCCAATTTATGGGAAGCGCCTGTAGGGTCATAGCACAAGGTAACATGAGGGCTAGGGATCTGCAGAGGAGGGGTGAAATCTCGGAGATAAGTCAACTGTCCACCATTGTTCTGGATGCGAGTTTGCTTGCTGAGCTGGAAGATTAGTTTTCAGATGTTTCATCACACTTTTTTTTATTTGAAAAAAATATACTTTATTCATAAGATGTACAAAAAATAAAACATATTTATATACACCTACCCAGTCATGTAAGCCGTTCCGGGTGACCCAGGGGGTACCTATACCAACTAAAGGAAAAAAACAAAGAAAGAAGATAAAAAAACAAAGCAAAGAAAATACCCTGGCAGTCGTCACCCCGCACAGCCCCAGTTGACCCCCTGACCAGTTGGGGAAGGCACCGGCTGGGCGCACTTACCAGATAGGGCCCTTTTTTTTTCTATTCTGGACGAGGGGTTTCACACAGTGGTCTTTCCCCACCGCGCCTTGGCGGCGGCTGCCCCAAGCTTTAGCGAGTCCCTCAGCACGTAGTCCTGGACCTTGGAGTGTGCCAGTCTGCAACACTTGGTCGGGGTCAGTTCTTTCAGCTGGCAGACCAGCAAGTTGCGGACAGACCAAAGAGCATCTTTGACCGCATTGATGGTCCTCCAGGCGCAGTTGATGTTGGTCTCGGTGTGCGTCCCGGGAAACAGCCTATAGAGCATGGAGTCCCACGTCATGGAGCTGCTCGGGACGAACGTCGACAAGTACCACTGCATCTCCCTCCAGACCTCCTGCGCATAGGCACACTCCAGAAGGAGGTGATCGACAGTCTCGTTCCTTCTCCCCCCCCCCCCCCCCCACCCCCCCCCCCCCCCGCAGCCGCCTCGAGGGCAGCGTGCAGTGGCGCAGAGATTCTGGGCATGCGTAAAGGATCTCACTGGCAGAGCCCCTCTCACCGCCAGCCAAGCAATGTCCTTGTGCTTGTTTGAAAGTTCTGGCGATGAGGCATTCTGCCAAACGACTTTGGCAATCTGCGTGGGGAACCACATGACAGGATCCACCCTCTCCTTTTCCCGAAGGGTCTTGAGGATACTACGTGCTGACCACTGCCTGATGGCCTTGTGGTCAAAGGTGTTTCCCTTCAAAAATTTCTGAACGAAGGACAGGTGGTATGGGACGGTCCAACTACTCGGAGTGTTCCACGGCAATGAGACCAGGCCCATCCTTCACAACATTGGGGACAGGTAGAACCTCAGTAAGTAGTGACACTTGGTGTTTGCGTACTGAGGATCTACGCACAGCTTGATGCAGCCGCACACAAAGGTAGCCATCAGGGCGAGGGTGGCGTTCGGTACGCCCTTTCCCCCATTTTCCAGGTCTTTGTACATGGTGTCCCTGCGGACCTAGTCCATCCTCTACCCCCCCCCCCCCCCCCACCCCAACAAATGAAGTGGAAGATGGCCTGGGTGACCGCAGGGGCGCAGGTCCAGGGAATAGGCCAGGCCTGTGCCACATACAACAGTACTGAAAGCCTCTCGCACCTGACAACCAGGTTCTTACCCGCAATGGAGAGGGACCGGAGCGTACACCTGCCCAGCCTCTGCTTCACTTTGGTGATACGCTCCGCACAAGTCTTAGTGCACACCCCTGCTCCACCAAACCAAACACCCAGCACCTTCAGGTAGTCTGTCCTGACAGTGAAGGGGATGAAGGAGCGGTCGTCCCAGTTCCCGAAGAACATGGCCTCGCTCTTACCCCTATTGACTTTGACTTTGGCACCCGAGGAGAGAGCGGGCAGCCCTGCCTGACTCCAGATCTGACGGGAAAACTGCCCGATTCCCACCCGTTGATCGAGACTGCACTAACGATGTTGGTGTAGAGCAGCCGAATCCAATTGCGGATGCCCTCCCCAAACCCCAATTTGGAGAGGACGTCCCTTAGGTAAGCATGAGAGACCCTGTTGAAGGCCTTCACCTGGTCCAGGCTGACAAGGCAGGTGGCCACCCGCCTGTCCTGCACGTAGGTGATCATATCCCTGATGAGCGCGACGTTCTCAGCGATCTTCCTGCCCGGCACAGCACAGGTTTGGCCAGGGTGAATCACCGACTCCAGGACAGACCTGACCCGGTTGGCTATGACCTTGGCCAGGATTTTGTAGTCCACGTTCAATAGTGAAATGGGACGCCAATTCTTAATTTCTTCCCTCTCCCCTTTCCTCTTGTAAACAAGGGTGATGATGCCCTTCCTCATGGACTTGCACATTTCCCCTGCCCGAAGCGCACTATCGTACACCTCCAGCAGGTCCTAGCCGACCAGGTCCCACGGAGCGGAATACAGCTCGACCGGTAAGCCGTTGCTCCCGGGAGTCTCATTCCTCTCCAAGGACTTGGGCTCTGGTCAGCTTGTCCAAGGATATCAGCCGGTCCAGCCACTCCCTTGTGCCGTCGTCTAAGACCTCCGTGATAGACGACAGGAACGACTCAGAGGCCATGCTGTCCATGGGCTTGGCGTCATACAGTCCGGCATAGAAGGATCTGCTGATCCTCAAAATGTCAGGCCGAGACGACGTCACCGAGCCGTCGTCCTCCTTCAGCCGGCTAAGCACAGAGCTCTCTTTGTGCACCTTCTGAAAGAAGAAACACGAGCACGTCTCGTCCCGCTCCACAGAGTGGACCCTGGACCGGAAGATTATCCTGGAGGCCTCCGCGGCGAAGAGCGAGACTTTCTGGCCCCTCACCTCATGGAGGTCCTCTGTGACATCGACCCCCATCAACTGCAGAAGGAGCAGGTTCTGCACCCTTTTCTGGAGTCGCGACAGCTTTCCCCGCCCCTCTCTCGCCTTCCGAACACCCTTGAGGACAAAGAACCTCTTGATGTTCTCCTTCACCGTCTCCCACCAGTCGCCCGGAGACTCAGAGGGGTTTCACGGTTCTCCAACCGGCGTACTCCCTCTTAAGCTCCTCGACGTTCTCTGGGGTCAACAGAGTTGTGTTGAGCTTCCACGTCCCCTTGCCTGCCGGCCGGCCGGTCGTCCTGTAAGTGACAGTCGGCCAGCAGGAGGCAGTGGTCAGAGAAGAACACCGGCTCGACGCCGGTGGACCTGACCGAGAACGCCCGTGACACAAACAGGAAGTCTATCCTTGAGCGAATAGACCCGTCTGGCCGCAACCAAGTGTATCTCCGTTGCGCTCTGTCTGCAGGGGTGCTGAAGACGTCGAGCAGCTGTGCGTCCTTCACCGTGCCCATCAGGAATCTGGACGTGATGTCCAGTTGATTCCCCCTACCCGCTGTCCCCACGCTGGATCTTCCATCTGCATCGATGATGCAGTTGAAGTCTCCGCCTAGGATGACCGGCCGGGACGTAGCCAGCAGGGGTGGAAGCCACTGCAGGACGGCCAACCACTCACTCCATACCGCTGGGGCATACATGTTGATCAGCCTCAGGGGAGCGTTCCTGTAGGTGACGTAGCCCCTAGGAGGCGCCCCCCCCCCCCACCACCTCCTGAACTTGAGAGATGGTGAAGTCGCGCCCCTGCAGCGGAATAGCCAGGCCCGAGGAGCGACAGTCGTTACCCCCCGACCAGATCGAAGGCCCACAGGTCCAGGCGCCGGACCATTTCCCGTACCTGCTGAGGTGCGGTATCCCGCACCCCTGCAGAAACAGGAGGTCCGCCTTGACGGTGGTCAGGTAGGCCAACGTGGACACACATTTTGCGGTGGACTTGACGCTGCGCACATTAATGCTTGCAACTCGTACCCCCATTGTGGGCAGTGACTGCAGTACCCTCCCCAAGTCTGAGGTCCAGCCCCTCCATCTGTCCCTTCATGCCCATTGCCCGGGCCAACTGCTGGACGCTCTCCGGGCTCAGGAAACCGTCCGTGCTGCCTTCCGGGTGGCATCCCCCCGTCAGGGGTGCGGAGGCAGGAGAGTCCGGCTCTGGGTCAGGCTGGGGACGTGCTGTTTCCTCCTTCCCGCCTGGAAGTTCTGGGGGGACCTCCAGGACCCCAGCGGCACTTGGCTGGGTGTCGGAGGGAGCCTCAGGACGCGGGGGGGCAGAGCCTGCAGGGGTGCTTTGCCAGCCTCGGGCCCATCCTGCGGGGCTGGGCTCTCCTGCACATTAGTGGGGTCCTTGCAGGGCCCTGGAGCCTTCCTCCCCTCTGAGGGGGCTGGCCCCGCATTGCCCCTGCTGGCGACCTGGGCGTAGGTGGTCCCCCGCCGCGGGCATGCCCTATAGAGGTGGCCTGCTTCCCCGCAAAGGTTGTAGCTTTTTTCTTGTGGGCAATCCTTTGCAAGGTGTCCCTCCTCCCTGCAGATGGTGGCTTTGCAGTCGGCCGCCACGTGACCTGACCTACCCCAGGCATGGCAGACTTTAGGTTGCCCTGCGTAGGTCAGGTAGCCCTTGATCCGGCCGATCACGAAGCTGGACGGTGGGTGTACAATGTTCCCGTCCGCGCCCATCCTCAGCCTCACCTTGACCTGCCTCTTACTGGTCCAGATGCCGAAGGGGTCCATGATGTCAGTTAGGTCCCCTTCCACCTTCACGTACCTTCCAAGGAAGGTCAGGACATCAACTGCTGGCACATGCGGGTTGTACTTGTGTACAGTCACCATACGGCTCCTCTGCGCTGGCATCACGAACAGCGGGACAGCGGTCAATACAGAGAGGGGGCCCTCACCTCCTTTCTCCTTGAAAACCTCGAGGAAGCGCTCACAAAGTTTGGCACTCCTGAAGGTTACATCGTAAAAACCTCCTCTGGGGAAATCCTGTAGGCAGTAAATGTCCGCAGCAGCGAACTCACAACAGTCCAATAGGACCCTCTTCACGAAGAAGGTGCGGTCCACAGGTGCACCTTCATCCACCTTCTTCACGGAAACGCGGATGGTGTTCCGGACCCCTTGACCTGGGGCACAAGCATTTGCCGCAGCCATCGTTGCAGGTTGGCTGCTCCCCTGAACCAGCGTTAGGCCGAAGCCAGCATTAAGATCCACCGGTTGCAAGGGTGCACAGACAACCCGACGTCTTTCTTCCACCTCCAACACAGCGCTCTTCTCCTCTCAGTCCACGAAAAAGTGGGTCTTTATTTTGTTCCAGATGTAAGCTGGTTCACTGAGCTGGAAGGTTTGTTCCCAGACGTTTCGTCACCACTCTAGGTAACATCATCAGTGAGCCTCCGACGAAGCGCTGGTGTTCAGACCCGCTTTCTATTTATCTGTTTAGGTTTCCTTGGGTTGGTGATATCATTTCCTGCATTGGTGATGTCATTTCTGGAAATGACAGCACCAACCCAAGGAAACCTAAACAGATAATTAGAAAGTGGGACATAACACCAGCGCTTCGTCAGAGGCTCACTGATGATGTCACCTAGAATGGTGACGAAACGTCTGAAAACTAACCTTGGTGCTCAGCGAGCAAACTCACATCCAGAACCTCAACCTGAGCTACAAATCTTCTCAAAACCCGCTGTCCACCATTGTGGCGATCAATGAACCCAAAACTGTCTCTTAATTAGGTCACTCATAATACTAATGGCCTCGTTGAGACAGAGTTTCAGTTTGAAGAAAGCACAACAAATCTCTCCCTGCTAAATTAACTCCCAAATTGAGGGTCTGGGCAAATCAGACAGTCAGTGGTTCTGTTGAAGAGTGGGTGTTTTCCTGCCCAGTGAGCCCGCTAAGGCTTACTGAGGCAGGTGAGAGTTTAAACCCATATTGCAGTACATTTGAAGCATTCAGCGTAGCTGCTGTGGCCCCAGTATCAATCATAAAGGGAATTGCTAAACCTTGTACAGTTAGATTAACAATTGGTTCATCCTCTGGATCTCTAGTTAAAATGGGCAAATTATAGAGCTAAGGTAGTCAAGCTGAAAAGATATTACTAGTGGAAAAAGGTTGACTTCTTCCTTGGGAGTCTCCCTTGACGTTGATTCTGAGGACAATCTCTCCTCCAGTGATCCTGACTGCCACAGTTAAAACATCCCTGGGCAGAGTGAGGTGTTCTGCCTCGTGGCAGAGGGGCATTAGGCCTAAGGAACGGGGGAGCTGGTGCATATGGCACTCTATATTGAGGAGCAGTATGACCCTGTGGATGGGTTGCATCATTGTTACTGTCATTTTCGGCCCGGCTAGGAACATAGCTGTTGCTAATTCAAAGTCTGTCACTAGGGTTGCTGGATTTTTTGGGACTGGGTTGGCGTTGGGGATGCTGCACCACGTCATACTTGACCCTGTTTGGTTTGGATTCATTAACAGTGTTCTAGTAATAAGTCAAGGCTCTTCTCAGCTGGGGACGAGTATTATCTGGCCAATCCATGTTATTAGTGTGAGTAGCTGTTGCCACAGCCTCAGATAAACACTGCAGCGAAAGAGATTAAACTGTGGTGAGGGATTCCCTGCAATGTAGGTAGTATCACCAGCATAGGTGGCATTGGTGGAGCAGCAATGGCCCCAAAAATCAGGGCTGTTCTCCCCAGGTTTGGGTTTGCACTCTAAAACTTTGGTAATGTCTACCGGCTGCTGTAAAGTTCGCTTGAATGCATCTTTAATGGCTTGTAGCCAAAGACCTTCAGCCATGAGACCTGTAAAAGCATCCCAGCCCTGGGGAGCTGGGTTTCCTAGGTGGCTTTTCCATAAGACCATAAGACATAGGAGTGCAAGTAAGGCCATTCGGCCCATGAAGTCCACTCCGCCATTTAAATCATGACTGGGCATTTCAACTCCACCTCCCTGCACTCTCCCCGTAGCCCTTGATTCCTTGTGAGGTCAAGAATTTGTCGATGGATGCCTTCAAGGTATCCAATGTCCCGGCCTCCACTGCACTCCATGGCAATGAATTCCACAAGCACACCATTCTCTGGCTGAAGAAATGTCGTCTCATTTCAGTTTTAAATTTACCCCCTCTAATTTTAAGGCTGTGCCCACGGGTCCTAGTCTCCCTGCCTAACGGAAACAACTTCCTAGCGTCCACCCCTTCTAAACCATACATTATCTTGTAAGTTTCTATTAGATCTTTTCCACCTAGTACATTCACTAGGGGTAAGAGCCATCCAGCACAGGCTAAAGAGGTCTTGGGGGCATGGCTTGGTACATTTGAATAGTGCCCAGGATGTAGTCTGTGAAGTTGTCAGGATTAGTCTTTCAATCAGGGGTCCTTGACATAATTAAACACATCTCTTGTGGCTTCCAAGGGGTGTAGACATGCATGGTATTTTGACCTCTCCTGTGGTGGGTTCGGGTGAGGGACCGTGCTATTAGGAAATTGCCAATTTCTTTTACGGGAGTCCTTTAGGGGACGGGTATCTGAGGGTCTCTCCCAAACACTGTCCTCAGATTCACTATCCTCTGCTTGTGAATCGGGACTACCATACTTTTCACTACTTGTAGAATCGCTGGGGAACACTAGACAGGCACTAGAGGGCTGAGAAAACTGCACGCAGGGCTTACGTTTTTCAGGCTTCCCCCGTGAGTTTTAAAAGAATCCTGCCCTCCCTCCTTTTGTCCACTAGCGGTCTGTTCCGTATCCTGTTTCTTGTTTGCCTGTTTAGTTTTAGACCTAGTACGACAGAAGATAGGGCCTGTGAATGGCACCTGAGTTGGATGCATGGCAGAAGGCAAAGCCACGGATTCATCAGGTGAGTCATGTGGGCCGGTTACTGTAAGTACTGGAGATTCTATGGCAGGGCGTTTGATTTGGGCACGTCAGCGTATGGTGGCGGCGGTAAGAACACAGGTGATTGCTGGGGCTTATAGTAGCGTTGGGATGCCTGTATGTGTAGGTCGGCCAAAGAGGGGTAGAGTTGTGGAGGGGGTAGTGGTCCCGATGGAGCAGAGGGGTGCCTTCCCCAGTCCTCCCTGTGTTGCTTGTCTGTGTCATTGCTTTGAAACAACATCGGCAAGCCAGATAAGTCAGGATGTACCTCTGATTTTTCTTTTATTTCTGTCAACCCAGCCTGCCGCTCTAATCCCTGTTCTCTGTTTAGTTTTTTTCCTCTCCAGCCTTTCTTGTTTAACCCTTTCCTGTTCATTCATTTCATGATCCTCACACTGCAGCTTTAAAACGTCCCAAATTTTTGGTTTCCCCTCACTATCACAAGCGCTAATCTCTCTCCTACGTGCATTATCCACCCAACTGGTCAGTTTTGATTTCTCATCAGCTCCTCAGCTGTTTTTTTTTTCTCCAGGATGTCATTAACTCTTTCCATTTGCTTCCCACATTACGTGTCCATATTGCCTCCTCAGCTTTAATACATAGACTTACATCCCACGCCACATCCCCCCCCAAGATAACTGATACAAAGGGGGTCCGACACCCGACTTATCTAACGTCTGATCCATTTAAATGCTTTTACTTCCTTCTTATTTCTTTATACTGTTCCAGTGTCCTTGGTCTCTACGTTACACTTTAGGGGCCTGACCTTCACGTGGGGGATTTCTCCTCGTAACAACTGGTCTAAGGCAGGGTGTTTGAGACGGACACTAGTTCTCTGAATTCCCAATACTTATCTGGGGACTTGAACCCTGGTAGTGGAGGATTCTATCCTCCGAATTCCTAATACTTATAGTTGGGAAGACTTTAACCTCCAAATTCCTGACGCTTACCTGGGGACTCCGAACCCCAGCCACTGGGGGACTCTAACTTCCCGGAATTAGTTTGTCAGTTTGTACTGACCTGGGGACTCCGAACCCCAGCCACTAGGGGACTCTAACCTACCAGACTTAGGATTTACCAGTGTCCAATATCGTGGTTCGTCGCAGGGTTCAGTCAGTACAGACCCACATAGGGACGAGGGGTTGCACGGGTGGTAGGTTAGCGAGAGAGACCAAGGTGAATCATACCTTGTGGGCCCGTCCGTCTCACGCCACCGACATCCGAACGATCACTTACTCAGTCCTCCATGTGCGACCTCTGTAAATGTAGGAACCCTGCTTGCAGCGCCAAATGTCAGGTTCGTTTTTGGAGACCCTCATGGACTTGATGTAGTAGCAAGATGCTGGCCTGGCTACAAAAACACATTCCTTTATTATTAAGCAAGTATAAGCTGTGGAGGATTGCTATACACAACCCGGCACAGAGTGCTGGGATCCATAAGTGATTCTCCCCAAACAGTGGACAGTCCTCGCTTTTTGTATGAATTGGCTAATACAAAAAAAAATTACTACTTTTGGAACATAAAGAGAACAGGTTACAGTATTGATCATTCGCGAAGTCACTGATAATGGCAGGATGCATTTTCAAGTTGCTGAAGTGACAGAATGCGATTTCAAGCCACCGAAGTGTCTGGCTTGAACAAAAGGTCACTGATAATGCCACTTCAGTGTAAACGGGAGCTTCATACCTTTACAGAAGTTTCACCCTCTTACAGAAGTTTCTTAAGGAAGGACGCCACTTTGATTGGGACAACACATCCATCCTAGGAAAAGCCAAACAGAGACACGCACGAGAATTCCTAGAAGCATGGCATTCCAACCGGAACTCCATCAACAAACACATTGATTTGGAGCCAATCTACCATCCCCTGAGAAAAAGAAAAGGAAATGACATCACCAATGCAGGAAATGACATCACCAACCCAAGGAAGCCTAACCAGATAAATAGAAAGCGGGACATAACACCAGCGCTTCGTTGGAGGCTCACTGATGATGTTACCCAGAATGGTGACGAAACGTCTGAAAACGAATCTTCCAGCTCAGCAAGCAAACTCACATCCAGAAGTTTCATTCCCTTACAGAATTACAGATGTCTCACACCTTTACAAACGTTTCCCACCCAATTCTATGCAGGCAGGAAGTTTAAGACAGTTTCCACATACCCCTGTGTAGGAAGATAAGGAGCATAAATATTAATTCATTAACATCTCAGCACCGCATCCACTCACTCAAGTGGAATAGCAGCAGTGTATACTATTTTTAAGATGCACTGCAGAAATTCACCGAGATCCTTAGGATGCATCTTTCAAGCCGAAGATCACTTCCATCTAGAAGGACTAGGACAGCAGATACCTCAAAACGCCACCATCTACAAGTTACCCTCAAAGCCACTCAACATAATCTTGTCTAATCATGGAAGCTAAGCAAACTCGGAACTGGTTAACACTTGGATGGGAGACTGCCTAGGAATACCAGGTGCAGTAAGTACGTTTTAAAAAAAAAAGTCAGCTGAAACAGCTCAGGTGGGAGAGTTAGACTGAAGAATTGGATGTCCTTTGTTCAGTCCCAGGTTTCGTGAAAATAAATATGTACATTTTCTTTGGGCAGCGCAGTGGGTCAGTAGTTAACGATGCTGCTTCTCAGCACCAAGAATTTGACTTTTAAGTCCAGTCTCTAAGTATCTGTGTGGAGTTTACATGTACTCCCTGAGTCTGCATGAGTTTCTGCCAGTTGCTCAGGTTTCATCCCACAGTTCAAAGATGTGCAGGTTAAGTGGATTTGCTATGGTAAATGCAAGATTATGGGGATAAGGTTGAGGGACTGAGTCTAGATGTGACACTGTTTGAAGGATTGGTGCAGACTTAATGAGTTGAATGACTGTTTTCCACATTGTAGGGATTCTATGATTCTACTTGGAAATACATCCTTCTCTGTCGCTGGTTCAAAATCCTAGAAGTCCCTCCCTAATGTGTCAACCCACAGCAGGTGGACTGCAACATCTCAAGAAGGCAACTCAGTACCACCTTCTCAAGGACAATAAATGCTGGCCTAGCCAGTGACTCTCACGTCCCACAAGTGAATGTTTGCTTTTTTCTTTCGAAGAAAGCATTCTTCCAGTTAGCATAAATTTAAGATGGAGACTGTCACAGTTATAGATATGGCCTTAGGATTTTTGCTCATGCTCATATCAAACATTGGAGGTTACAAACCATTGGTTTGGTTTGACCTGAGTGAACAGTCAGGCTGGGGGGGACGGAATGAAAACCAGAAATGTTTCCAGCAATGAACCACTGGAACAGATAATTGAATGTGTTGTAATGGTTTTAAAAATAAGTTTCAGAATCGAAATAGTAAATGTCAACAAAATATCAAACTCTCCTGATTTTCTCCTATTATCCATCTCTTGACTCCATATTGAGCACCAATTTGAAGAAACACTAAAGATGACAATGACATTATGTAGTCTGGGTGGAAACTTCAATGTCGCCACTAAGGACAACGTCACAGCCCCATGACTATCTGAGCCCTAAAGACACAGCTGGTAGTATGGGTCTGTGACTACTTGACCTTGTTCTCACCAATCTATCCGGTGCAGATGTATTGATTTTGATAGTTTCAGTAGGAATGACCACCATGTAATCCTTGATTCAGGATCTGCAACTAAAGACTAGACACCCATGAAGCACTGGAGGCCATCAACAACAGCAGAATTCTAATCATCCACTATTTAAAATAACATGGCATAGCCTCCATTCATCAAGCCAAGGGATTAACCCTGACTCAATGAAATGTGCAGGACAGCCTGCTAGCAGTAGCATGACGTACACATAAAAATAATGTACCATCGTGGTGAAGCTACAACATGGGATTGCCTGCATGCTAAACAGTGTGCAACAGACAGGGCGAAGCAGTTCCACTTCAACTGAATTAACATCAAGCTCTGTTGTCCTGCCACATCCAGTTGTAAAAGGCAGTGGACAATTAAATGACTCACTATTGGAGGAGGCCCTACAAATATCCCCATCCTCACCTATACAGGAGCACAGCACATCTAGTGCAAAATGATAGAGCAGTACTTGGAAAATACTTCAACTTCTCTCATATCAGGAATGTGATGGAAAGAATTGTTGATTAATTTGATGGGGCAAGGGGTAGCCTGCTGATTGACACTCTGCTTAAGGTCCACTAGGGCTATTCGGCTCCTAACCTTATGAAAGCATTGGTTCAAATGTGGACTAAAGAACTGAACTCCAGTGGTGAGGTGAGGATGACTGTCCTTTTATATAAGGACAACATTTGACTAACTGTGACATCAAGGACCTCAAGGGAAAACTAGATTCAATGGGAATCTGCTAGAATTGGGGAGGGGATAGTGGTGGTGTGCAGGTGTGTTAAATGGAAGCTGCCCACCTGTTTGGAGTCAGACCTGACACACAAAGGTAGTTAAGGTTGTTTGAGGTTGATTTATCTTGAACCCAGGACATTACTACACAATTTGTTTAGGTAGTGTTTTAGGCCTACTCTGTGCAGCTGAAAGTGCTGGACACTTGATAACACCTCACACTGAAGCAGTCAGTGTCTATTTACAGCAAGACCTGGACATTCTCGGGATTAGGTAATTATGCAACTGTGGTGCCACACCAGTGGCAGGCAATGACATTCTCTCTTGTTGGAGTCTATAACTATTGCTTCATGATGTTCAATGCCGTTACCAATGCTGCAACCCTCAATATCCTCATCGTGGCTTTGCCACTGACCAAGAACTGAATTGACCAGCTGTAAGATGCTGAGGCGGCAAGAGCAAGTCGGAGTCTGGGAATTTCGCGACAAATAACTTGCTAACTGTGGCCATACGCCATCTGTACAGCACAAGTGAAGTCTGTAATGAAATACAGAAATGAAAACAGAAGTTGCTGGAAAAGCTCAGCTGGTCTGCCAGCTAGAAATGGGAAGAAAATGCTGGCCCAGCCATTGTCTACCTCTCATAAACAAATCTTAAAAAATAAGAGATAGTAGGAACTGCAGATGCTGGAGAATCTGAGATAACAAGGTGTAGAGCTGGATGAACACAGCAGGCAAAACGGCATCACAGGAGCATTTCATTTCTGTATTTCATTACACACTTACCTTGTGCTGATGTTTCGGACCTAGACCCTTCTTCAGAAAAGTGTCTAGGCCTGAAACATCAGCTTTACTGCTCCTATGATGCTGCTTGGCTTGCTGTGTTCATCCAGCTCTACACCTTGTTAACTTAAAAAAAAAGAGACTGGACATTACTATTACTGTGCTATCAACTTAAAATTATTTGAAATTCAACCTTCTGTTCCAACGCTTCTTCAAGCAGCTGTCTCTCTGTGTAACTGATGCATGTGTATCACCTGTCACTGAATGTTCACACACCCATGTTATTTAAGCAACTGTCAGCAGAGTTTCAGTTAGAATGGAATGAAGGCATGAGACACACCTTAGGGAAACTAACCCACCCAAACCACATCTACCTTCTATTAAAATATCTTTGCATGTATAATAAACTAACTGGACACCAATATTTTGCCCAAGCTGCATTTTTGCAACAATGTATACTTAGTGCTTTTCAATTTCGTAAAATGTGCAAAGGTGCGTCACCTGAGGGTGATAGGACGAGGGTAGGTAAGGTATACTGGACACTTGCCTTTATCAGTTGAGCCATAGCTAGTAACTTCCCTGCTATTATGTTGGAGCTTTAGAGGAGTTTGCGTCGGCTACAGCTGGAGTACTGTGTGCAGTTCTGGTCACTGTACTGGTTGAAATATGTGATTGTACTGAATGGGGTACAGAGGACATTCACCAGGCTGTTGCCTGGGATGGGGGCTTAACTATGCTGGTGAACTGAGAAAGTCAGGTCGGTAACATCTCCAGAAAAGGAATTTGTGGAATGTCTTGAGATGGCCTTTTTTTTTTGAGCATTTTGTGGTAGGAAACCAGAAAGTCTGGATTAGCTGATGTGTACTGAGGCAGACTTGATTAGGGAGCTTAAGGTGAAGGACCCCTATGGTCACTACCCCTAGGGGCAGTGACCATAACGTAATGGAATTTATCCTGCTGTTTGCAAGGGAGGAGCTACTGCCCCACCGGAGGACCAAACATCCTAGATCACTGCTACACCATCAAAAATGGTGTACAAGGTAATGAGAGGCATGGATAGAGTCGATAGCCAGAGACTTTTCCCCAGGGCAGGATTGACTGCCATGAGGGGTCATAGTTTTAAGGTGTTAGGGGAGACATCAGAGGAAGGTTCTTCACCCAGAGAATTGTGAGTGCATGGAATAGTTTGCCAGTGGTAGCCGTGGAAGCAGAGTCATTAGTGACATTTAAGCGACTGCTGGACATGCACGTGGACAGCAGTGAATTGTGGGGAATGTAGGTTAGGTTATTTTATTTTTGGATTAGGATTATTCTACGGCACAACATCATGGGCCAAAGGGCCTGTACTGTGCTGTACTTTTCTATGTTCTATGTTCTAAAAATGCCTTCTGCTCCAGCCCCTATCCGCAGTTCGGAAAATCACATCACAACGCTGTGTTCCTCCTCCCAGCATACAAGCAAAAGCTGAAATGGGAGGATCCTTCACAGAAATACAATACTGATCTGAGGCAGCGGAAGAGTATCTCAGGGTCTGCTTGGAATCGGTGGACTGGACTGTATTCAAGCACTCAGTGGAAAACCTGGAGAAGTACGCCACCACCATTACGGACATCATTAGCAAATGTGTAGGAAGACTGTGTGCCAAAGAAGTCAGTCTGGGTGTTCCTGATTTGGAAACCTTGGATCAACCAGGAAATCCACTCCCAGCTAAAGACCAGGTGTGCAGCATTCAAGTTGGACCATCCAGACGTATATAGAAAATCCAGATATGACCTCTGCAAAGCCACCAGATGCGAAGACATAGTCCTGGCCCAAGTTAGAGGCCCAAACTAACGTTTCCTGATTCCCACTGCCTGTGACAAGGCCTAAACGTTTTGGGACACCAAATGAAGTGGAGCAAGATGACAGATGAAAACACATCCCTCCCTGATGGGGGTGGCACGGTGGTTCAGTGGTTAGCACTGCAGCCTCACAGCGCCAGGGACCCGGGTTCGATTTCAGCCTCGGGTAACTGTCTGTGCGTCAGTTTGCACATTCTCCCCGTGTCTGCATAGGTTTCCTCTGGGTGCCCCTGTTTCCTCCCACAGTCCAAAGATGTGCAGGCTAGGTGGATTGGCCATGCTAAATTGCCCGTAGTGTTCAGGGGTGTGTGGGTTATAGGGGGATGGGTCTGGGTGGGATCCTCCAAGGGGCGGTGTGGACTTGTTGGGCCAAAGGGCCTGTTTCCACACTGTAGGGAATCTAATCTAATCTGATACACTCAATGCTCTGTTCGAACAGAATGCAAGTGGCATGGTGTCACCTACCCAAATAGCTCCAGGCACACCTGTGCCCTCCTCGGCCCCACAATAGGGCTGATTCAACATCGGTTTGGTCAAGGGGAGCCCATGCCTCTCCTATCTGTTAGAATTGTTTTTGAAGAGGTAACAAGCAAAGTAGACAAGGGAGCAAGTGAGTATGATTTATTTGGATTTCCAGAAGGCTTTTGGCAGGGTGCTATGCTGGAGTCTGCTAAATAAGATAAGAGCCCATGGAGTTAGGGGTAAGGTACTGATGTGGATAGAGTATTGGCTGATTGGCAGAGGCAGCGAGTGGAGATAAAGGGGCCTTTTTCAGGAAAGCAGCTAGTGACTAGTGGAGTTACGTTGGGACTACAACTATCTATGTTATATATTAACAATTTGGGCAAAGGAACTAAGAGTTCTGTTAAATTTATAGATGACAAAAAATTAGGTGGAGGGGCAGGTAGTGTTGAGGAAGTAGAAGGCTGTAGAAGGACATGGTTAGGCAAGGAGTGTCTGCAAAGAAGTGGCAGATCGAGTACATAGTGGGAAAATGTGAGATGCACTTTGATTGAGAGGAAGAATAGAAGCATAGACAATTTTCTAAACAGGGAAAAGCATTTGATATGTGAAGCACAAAAGTACTTGAGTCCTAGTTCAGGATTCTCTTAAGATTAACATGTTAAATGCAGTGTTGGCATTCATTTTCAAGAGGGCTAGAACACAAGAGCAGGGATGTACTGCTGAGGCTATACAAGGCTCTGGTTAGACGGTATTTCGAATATTGAGAGCAGTTTTGAGCCCTGTATCTAATGAATAATGTGCCAGCATTGGAGGCAGTCAAGTGGAAATTTTAGAAGAATGATCCAAGGGATGAAAGGCTTGTCACTTGAAGTGTGTTTGAGGACTGTCATCTGTATGCAATGGAGTTTAGAAGGATGAGAGGAGGTCTGACTGAAGCTCACAGAATTGAGTGGCATGGATAAAGTAGAAAGTATGAGGCTTTTTCCCCAGGATGGAAGGATCAATTACAAGGGGACACACAGTACAGAATACTGCGAGACCTGGATAGAGTGAACATGGAAAAGATCCTTCCAATAGAACAAAGAACAGTACAGTGCAGGAATGGGCCCTTTGGCCTTCCAAGCCCATGCTGACACATTTTTGCCCCTCCGTATTAAAACTGTCTTCACTTGCAGGATCTGTATCCCTCTATTCTGTTCCTATTTATGTATTCCTCCAGGTGCTTTTTAAATGTTGCTATTGTGCCTGCTTCCACCATCACCTCTGGCAGTGCATTCTGGGCACTCGTCATCCTTTGTGTGAAGAATGTACCTCTTTTTAAACTGCACCCCTTGCTTCTTGAACCTGTGTCCCCTAGTTATTGACTCCTCCACCCTGGGGGGAAAAGCCTCATACTTTCCACTCTATCCATAACATTCACAATCTTGTAAACTTCTATCAGGTTGCCATTCAACCGCCTGTGTTCCAGTGGGGAAAAACCCAGTTTATCCAACCTTTCTTCATAGCTAAAATCCTCCAAATCAGGCAACATCCTGGTAAGCCTTTTCTGTATGTTCTCCAAAGCTTCCACATCCTTTTCGTAGTGTGGTGACCAGAACTGTACACAATATTCCAAGTGCGGCCTAACCTAAGTTCTGTAAAGCTGCAGCATTACTTGTCTGAACATTTGTCATAACATTTCTGAAGCAGGGTCCAGACCCGAAACATCAGCTTTCCTGCTGCTCTGATGCTGCTTAGTCTGCTGTGTTCATCCAGCTCTAAACCTTGTTATCTCAGATTCTCCAGCATCGGCAGTTCCTACTATCTCTCGCCATAACTTGTACTCAAAGACCCTAGCAAGAGAGAGTAGGACCTGAGGGCAGGGAAGGAATGACCATTTAGAACTGAGATGAGGAGGTATTTCTTCAGCCAGAGTGTGGTGAATTATGGAACTCATTGCTGCAGAAGGTTGTGGAGGCCAAGTCACTGAGCGTATTCAAGATAAAGACAAAGTTCTTGACTAGTTAGATCATTAAATCAAAGATTAAAAGGAGAAGAAGTGTTGAGTTTTTTTAAACACTGGAGCAGACTCAATGGGTCACATGGCTTAATCCTGCTCCTGTATCTTGTGGTCTTAAGAAATGTTTTAGCTGTGAATCGAATCAAGCAGAGAAAGCTGAGAGGGAACCTGATTGAAGTGTCAAGGGGGGCTAGAAAGTAGCAGTTTTCCCCCTAGTTGAAGTGTCAATAACAAGGGGTTATAATTTTCTGCCTTTCACAAAATAATTTAGAGGGATTTTGAGGAATTTTTTTTTTAAACCCATAGGGTGGTAGGGAACTGCCCAGAGTGTAGTTGGGAAGGTTTGGACTAGTGTAGATTTAGTTTGTTTTTGGCAGTACAGATTCCATGGGCCGAAGGGCTTCCTCTGTACTGTATGATTCTGTGACCCTATGGTGATTAATATTAAAAATAAAGGAAACAAACCAAAAGATGACTAAGAACTGAGTCAAAGTAGTAGATTAAAGGAACATTTTCATGGAGGAGTTGGACGGCGGTGACATCTAGGATTGGATTTTGGACCTTAGGGCTGAGCTTTTGAAGCCATGTTCTCCTGTATTAAAATGAAGAAATCTCGTCATACAAGGCCAGAATTGAAGGATAGATGTGGGAGTGTTGTCAGGTTGCGGGCGTTTACAAGAATAGGAGGGAAAAGGGCAAGAAGACATATGTAATGAAAGATGAGCATTTTAAAATTGAGGTACTGCTGTGTTGAAAGTTAATATGGGATTGTGAACAGTTGTATGTAGTTGACAATGGTGAGAAATTAGCACTAATGAACTAACAATTGGTAGAACTCCTGTCTGTCAGATATAGATTTAAATTTCAGATCAGGAATCCACGCTCTAATCCAAAATGACTGTCTAGTCTCGTACCAAGGAGCTGCTGCATTAATGAAGATTTTATTTAGGAGATGAAACATTGGTCTGTCTGCCTACAAAAGTCATTGCATTCCAATATAATGCATTTGTGAGAAACTTATCAGGAAAGTGGCTTAAGAATCATGCTTTACTGAACTGTTAATACAATTTTTTAGAATGTTCTTTTCACATTGCTGTATTTTGTTGTTCAGGATCTTGTTCAGTATGTATTAAAGTGCTGTAACTTGCTTTGCTTTTATTTAAAGGTGTATTCATTGTTGCTGCCAAACGTACCCCTTTTGGCACATATGGAGGAGTGCTGAAGGATCACACAGCCACAGATTTAGCTACACACGCTGCAAGAGCTGCACTCGCTGCTGGAAAGGTTGACTATGACTCGGTGGACAGCATCATTGTTGGAAATGTAATGCAGGTCAGTATGAGGTGGATCACAATTTTCGAGTTGCAACACTGCAGCTGCCATTATGTTCTAAGCCTTTGTTTTCAAACATTTCTGTTGCTGGGCAGGAACTCGAGATATTGATGCACGTGCAGAAAACTCCTCTTTAACTAAGCTCCTTTCATTCACAATGTATCTACATAACCAACTCGTGATTGCACAAGTATCATTTCAAATATTGAATCTTTTTATCTTTATTCTAGGAACACTGAGGAAACAGTAATGTTTCCATTTAAGTTCAACATAGATATTTAAAAATATAGAGCTTGATATTACAGGAGCTTAAATAGTGACAAATTGCTGTCATCAGACTGCAAAGTGTCTCTGGTCAAAAACTTTTACAGCATAGAAGGAGATCCTTTGGCCCTTCGTATTCATGCTGGTCATTTATGCACCTATCTACTGTAATCCTGTTTTCTAGAACTTGGTCATTACCTTTATTTGTCATAGCGTTTCAAGTATTCACCTAAATAACATATCATATGTTCCCTTGCTTCTTTTAATTGTCCCAAAACGCATGACTTCAAACTTTTCAGGACTAAATCATCATTTTTGAGGTTTACTCTTCTCTCTAAAGAGTCAAGCCACTATATTTGATAACAGATCTCTTGAATTTCTCCAATAGTTTGTTCTAGAACTTAGCCTTGCAACTTTTTTTTAACAATTTTCAGCTGCACTAATATTGCTGAACCTTGTCTTTTGTGAAGTGTTGTCACACTAACCTCAACAGCTTTCGCACTTCTCAGTATTACTGAAACCTATTTTTAAAAATTTGTGCCTTTTGTAACATTTTGTAGGTAATTGTATTTCTTGCACTCTCAGGAGGCATATACAAAAACTTGATTTGGTATTGTTGGTATGAATCATTTGAGGCATATTGTTTAACAGCTATGATTAGATTTCATTGGTTCAGTCAATACTGGTTTTAATATAATATGAATCTAACTTCCTTACCTCGAAGGTATTTTTAGTTTAGGCAAACTAGGTTATATACAACCTCTAACTCACTGGTGTCAGATGCACTGGAGACAGTTGCAGAAGTACCATTGGGCATTGGCTAAGAAGGCGCTTGTTCAGCAAGATGTAGGTGATGGGGGAGTGGACTCTGAATTTGGAGCAGGATGTGTGGAAAACATGGAGTTTATAGGAGGTGAAGGACAGGAAACTTAAGAGTGTTGGAAGATTTGAGTCTAAAGGTGACAATGGTGTTAGGGACTTCACTGACAAGGAGCGTGAAGGAGGTATGGAGATTCATTAGTTTTATCTGAATTCCTGAGTATTTAGAAATACAAGCACATGAACACTCACCCTTTCTGTACAGATGATTTCAGTGAAGGTCGACATTGATCTTTTAATTATGTTTTAAGAAATCCTGCAGCACCTGCTTTATTCTATAGCCCCCTTCTGATCATACTGGTTTTCCTTAGCAAACTAGCACATTACTCTGGACCCTCACCAGTAATGACTAAAAAGTGCAGTGGTCAGTCTAAAAAGCTTTACCTCTCACTTTCCTAGTGGTTCTAAATAAAATTTTGATGATTAGACTGGATGGTTATATCAGTGCCACTGTCCTCGTGGCTCAAAACATCATTGGTGAGCCCATACCTTGAATATTGTGTACAGTTTTGATCCCCTTACCTGAGGAGGAATGAAGTTACATTCGAGGCAGTTCAGAGGAGGTTTAGTAGGTTGATTCCAGAGATTAAGGGTTTGCTTTATGAAGAGGTATTAAGCTTGTACTCTGGATGTGAGTTTGCTCGCTGAGCTGGAAGGTTAGTTTTCAGATGTTTCGTCACCATTCTAGGTAACATCATCAGTGACCCTCCGTTGAAGCTTCATCGGAGGCTCACTGATGATGTTACCTAGAATGGTGACGAAACATCTGAAAACTAACCTTCCAGCTCAGCGAGCAAACTCACGTCCAGAACCTCAACCTGAGTTACAAATCTTCTCAAAACTCATTAAGCTTGTACTCTCTGAAACTTAGAAAAGGAGGAGGTCTAATTGGAATATATAAGATGCCAAAGGGGATTGACAAAGTGAACATTAGAGAGGATGTTTCCTTGTGTGAGGCAATCTAGAACAAGCGGTCATGGTTTTAAGTTAAGGGGTTGAAGATTTTAAAATGGAGATGAGGAAGAGGAGTAGCTTCTCTCAAAGGATCGTGAATCTGTGGAATTCACCAGCCCAGTGTGCGGTGAATTCAGGATGTGGAGTAAATTTAAGAAGGCCATTGTGAATTAAAAATTTGATTAAGGGTTGATGAGCTATGGAGAGTGGGCAGTTAAGTAAAGTTGAGGCCAAGATGAGGTCAGACATGATTGTACTAAAATGGTGGCACAAGCTTGAGGGGCTGAATTACACCTAATTCTTAAATTCAACTTGTAAAGTTGGAATACCAAGAGGCAATCAGCCCAAGTGAACTAAAAGGATGTTTCTCAATATTGACTATTTTTCTTTATGACCTCATAATGCATTTCCCACTCTTCATGTTGGAATCAGACATTTTTGTAAATTAATTTCTACTTGGTACTAGTGGTAGTGTAGAAATAAGTCAGTGCTGACGTGTAAAAATGGTCTACCTTCCCTTAAAGTAACCTCTTTCAATGAACATGCATAACATCTATCAGACTTTACCCTGCTTTGTTAAAGTAGTGGTATTTGACACAAGTTGAAATAAATATCTCCTTTTGTTTTAAATAAAGAGCTCTCCAGATGCTGCTTATATTGCAAGACATGTTGGACTACAAGTTGGAATTCCAATCCCAGTACCTGCCTTAACTGTAAACAGACTCTGTGGATCTGGTTTCCAGTCAATTGTCTCTGGAGCTCAGGTACTGAACAACAGCGCTCTCTCTTTTTCTCTCTTTTTCTCTCTCTTTCTTTTCCTTCCTTCTTCCTTCTTTCTCTTTCTTCCTCCCTCTCTTTCTCTTTCTTCCTCCCTCTCTTTCTCTTTCTTCCTCCCTCTCTTTCTCTTTCTCTCTTTCTCCATGTACGCTTGTGTGTGTCTTCCTTTCTCTGTGTGTATGTGTGTCTCTCGCTGTGAGATTGAAGGGAAGTGGATGTTTCCTCTCTTGTGCGGCCACTAAATGGGAAGTGCTTTGGTGCTGACAACTACTTTTGATAATTGTGCTAAAATCTGTACTTACTTGAATCATCTTGTGGAGGGAATTCTTTGGAGGGGTGGTGGCTGCAATACAGCTAACCCTCAGCCAGCACATCTGATCTGTTCCTAAAACATGATGTACTAAACAAAAGCATGCTAAGTCAGTTTTCATTTAAAGAAAATCCACTTTTCAAGAAAACGTGCAAATCAAATTTGGAAAGGTTTCTGTGCTGTAATTTTTGTATTTAAAGAACTTTTTATTGAACCCCTACAGTGGAAGCAGGCCGATTGGCCCATCGAGTCCACACCAACCATCCTAACAGCATCCCACCAAGACCCTATCCTTGTCACCGCTGCCACCATGTTGCCTTTGCCAATTCTTTACACAAAGGCACCAACCTCTGTCTCTCGGGATTGCCAAACTATAAGTGGGTTCTATTTATTTGAAGAATACCTTTTGATATGGAGATAAATTACAGGAGAACTCAACACATAGGTCAATGCTAGGGGTTCAATACATACCACAGCAACTACCAATACTAATAGCAACAAAGTGTTACTGGTTAACCAGTTTGCTGATCACGTATTGCTTTGCTGATGGAATGTACATTACTTGAATGCTCAAAGTGTAATCACAACAACAGTGAGAAGGAGGGTCAGGGGAGTGATGCTATGAAAGGTTTGGGCATGAGGAGCAGGGAACAGAAAGGAAGCAGTGAGCAGGAGTGGCTGTAAATAAATTTCCATTTAAATAAGATAACAAAGTGCGGAGCTAGATGAACACAGCAGGCCAAGCAGCATCTTAGGAGCACAAAAGCTGACGTTTTGGGCCTAGTCCCTTCGACAGAGCTACACAGGGAATGTCCCTAATTAGCAAATCACGCTAAAGGGAAAGACTTTATTGGAATATGATTTTAGATGGGGATTATCTATAAACTTTTTTCTTTTACAATGCAGTTGGCCTCAAAATGCAACATTTGAAGGGAAGACAGGATCTAAATCAGCTCATTGTTGTGGTATGGGTTACACGGAAGGCATGATGCATTACTTAAATTGAGTAATAATAGAAATTAGACTTATCATAGAGACATGATTTATTTATCTGTCAAATGCTTCCAGAAACTTCAGGTTATCTAAGGGAATTTAAGGGAATCGAACTACTGAGAAATTAACATAGTTTCATTGTTTGTCTCAGACGAAGTGCACAAACTATCCTTGCATGTACACAATCTACTATCTTGATTGCAAGAAATAATTTAGAAGACAAGTAAAATTTCGGCTTTTATTGCAAGAGGGTTGGAGTTCAAAAATGGGGAAGTCTTGTTACAACTGTACAAAGTGAGGCTGTATTAAAGATATTGGGAACTGCAGATGCTGGAGAATCCGAGATAACAAAATGTGGAGCTGGATGAACACAGCAGGCCAAGCAGCATCTTGGGAGCACGAAAGCTAACGTTTTGGGCCTAGACCCTTCATCAGAAAAGGGGGAGGGCGAGAGGGTTCTGAAATAAATAGGGAGAGAGGGGGAGGCAGATCGAAGATGGGTAGAGGAGAAGATAGGTGGAGAGGAGAGAGACAAGTTAAAGGGGCAGGGATGGAGCCAGTAGAGGTGAGTGGATGTAGGGAGGGGATAGGTCAGTCCGGGGAGGATGGACAGGTCAAGGGGTGGGATGAGGTTAATAGGGAGGAAATTGGGGTGCAGATTGAGGTGGGAGGAGGGAATAAATGAGTGGAAGAACAGGTTAAGGAGGCAGGGACGAGCTGGGCTGGTTTTGGGATGCTGTA
This sequence comes from Stegostoma tigrinum, assembly GCF_030684315.1. Taxonomy (NCBI): domain Eukaryota; kingdom Metazoa; phylum Chordata; class Chondrichthyes; order Orectolobiformes; family Stegostomatidae; genus Stegostoma; species Stegostoma tigrinum. The sequence goes on from NC_081354.1 coordinate 158,777,912, forward strand.
GGGGGAGGGGAGATTTTGAAGCTTGTGAAATCTACATTGATAGCAGTGGGCTGCAGGGTTCCCAAGCAGAATATGAGTTGCTGTTCCTACAACCTTTGGGTGGCATCATTGTGGCACTGCAGGAGCCCAGGATGGACATGTTGTCCAAGGAATGGGAGGGGGATGTTGAAATGGTTCGTGACTGGGAGGTGCAATTGTTTATTGTGAACCAAGTGTAGGTGTTCTGCAAAGCGGTCAACAAGCCTTGGTTTCCCCAATGTAGAGGAGGGTACAGCGGATGCAGTATATCATTGGCAGATGTGCAAGTGAACATCTGCTTGATGTGGAAAGTCTTCTTGGGGCCTGCAATGGGGTGAGGCAGGAGGTATGGGGGCAAGTGTAGCACTTCCTACGGTTGCAGGGAAAAGTGGTGGGTTGGAGGGGAGTATGGAGCGGACAAGGGAGTCCTGGAGAGAGTGGTCCCTCTGGAAAGCAGACAAGGGTGGGGATGGAAAATTGTCTTTGATGGTGGGGTCGGATTGCAGATGATGCGTTGTATCCCGAGGTTGGTGGGGTGGTCTGTGAGGACGAAGAGGATTCTGTTTTGGTGGTTATTGTGGGGGCGTGGTGTGAGGGATGTGTTGCGGGAAATACAGGAGACACAGTCAATGGCGTTCACGACCACTGCACGGGGGAAGTTGCAGTCCTTGAAGAACGAGGACATCTGAGATGTGTGGGAGTAGAATGCCTCATTCTGGGAGCAGATGCTGTGGAGGCAAAGGAATTGGGAACAGGCAATGGAATTTTTGCGGGAGGGTGGGTGGGAGGAGGTGTATTCTAGGTAGCTGTGGGAGTCGGTGGGCTTGAAATGGACATCATTTTCTAGGTGGTTGCGTGAGATCGAGACAGAGGCCCAGGAAGGTGAAGGATGTCTTGGAGATGGTCCAGGTGAACTTGAGGTTGGAGTGGAAGGTGAAGTGGATGAACTGCTCAAGCTCCTCATGGGAGCACATGGAAGCACCGATACAGTCATCAATGTAACGGAGGAAGAGGTGGGGTTTGCAGCCAGTGTAGGTATGGAAGAGGGATTGTTCCACGTACCCTACAAAGAGGCAGGCATAGCTTGGGCCCATGCGGGTACCCATGGCCACCCCCATTGTCTGTAGGAAGTGGGAGGACTCACCCACACACCCTGTCCCCACAATAACAGTCTGTTTAACTTGTCAGTCTCCTCCCCACCTATCTTCTCCTCTGTCCATCTTCGGTCTGCCTCCCCCGCCCCACTCTATTTATTTCAGAGCCCTCTCCCTGTCCCCCATTTCTAATGAAGGGTCTAGGCCTGAAATGTCAGCTTTTGTGCTCCTAAGATGCTGCTTGGCCTGCTGCGTTCATCCAGCTCCACACTTTGTTATTTAGCAAGAAAAGGTTATTTACCACAGTATGTCAATACCGAATAGCTTGCTTACTTGTAGTTTCTGATGCAGTTGATCCTGTTCTTGGTATCTCAGTGAATCAGATGCTGTCAAAGCACTTGTTACAAAGTTGAAAAGAAACCTCCAGAATCATATCCATTATGAAGTAGCCACAGGCAAAGCGCTGGTCAGCAGATTACTGGAAAGCAGAGTGCAGAAATGTTCCTCCAGTTGACCTTGAATTATTACTTAGCTGTCACTTCAGTTCAATTGCAACAGACATTCCCAGTGTTTTTTCAAATAATATCTTCGAAATGCACTTTTCAGCTTCACAATGTATTTTGCCACACTAGGAGGCAATCTGCAATATTTCATTCTTGGACTTTTGCCATACCTTTCAACATGCCCAAATCAAATACACAGATAGTTTTCCCCCGGAACTAAAGTGTGATTTTGTGCACCGCATAGTAGGCCAGGAGTGAGTAATAAACCTTTTTCAGGATGTGGGCATTGCAGGGAGGCCTGCAGTTATTATCTATCTCTAATAGCCAGGCCAAGGTTGTTGTGAGGTGTCTTCCTGAACCATTACAGCCCATGTGGTACATTCACAATGCTCGTAAAAGGAAGTTCCAGGAAGCAATGACAATATAGTCCCAAGTTGGGAAGGTGTCGTATGGAGGGAAACCTGTACATGGTGGTGTTCCCACACATCATCTGCCCTTGTCATGGGGTTGGAAAGTGGGAAGAAGCCTTGGTGAGTTGTTGAAATGCATTCTGCGGATGGTGTAACATTGCTGTCACTGCGCATCAGTGGTGGAGGAAGTAACTGCTTGAAGGTGTTTGTTCCTCCCCACCAATATCTTTCAGACGAGTGGAAAGTATTCCATCATAGTCTTGATTTGCACCTTTTGGTTATTTCATAGAATTCATAGCCTCTGACCTACTCTTATGGTCATACTATTTATACAGATGGTGCAATTCAGTTTCTGGTCAACGGTAACACCGAAGATGTTGAAAGTGGGAGATTCAGCATTGGTAACATCGTTGAATATCAAGCGGGAATGGTTGGATTTTTTTTTCTTCTTGGAAATGTCTATTGCCCGGCATGTGTGTCACAATGTTACTTGCCACTCATCAGCCGAAAGGCCTAGGCTTTGCTGCATATGGACATAAACTGCTGTAGTATTTGAGGAGTCATTAATGGTGCAGAATATTACACATGATTATTAGTGTACACCCTCACCTCTGATCTGACCTTTTTATGGTGGAGGTGGGGATAAGATGCTACTCCTTGCCTGAACCTTGCCTCAGCCCTCAACCCCAGCACAGTGGCTCCTCCTCTGATCCCAGATATCCGTTTTTACATCCTTCCACTTCCCATAGGTCTGTAGTCATTGAAAACATACCATGTTGCTCAATGTTTTGATATTTGTTTTCGGGATATCAGTGTGAAATGCTAACTTTGTTTCTGTCTCTACAGACACTGATGTGGAGGTTGCTGGTGTTGGACTGGGGTGAACAAGGTCAGAAATCACTTAACGCCAGATTGGAATCCAACAGAGTTATCTGAAAACTCAAGCTTTCAGATCTTCATTCTTCCTTCAAATCTTAGTGAGAGAGGTAGTATCAAACACTGAATTTATAAGTAAAAGGTCAAAAGATCACACCACTGATCAGGAAGTATTAAATAAACCTGAGATGCTGTTAACACAGTGGGGAGCCGGAGGAACATAGGCCAGGCAGCATCAGAAGAGCAGGAAAGTTGACATTTTGGGTCGGGACCCTTCTTCAGAAATGGGGGGGGGGTGAAGGGAGCTCAGAAATAAATAGAGAGAGGAGGGGTGGGTCTGGGGAAAGTAGGTGGGATGGTGTTTGGTGAGTACAGGTAGGAGGTGGTAGAGATTGGTCAGTGCGTTGGGACAGGTGGATACCTACCTACTTGACCTGACCCACCAGTTTTTAAAAACTCCCCACCCTCAGCCTCATCCCATGCTCAACCCTCCCTCTCAACCCTGCCTCCTTGACCTGACACAACCTGTCCATCTTCTCTCCCACCTATCTGGCCGCCCCACCTCACTAATCAATCTCCACCTCTCCCTACCTGCACTCACCCATCACCATCCCACCTACTTTCCCCAGACTCACCCTGCCTCAATAGTTGTTGTTGAGCAGAGGCTGATAGCCAAGTTTGGTACCCATGAGGATGGCCTCAACAGGGGGATGTTGGGTTCATGTCGCGCTGCAGGTGATCCCACCACACTTCTCGCGCTCTCGAACACGTTCTCATGCGTACACAGACCCTTTCTTTCTCATTCACTCACAGTCTCTCGAGCGCGTGTGCACACGCATACGCACATACAGTTACTTTCTCTCCCTGTTTGTCTCGGTCTCTCTGAATCTATAGGGTGAATTTGTATTTGCAGATAGTCTATTTTGTTCAAAAAGCACACAATTTATAGTGAGTCAGTCAAAGTGACATTTTGTAAATTCCTATTTTGGGGAAAAAAATCCAGTCTGCCTCCACACCAAAACACACGCAGATTCTGAACAAAGGTTCACACCTAAGATGCTTTGTCTGACCTAAAATGTCACCGCTTCTTCTGCACTGATAAAACATCTCAGGACAGTGACTTGAAAGGAATTTGGGGATTTACATATACATATTAATCAATTAAAACCTTCTAACTGATTAAAGATTTAACAGCATCTCAGGTTTGTTTAGTACATCCTGATCAGTAGTGTGACCCTTTAATTTCTTACTTATAAATTCCATGTCTGATACTACCTCTGATTAACACTTGAAGGAGGCTCTGAAAGCATATGTTATCAAATAAACCTGTTGTCATGTGATTTCTGACCTGGTCTACAGATGCTGCCAGACTTGCTGAGCATTTTTAGCACTGTTTTTGTGCAAACTGTTATTCACTGCCCATCCATAAAATCTGTCTCTGCACAGATAGGTGTGTGTAATTCAATTATTACTCAAATCGTATTGAGACCATTCAGCCCAGTGGATCCATGTTTCTGCTAATGCACCACCTGTGCCTGACGCTTTTTATCAAATTTCATCAGTGGGCTCTTCTGTTCCTTGCTTCATGATCTCTGTGGTCTAACCAAAGTTGTATATTTAAAACAAGAACAAATTGCTGGAAAAGCTCAGCAGGTCTGGCCGCATCTGTGAAGAGAAATTAGAGTTAATATTTCGGGTCTGGTGACACTTGGTCTGAACAGATACTGCCAGATCTGATGAGCTTATCCAGCAATTTCTGTTTTTGTTTTGATTTACAACATCCTCAGTTCTTTTTGGTTTTTACCTATAAATTTAAAATATATTTTTTCTTTTACTTGTCTGCAGTGAAACTGTTTTGGTTTGTTTTGATCACCTTATACTTTCTACTCAGTGATTCATATATCTTTTTCTGTTTTTCTCTGGCATTTGGTCATAACACTGCGATTAACATTTTACAACATTTAGAAATTCTGTGAACTGAAATAATTACATTTGAACTACTGTAAGTATCTTAGAGACATTTTAACGCTTGCACTATGAGTGTGTACTTTTCTAATTACTATTCTAACAGCTATTTTGTCACCATCCAGTATGAGTTTATTCGAGTCAAATACATTATTTTTAGTAAATACATCTTGTTGTCTGTAAGAATACACCAGTTTAATTTTTAGCGTGTCCCTGGCTTATAAAGATTGGGTTCTTGGGAATGTGCCAGCACTGATGTATCAGCGAATGAATTCATTCAGATTTTAAATTGCATGTCTGTCTTTAATAAAATAATACATTTGCTTTGTTGCAGGAGATCTGCCTTAGAGAATCTGAGATAGTATTATGTGCAGGATCAGAAAGCATGAGCCAGGCTCCTTATGCAGTTCGAAATGTACGATTTGGCACAAAGCTTGGAGTTGATATCAAGGTAAAATTCACATTTTAAAACAAATTAAGTAATGGGGAGGTGAGCATCATTAGCTAGCCCAATATTTATCGCCTATCTCTGGATGTCCTTAAAAATTGTTAACCTACAGTACTTTGGTCCAGGAACTCCCTACCTACGTCCGTGACACCACCCACGCCCTCCACCTCCTCCAGGACTTCCAATTCCCTGGCCCTCAACAACTCATTTTCACCATGGACGTCCAGTCCCTATACACCTGTATTCCGCATGCAGATGGCCTCAAGGCCCTCCACTTCTTCCTGTCCCGCAGAACCGACCAGTCCCCCTCCACCGACACCCTCATCCGCCTAGCCGAACTCGTCCTCACCCTCAAAACTTCTCTTTCGATTCCTCCCACTTCCTACAGACAAAGGGGGTAGCCATGGGCACCCGCATGGGCCCCAGCTATGCCTGCCTCTTTGTAGGTTACGTGGAACAGTCCCTCTTCCGCACCTACACAGGCCCCAAACCCCACCTCTTCCTCCGTTACATTGATGACTGTATCGGCGCCGCCTCTTGCTCCCCAGAAGAGCTCGAACAGTTCATCCACTTCACCAACACCATCCACCCCAACCTTCAGTTCACCTGGGCCATCTCCAGCACATCCCTCACCTTCCTGGACCTCTCAGTCTCCATCTCAGGCAACCAGCTTGTAACTGATGTCCATTTCAAGCCCACCGACTCCCACAGCTACCTAGAATACACCTCCTCCCACCCACCCTCCTGCAAAAATTCCATCCCCTATTCCCAATTCCTCCGCCTCCGCCGCATCTGCTCCCAGGATGAGGCATTCCACTCCCGCACATCCCAGATGTCCAAGTTCTTCAAGGACCGCAACTTTCCCCCCACAGTGGTCGAGAACACCCTTGACCGCGTCTCCCGCATTTCCCGCAACACACCCCTCACACCCCGCCCCTGCCACAACCGCACAAAGAGGATCCCCCTCGTTCTCACACACCACCCCACCAACCTTCGGATACAACGCATCATCCTCCGACACTTCCGCCATCTACAATCCGACCCCACCACCCAAGACATTTTTCCATCCCCACCCCTGTCTGCTTTCCGGAGAGACCACTCTCTCCGTGACTCCCTTGTTGGCTCCACACTGCCCTCCAACCCCACCACACCCGGCACCTTCCCCTGCCACCGCAGGAAATGCTACACTTGCCCCCACACCTCCTCCCTCACCCCTATCCCAGGCCCCAAGATGACTTTCCACATTAAGCAGAGGTTCACCTGCACATCTGCCAATGTGGTATACTGCATCCACTGTACCCAGTGTGGCTTCCTCTACATTGGGGAAGCCAGGCGGAGGCTTGGGGAACGCTTTGCAGAACACCTCTGCTCGGTTCGCAATAAACAACTGCACCACCCAGTCGCAAACCATTTCCACTCCCCCTCCCATTCTTTAGATGACATGTCCATCATGGGCCTCCTGCAGTGCCACAATGATGCCACCCGAAGGTTGCAGGAACAGCAACTCATATTCCGCTTGGGAACCCTGCAGCCCAATGGTATCAATGTGGACTTCACCAGTTTCAAAATCTCCCCTTCCCCCACTGCATCCCAAACCAGCCCAGTTCGTTCCCTCCCCCCACTGCACCACACAACCAGCCCAGCTCTTCCCCTCCACCCACTGCATCCCAAAACCAGTCCAACCTGTCTCTGCCTCCCTAACCTGTTCTTCCTCTCACCCATCCCTTCCTCCACCCCAAGCCGCACCTCCATCTCCTACCTACTAACCTCATCCCACCTCCTTGACCTGTCCGTCTTCCCTGGTCTGACCTATCCCCTCCCTACCTCCCCACCTATACTCTCCTCTCCACCTATCTTCTTTTCTCTCCATCTTCAGTCCACCTCCCCCTCTCCCCCTATTTATTCCAGAACCCCCACCCCATCCCCCTGTCTGATGAAGGGTCTAGGCCCGAAACATCAGCTTTTGTGCTCCTGAGATGCTGCTGGGCCTGCTGTGTTCATCCAGCCTCACATTTCATTAACCTACAGTACTGTTGTGAAGGGAGCTTCAAGATTTTGATCGAGAGTTAGTTCAGGAAAATCATCAGCTTTTGGTTCAAAGTGTGTGTGTGTGACATTGTATCAGATATGGAAATGGTGACATTCCTATGCATCTGCTGCATCTGTCCTTTTAGGTGGTGAAAGTGCTGTCAATGGACCCTTACTAAGTTGGTAGAATAGTTGTAGATGGTATGCCGTGCTGCGAATGTGAACATTCATTCTCTTCTTCCCTGGCACAAAGTGGGCAGCTTTGACTTGAATGTTCTTGAGTCTTTTTGAGTGTTGTTGGAGCTACAGTCACAAGAAGTGAAGTATATTCTATTATACTGCTGACTTGTGTTTCGTAAATAGCGTAAACGGGCTTTGAGATGCCAGGAAGTGAGTTTCTTGCTGCAGAGTTCCCAGCCTCTGATCTATTCTTGTAACCACTGTGCTCATACAGCTGCTCCTGTTAAGATTCTGATCTGCAGTTATCATTAGGCCAATGATGGTGGAGGATTTTGTGCAAAAACATTCAGCAGGAACTGTGGGCATTCTGGCTAAGTTTGCAGATGATACAAAGATAGGTAGAGGGACAAGTGGTTTTGAGGAGGCGGGGAGGCTGCAGAAGGATTTGGACAGGTTAGAAGAGTGGGCAAAGAAGTGGCAGGTGAAGTACAACATAGGTAAGAGTGAGTTCATGCCCTTTGGTACGAAGAATAAAAGCATGGACTATTTTCTAAATAGGGATAAAATTCAGAAGTCTGAAGTACAGAGAGGCCCGGGAGTTCTAGTTCAGGTTTCTCCGAAGGTAAACTTACAGGTTGAGTCAGTAATCAGGAAGACGAATGCAATGTTGGCAATTATTTTGAGAGGACTTGGATATAAAAGCAGGGATATACTGCTGAGGCTTTAGAAGGCTCTGGTGAGACCACATTTCTGATGGAGTATTGTGCGCAGTTTTGGGCCCCATACCTCAGGAACGATGTACTGACCCTGGAGCAGGTTCAGTGGATCTTCACGACAATGGTTCCAGGAATGAGAACGTTTGAGGACTGTGGGACAGTACTCATTGGAGTTTAGAAGGATGAGGGCAATCTAATTGAAACTTAGAGAATACTGAATGACCTGGACAAGTGGATGTTGGAAAGATGCTCCCATTCGTAGGAGAGACTTAGAACCTGAGGGCACAGCCTTAGAGTAAAGGGAAGACCTTTTAGAATGGAGATAAGGAGAAACTTCTTCAGCCGGGAAGTGTCGAATCTATGGAAGTCACTGCCACAGAAGGCTGTGAAGGCCAGCTCATTGAGTACATTTAAGACTGAGATAGATGGGTTCTTGATTATCAAGGGGATCAAGGTTTATGGGAAGAAAGCAGGAGAATGACTCAATGGCCTAATTTCTGCTCCTGTGTCTTATGGTCTGAATATCATGGGGCGATGGTTATTCCCTGATATCTCTGTTATGCTTATGTTATTTGCTGCTTAACCTGAATTTTGTCCAGATTTCAGGACAACTACTTGTAGGGATGAACTGCTTCTGTATCTGAGGAGTAAGGCATAGTAGTGAACACGATAAAATCATCAGTGAGCAGCTTTACTTCTGACCTCATGTTGAAGGGAAAGTCATTGATAAAGTAGCTGAGAATAGGTAGGCCTAGTGTGTAATCCTGAGGAACTCATGCAGTGCTGTTCTGGAATTAAGATGATTTGACCTCCAACAGCCATAACCACCTGCCTTTATAGTAGGTGTGACTCTAACCAGTGTAGAACCTTCTCCCTCATTTCCACCTTTGCCACCATCAGTGCTTCCTCCAATTGATGCTCAACATGGAGTACTGATTCATTAGCTGCAGGGTGGTACATTGTAATCAACAGGATGTTCAGTTGCCCATGTTTGACCTGATGCTGTGAAACTTCATGGATCTGAAGTTAGTGTCGAGAACTCCCTCCCAAATATATATTTGCTAACGCTGTTGGGAGGGTTTAAACTAATGTGGCAGTGGGTGGGAACCAAATGAAGAGATTCGTGGACTGTAAGGAGGTAGTAACTAAAGCCTGTAAGGAACTAGATAATGAAATCAGTGTGACTAAAGGGAACAGTAGGCAGAGAGCAGATGATGAACGCAAAGGGACAGGTGGTCTGAGGTGCATTTGTTTAAATGTGAGAAGTGTAGCAGGTAAGGCAGATGAACTTAGGGCTTGGATTAGTATCTGGGAGTATGATGTTATGACTATTACTGAGACTTGGTTGAGGGAAGGGCAAGATTGGCAACTAAATATTCCAGGTTATAAATGCTTCAGGTGGGATAGAGAGGGAGGTAAAAAGGGTGGAGGAGTTGCATTGCTGGTCAAAGAGGATATCACAGCAGCGCCAAAGGAGGGCACTATGGAGAGCTCCAGCAGTGAAGCAATATGGGCAGAGCTCAGAAATAGGAAGGGTGGGGTAACAATGTTGGGGCTGAACTACAGGCCTCCCATCAGCGAGCGTGAGATAGAGGCACAAATAGTAGACAGGTTATGGAAAGATGTAGGACCAACAGGGTGGTGGTGATGGGAGATTTTAATTTTCCCAACATTGACTGGGATTCCCTTAGTGTTAGGGGTTTAGATGGAGCAGAATTTGTAAGGAGCATTCAGAAGGGTTTTCTAGAGTAGTATGTAAATAGTCCAACTCGGGAAGGGGCCATACTGGACTTGGCGTTGGGGAATGAGCCCGGTCAGGTGGTTGAAATTTCAGTAGGGGATTACTTTGGCAATAGCGATCACAATTCTGTAAGTTTTAGAATACTGATGGACAAAGACGAGATTGGTCCTAAACGAGGAGTGCTGAATTGAGGGAAGGCCAACTATCGCAAAATTCAGCAGGAGCTGGGGAATATGGATTGGGAGCAGCTGTTTGAGGGTAAATCCACATTTGATATGTGGAATGCTTTTAAAGAGAGGTTGATTAGAGTGCAGGACAGACATGTCCCTGTGAAAATGAGGATAGAAAGGGCAAGATTAGGGAACCGTGCTTGATGGGCGAAATTGTGAGACTAGCAAAGAGGAAAAAGAAAGCATACGTAAGGCCGAGGCAATTGAAAACAGATGAAGCTTTGGAAGAATATCGGGAAAATAGGACCTGAAACGAGGAATTAAGCAGGCTAAAAGGGGTCATGAAATATCTTTAGCAAACAGGGTTAAAGAAGTCCCAAAGCCTTTTATTTGTACAAGAGGGGAAGAGAATAACTAGAGAAAGGGTTGGCCCATTCAAGGACAAAGGAGGGAAGTTATGCGAGGAGTCAGAGAAAATGAGTGAGATTCTTGATGAGTAGTTTGCGTCAGTATTCACCTGAGGAGAGAGACATGATGGATGTTGAGGTTAGGGTTAGATGTTTGATTACTCTAGGTCAAGGTGGCAAAGGAGTGGGGGGAGTGTTGGGTGTTCTAGAAAGCATTAGGGTGGACAAGTATCAGAGATAATGGGAACTGCAGATGCTGGAGAATCCAAGACAACAAAATGTGAGGCTGGATGAACACAGCATGCCAAGCACCATCTCAGGAGCACAAAAGCACTCGTTTCGGGTCTAGACCCTTCATCAGAGAGGGGGATGGGTTGAGGGTTCTGGAATAAATAGGGGGAGAGGGGGAGGCGGACCGAAGATGGAGAGAAAAGAAGATAGGTGGAGAGAGTATAGGTGGGGAGGTAGGGAGGGGATAGGTCAGCCCAGGCAAGACGGACAGGTCAAGGAGGTGGGATGAGATTAGTAGGTAGATGGGGGTGCGGCTTGGGGTGGGAGGAAGGGATGGGTGAGAGGAAGAACAGGTTAGGGAGGCGGAGACAGGTTGGACTGGTTTTGGGATGCAGTGGGTGGAGTGGAGGAGCTGGGCTGGTTGTGTGGTGCAGTGGGGGGAGGGGACAAACTGGGCAGGTTTAGGGATGCAGTTGGGGAAGGGGAGATTTTGAAACTGGTGAAGTCCACATTAATACCATTAGGCTGCAGGGTTCCCAGGCGGAATATGAGTTGCTGTTCCTGCAACCTTCGGGTGGCATCATTGTGGCACTGCAGGAGGCCCATGATGGACATGTCATCTAAAGAATGGGAGGGGGAGTGGAAATGGTTTGCGACTGGGAGGTGCAGTAGTTTGTTGCGGACTGAGCGGAGGTGTTCGCGTCCTCTACATTGGGGAAACCAAGCGGAGGCTTGGAGACTGCTTTGCAGAACCCCTCCCCCATTCTGATGAAGGATCTAGGCCCAAAATGTCAGCCTTCCTGCTCCTATTGATGCTGCTTGGCCTGCTGTGTTCATCCAGCTCTACACCTTGTTATCCAGAGTTACTAGCTAGATGAATAGAGAACTGGTTGGGCAACAGGAGACAGTTGCGGTGGAAGAGTTTCTCAAAATGGGGAACTGTGACCAGTGGTGTTCCACAGGGATCAGTGTTTGGACCATTGTTGTTTGTGATGTGCATAAATGATCTGGAGGAAGGTGTAGATGGTCTGATTAGCAAGTTTGTAGATGACACTATGATTGGAGGAGCAGATAGTGAAGGGGACTGTCAGAGAATGCAGCAGAATATAGCTAGAATGGAGAGTTGAGTGGAGAAATGGCAGATGAAGGCCAGGCAATCCAGGCAAATGTGATTTGATGCATTTTGGAAGATCCAATTCAAGAGTGAACTATATGGTAAATGGAAAACCCCTGGGGAAAATTGATGTACAGAGATCTCTGGGTGTTCAGGTCCATTGTTCCCTGAAGGTGGCAATGCAGGTCAGAGTGGTCAAGAAGGCATACGGTATTCTTTCCTTCATCAGATGGGGTATTGAGTACACGAGTTGGCAGGTCATATTACAATTGTATAGGACTTTGGCTTGACCATATTTGGAATGCTGCGTACAGTTCTGGTGGCCACATTACCAAAAGGATGTGGATGCTTTGGTGAGGGTGCAGAGGAGGTGCACCAGGGTGTTGCCTGGTATAGAGAGTGCTAGCTATGAAGAGAGGTTGAGTAGATTAGGATTATTTACATTAGAAAGACGGAGGTTGAGGGGGGACCTGACTGAGGTCTACAAAATCATGAGAGGTATGGACAGGGTGAATAGCAAGAAGCTTTTTCCCAGAGTTGGGGACTCAATTACTAGGGGTCATGACTTCACGGTGAGAGGGGAAAAGTTTAAGGGAGGTATGCATTGAAAGTTCTTTGTACAGAGGGTGGTGGGTGCCTGGAATGCATTGCCAGCAGAGGTGGTAGAGATGTGCACGATTGCATCATTTAAGATGTATCTAGACAGAAACATGAATGGGCAGGGAGCAGAGGGATACAGATCCTTGGAAAATAAGTGACTGGTTTAGATAGAGGATCTGGATCAGCGCAGGCTTGGAGGGCCGAAGGGCCTGTTCCTGTGCTGTAATTTTCTTTTTCTTTGTTCTTTTTGTATTCCACTGTGCAACTTCCTTTGTATGGGTGGCGGGAGAGAACATACCCAGTAGAATGTGTGATGTTGTCTGTAAGGTACGATTTGTGTTTGACTATGTCAGACTGTTGCTTGACAAGTTTGAGATGCTGTCATGACTCTGAGACTTTATCAGTTTTGGCCTGCTGTGGTCTTCATGATGCTGCTTGGCCTGCTATGTCCAGCTCCACACCTTGTTATCTATGATAGGCTTGCTAGTTCATTTCAAACGACAGTTCAGAGTCAATCATAATGCTGTGGTCATGTGTACTCCAGGCTGATTTCCTTCCCTGTAGAGCATCAGATGGGTTTTCGACAGTCAATAATAGTTTAACTCCATCATTATACTTTTTAATTAACATCAGGAAACCATAAAATTCCAACAAGACTTTAGGGTGAATGCAGGAAGGATGCTCCTGATGATCATGTTGTCCAGAATCAGGAGTCACAGTCTAAGGATATGAGGTGGGCCATTTGCGACTGAAATATGAAGTTTCCGCACCGAGAGAATGGTGAGCTTGTGGAATTCTCTGCCACAGATGGCAGTTGAGACAAAAACACTGTTTTCAAGAAGGAATTAGATATGGGGCCAAACGGATCAAAGGGTCTGGGGAGAAAGTGAGAAGAGGGCATTCCAGTTGGATGATCGATTATGATCCTATTGAATGGCAGAGAAGGCTCAAAGTGCTGAATGGCCTACCCTGCTTCTACTTTTCAAATATGTAATTACAGATTTTAAAAAAAATCCAACATCTGTTTTGGTGGGCTTCAAGTCTGGGACTCTACCAAAGCATCATTTGTGTTTCTGGACTACTAGTCCACTGGCAATACCAGTACGTATTGCCTCTGTTATATTGCAGTGAATGGCTCAGTACTTATTTCATTGTTGTATATTAAGCAATGTCAAGCTTCTTAAAATGTTAAAGCTGAGCCCATCCGAGTGTTCAGAAGAGGTATAAAGCTTGTAAACGATTGAGAAGGATTTCAAAATACTGCCATTAAGTATAATGTGGCTTACATGGAGATGGTGCAGACTTAGATTATTTGTGAATGAGAATCTTATTGGGGCACAGTCCAATCTTTTGTGGATGCTGACACTTGCTGCAAAAAAATGCAGAAAATCTTTGAATTAGAGAATTAAACATTTTTTATTAATTTTTTTGAATATATGTTTCTGCAGATGGAAGATACCTTATGGGCAGGACTGACTGACCTCCATATTAAAACTCCAATGGGTCTTACAGCAGAAAATCTTGCTGAGCAATATGACATAAGCAGGGAGGAATGTGATGTGTATGCATTGAAGACTCAGGAGAAGTGGAAAATTGGTGAGTACTCCAGTGCTGCTATGTCATCTGTAAAGTCTGTTTGTGAAGACACTGTGAGGAAGTATCATTTATGTTGAAATGAAAGAAGACATTTAGCATGCTTGCCTTCATTGGTCATAACAGTAAGTGGAGGCATTGGGAAGTCATGTTCTGGCTGTACATTGATGAGGCCATGTTTGGAATACTGTGTACAGTTCTGGTTACCCAGAATATGTTGTTCAACTTGAAACCGAGCAAAAAACATGTCAGAAGTTTGTTGCTGGGACTGGAGGATTTGGGTTACAGGAAGAGGCTGAATAGACTGGAACTTTTTTCCCTTTAGGGTCACTCCTCAGTCTCTCACGTTCAAGGTTTATAAAATCATGAGAGGCAATGATAGAGAGAATAGCTAAGGTCTTTTCCCTAGGGTGGGTGCATCCAAAACTAGAGGGCATAGTAAAAGATGAGGTGGGAAAGATTTAAAAGGGACCTGAGGGATAACTTACTTTTTCAGAAGGGTGGTACATGCATGGAACGAGCTGACAGAAGCGGAGGAGGCTTGTACAATTACTCATCCAGGTGCCTTTTAAATGTTGTATATGAATAGGAAGAGTTCAGTGGGATATGGACCAAATGCTGGCTGTGGGACTAAGTTAGATTGGGATGTCTGGTTGGTGTGGATGATTTGAAGCAAAGGGTCTGTTGTTATGCTGTATGACTCTGTAAATGTGAAGGTAACCACAAATACTTAAATTGTAAAACTAAAACAGAAAATACAGGGATATTGGCAAATATAACAAAAGGAGGAACACGAGTAGACTGTTAGACCCCCTCAAGCCTTTTTGTCATGCGATAGGATCATGATTGATCCTAACATCCATCTTCCACCCCTTTCCCCATAAGCCCTGACTTTCCTGGTCAAAAATCTATTTATCTCACTCTAAACACACCCAAAGATTGTGTCCCCACAGCTCTCTGTGGCAAGGAATTTGTAAAACTCTAAACCCTCAAAAGAAATTCCTCAATTCAGAATTTATTTTGGTGACCTTTTAATTCTGAGATTATGTCCTTTTCATTAAAGTACCTTAGATCTTCTTAACACTAACTTGAAGATTCTTTCTTTGTAGTTGGTATCATGAGGTAAAATCTGTACATCTTAATTGTTTATCTATGAAATCCTTGCCTGCATGTGTTATAGTGTATAACTGAATGTAAATAGCAAATACAAGAAATCAGGTACAAACACAGGTTGCTGGAAAAGCTCAGCAGGTCTGGCAGCATTTGTAAAGAAAAATGTCAGAGTTAACGTTTTGGATCCAGTGAGCCTTCCTCAGAACAACCTTCCTCAGGCTTTCAGGAAGGGTCACTGGATCCAAAATGTAAACTCTGACTTTTTTTCTTCACAGATGCTGCCAGACCTGCTGAGCTTTTCCAGCAACTTCTGTTTTTGTTCCTGATTTACAGCATCTGCAGTTCTTTTGGTTTTCACAAAAGAACAGATACTTTAAGGCCATTTTATCTTGCATCTGGCGCTGAGAAAATGTTGTTGTCTATCATGAAAGGTTATAATTGCAGAACAATTAGACATACATTACAAGCAGAATCAGTATTGCTTTACAATGAGGAAATCACGCCTGACAAATTTATTAGAAATATTCAAGGTGGTAACAAGCAGGATAGATAAAGGGGAATCCACAGATTTTATATATTTGAATTTCTGAAAGGGTGCTCGATAAGATATTGCACACTGGGCTACTTAATAACATAAGATGAGACAAAATATTTAGAGATAGACAGGGTGGATGCAAGGAGTATGTTTCCCCTGGCTGGGGTGTCCTGAACGAGTAGGCATAATTTAACAATGACATTTAGGACCAAGATAAAGAGATTTTGTTTTAAAGTCCAGAGGGTAGTGAATCTTCGGAATTCTCAACCTGAAAGGCTGGAGAATTCTTCAAGTAGATTGAAAGTGGAGGTTGTTAAATCTGTGGTGGTAAATGGCAATGAATTCTGGGAATAACATGGTTAAAAGCCATGATTGTATTAAATCAGAACAGAGTGGATTAGCTGATTTATTCTATTCCAATTCTCTAATGAGTGGTAAGAATGACTGAGTCTATGGAGCAATACAGACAAGTGGAGTAAGTGGGCAAAACTTGGCAAATGGAGTATATGTTGGAAAATGTGAGGTTTAGAACTTTGGCAGGAGGAATAGAGGAGCTGAATATTCTTTAAGTGGAGAAAGGCATGCATGATTCAGAAAGATGGCATCCATGTTTAGCAGGTAATAGAGAAGGCAAATGGCAAGTAGGTCTTTATTTCAAACGGATGGCGTATAGAAAAGGAAGTTTTGCTAAAATTATGCAAGGAACGAGTCAGACCACACATAGAATACGGTGAACAGCTTTTTCCCCCTTTTCTTAAAAAAAAGAACTATTAGTATTGGAGGCAGTCCAGAGCAGGTTCATTAGGTTGATTCTGGCTATTGAGGGGTTTCAGTTATGAAGGGATTTATGTGAAACGTAAGGTTCTGAGGGGCCTTGACAGGATAGATGTGGAGAGTTAGATTCCCTTTACGGGTGAGTCCAGGATTAGAGGACATAATCTGAGTAAGGGCTCACCTATTTAGAACAAAAAATGAGGAGGAATTATGAGGTGTGAATTTAAGGAATTCTTTACTGCAGTAGAGAAATCAAGGGTTATGGGGAAAGGCAGGAAATTAAAGTTGAGAGTTGGCAGAGCAGAGCTGCTGGACTGGATGGCCAACTTCTGCTATTTTTTGTGGTCTTGAGTTTGGGAATTATTAGTGTTTTGACCTGTTTTTGAAAAAAAAGGTCATTTCCTTCTCCTACTAAGATTGAGAAGCAAGTAAAAATATGTATGTGTGCATTTCTGATACAAATTGCATAATCACTTTCAGCCCATGAAGCTGGTTACTTCAAAGAGGAATTGGCTCCAATTGAGATTAAAGTCAAGAAGGGAGTACAGTCTGTAACACATGATGAACACCCTAGACCAAACACCACTGCAGAGCAGATGGCCAAGTTACCAACTGTGTTCAAGGAAAATGGCACCGTCACTGCGGGAAATGCCTCGGTATGTTCCAAACCCCTGCCCTTGTGAAATGTTGTCAAATCTACTTAGTGTCTAGTTTTGCCATTAAATAGTTTGGGTTCTTCAGTTTACCTTTACTCCTCTTCCTGTTCTGGGACATGTTTAGTTTATGATTCACAACGCTAGTCAAGCTACTTTTTCTAGCCACTGGTGCTCCCCTGAGGAATCGGACTGCGCAAACATGACACTTGTTTGACATGAGATGAGTTTCTGAAGTGGCAGATGGAGTTTAATTTAGACAAATGTGAGGTATTGCATTTTGGTAAAGTAAACCCAGGGCAGGAATTGTACAACTAATAGTAGGGCCCTGGATGTATTGCCGAACAAAGAGACCTAGACGCATGTGCATAGTCCCTTGAAAGTAGAGTGGCAAGTAGACGGGGTGGTGAAGAAGGCATTTCTGGCATGCTTGCCTTTATTAGTCTAACATTGAGTGTAGGAGTTGGGGATGTCATGTTGCGGCTCTACAGGACATTGGTGAGACCACTTGTAAAATACAGCATATAATTCTTGTCACCCTTCTATAAGTAGGATATTGTTGTTAAACTGAGAAGGTGCAGAAAAGATTTACAAGAATGTGGCCAGGAGGGTTTGAGATAGAGAGAGGTTGACCATGTCAGCCTTTTCTCCTGGGAGCTTTGGTGACTGAGGTTTATAAAATCATGAGGGGCACAGATAGGATAAATAGTGAAAGTCTTTTTTGTAGGATGGGGAGGTTCAAAACTAGAGAGCATAGGTTTAAGGTGAGAGGGCGAAGATTTAAAAGGAACCTGAGGGGTAACTTTTTCACGCAGAGCGTGGCACCTGATGGAACAAGCTGCCAGTGGAAGTGGTGCAGTTGGGTGAAATGAGAACATTTAAATGCACCCGGGATGGGTATACGAATAAAGTCTGAAGTCACATGACACTAAATTATTGTCCAACAGGTTTATTTGAAATCATAAGCTTTCAGGGGCTTTGATTTCAAATAAACCTGTTGGACTATAACCTGTTGTTGTGACTTCCGAATTTATCCACCCCTCCGCATCATGGTTGATGAATAGGAAAGGTTTAGAGGGATATGGGCCAAATGCTGGCAAATGGGACCAGGTTAGATTGGGATATCTGGTCAGCATGGACGAATTGGACTGAAGGATCTGTGTTGGCACAAGTAGAGTTATTATCAAATCAATTGCTTTCACCACACAGCAGCACTTGTTTTTTATTTTTACCTCTGCCTCAGATTGAAAGCCTGGACATTGCAGTTTTTACTTCTAAATTTGACCCTTCCAAAACTCACACGGTCAGTGGTCCATTTTCCAATGTCCATATGCTAAAGATCGTCAAGAAATCTGCTGCCTGTACCCTAATTCCCACTTAGGTCCATTCCCATGTTACCCTGTGCTCATTGGTCTACATTTGCATCCAATTCAGCAATGTTTCAAGTTTGAAATTCTTAAAGAAGTTGAAAAGATAGATGTGATCTCATGCTGTTAGAGATACATCCTTTCTCCTCCTCCTGTCCTTTAGCTGCCTTGATCGCTGCACTTTGCCAGTTTTGGCTTCTTTTAGCCTTAATCCAAATGTTAATTATACTACCATTGGCAGCCATGTCTTCAATGCTGGAATTCTCTGCCAAGAACTCTCTGCCTATCTACTTTATTTTTCCTCCTTTAGATGCTCTTCAAATCAAAAAGGTAGCAGTTTGATCAAGCTTTTGGTAACCTGCCTGGAAATCTCCTTTAATGGCTCTGTTTTTTTTTGCTCTCTGATTCTCCTTTGAAGGACTCTGGAAATTGGTTATCATATTAAAGCGCATTAAAAGCTATAAGTAAGAGTTGTCGTAGATATTGCTTGTGTGAACCTGAATAGTGTGTTCAGAGGTTATTTGATCATGGGGCCGTCAATACCAGGATTGATCTTACTGTTTTTCCCAGATGTCCACACATGGGTACTTTGCAGCAGGAATTGCAGAATAGAAATCAGTGCCAAAACTGTTAATAGCTTTTCCCCACCGTCTCCTAAATCAGGATCACTGAGGGAGTCGGATGCCCCAACTGCAGTCTAGCAAGGTGATTTTGAGACTATTGAGAAGTTGGACAATCCTGTCCCCCATGGCTTAGTTCAGTTGCTGAGCCATCAGATATTACGAGCTTGTTCCTTGTGAATTCTTTTAGTCAGGTAACATAACGAAAGTACAGAAGTGTAGACAGATAGTAACTATCCCAGAGTCTCGTTTGCGCAAGATTATTGAACAAATACAATCAGATTTTGTTTTGAGAATAATAAGATACTTTACAGTTTGGAAAGGTGGCTATAATTTACATTTCTTAGGGAGTGTGTGATGGAGCTGCTGCAGTGATTATAGCCAGTGAAGATGCCGTCCAGAAACACAAACTGACCCCACTGGCCAGAATAGTGGCCCATCATGTGTGTGGATGTGATCCAAGCGTTATGGGAATTGGTGAGTACTACTGTATGTTCAGTAACGTTAAAGGGCAGATAGTAACACAGTGATATTGTGTAATTAGTAATATGGAGGCCTGGCCTAATGGCCTTGGGACCTGAGTTAAAATCTCACCAAGACAGCTAGTGAAGAATTCAGTTAATAAATCTTAAAAAAAAAATCAAACCCCTGTCAGTAAATAAAGTGATGGAAGATGGGGGAGGGTTGGGTCAGGATTCTCGTTCCTGATTGTCATCTGATAACTCCTGCAACAGGTAACGGACAGGGACAAAGAAAGGAAATCTTCCATCCTTACCTCTGACCCAAACCTGCATTTTCTGAAGAAGGCCTAGGCCCGAAACGTCATCCTTCCTGCTCCTCTGATGCTGCTTGGCCTGCTGTGTTCATCCAGCTCTACACCTTGTTATCTCGCCTATCCTGGCCTAGCAAGTTTGGGTGCAATTAGAGACGGGCAACAAATAACCTACATCCTTTGAAGAAACAAAGGAAAATCTCTCAGACTGAAATGAAGCAATGATATAATTGAATATGAAGCTTCAAAATGATTTGGATTTTTTTGCTAAAGTACTTTAACCTTTAAGTTGGTGTTTGAATTCACCCTTAGATGGATGATTCTATGGTAGAGTTAATTGATCTGAGGCATTTTTGGTGGTTGCAACTGGTTTCAGCACCACTGCTTTATCAAAACAAAAACGGTTGCTGATGGACATATTCCAATGGGAGAAAAATCAGTGACAGATGAAAGATAAAAATGATTGTGATCCCCTGCACAGCCTATCCTAGCAAACGTTCACTGCATAGGCTCTATTGCCCAGTACTAATCAGTGCTTTGAGACAAAACACTGAGGAAAACTAATCGTAAAATTTTCCAAGAACTAACCAGCCACTAAATTTCCTTTTAGATGATGATTAGCCAATTCCAAGTGGTCCACTATCAGGTTATAGGACAGCTTGTATCAATTGAGTCATCTAAATTTGCAATGGTAGCCAAAATATTCATTTTTCATGTGAAAATCCTCTCTCTTGTTTTAATTGAGGTAGCACTTGCATTAAACATGATGAGGAATATCAATGCAATTTGTTAAACGGGATTATAAATATAATCCAGACATAATTTTTTGTTTTAATTCCATTTTGTGGGGAGACAGAGGGTGGAGAAATTAGGTTTGTTGTAAGAGTTCTAATCTGAATTTGAAGTGAGATCCATTGCTGCAGTGTGGAATGCACATCCTATGAAATGTTAGGAATCTGGGTTTATTGAAGATACTAATTTGCACTAGTTTGCAGCAACCCAGATACTGGCAGTCCTTCAAAACCACCTTTTATCCGTGAGCCTATAGAATGTGTAACTATCTTGTTTGTCAATGGGGCTTCATTTTTGTCCCTGTCCGTTACCTGTTGCAGGAGTTATCAGATGACAATCAGGAACAAGAATCCTGACCCAACCCTCCCCCATCTTCCATCACTTTATTGTGGTTCTGATGTCCAATTGTGGAATTTCCTAACTGCCACCCCAGAAATGTTAGAGATTGAACTGAGAAATAGCCTGGCTTGTATGGGTCAGTGACAATTTAGCACCATTTTGAGGGATCTGTTCACCATTTTGAGTGGTCTGTTCACCACCTGACTCAGGAAATCTCAGCAATTTTATATTGGACACACACCTCATGTCTCAAGACAACAAAACAGCTTTAAAGGAACTTTGCTGCTTAATAGGGCCAGTTTCAGGTTTCCAAAACATTAAACCATTCTTTTGTCAGATGCTGATTAACATATTTTGCAGTAAATTGGTAGAAGACT
This sequence comes from Stegostoma tigrinum, assembly GCF_030684315.1. Classification (NCBI taxonomy): domain Eukaryota; kingdom Metazoa; phylum Chordata; class Chondrichthyes; order Orectolobiformes; family Stegostomatidae; genus Stegostoma; species Stegostoma tigrinum. The sequence continues at coordinate 158,799,348 of NC_081354.1, forward strand.
GATTGGCAATCCTTGATTAAATGTTTGGGAAAATTGAAGGTGGCAAAAAACATTGGTGGTTGAGAAAGCAGCAATTAGTTATTTCAATAATACCTTTTTAATTAAAGATTTTGCTTTACTGACCAAACATTTCCAGTCTCTCCTTATAATTTTCCCTCAGTCATTAGCAAGTAAATAGAATTGATTTATTTTTGGAAGATGAATTTTACTAATAAAGAAAGCTAGCAAGTTTTGAGAAGACTTGTAGCTCAGGTTGAGGTTCTGGATGTGAGTTTGCTCGCTGAGCTGTCAGGTTAGTTTTCAGACGTTTCGTCACCATTCTAGGTAACATCATGAAAACGTCATGAAACGTCTGAAAACTAACCTTCCAGCTCAGCAAGCAAACTCACATCCAGAACAAAGAAAGCGTTAAAACTTCACAGTGGATGCCTTTGCATACCTCTGCTGTGAAAACTTATGTTAGCATTTGTTCACGGCTTTCTGGTCAGAATGGCGGAAGCTGAGAACGTTAATGTGGGGTGACTGTTGCCAGCAGATGGTACAGCATGTTGGCGTCTAAGTATTCCAACTTTCTGCATACTTTGTATTTTAATAGCTGGAGAAATTAGAGAACTCAAAGCTTATTTCCTTACTGATTAGCTCTTATTTTTGTCTCTGGCAGGCCCAGTGCCAGCAATCAGTGGAGTCCTGAAGAAAGCAGGATTATCCTTGAAGGATATGGATCTAGTTGAGGTCTGTGAAGATCAGTGAATTGGTTTGTGATAGCCATAATTAGTAATATAATACAAGTAAACTGCCAGGCATCCCACCCTGTTGGCTCTACCTTTTATTTCTTTCTCCAACAATATGTTTATTTAATTCCCCCTTTTACATGTTTGAGCTGTGTCTAAGTCAGCCAAAATTTGGTTGAATAGCAGAGCAGACTCAAGGGCATAGTAAGCCTGCTCTTTATTCTAATTTTCCTTTTACCACAAATTACTCTTCCCACCAACTTTTTCTTCCCTCTCTCTCTTAAGGTGTCTGGTCAATGTTGCCTCCTTTATGGGGTTACATTTCTGTACTTTGTACAGATTTGTTCTTTGCACATGGAGCATTGTACCATTGTTCTCCAGCGTCCTCACAGTTCATTGTCTAGGAGAAATTGTAGGGTTGGGAATAAGATGGTTGGCTGAATTTCACCTCCCTAAGCCAATGACACTGTGGCAACCTATATCTGCTGCTGTGCAGGCTGTGATAAGTAACAACATATATATACTGGGGGTGGAAATTGTGAGCATTGGCTTGTGAAGCCAGCAATTCACTGTTTCGGCCAAATATAGCATTGTATTTCAAACTGATCTTTACAATGTTATTGATTGTGATATGTTCTTTCTTCAAAAGGTAAATGAAGCTTTTGCTCCTCAGTATTTGGCTGTACAGAAAGCTCTGAAGTTGGATCCCAAAAACACTAACGTGAATGGAGGGGCTATAGCTTTAGGACACCCACTGGGAGCATCAGGAACCAGGATAACAGCACATCTAGTTTATGAGCTGAGGTACAATAACTAGGTTTATTTATCAGTGTGTTTCTTGGCTAAATGATGTGGATTTGTGTGTAGATCCTTTGAATTAATTTTGAAACAATCTACTGGCACAGTACTGTTTCATATTGGAGCTTCACTGCAAGGTGCAGAGGACCTTACGATCAGTTGTTTGTTTACTCCGTACTCAATGAGCAGAGTTTCTGACCTTGAACCAAGCAATTACAATGGGGAATTGTACCAATTCCTGATGTGTTTAAAATACATTTTCTGTTTTAAGAATCCTGCATGTAATGTAAAGGTTTATAACTATTCGTAGCTGTGTGTGTGTGTGTGTGTGTGTGTGTGTGTGTGTGTGTGTGTGTGTCCGTCCGTCCGTCCGTCCGTCCCTTTGGCCACAGTAGACTTAGTGGTGTAATGGGTTCATTGTCTTGTAATCCAGACTAATCCCTATGATGAGTATGACAATGCCACTCCAGATCCAATAATGTTATATAACTAGCCATTGCTGAAAAGGTAACAAGTTGAATCTGAAAAATCATGCACTCAGAACTAGGACTCAAGAAACCAGTGTGAAGAAAAGGCACTATCTTATACAGTCTGAGAAGAAGGTGCTGATTAGTTGGGTCATCATCAACATTGAGATGCATCAAGGACAGTTAACTGCAAAACTTAATTCAAGAACCATGCAGACAGCTTCTGATTTGTCAGGGTATTTTCACTGGATACAGCAGAGATCATCTCAGATACCTTTAAACATTTTTTTTTAAAAAAGGGTGCAAACGCAAATGTCTTTTGACTAAACAAAGTTGGATTCTGGTATTCACATTTGTGGTTTCTACCATGCATCAATTCATCATGCTGCAGGTCCAACCTAATTATCTTAAAGATAATAGGAACTGCAGATGCTGGAGAATCCAAGATAACAGGTGTAGAGCTGGATGAACACAGCAGGCCAAGCAGCATCAAGGAGCAGGAAGGCTGACATTTCAGGCCTGGACCCTTCCGAAACATCAGCCTTCCTGCTCCTATGATACTGCTTGGTCTGATTATCTTAAATTTATTTCTCATGCAACACTTAAGATTACTTAATTAAGAATTTCCAGTCACAGAATCACAACTGATATATACTTTTATCCTTAACCAACCCACTCTTGCAAGTCTCAAATTGAGAAGCAGAAGTAGTTCTAGAGCACAAGTCTTCTGTACAGGTGCAGGTTTGTTTTCAGGGCCCATAGTCTTTGGGCCCATCCAGTGCCTCTAACCACTTGGAGTGAATCAAATTGGCTGATGTGAGATGTTCGGGACCTTTGGAGAAGGCCAAGATGGATCATCCACTCAGCACTTCTGGCTGAAGATTGTTGCAAATGCTTCAGCCTTATCTTTTGCACTGATATACTAGGCTGTTCCATTATTAAGAATAGAGCTGTTTGTGGAGCCTGCTGCACAGTGTTGTTTAATTGTCACCATTCATGACTGGGTGTGGTAGGACTCCAGAATTTATATCTGATCTGTTGGTTGCGGAATCGCTTAACTCTCTCTATTACTCACTATTTACGCTGCTTGGCACACAAGTAGTCTTGTTTTGTAACTTGACCAGGCTAATACCTCATTTTTAGATATGCTGGATGCTGTTCCTAGCATGCCCTACAGCAGTCTTTGAACCAAGGTTGATCCCCAGGCTTAATGGTTATAGGAGAGGACAATATCCTGAGCCATGAGGTTGCATATTGTGTTGGAATGTGATTTTGCTACTGCTGATAGTCCACAGTGCTTTTTGGATGCCCAGTATTGAGGTCTATCCAATTTAGCATGGTGATAAAACCACACAACATGGTCAAAGACCATTTTGTGCTCTTGTACTTATTCCTTCTTATACTAACAAAGCTGCCATACCAGCTTTATCTTCCTCCTGTTCTTTCAAAAAGTTCCATACCCCTGAATATTTAGTTCCCAGCATTGATCTACAAATCTCTGGAATGGGCAAACAGTCATCCCCATTTAAGCTCTATCTGCGCAGCTAATTCAATCATCTGCCTATTCTGCTCACTCCTCATCCTGACCACCACCTTTTCCCACAACTTACACCCAGCAACACCCCCATCCTCATTCATCTTCACCTGAGCCCGTCAGCGGTCCTAGGCCTCTCCCTGGTTGTATTACCAATGTCTGGCACCTCTGCTGATGGTGCTGTTGCAAGGGACAGTTGTCAACGTTCGGCTGCCTGGAAGGACTTGCTTGGTGGGAGTTGGGTGGAATGTAAGCCCTGAGGTTACTTTATCTCAGAGAAAGCTTGACACTTGAATACCTGGGAGGCATGACAGGCTTTCCCCAAAGAAAGCAATACCTGTATTAAAACCACCAAATGACTATTTTGAAATAAGATGCCTACAAAAAGAAGCTAATGCCAGCTCCTAAGTTGTTTATAACTTAGTTTATATTGCATATAAAAGTGCATCTGACGACCCAAGAATAATGAAAAATGTATTTTTATATTTCTTTTGAAGCAAAAGCTATTAATGTATTAGGTCTAGTGTTTATTAAGTAAAAACAGAAAATGTTGAACTTATTCAGCAATCTAATATAGAGAAATTGTTCAATGTTAGGAATTTTGATGGATAAAATCATTCCTGAAAAGTTAATATTAAGTGTTACCTCTACATTCTAATTGTGTCATTTGTAGATGTCTGTCAGCAGTAGGTGGTGCTCTTGTACTCTTTGTTTATGAACAGAAGTACCCACTATTATTATTGATTTGCTTTTCTGCTTCATAACATTGTACGCTTATGTCTTTTGTGATTATATCATTATAACATAATATAAAACTTGAATTTTTCTACATTAAAAGCACAATATAATCTACACAGTATATAAGAGGCATAAGAAGTACACGGTCAGAGTCACAGAAGCTGTTAGGAGGAGATGATTACCAGTAGCTTTGTCAAACTGGTTTACAGGAGGGCCTTACAGAGGAATTGTAATAATGGAAATGTGGATCGTTACAGCACAGATTTTCTGGAATACTGCCTGAATTAAGGAACTACAATCTGAGAAAGACCTTGAAAAATAATTTGTTCCATCGAAACAATGCAGATTATGAACTTAAATTCCAGTTTTCTCAGCATCCATAGTTGTAGAAGTTTTGGATTAAAGTTTTCCTTTGTGAGTGAAGATTTCCTTTTTCATTATTTTACACTTAGCTCTAGTTTTAAGGTTATGTCATGTTCTCTTGCTGTAGGTTTTTCTACTTTGGATAATACTGAGAAATAATTATCTTATCTGATCCCTTTTATTATTTTAGTTAACCACCTCAAATTGGATCATTTTTTTCCCTGCAACTAAATGGATGCTATTCCTTGATTTTTGACTAGAAGGTTACTAATTCAGGAATCAATCCTGAATGTATTCTGCAAAATATTCCTCACTTTAAACACGTGTCTTATCTTTATTATTGTCATGATGTGGAGGTGCTCGTGTTGGACTGGGGTGGACAAAGCCAGAAGTTACAATGTCAGATTACAGTCCAAAGTTAACCTGACGAAGGGGCTGTGGTCCAATAGCCTGTGAGACTTCAAATGAACTTGTTGGACTGTAACCTGGTATCATGTGACTTCTGACTTTATTGTAGTCATTAGGATAACTGACATTTCCCTGTTGATCTTTTAATTCTCAATTTTCAAAGAGCAATCGGTTTTGTGTCTCACCTGTTGTGCAGTGAGTGACCTTTATAAAAATAAAACACTTCCTACTTCTTAACTCTGTAGAATGCGTAAATATTCATTATTAATATAACTATACATATCTTGCATTGTTATTAACCCTGGTTTTGTTCTAATGCCTTGTGGATCCACATAAAAACTACACAGTGCTGACTATTTTTGTGACTACTTAGTAAACTCATATTTTGATCCTGTTTAAACTACTCCAATGGACTTTTAATCTCGCATACTTTAGCAGTTTTTCCATTTTTTTTGTCTCATAGCTGAAATTGTTAGTAAATATTTCTGCTTCTATCTCTCAGAAGCCTTACTAATCATACTCTTTTTCCAAATTTAGATTTTCCATGCCATTTGAATTTAAATCATCCCCTCATCTTTTGGTATGGTTTATTTTTGTTTTATTCACGGGATAAGGGTGTCGGTATCTAGGCCAGCGTTTATTAAGAGTCCCTAATTTTCCAGAGGGCAGTTAAGAGTCAACCACATTTCTGTGGGTCTGGAATCACATGTAGGCCGTTACTGAACCAGAGATAGTAGGAACTGCCAATGCTGGAGAACTTGAGATAACAAGGTGTAGAGCTGGATGAACTCAGCAGAGGAGCAGGAAAGCTTATGTTTCGGGTCGAGACCCTTCTTCAGAAAGACTGAAGTTTTTTTTTCCTGATGAAGGGTCTCGACCCGAAATGTCAGTTTTCCAGCTCCTCTGCTGCTTGTTACTGAACCAGGTAATTTTTTTCCTGACAATCAACAATGGTCATCAGCAGACTCCTAATTCCAGGTTTTAATGAATTCAAATTCTACCATCTGCAATGGTGGGATCGTTCTGGGGAACCAGGTAATCGTCTGGGTCTCTGGATTAATGGACTAGTGATATTTTTGCTAGATAATCACTGCCCCACCTAGTGCCTGACAAATAACTGATGCACCCAAGAATGTGAACTCGTCCCTCCTTCCTTCACCACTGCAGCCACATGTTAACATTTCTCATAAGTCTTGGTTTTCAATCTAGTGCCTGCACTATAATCACTGGGTTGAAATTCTATAACTCTCTCTCTAACAGTCGAAAGATTTGCAGAGGTCCGAGAAGACTCACCACCAACTTCTCAAGGAAAACAATAGTCTAGCCTTGCTCATATCACAAGAATGAGTTTAAAAGACATTGACTTCCTCTGTGTCTGTCTCCAAACATGATATCTGTCAACACCATTGGGTTCAACAATCTCTGTCTTTATCTTTGCTTGAGAAGAAAAAAACGATGATACATTTAAGGCTGACATCAAGGTGGTTGCACGCTGAAAAACAGGCAGCCCATAACCCTGACAACAGAATGTGTCCAGGCCACACCTTGCTATCCCTTTCCATTCTTTCATCTACTTGCCTCTCATCTTTTGAGGTCATCCTTGGATCCAGAGTATTACTCAGAACATCTTCTGAGTTGCTGTCACTGTCTGTGTCATATTTGCCCAATACTAAGTTGGATAACTTCAGTAATTTGAGAATGTCTTGTCCCTGTGCATCCTGCTTTTGTCAGCTGCCTCATGTAAATTGTCATGTCCTTACTGTGTTATCCCTGTGATCCTGCCCTTTGGGTGATTTCAGGCTCTCCTCATCCTTTCTGATGCAGTAAATTATGGTCAATTGCTTCTTGAACCAAAATTCCTTGCTTCAGGAACTTCGATTTCCTTTTGCTTTTTTTCATTCTTTAATGGTATGTGGGTTTCATTAGCAATTTGGCCATCTCTATCTGCCTTTGAACTGAGTGAATTGGCCTGAGCAAGCCAAAAGGAAGTGAAGAATTACTCTCATTATTGCAGGTAAGTGTGGCAGATTTCCATGTCCGACGAACAGTGGTGAATCGGCTAGATCTTTACAGCAAATAACAATGGACTCATTACCACCCTTTGCTGAGACTAGTTTTTAATTCCAGGTTTATTCAACCAGCTACTGCGGCTGTAATTGAACCAGTGTGTCCAGAGTATTAGTCTGGGCCCCAAATTACTAATGCGCTGATATTACCAACACACCACTGCCTCTAGATAGAACATAGAACATAGAACAGTACAGCACAGAACAGGCCCTTCAGCCCACAATGTTGTGCCGACCATTGATCCTCATGTATGCACCCTCACATTTCTGTGACCATATGCATGTCCAGCAGTCTCTTAAATGACCCCAATGACCTTGCTTCCACAACTGCTGCTGGCAACGCATTCCATGCTCTCACAACACTCTGTGTAAAGAACCCGCCTCTGACATCCCCTCTATACTTTCCTCCAACCAGCTTAAAACTGTGACCCCTTGTGCTAGCCATTTCTGCCCTGGGAAATAGTCTCTGGCTATTAACTCTATCTATGCCTCTCATTATCTTGTATCTAGGTCCCCTCTCCTCCTCCTTTTCTCCAATGAAAAGAGACCGAGCTCAGTCAACCTCTCTTCATAAGATAAGCCCTCCAGTCCAGGCAGCATCCTGGTAAACCTCCTCTGAACCCTCTCCAAAGCATCCACATCTTTCCTGTAATAGGGCGACCAGAACTGGACACAGTATTCCAAGTGCGGTCTAACCAAAGTTTTATAGAGCTGCAACAAGATCTCACGACTCTTAAACTCAATCCCCCTGTTAATGAAAGCCAAAACACCATATGCTTTCTTAACAATCCTGTCCACTTGGGTGGCCATTCTAAGGGATCTATGTATCTGCCCACCAAGATCCCTCTGTTTCTCCACACTGCCAAGAATCCTATCCTTAATCCTGTACTCAGCTTTCAAATTCGACCTTCCAAAATGCATCACCTCGCATTTATCCAGGTTGAACTCCATCTGCCACCTCTCAGCCCATCTCTGCATCCTGTCAATGTCCCGCTGCAGCCTACAACAGCCCTCTATACTGTCAATGACACCTCCGACCTTTGTGTCGTCTGCAAACTTGCTGACCCATCCTTCAATCCCCTCATCCAAGTCATTAATAAAAATTACAAACAGTAGAGGCCCAAGGACAGAGCCCTGTGGAACCCCACTCACCACTGATTTCCAGGCAGAATATTTTCCTTCTACTACCACTCGCTGTCTTCTGTTGGCCAGCCAATTCTGTATCCAGACAGCTAAGTTCCCCTGTATCCCATTCCTCCTGACCTTCTGAATGAGCCTACCATGGGGTATTGTTTGATACTCTGTGCGCACATCACATATATGTTCTCTGAACAGCCATCTGAGAGATTGTCAACATGCAGACAGTGTTAGCCTGAGTTCGCTGCGGCACAAAACTCTCCCAAAGAAGGATCGCATTCCTTTTACTCACCTCATAACTATGAATTTGAAACTGTAATAACAATCTCTTGTCTTGTGACACCCAAATGCTGAACTCTTTCTGTGGTGAAATGTCACTTCCCCTGTCCTCTGAGAGCTCAGGAAGCTTCAAATGGCAGTAAGAAAACTATCCAAGAGATTTGATACTGTTAAATAAGAGCATAAAGTGAGAACAGGCTATTCCATTAATCAGTTTGCATCCACCATGTACCTGTTATGGATTTTGTTGCCACGTGATTTAATTTAGTTTCTTTCTCAGCTTCATGCCCCCCCTTCCCCTGCACAGCCAAGGCATTCTATTCCTATGTCTCCAACCTTGATTATATCTACAGTTTTCCTTTCAAATTAGCACAAGGCTAGGGGCAAAATGGTATTAGAATTGTTAGGTGCTTGTATTTGGCTGGTGCAGACTGAATTGGTCAACGGCTGTTTTCTGTGCTGTGGATCTCTGACTGTGTTATTCCCCCTGGTTCCTTCATTGACTCAGGATGATGCTTCATGTTCCTTGGTAAAAAGCTGTATAGAGATCGTGAAGGTACCATTTCTAAATTTGTATATCTCCATCTGATTATGTTATCATGAGCTATCACAGTTTCTTGAATAGTACAAGGGGAAAATAACAATGGCTTCAACTGCTAGCAGAATAGCCAGTAAAAAATCAATGAGCTTTTCCACCATCGAGAAAATTGTGGCTGAGCTCACTTTGCCTGGCTCAATGCCCTGTCATATAAATACATTCCTACTGAAAGCAACGCGTGGGAATTGAGGTAAAATGCAGAACTCTGGATGCTGGAAATCTGAAATGCAAACAGAAATTGCTGGAGGCACTCAGCAGGCCTGTAGAGAGAAAGCAGAGTTATTTTTCAAGTACAGCGACCCTTCTTTAGAAATTGAAATCTTGGTTAACATTTCAGGCCAATGACCTTTCATCCAAACTCTGTCATGCATCTTCCTAGTTAATATTCTGGTCCCTTTTTTGGAGCTTGTTCCAGCAAACACATCATTGTGGTTTTCAAAAATTATATATGTTCCCCTTCCCTTTAGTGAGGAAGCATTTCTTTATGTAAGGGCTGATGGAGGTTTAAAATTTGCTTATAAAAAGCTCTTGAGCCTAGGTCAATAAACATCAAAAACTGATATTTTTTGCAACCCAGTTAAGGACAGATTAGTTGTAGCTGAAGTGAATATGCAACTTGCACAGGGAGCTGAGTGGCTTCCTGTTCCTGTGTTAATGAATTATTCATGTAAAGTGATGTTGATTGTGTTCATACTTTTTCAGGCGCCGTGGTGGTAAATATGCAGTAGGTTCGGCCTGCATCGGCGGTGGGCAAGGAATCGCTATCATCATTGAGAACATGAAGTAAAGAAAAAGGGAAACAAACAACGTTGTGCTACAAGAACTCAACTACAGTATTTGATGCTAGTTGCTGGCTTTTTTTTGTGGTAATCGCTGCAGTATCTTACTCTAAGGCCCTACCCAACTCCTTCCAAAAATATTATCTAAACAAATTATTAAGCATTCCCATTTTGGGAAGAGGATTGGCAATAATGTAAATGGAAAGGGATGGTAACAATGCCAAGGGTATGGGCCAGGCAGCATTTGCTTATGAGTCTGTAACAAAAATCAGTGGAAATTCTGCAGAGTATCACTGTTCAAGAATACCAAAGAAATTCTAATCATATAAAAATTGTTTTGGCTAGAATTTTGATTTCTTTTTCTAATTTTCCTCAGGCCTTTAATGTTCAGAAAGTCTTCTCCAGCTGGTTTGCATTTGATTTAGAGCACAGATGGTTGGACCACAGAAGACAAGTTTGTAGGAATCAATTGAAATCACTCGTTGTACATAGCCAAGAGACTAGCAGCATAAGAAATAAAAGCAAGAGTAGACCATACATCTCTGCGGTCTGCTCTGCTTTTCAATAAAGTTATGATTTATTTTGGCCCTAGTGCTGCTTTCCTGTCTGTTCCTTGTACTTCTTAACTTCCGCAATAGTCCAAAACTATCCATTAGTGTCATGAATAAATTCATTGAATTAAATCAGTCTTACATAAATGATCTCTTATTCTGAATGTTTGCCCCCAGTTCTGAATTTTGCAATGAAGTGAAGCATTCTCCCAGGATTTGCTTGATCAAGCCACAACTTCAAATGTTTCAATAAGATCACCTCTCATTCTGTGTGCTGTACCTTCCCCCATACCTCAGAAGCCAACCCTTTCATTCCAGGAATCCGTCTACTGAATATTCTGAACTACTTCCAATGCCATTTCTCCTCAAATAAAAAATTACCAAAACTGTATGCAGTGTTCTCAGTGAGTCTCGGATATAGTTGTATCTAGGTGTCCCTACATTTGTATTCCATTCTCCTTGTAATATTGGCTAACATTCCTTTAACTTCTTAATTATTTGATGTATCTGCCTGCTAATTCTTGTAATTCATGTACCTGCACACCCAGATGCCTCTGCACTGTGGCATTCTGCAGCCGCTCACCATTTAAATAATACCGTCCCTTTCGTATTTTCCACCAAAGATTGATAATGTTTTTGATGTTATACTCCATTCGCCAAATTTTCTGTTATTCAGTTAACCAATTCTGTATCTCTTTGCAAACTTTGTATCCTCCTCACAACTTGTTTTTCTACAATCTTTGTACCATTAGCAAATCTGGTGACTTGTTCCCCTTCACCCAAGTAACCAATATATAATATACACAGTTGAGATTGTAACTTTGTCACGCCACTGGACAACACAGTTTGGAGCTGGAGGAACACAGCCTGACCTGCTGTGTTCCTTCAGCTCCATACTGTCTTGTCTCTGACTCCAGCATCTGCAATTTCTTGCTATCACTGTCACACCACTAGTTAGTTTTCGAACCTTTAAAGTTACTCATTTATGCAGACTCTGTTTTAACTATTAGTTAGCCAGTTCTTTATCCATTGCTTACATTTTGCCCTCAAAGTCATGAGTTCTTACTTAATGTATTCACCTTTAATATCACACCTTTATTGAGTATCTTTTGGAAATTCAAATATACAGCATGCACCTTGCTCATTGCACCCCCTAAAGAATTCCACTTTCATAAAACCGTATTGATTCTGCTGGATTGTTCTATGTTTTTTTAAAATATAAACTTGCTCCCTCCTAAACAATGGGTTCCAGAATTTTCCTAAATACAGATGTTAGGCTAACTGGTCTACAATTTCTTAAATCACCAAGGACACAAGATTAAAATGAGAAAGTTAGGAGTAAGAGGGGAATTTGGGGGAACATTTTGGCCTTTTGATCAAAAGATTGTGGAATAGGCTACCGGGAAAAGTCAGCAAAAGTGTAAATTGATTTAGTCTTATCTGGGAAAGGAATTGATTGATATATAGATTTACCTTCCAAGTACAGCATTGAACACAGTTGTCGTTGTCTAATCCTAGAAAATATGACATGATCAATATTTTCATTTCCTGTTTCTTTTCCGAACAAAAACTCCTTAAATGAGCCAAAGTGACTAAATTAATTACATTGTGGTAGGCAATTCTGAGACTTCAGTACATGATTAACTGCTTGGGAATGCCAACACTGTGGTCACTAAACCACTGGGATTTTCCTTCAAGCATCAGTAGATTTATTGAAATCTTCTAATGTTAATGAAATTTTAAACCTCTCACCTCTAATCCTTAGAATATTTGTTTGCTGTTGAGAATTTAATTTTGTTTCCCTTTAATCTTTGAAAAATGTTGCAAAACCAATCTAGGCTACTTATCTTTTTTTACAATTGAATTTTCCCTAATTTTTGCCTTCTTAAAGGAGCAAGTTAAGTTGGGATCCTACTCCTACATGCTCAAAGCTGTTACTATCTGTATTCTTTGGATATAAATCGAAACAGTGAATGTCAGGCAGTTACTTCACAGAAGGGAATCACAGTTAAGGCCAATCTTATATTCATCTGGGACCATAGTTTTCTAATTGTGTAACATTTGAAAAAGAAATGAATCATTTTTTTAAAACTCCCTGTTAATTAATGGGCGATTTTATATCATTGCCTGCAATCACAGATTTTTCAGCAGATAGCACCAGATGATGATCAAGTTATGTTTTTTTCTTGCTTTTGCTCTCACTCTTGCTCTCTCTTCCCCTCCCTCTGTCTGTCCAGCTCACTCGTGCTTTTTGTCTGGTCTCATTCTGTTACACATGTGCAATGTAGTGGAGCAGAGTATTTGATTGCCTGAAACCCCATGCCAGAAACTGCACAATTGGGCACTGGGCCTTGTGTGTAGACTATATGGGTGAATGAGTGGGACAGCCACAAACTGATGTGTTGGTCTGGCAAAACCACAAAGGCAGTTAGTTTTCACCATATTTTATTGGTTTGGGGAAGGTAGAGGGTCTTATAAAACATAAGAGCATATTAATGGAATTCCTAGGACCACACTTTGATTTAGGATGGATGGACATCAAACGCCTTATCCTTTTTAAGCCCACCTCACTCTTACCTACCGCACACTTTACTCTTTTACTGGAATTTGTCATTCCCCAAATTGCAGGTGGGTTTGTTATTTTGGAATGCCTTGACTTTTTCCCCTGCTACATCTTTGAATTTTTAAAGATTAAAATTATGCAACATTCATCACCAACATCACTACCTCTACAGTATAGACCACAATGTAAAAACACTAGAGTATTGAATGCTGACCTATTTAGTGAACGTTAAATTGGCCATTGAAATTTCCTGTAATTATGTGCAAACAGCTTAATTTCTATGTTGTTTTCATGTTGCTATTTCATTTTCTTCTGGGTGTTGGTAGGTGGTTTAACATCATTTGATTGTGCAAATCCATGAAATGATTTCTGCAGATTTTGAAGAATGTCAGAAAATTTGCAGGTTTCAATACAAATCTTGCTGCAGCACCTACAGCCTTAGGCTGTATTGAAAATAGTGTTGTAATAACAGCAACACAAGAGGCAATTGTCCTTATTATCATATTTATATATCCATCACTCTGTAAGATCCTAGGAAGGGGAAATTGTCTGTGACATTTGAATAAGAATAATCATTAATAATGGTGTAGTGGTAATTTTGTAAATGAAGCCCAGCACTTTTTCTGAAAATCAAATTTCTAATGATAAAGCAATGACTCATCCCTTAATAGCACCGTATCTCATGCAGCAGTCTATAATTTAACAAATTTTGCCTACATACCCCTCTAATTAGAACACCTCCGTCTCCTTAACTTGTGGTTTCCAAAGCTTATTCCTGGAAGGAACTGCTTTTTTTCTTACTGTCTTGTGTAATGTAGACATCCTCAGCATTTATTGCTTATCCTGAATTTCCATTGATCAGGGTAGTTTGCTTGACGGTTTTGAGGCAGTTGAGAGTCAACCAAGTTATTATGGATCTGAAGTCGTATGCAGGCCAGACCAGGCAAGGATGGCAAATTTCCTTCTGTAAAAGACGTTTGTTAGTTGATGGTATTTTTATGGCAATCAGTGGTAGATACTAGGTCACCTTAACTGATACTAGCTTCCAATTCCAGATTTTGATAGTGAATTTAAATTTCAGCACCTGCAGTAGTGGGATTTTATCTTGTATTACTAGACCATTAGCTTACCCCTCTAGATTGCTAGCCTTGTGACATTTCTACTATGCCGTCCCCTCCCCAGTTTGAACTGGACTTTGTTTCTGCGCTGGAAATGTACCCTTTTTGTTGTTCTAGTCGATACAAATTGAGGACACAATGGGGCACCTGAAAGTAATGCTGATGCTGATTAATGCATTGTGCAATTTATATTGTTTTTAGTTTCAAAATTTATAACATTAATCAGGTTTTTTCCCCCCCTTTTTACTTGCCAAAGTGTGCTAGAAAAAATTGGCTGGAAGTGAGATTTTTATAAAAAACATAATTGCATCTATTCTACATCTATTATCCGTATCATCTCTAATGTTCATAATTCATAAGCAAACTTAAAATTGTGCCTTACATACCACAATGTATTGTTGCTATATGAAACAGTGATAGAAAATAAATTGCTAATGATTTGATTTTATCAGTGCAATAATTTTATTGTGCTACATTGTAATGTGCACTATTGAAATAAAATATAAATGTTATTTTATATATTTTCCTTCTCCTACCCATCTTTGGGCTGCCTTGCTCCATACATTATACTTCTGAGGAGAGCAGGGTGTGGATTATAGACTTGGATCCCAGGCTTACACCCAGGCATCCTCTAGTAAATGCGTGTGAACATCCTCAGGGTGTATGTTATTTCCTTTCTCTACCTCATATTCCAAATGTCGTCAACAGTAGAGCCAACATCAGCTTGTTTTGCTGAAAGTTGTGTGTAATCTGTTTGTCATACAATCCAAACAATACTCTGGCGATCCACACTGGGGTTTCTGTTGGAATTTATTAACCAGATTTGACCAGTAGAAACAGAAACAGATCGTGTGAACAGGAGTGAACAGCGATTCAGCTTGTTGAGTCTGCTCTGCCATTTATTATAATCGTGGCTGATCTAGCACTTTGATACCTTTTGTCTACACTATTCCTGTAACTGCTTGCACCATTGGTAATCAAAAATCTGTCAACCCCTTCTCTAAATATATTTGAAGACTGTCCCACAGTGCCATGGAAACTCAGAATTCCAAAGCATTCACCAACCTGAGTAAAATAAATTCTTCTCCATCTCCCTCACTTAAAATGCCAGAGCATAGTTGAAACAAGTACAGATAAATGTGATTGGTGTAGTTTCGTGTCAGCATAGACATGGAGGGTTGAAGGGCCTGTTTCTATGCTGTATGGCTTGAAATACCATTCCTCTTTGTTTTTAAGTTGTACCTGATCTTTCCAGACTCCAACCAGGGAAAAAGTAAATTTTGCATCCACCCTGTCTGTCCCTTTAAATGTTTTGTAGGTTTCAATAAAGGCACTTTCCATGCTTTGAAACTTTAGAGAGTAGAAGCACAGTTTACTCAATTTCTCTTCATTGGAGAGTCTTACCATCCTGGGAACAAGTCTGGTGAACCTTTGTTGCTATCCTTCTAAAGCAGTAATGTTCCTTTCTGAATCAAGGAACCAAAAACTGCTCTCAAACTCCACGTGTAGCCTGACCAAATGCCCACACAAATGAAGTAAGACTTCATTATCCAAACCTCAAATCTCTTGTAATAAAGATTACCATTCTTTTAGCCTACCCAGTAGCTTGATGTACCTGAATGTTGGCCTTCAATGGCTTATTGACAAGCCCCACATAAGTCCCTTCTCACATCTACACTTGTGAATCTCGTAACATTTAGAGAAAACTCTGGTAGAATATTTTTCTTCGAGTAGAGTGGATAACCTTGCATTTTGCCACATTACATTCCGTCTGCCATGTTCTGGTAAACTAATTCAGATCCTTCTGGAAATATTTATATTTTCCTCCCTGCTTGGCTTTGTATCATCTGCAAATTTGGGAAATTTGCTCCCCGTATCCAAATCATTGATTATGTATTATAAACAGCTGAAGCCCAAGTGCCTGATCCTTGTGGTACCCCACCAGTCAACCAGTGTAAGTGACCCATTTCTTTCTACTGTATTTCTGTCTGTTAGCCAATTCTGAATCTATGTCAGTACAGTGCCTCCAATACCATGCACTTTAATTTTTCTAACAAGCCTCCTGCAAGGACTTTATCAAAAGCCTTCTGAAAATCCAAGTACACAATGGCCATCAACTGCAATTTATCAATCTTGTTCATAAAATCCCCCCAAAATCTCCCTTTGATCAATTTTATTAATATCATCTTTTTAAAAATTGTAAGTTTGTGAAATGCTATTTCCATTCATAATTCTAGCATTTCCTTAAAATTGATGTAAGGCTGATTTGGTTTTGCTCCTTTTCTATACAGTGGGGTGTCATATGCAGGCTTCCAATCTGTAGGAATCATTCCTAAATTAATGGAATTTTGGAAACTGATCACCAATGCATCAATTATCTCTGTTGTCATCTCCATATGCTGGAGTGTGGACAGTCAGGTCTTGACGGCATTTAAACTTCCAGGTCCGTTAATTTCTCCAATATAATTTTTTTCACTCTTCATTTTCCCTAGTCTCACTAATTTTGGGAGATTTCGTGTACCTTGTTCAGTGTAAACAAACGCAAAGGAATCATTTAGCTTTTCTACTATTTTGCTGCTTCCAATATACATTGGTTAAGATGACTGTAATTAGAGTCAGGACAATCATTTCCATTTTATGTTCATGTAGAAGCTCTTATGGTCCATTTTTGTCTCCTTTTGCTAAAATGCAATTATGTTCTATTCCTTACCAGTTTCGTCGTCCTCCTTTGCTGTATTCTAAACAACCAGTTTGTCCTCTCAATTTTAAGTTCCTCCCTCAAATTTATGTCATTGAGTGAATTTCATCACTTTGCTGACATGACTGAACATTAGCTAATGCATAGAAATTTGACACAGTGAATTGACCAGATTTCCACCTCCTGTGTAACAGAGCTCAATCTTCCAGCTGATTTGCTCACCCATTTGGAAGATTTCTACTACAAGTTCCAAACAAAACACAGAATTCTGTAGAATTAGCCTTTAAAAGGCCAAATTTGGACAAGTTGAGGAACAGAAAACAAAGAAGAAAGTGTGTACGCTCACAGAATTCATCATCATGTAGCTGTCAGTGTGGCTGTCATATTTTTCATTGTCGTTTATTGGAAAGTCTGGAGTCATTAGCCAAAAAAGATCAAGTATAATGCTAGAAGGAAGAAAAGAATATTTCATTGTCAACATGTGGATCTCCTCGTGCAGTTTGAACAGAGAGAGTCTACAGAGATTTCTGAGGAGAAAACCCCAAAGAGTGTGAAACAAGAATAGAAATTGCTGGAAAATCCCAGCAGGTCTAGCAGCATCTGCAGAAAGAAATCAGAGTTAATGCTTGGATCCAGTGACCCTTCTTCAGAACTCGAAAGAAGTTTCATGCCAGTCCCAGCTATTCAATTCAAGAACTGTAAGTGTGTGTAAATTCAATAAGTTGACCAAGACACGGATGGTAACAAGTTGGTCATTTTCTGTCTTTTTTTGTTAAATTGGGTATTAGTATGCTTTTTCACCATCAGGAATCAAAATGAAAACAACTAGCCATTCATGTTACGCAAGGATATTACTGAACCAAAATTCTGCAGACAGTGTATATCACAAATGAAAGAAAATGCTAGAATTGCTGAGTAGCTCAGGCAGCTCCTGTGGAAAGAGGAGCTGAGTTAATAGGGGCTATGGCTTCCTGTGGTTCCCCTGGGAGTGGGAGTCTGCCCAGTAGAAGAGTAGCCACTACACAGGAAAAGGAAGTTGCCCCTTTAAGAGGCTTCAGGTGAGGGGAAGCTGGTGGATACTACTTTTGGCAGTCCCTCCAACTGGCTCAGAAGATCCAGTAAGGACTGATACTCTCATCTGCAACTGGATAGGTGCTGTTTTTAATCTTAGAGGCATAACTCACTTGATTAAACTCTGATATTTTTCACAAACTCGTGTCCTAACCTTGTTTAATAGTATGTCCCTTTAGACAGCACTTGCCAAACCCATGAGACTTCCATCGAGAAGGACAAGGGTAACAGATGCATGGGAACAACACCATCTGCAAGTTTCCCTCTAAGATGCTCACCATCCAGACTTGGAAATATATCACCATTTCCTCAATGTCATTGGGTCAAAATCCTGAAACTGCCTCATGGCTTACAGCACGTGGGATGCAGCAGTTGAAGAAAAAGGGCCACCGTCGCTGTCTCGAGGGCAATGAGGGTTGGGTAATGAAAACTGGACCAACCTGTGACATCCAAGCCCTAGAAAATGTCCTGAAATGGCCAATAATTATCTCCTTTAGGACCTCAATTGACACTCTGGCAGGTGGGCTCCCTTCATCCCTGCGATCAGTAAAACTACAGTGGAGACAAAGTGCTACCTATTGGATTTAATATTTCTCTGAGTTTCACACCATCTTCAAATGTGCATGTGGTGGACCATACAGTTAAACCCATCGTTTTAGATTAAGATTTTATTTTAGAACACTGAACTTTCATCAGAATTAGAGTTCATTTATATTGTTTTAAATGCCAGAAACAGTTCCAAATGAGTTAAACTTGTTGTAGAAGAAGCTCATTCACAGACGCAGCAACACACTGGCCAACTGATGATTTTAATTGAATCAAATTCTTTGTTAAATATTAATATTTTAAAAAATATTAACATACGCATGATATAGGTACAAATTTCAAACTATTCAGTCCAACTTTCAAAAATTGCTTAAACCCAACAGCTTGAACATTCAAAATGAAAAAGTATATAATATAAATGTCTACATTCAGAACATTGCAGTTCCTGTTATCTTTGGTATCATCTCTGGAGATAATGGGAGGCCTCCTGCAGTGCCACAATGATGCCACCCGAAGGTTGCAGGAACAGCAACTCATATTCCGCTTGGGAACTCTGCAGCCCAATGGTATCAATGTGGACTTCACCAGCTTCAAAATCTCCCCTTCCCCCACTGCATCACAAAACCAGCCCAGCTCATCCCCTTCCCTCACTGCATCCCAAAACCAGTCCAACCTGTCTCTGCTTCCCTAACCTGTTCTTCCTCTCACCCATCCCTTCCTCCCACCTCAAGCCGCACCTCCATTTCCTACCTACTAACCTCATCCCACCTCCTTGACCTGTCCGTCTTTCCTGGACTGACCTATCCCCTCCCTACCTCCCCACCTATACTCTCCTCTCCACCTATCATCTTTTCTCTCCATCTTCGGTCCGCCTCCCACCTCTCCCTATTTATTCCAGAACCCTCACCCCATCCCCCTCTCTGATGAAGGGTCTAGGCCCGAAACATCAGCTCTTGTGCTCCTGAGATGCTGCTTGGCCTGCTGTGTTCATCCAGCTTCACACTTTATTATTTTGGTATCATCTTGTTGTTTTAAGCAGTAATTGTGTGGGAAACTGCGTAATTCATATGTACGGAAAAATATCATGCAAAACTATTTCATGTTTCTCTCGTGATGCAGTTTTTGTCCCCTTAGCCTTTTATGGCTTTGCAAGTTATGCTTCCATTGTATAGGGCCAGAATGATTGATGTCCAAGTCAGAATGGTATGTAACATAAAAGGATAAGTCGAGGTGGCGATGATCCCAAAATATTGCCACTATCGTTCTTTTTGGTGGTAATCACAGGGAAGGGAGCAATCTTTTTAAAAATTATTCGATTGGCAATGCCATATGAGGAATAACATTTGAGGGAGTCCAACAATAGCCTCGTGCCACTAGCCTTACAGCAACTTATGATTTTTCAAACTTGGCACAACTCACCTCCTTATTTTAAACAGGAAAAAAACAGTAACAGAGGAGAAAAGTGAAGAAATTAAGGGGAGAAATTAAACATCAGCATGCCCCAAAAAGCTATTTATAGCTACTCTAACTCCAGATTCTATTGTGACACTTGCTGCGAATTGTTTTTTTGTCAGTAAGGGAAGAGTCACAGGTGACAGTCATATTTCCCACAGTTGTGCTGATGGGATTTTTAACTCTCAAGCATCTTTTACTCATCTCCCACACTCTGACAGTAGTAACCTAAGGGAGTTAACACTGTGAAATCCTGCTGGTGTAATTGAAAGTGTGTGCCACTTTCACTCACTTGCATTTTTCTTTTTCCGATTGCAGTTAAAATTTACACTGCTAGAAAGTGCACAGAAGACAATGTGAATTTGCAGTTTTAAGCCCCGTAGTAGTTATAGGCACTGGCAGCTGACAATATTGTGGATATGTGAGGGTTACAGAACAGCCTCCTGGTCAAAAAGGGAAGCCTGTACTATGGCCAAAATAGTCTGTCTCCGTTGCCATTAACTCAGGACCTGAAACCATAAAGATGGCGTTGGCGTTTGTCAACATCAAACTTATTTTATGAGTATTTCAGATTTCATTGGTTTCAGTTTACTCATATGCATCATTATCATTTGTTGCAAACAGCTTACAGCACTTAACACATCTCATTGTTGGCACACATTGATGGTTACATCAGAGTTGAGGACATGCATTTTACATAGGGGGAGAATGTGTTGTGCTTTTATTTTATTCACTCTTTATTAAATGTTCATGCTTTTCAGTATTGTTTTTACTGCTCAATTGGACATTGCTGAACTTGTAGCTTTAGCTGTGACTCCTTGTGTGCAGTTTCAAGCACATCATTCAAGATTGCTCTGAGTGAAGATTATTGAAATGTTGTGCATAAACTCAAACTCTATAATGAATCTGCCAGCCAATCCCTAAGATGTTGCCTTGGAAACAGAAAGGACTGCTGATGTTGGAAGCTAGAGTCAATAAATATGAAGCTGGAAAAGCACAGCAGGTCACACAGCACCTGAGGTACAGGAAAGTCAAAGTTTTGGGCCAGAACTCCTCATCAGTGCCCTAACAAAGGGTTTTGGCCTGAAACGTTGACTTTCCTCCTCGAATGCTGTCTGACCTGCTATGCTTTTTCAGCTCCAGATTTATTGACTTTGAGATATTTTTGCTGAAGTTCTGCTCAGCAGCTGAATGTCAGGGTGAATTCAGAACTAATTATTTACCTATTTATCTAATAGATGAAATGTGCAAATATTTCATTATCCTGGGTAATTGGCCTGGAATTGTACTCAATTTGGTTGGAAAGGAGGCAGTAAATCTTGGATGCCTTGGCCTTGAGCAGTAAAGGGGTTGCTTGACCTGATGGTGGCTGAGAAAGTTTTGGTCTAGGCGGCAATCTTTGAATGTAGCTGCTGCAGAGAGTGATAGAAGGATCTATTGATGGAATGAGACAATGTTTTGTAATCAGACATTAAGTTCAGGGACATTCAAATTCATGCTGATTGTAGAGTCAGGCGAGTGATACATTTAGTGTTCTGAGTATGTTAGAAATGAGCTATTTCATAGCAACATAAGATCTCAGAGAAATAGAAGCTGGGTCTGTAGGGTGCCAGATTTTCTGCTGTGGTTAAGTTCAATAAAACTTGTTGATCTCAACATAGTATATTGATGGATACATTGTAGAAGGCATTATGTAACTTGATATTTTAGTTAGATACATATGATGGCGCTGAACAATCGACTGTTGCTGCTATGCTGGAGACTCCCTATTTAAGGGTTATTGAGCAAAGCAAAAGAATACAAGAGTTAGAGATGATTGCAACTATATAATATGTGTTCGAATATTTAAGGGTATTTTAAAAATATGTTTCATTCCTAGATAGCAGAAAAATTGATCTATCCATGCACAAGTGATCTCCTGCAGTGAATTGCCGACCCTTTTCTGATTCCTTAGATATTTCCCCTGCATTCTCTCCTGATAAGTTTTCTTGATGTTGTTCATTGTCAGCTGGATTATGTAATCTATTACAATGGACATCTTTGCTGTTCAGTAGAATTTGATCAGGCACCGGAGCCACTGCTTCTGAATGTCTATTATATTCTCCATTGTAGGATCAGAAGATATATGCACACTAGCATGTGGGAGTTTAAGAATGGTGCAGTGGAGCAATGAGCGTCCACTGCCACAGAATGTCCCAAGAGCAAACCATTTGTTTGCTGAGTATTTAACAAAGACGGGTTATTGATAAAACATGGGAATAAAACATGCCGTATACTGGCAGCAAAGTGTGGAGCTGGATGAACACAGCAGGCCAAGCAGCATCTTAGGACTTTGTTGTCCACACTTTGTTGTCTCAGATTCTCCAGCATCTGCAGTTCCCATTATCTCTTGTATACTGGCAGCAACTTTGGCATTCCCATGTATAAACTGATTCTGATAGTTGTACACTAGCTATCACTAGCTAGTCGTTCACAGAGGAGAAGCCCTTCCTGTTCACAAATGTAACATTCCTCTGCAGTGAAGTGTGAATTCCTCCATATTTCTATGGAATTTTGGAAAGGGGCTATTTGGAAGAAGCCTATTGTCTGTGGCTACTTAGCACTACAGCTAAAGAGGTGAGGAATTTCACAGCTTTGCCAACATATCGTATGATTTGATGAACTGCAGACTGACTTTTCCTGCAGATGTCATGTACTGTCTCCAGGAATTATCACACTCCAGCCACTCCCACAACTCCCCCAACCCAAAGCCTTGTTAGACGATGCCAACCCCACCTGCACTGTGGGTCCAATTCAGTCTAAAACATATCACATAGCTGCTGCACTGGGTCTCCAAATGACTTAAACTTCCAAACATGTTTCCCCCAGTAAAAATCAGACAATACACACTCCTTTACATGTGATGTTAACTCTACTGTCCTCATGTTTTCTGCAAAGCTCACTCTAATTCCTTACAAGCTAAATATTGTCGTGATCACAATTCAGTAGATATAGAGTAGTTATGAAAAAGGATAGACGAAGAGTAAAAGTATAAAATTGGAGCTATTTTAAAAAGTCAAGATGTGATTTGGCCAAAGTGAACTAGGAACAGATACTTCAATGTTAACTAGTGTCAGACTAGTGAGAGGTGTTAAGAGAAACTAAGGAGATTTCAGAACAAATATATTACCATATAGATAAGTGATGAGACTCTCAAACAGTCATGGTTTTGGATGTCAAACAGCATACAGAGTAGGATAAAATGAAGAACGAAAGTTAAGATGCACTGCAAAAATTCATACAAGCTCCTCGGACAGCACCGTCCAAAACCCATAACCACTTCTATCTAGAAGGACAAGGGCAGCAGATGCATAGGAATAGCACCATCTTCAAGTTCCCCTCCAAGCCACTCATTATCCTGACTTGGAAATATATCACTATTCCTTCACTGTTGCTGGGTCACAGTCCTGGAATTCTCTCCCTGATGGCATTGAGCATCAACCCACAGCAGGAGGACTGCAGCAGTTTAAGAAGGCAGCTCACCACCACCTTCTCAAGGGCAACTAGGGACGGCTGATAAATGTTGGCCAGCCAGTGATGTCCATATCCCACAAAATGAATTTTAAAAACTGTTGCAATGCTGCAGAAAATGTAGACCAAAAAAGAAAATGAGTGTAAAAGGAAATTAGAGTGTGATATAAAGTAATGACTCTGAAAGGGCTATTGTTGAGACTGTGTGTTGCTCCTCTCAATCTGTTGATTTCATACAGACTTAGGTGAGGAATTAGAGAGTCTTTGAGATCCTAATGAGTCAGGTGTGTCATTGTTGGCTCCTAATAGTCTTTGTGATTATGCCTAACTAGCCAATGTAAGTTGTAGGTATTACTACCATGCCATAAATTACACCTTGATGTTAAGACAAGTGTATCTTCTTTCTTTACCTCTGTTAACCAAGCGGACTTGTAGATTCAGTATAGATTGGAGGACCGGGGAGTCTTGTTGCACAAAACTTGTTACAGAAAAGATTTACTAGGATGTTGCCTGGTATGGAGGTCATTAACTATGAGGAGAGGTTGGAGAAACTTAGGGTTGTTCTCACTGAAAGGACAGAGGTTGAGGAAGATCCTGATAGAGGCCCACAAGATTATGAAGGGCACGGACAGACTGGACATTCAGAAGCTTTTTATCAGGGTGAAAGAGTCAGTTACCAGGGGCCATGGGTTTAAGGTGCCAGGGGCAAGGTTTAAAGGTGATATATGAGGTAAGCTTTTTACACAGAGGGAGGTGGGTGCCTGGAACTCGCTGCCGGTGGAGGTAGTGGAAGCAGATGCTATAGTGACTTTTAAAGGGTGTCTTAACAAATCTATGAATATGATAGGAATAGAGGGGTACGCTCCTCAGAAGGGGTAGCGGGTTTTAGTTCTGACGGGCAGCATGACAGTACAGGCTTGAAGGGCTGAAGGGCCTGTTCCTGTACTGTAATTTTCTTTGTTCTTTGTTCACAGTGGTAGTGCCACTACATTTTAAGCCAAGAGACCTGGGTTCAAGTCCTGTCTGTTCCAGAACTATGTATTCACATTTATGAACAGGTTGACCAGAAAATAGGTTAATTAAAATATTAGAGTAGAGGACTGGGGGCTGTCTTGGCACAGCAGTAGTGACCCTATATCTGAGCGAAGAATACTGGATTCAAGTCCTGCCTGTTCCAGAAGTCTACAGTTACATCTCTGAACAGGTTGATTAAAGCCTCCAGGGACCAGCGGACATCCAGGGATTCAAATGCATCATCACATCTGGTAATGACATGTTAATTTGAGTTTGCTAAATTTCCTTCATACATTTCAGTTGACCTTTTTATCTTACAGTGCCCCACCATGGTCTGTCTGACCTCTTTAATGTTTATTGAAGAAAGATGGTTCTTAGCAGAGTTACGGTACAGTTAGATGGACTTCTCTTTACATAGAAACATAGGAGGTAGGAGCAGCAGGAGGCCAGTCAGCCCTTCAAGACTGCTCTGCCATTCATGATGATCATGGCTGATCATCCAACTCAATAGCCTAACCCTGCTTTCTGCCCATAACTGTTGATCCCATTTATCCCAAGTATTGTATATAGCTGCCTCTTGAATACATTTCATGTTTTGGCATCAACTACCTCCTGTGGTAATGAATTCCACAGGCTCACAGGCTGAATTGGTCTATCCTGAATCCTCAGACTGTGACCTCTGGTTCTGGACACACCCACTATCAGGAACATCCTCCCTGTATCTACCCTGTCTAGTTCTATTGGAATTTTATAAGTCTTTATGCGATCACCACTCATAGAATTCCAATAGATTGTCGAGCATGATTTCCCTTCATAAATCCATGCTGACTCTGTCTGATCCTGCCACTGCTTTCTAAATGCTCCACCATAAAGTCCTTGATAATAGATTCAAGAATCTTCCCCACTACCAATGTCAGGCTTACTGGTCTTTAATCCCCTGTTTTCTCTCTACCTCTTTTTTTGAATATTGTAGTGACATTAGTAACCCTCCAATGTGCGGGACTGTTTCAGAGTCCATAGACTCCTGGAAGATGACCACCAATGCATCCACTATTTCTAGAGCCACTTCCTTTAAAATTTTGGGATGTAGATTATCAGGCCCTGGGGATTTATCCACCTTCAATCCCATCAATGTACCTAGCACCATTTCTCTACTAATATTGATCTCCCTCAATTCTTTCCTCTCACCAAATCTTGCATCCTCCAAATTTCTGGTATCTGACTTATGTCCTCTTTTATGAAGACAGAACCAAAATATGTATTCAGTTGCTCAGCCATTTCTTTGTCCCCTATTATACGTTTCCCTGCTTCTGTTCTGCCTTAGATTGGATACTATGTCTAATTTCCTTTGTAAGCCATGGATTGGCCGTCATACCCATTTTGCTATTATGACAGACAGGAATAAATAGTTGTTGCAGCTCCCCCATGCATTGCCTATCCACTGTCATCTCTTTGAAGTAACTCTCCCCAACCTATCAGGCATACTCGTACCTCATTTCTTCATAGTTTCATTTATTAAGATTCAGCATCCTAGTTTCCTAATCAACTCCAT
The DNA here is from genome assembly GCF_030684315.1 of Stegostoma tigrinum. Classification (NCBI taxonomy): domain Eukaryota; kingdom Metazoa; phylum Chordata; class Chondrichthyes; order Orectolobiformes; family Stegostomatidae; genus Stegostoma; species Stegostoma tigrinum. Next base: position 158,825,321 of record NC_081354.1, read on the forward strand.
CTTAATAAAAAATTCAGTTGTGTTATGGTTGCTCATCCCCCAAGGGGTTTCGCACAGTTAGATTGGCAATGATTCCCCTCTCATTACACAGTAGCCAATCTAAGATGACCTGCTCTGTACTTGGTTCCTCCACAGTTTGGTCAAGAAAACCATCCTGTATACACTCCAGGAATTCCTCCTCTATGGAACTGTGGGTAATTTGATGTGCTCAATTTATTTGCAGATAAATTATGTCTTTACATTTTCTTCTTAAACTATCGTAATGGTGCACTATTATGTTGATTATGGAAGTTTTTCCACTGTATTTTGTTGTATTTCTCACAGTAAAGCACATTTCATAATAAAATCATTAAGAATCAGAATTCAGAGTTCCAGGATTTTGACCTGGACACTGAACAATTCAGTGACACCGAAGATACAACAGTATATTTCCAAGTCATGATACAGAGTGATGTGGAGGGCAACATCTGTATTCAGGCAACATTTATATGAGTAGCACTGACCATTGAAATGCAGAGTGCAATTTGTGCTGATGTGACTATCTATTCTTAGGAAATTGGAATGGCTGTTACACCTCTAAAACAAAATGCCTAATTTCGTGTGGTATACATTGGTTCCTACAGAACTAATCCAAAAAAATTTCAAGCCAAGCTACTGGTGGGTCCCAGGCGCAGTCCAGAATGATTGTGACTGTCATGGTTCTGCAGTCATTTCCCATCTCTGCTGCAATGTTATCTCCTCCAGTGCTGCCTGGGGACAATTTGGGCTGAGTCTTCCCAGAAAGGGATCCCATACAGACCAAGAGATCAGCACATGTCTTGGTTATAATCAGACAGCATGATCTGAAGTCTCAACACTGCCATGCTGCTTGCAATGATCAGTTATTCTAAGACACTATTTTGACATTTCCTGATTAAGCTCAGGACTTTTATTGCTCACCCATCAGCCTTCAGCAGAGCTATTATTACGTAAATAGAATTTGTTGACTGAGAAGTTATGAAAAGATTAAACTCAGAATATTTTGGCAGCATCAAGACAAAAGAGGAAGATAGATGGGTGCTCAACAAAGCATTTCACACAGATTTTACGAGCTGGAGCTGCAAAACAGTTTTGTGTTAAATGAACAATGGCATGACCATTCTCTGTGACGAGGCATTAGTCCTACTGTGGGAAAAGAAACTTGACTATAGAATTGGAGAGCTAGGCTTTATTTATAGGATTTAAAAGTCTGCAGTATGGTGGTTATAGATACAGTAATTCTTTGAATCAACAGCTGATGCAGGAAGAAGCCTGAGACAGAAGATTTTTATGAAGAAAAGATTGTTATATTGGTCTGGAAAAAAAAATAGCAGTATGTGTTGCTACTAGTGCATTTTTGATGCGACTAGAATTCACTGTTCCGTTTCCAAAGCTTTCATTGCCTCCTTTTGCCAAAACAACAGCTTATCTCTTTAACAGAGATGTGTCAGTCTCAGGAACAAAATGCCAAGGCTAATACAAGGACAGGTGGCTCCTGATCTGAGCTGGAGATGTTAGAGGAAATTAGAGCGGAGAGACAATCATTTTTCATCAATTTAAAATTCCTTTCAAAGTGCTGTCACTTCTGAAAAGTTAGAGAAGAAATTCGGGTCCAGAGTTATTCGACCGCAGAACTGGGTGAATTAATTGTGTACATTTGCCCAAATTTTTTAAACTGTTATTTTTGGCTGCTATTTTGGAGAATGGCAGAGGAAATTTGCCCATTTAAAAGTTTTGGCAGCCATCTATGAGACAAATTTTTGTGTCCTCATATATGTTCTTAACAGAAGAAAAAAGAAACAGCAATGTACTAAGTGATTGAAGAATGAGCCTAATGTTCCAAATGACCTCACTGCATTAGGATGCTCAGTGTAGTTTACAAACAAACAAAGAAACCTACAGCACAGGAACAGGCCCTTCGGCCCTCCAACCCTGCGCCAGTCAAGACCCTCTGTCTAACCTGTCATCTATTTTCTAATGGTCTGTATCCATTTGCTCCCTGCCCATCCATGTACCTGTCCAAATATATCTTAAAAGACGCTAACGTGTCGGCGTATACCACCTCTGCTGGCAACGCGTTCCAGGCACCCACCACCCTCTGTGTAAAGAACTTTCCACACATATCTCCCTTAAACTTTCCTCCTCTCACTTTGAACTCATGACCCCTAGTAATTGAGTCCCCCACTCTGGGAAAAAGCTTTTTGCTATCCACCCTGTCTATACCCCTCATGATTTTGTAGACCTCAATCAGGTCCCCCCTCAATCTCCGTCTTTCTAATGAAAATAATCCTAATCTATTCAACCTCTCTTCATAGCTAGCGCCCTCCATACCAGGCAACATCCTGGTGAATCTCCTCTGCACCCTCTCCAAAGTATGCATCCACATCCTTTTGGTAATGTGGCGACCAGAACTGTACACAGTACTCCAAATGTGGCCGAACCAAAGTCCTATACAACTGCAACATGACCTGCCAACTCTTGTACTCAATACCCCGCCCAATAAAGGAAAGCATGCCATATGCCTTCTTGACCACCCTATTGACCTGCGTTGTCACCTTCAGGGAACAATGGACCTGAACACCCAGATCCCTCTGTTCATCAATTTTCCCAAGGACTTTTCCATTTACTGTATAGTTCACCCTTGAATTTGATCTTCCAAAATGCATCACCTCGCATTTGTCCGGATTGCACTCCATCTGCCATTTATCTGCCCAACTCTCCAGTCTATCTATATTCTGCTGTAATTTTTGACAGTCCCCTTCACTATCAGTTACTCCACCAATCTTAGTGTCATCAGCAAACTTGCTGATCAGACCACCTATACCTTCCTCCAGATCATTTACATATATCACAAACAACAGTGGTCCCAGCACAGACCCCTGTGGAACACCACTGGCCACATGTCTCCAATTTGAGAAACTCCCTTCTACTACTACCCTCTGTCTCCTGTTGCCCAGCCAGTTTTTTATCCATCTAGCTAGCACATCCTGGACCCCATGTGACTTCACTTTCGCCATCAGCCTGCCATGGGGAATCTTATCAAACGCCTTACTGAAGCCCATGTATATGACATCTACAACCTTTCCCTCGTCAATCAACTTTGTCACGTCCTCAAAGAATTCTATTAAGTTGGTAAGACATGACCTTCCCTGTACAAAACCATGTTGCCTATCACTGAAAAGCCCATTTTCTTCCAAATGGGAATAGATCCTATCCCTCAGTATCTTCTCCAATAGCTTCCCTACCACTGACATCAGGCTCACCGGTCGATAATTACCTGGATTAACCTTGCTGCCCTTTTTACGTTGTTCTTGTGATTTCAACTATAAAGTCCACACTGGGATTATACATTATACTCAGGCTTAAGTTGCATTCTGATTTTCTGACTACTGTCTCAGTTGAAATTCCTAAGTTGTTGCCTCTATTTAGAAGCCAGAAATGTTGGAAGCGGAAAGCACCGAGCAAATGACAGGAGTTTAAAACCACCGCTGATATTCACATTCTTAATAAAAAAAAATCACTTGTGGGACATGGACATTTCTGGCTGGCTGGCATTTATTGCCTGCCCCTAGTTGGTCTTGAGAAGGTGGTGGTGAGCTGCGCTCTTGAACTGCTGCAGTCCAGACCCATAAGTTGTCTTTAAGATTTTCAAAATAGGCCAGTTCTGAAATGTTATTCCACACCTCTGCAGCAGTTGGGACTTGAACCCAGGCATCTTGACTCAAAGGTAGCAACAATACCACTGTACCACAGACCCCCTATAAAGTATTAATGTTCTGAAGTTCTACAGCTGATGCTAATATTATTGACGCGGCTGAAGATGGTTGGCCTTTCAATATTACCCTGAGAAACTCCTGCAGGGATGGCCTGGAGCTGAGATAACAGACTTCCAAAAACCACAACCATCTTGCTTTGTGCCAGGTATGACCAACTAGCAGAGAGGTTATCCCTCGATTTCCATTGACTCTATTTTTGCAAAAACTCCTTGATGGCATACTTGGTCAAATGTGGTTTTGATTTCAAGGGCAGTTACTCTCACCTCATCTCTGAAGTTCAACCCAAAAAATGCATCAGTGGGCAGGTTATTGCTGAGCAGGTGCTGCACTGTTGATGAAACCTTTCATCACTTCACTGAAGATCGAGAGTAGACTGATGAGGATGGATTTGTATCAGAGATAATAAGAAGTGCAGATGCTGGAGAATCCGAGATAACAAAGTGTGGAGCTGGATAAACACAGCAGGCCCAGCAGCATCTTAGGAACACAAAAGCTGAAGTTTCAGGCCTAAACCCTTCATCAGAAAATTGGTTGTGTTGGAATTTTTCTGCTTTTTTTTTATACAGATCATATCTGTGCAGTTGTTCATTTTCACCGGCAGTGTTGTAGCTGTTACTGATCTACAGCAACTAATTCCTTTAAATTCTTTGACAATTAAACAGTATACTTTGAATTAATGGATTTCCAAATCATATAGGTACGTTGAGGAACAAATGTACCACACCATTGTCCAAACACATTTCGTTAATTTCAGCAACAAATAGTCCCAGATTAATTAACAGAGGCCTCATTGAGATAAGGGAAGAGATATGACGAGGAGTCACCAAATACATCATGAAAATGGTGCAAAATAAGAGAGGGAGCTGTAATGAGGGGATTTGAGGAGTACACTCGCCTCTCAGAATAGATCAACAGATCACATAATCAAAAATTTACATTTATAAAACATATATGTTCAATACATTCATGAAAATTCAATAAAATTGATTAGAATCATAGAATTCCTACACTAAGGAAGCAGGCTGTTCAGCTCTCCGAGGAGAATACATCACTTCAATAGCCAGGGCAACAGACTCAGCACAAACCAGGATGAAATCAGCATCCTTGGTGCTTGGTCAGGATAGGTACTACATCCGTGGCATATTAGACATTGAACTACTGCTGAAAGTAGTGGCGTTTTGCTGACTTACCCATGGATTGAAAGAGAAAATTTATAAAACTTCAAATTATAAATTTGTTTCCCTCAGGATGTTAAATAGAAACAAACCATGGGAGCACAAAACGTATATTGTTCGTTTGGAGGTGGCATCTTTTTGGGTTGAAATGCAATCACATACAAATGTCCCTCCAGGAATGTCATAGTCACATTGACCACAAGGCACACACCCTGTAAGCAGATGTCTAATTTTATTTGTATAAAGTCATTGTGTTGAGCACATCCCTGTGTATTCACCTGAATTGTGGTGTCAGAAGTGGAAATGAGGTGACTGGTGCAGAGCTGTAAGAAAACCCTGGTACTGACAGAGAGACACACATATGTTCAGAGCTGTGCCCAGCACTGAGAAAGAGATAAAAACAAATAGCGCAGATACAGTTAAGTCATTAATTAAGAGAAATTGACTGTAGTTTTTCCCCTACCAACTCCTGTTCAAACATCATGCTAACGTGGTTAGGCCACTTAAAGAGGTGGTCACAGTGCAGCTCAGGAGACTGGGGGAAAGAAGGGAATAGGTGAGCATCAGGCAGTCAAACAGAATCAGGAGGTAGTGCAGGAGTCCTCTGGAGTCTCACGCCTATTTTGGAAGCTGATGAGGGTGCTGGTACCTCAAGGGAGTGTTGACAAAACCAAGCCTCAGGCACCACAAGCCTGGCAGTACAAGAAAGGAGGAAGGAAGAAGCAAGAGGGATAGTGAAAGGGAATAAAAGAAAAAATGTTCTGAGGAAAGGTCACCGGACCCGAAATGTTAACTCTGTTTTTTTTCCCTTTGCAGATGTTGCCAGACCTGCTGGGCTTTTCCAACAACTTTGTTTTTGTTCCTAATTTACAACATCTGCAGTTCTTTCAGTTTTTAAATGAAAAAATGTCGTCTGGGGTGGAGCTGTTTAGCTATGAAGAAATGCTGGAGAGGCTCAGGTTGTTTTCTCTAGAACAGAGAAGGCCCAGTCTTTCAACTCATCTTGAAAATAGATCAAACAAACCCATCCAACAGCACCCTCCTGCACCTGCCTGAACTTGTTCTCAGTTAGGATAATTTCTCATGTAATTCTTCTCACTCCTTCTGAATGAAAAGTATTGCTATGAGCCCTAATTTTTTTTTGGTTACATATGTGGAGCATTCCTGGCTCCAGTTCAATCTGAGCCTACTTTTTCAACTATTTTTGCAGTATGTTAATGACTACATCAGTGCCATTTCCTGCTATCACCTGGACCTCAAGCATTTCATCCATTTTACTTCTAGTTTCTTGATTCTGAAGCCATCTCAGAAGTAGGATCAGTGGACCAGAAACATTAAGTCTGCTTTCTCTCCACAGATGCTGCCAGACCTGCTGAGGTTTTCCTGCAATGTCTGATTTTGAGACCAAACAATGATTGGGTGACCATGTTGTGTGAATGCCTCCACCCAGTCTGTAGCAGAAGGCTCCGAGCTTCCAGGGATGTGCTCCATGAATGCTCCACCTCGCTCTCATTTTGTCAGACCTGTTCTTGGCCTGCTACCTTGATTGCTTTGAGCTTCTTTGGATCAATAGGATTTGGAGTAGATCTGTAGCTTGGGTAGTAGGGGTTGAGGATGGGTGCCTCGCTGAGCTGCACTGAGGATGTTATCAAGCACCGTAATGAAACATCTGCGAAGCAACAAACCAGCTCGGCGAGCCAACCAACCTCAGGAACAATAGGCAATGTAACACTGAACTCTAACAAATTTTAGATTTAAACTTTGACTTTATCGTCACATGTACAAAAGTACAATAATGCCACACGCAGCACCATCTTGGGTACAAATACGTAATACCTAATCTTAAGAATGAGATTGAAAGAAATAATAAAGTTAAAAACTAAACATTACAGCCATCCTTAGTAAAGCATTAAAAAAATGAAGAAATAAAGTTGAACACTACACACCTTCCTCTATGAAGTAGAAAAATAAACAAATAAAGCTAAAAGCTTAAATATTACTGTCTTTCCAAAGTGTTTATCCATGCTGGGACTGCACTTCCTAAAAGGTCTTGATCTTCTCTGCTTTGGCATGTTTGCCCCGCACAATCCATTCCAGGAGGCCCACTTTGGAGCCACCACCTCATCTCCAGGAACAGCATACCGAGCCTACCATGTCACTGCTGAAGCAGCAAATCCCAGGTGAAGGGAGATAGTTGTCCCAAGGAAGTGGAATCCCAAGTTAGGCACCTTTTTGAGAGAGACTGACAGAAGCCTAATTATGATGAAGACAATTAAGCAGATGGATATGACGTGATACAACAGCAAAGAGGTGATGTTGCACATATATCAAGCACTTGTTAGACCTTAGCTGGAGAATTTTAGACAGTCTGACCACTACATAAAAAGAAGGATGTGAACACATTGGAGAAAATGCAGAAACAATTTATGAGAATAGTTCTAGGAATGAGAAATTTCAGACCTGAGGTTAATTGTAGAAGTCAGGACTGTTCTCCTTGCAGAGAAGTTGGCTAAGATGAGATCTGCTGGAGGTTTTCAAAGTCATAGAATATAGAACATAGAACATAGAAAAGTACAGCACAGTACAGGCCCTTCAGCCCACGATGTTGTGCCGTGGAATAATCCTAATCCAAACATAAAATAACCTAACCTACACTCCCCTCAATTCACTGCTGTCCATGTGCATGTCCAGCAGTCGCTTAAATGTCACTAATGACTCTGCTTCCACGGCTACCACTGGCAAACTATTCCATGTGCTCACAACTCTCTAGGTGAAGAACCTCCCTCTGGCGTCTCCTCTATACCTTCCTCCTAACACCTTAAAACTATGACCCCTCGTGGCAGTCAATCCTGCCCTGGGGAAAAGTCTCTGGCTATCGACTCTGTCCATGCCTCTCATTACCTTGTACACCTTGATCAGGTCACCTCTCTTCCTCCTTCTCTCCAGAGAGAAGAGTCCAAGCTCAGTCAACCTCTCCTCGTAAGACAAGCCCTCCAGTCCAGGCAGCATCCTGGTAAACCTCCTTTGCACCCTCTCCAAAGCCTCCACATCTTTCCTATAATAGGGTGACCAGAACTGGACACAATATTCCAAGTGTGGTCTCACCAGGGTTTTGTAGAGCTGCAGCATAACCTCGTGGCTTTTAAACTCGATCCCCCTGTTAATGAAAGCCAAAACACCATATGCTTTCTTGACAACCTTATCCACCTGGGCAAGCCAAATACAGTAGATGGTAGAAGCTGGCCTCATCTGTGAAAAAACAAGAATGAGAGGTCACCGATTTAAATTGATTTTCAAAAGAAGCAAATGTGATACGAGAAAGGCCTTTTCATACAGCAAGTATTTAGGGAATGGAATTTTCTGCCTGGAAATGTGGTGGAGGCATGTTCAACTGAAGCACTCAAGAGGGAATTGGGAGATGATTTCAATAAACATACTGTGAAAGGGTATGAAGAAAATGTATGAAATTGGCAATAGGTCATGATGCTCATTTGAGGAAAAGATGCAGACATGATGGGCTGAATGGCCTTCTTCGGTGAGGGAATTCTTATGCGATTCTGGGTAGTCACTGCAGTGATGCAAGAAATATAGGATTGCAGACCTTGCTTTCACCATCTTACAAGTATATTGTAAAGAGTTACTCATCTATTTTCCCTGTCCCCTAACCACCAATGTAGTTGCATGATGGCTCATTCAGTTGCTGACAGCAGGGAAGTGTAACAGTCACTGTAACTGCTGCTCCCAAAGTTATCATTCTGGGAACATTTTGCATACAATCCTCACTTTTCAGGTTAAATTAGAAATCAACTGAATTGCCAAAACAAATGCCAGACTTCTGTTTTTCAGTAGTCAACCAGGAGGTCTGTTTTGAAGTAAGTTTATTTGCTTAATACATAAGTTATTTGGTGTGATTACTGACAATATGATACACAGACAGCTGGATGAGTGTCCATAGCTTTTGGACTTTGAAAAACTCTTGTATTCCAGGAAAGTTATTGAATTTATTAACACCCAGTTTGGCAGGAATATACCTAAAAATGCTTTATTGAACTGGTTGAATTTATTGCTGATTTAGTAAAGTAAACATTTACACAGCTTTTTCCCAGACGTTTTATGCGATCACATTTTTAAGCCATAAAGATATCAACTTACAGCAACTGTGCTCCACGCTCACAAAACACGTGCTTGTTTTTCTCTCAGCTTTTCACAATTTGTGAATTCTGGCGAGGAGGAATAAGCCGGATCCCTCTCTTTATTCACCTGTGCCCTCAATCGATTGCAGTCAGGTTACTTCAAAAATAGATGCCTTCCCATTCTTCCAGACCTAAATTAATCTACATTTTAAAACAAACTGTTTTAACCAGGCTTTATTGAATTAACAAAATGTGAATTTATTAACGAGTAAATGCAAGAAGAATATTAACACGACACGTACACCAAGATTAAAAATAAGAGGTGAGTCCAAAAAGCTACATGTTTTGGAAAGCAGATGTACAGAGCAGTCTCTAAATTGTGCATGTAAAGGGGATTGTTGAATGTTCCAGCCGTTGAAGTGTAGAATTGCCTTTCGTAGCTGAAGAGTCAACTTCAAGATTCTCAATTTTGTAGGTTGGTTGAGGATCTGTGGTTCTGATTCATTTTGATGGTAAATGTATTTCAGGGTTCAGGCTGAGAGAAAATCTTTTGGCTGCCTTGGTTTTCTCTTGTCTCGCTTGCTATCTCACTGGCTGCCAGCATCCAGGGACATAGTTTTTTGGAAGGATTGTTGTGCAAGAACCAGTGAGATTTCTCAGCATATCATATCAAACATACCTCATTAACTATTTACCCCACTGCCCCCATGATATCTCTCATATCCAATTCTACCCATGTAACGAGAGCACTTGCCTTTCATATCTGCTGAAAGGCAGGCATCCCTTGTGAATTTTTAAATTCATTCGCAGAATATCGGTGTTGCTGGCATACCCTATCTCTTAGAAGATAGTGTGGTGAGCTGCTTTCTTGAACCACTGCAGTCCATGTGCTGTAGGTGGATCTCCAATGCAGTTCTATGTAAATATATATTGTACAAATAATATAATATTCTATTTGTGTGATATGTGAAGAGAAAAAGACCAATGAAGACTAAGGTAGGACCCTTACAGTCAGAAATGGGGGAACTTATAATGTGGAACAATAAAAGAAACTGAAGAATTGAACACATATTTTGGTCTACACAGAAGAGAATACCAATAATTTCCAAGAAACATTAGGGAAGCAAAGCTCTTCTGAGAAGGAAGAATTGAAGAAAAGGAGTATTACTAAGAGAATGGTGCTGAGAAATTAATGGTGGTTCAAGGCTGGCAAATCACAGGACTTGATAATCTGCATTCCAGATTACTAAAGGAAGTGGCCCTAAACATATTGGATGCATTGGCAGTCATCCTCCGAAATGCTATAGACTCTGGAGCAATTCATATGGATTTGAGGGTGCAAAGGTAAGTCCATTACTTAAAAAAGGGAGGAAGAGAAGAGAAGAATTACAGACCAGTTAGCCTCACATTGGCACTGGGGTACATGCTAGCATCCATTATAAGAGATGTGATAACAGAATACTTGGCAAGCATTAGCAGGAGTAGACAAAGTCAGCATGGGTTTATGAAAGGGAAACCATGTTTAATTAATCTTCTCAAGTTTCGTGAGGATGTAACCAGCAGAATAGATAAGGGAGAACCAACTGATGTGATTTATTTGGAATTTGAGAAGGCAATTGATAAGGTCCCCATAAGATGCTAATAGGCAAAATTAAAGCACTTAGGATTGGTATGGATTGTGAACTGGCTGACAAATTGGAAACAGAATGTGGGAATAATGGGTCTTTTTTTCCAGGTGTCAGGCCATGACTAGTGGTGTACAGCAGGGATCAGCTATTCACAATCTATATAAAAGGTAAGAGAATAAAATGGAAAGTTTGCTATGACACAAAGCTAGGTAGGATTGTGAATTGTGTGGGGCCTGCAAGGATTTAGACAAGATAATAAAATGTGAGGCTGGATGAACACATCAGGCCCAGCAGCATCTCAGGAGCACAAAAGCTGACGTTTCAGGCCTAAACCCTTCTTCAGAGAGGGGGATGGGGTGAGGGTTCTGGAATAAATAGGGAGAGAGGGGGAGGCGGACTGAAGATGGAGAGAAAAGAAGAAAGGTGGAGAGGAGAGTATAGGTGGGGAGGTGGGGAGGTAGGGAGGGGATAGGTCAGTCCAGGGAAGATGGACAGGTCAAGGAGGTGGGATGAGGTTAGTAGGTAGGAGACGGAGGTGCGGCTTGGGGTGGGAGGAAGGGATGGGTGAGAGGAAGAACAGGTTAGGAAGGCAGAGACAGGCTGGGCTGGTTTTGGGATTCAGTGGGGGGAGGGGACGAACTGGGCTGGTTTTGGGATGCGGTGGGTGGAGGGGAAGAGCTGGGCTGGTTGTGTGGTGTAGTGGGGGGAGGGGATGAACTGGGCTGGTTTTGGGATGTGGTGGGGGAAGGGGAGATTTTGAAGCTGGTGAAGTCCACATTGATACCATTGGGCTGCAGGGTTCCCAAGCGGAATATGAGTTGCTGTTCCTGCAACCTTCGGGTGGCATCATTGTGGCACTGCAGGAGGCCCATGATGGACACGTCATCTAAAGAATGGGAGGGGGAGTGGAAATGGTTTGCGACTGGGTGGTGCAGTTGTTTATTGCGAACCGAGCGGAGGTGTTCTGCAAAGAGGTCCCCAAGCCTCCGCTTGGTTTCCCCAATGTAGAGGAAGCCACACCGGGTACAGTGGATGCAGTATACCACATTGGCAGATGTGCAGGTGAACCTCTGCTTAATGTGGAATGTCATCTTGGGGCCTGGGATAGGGGTGAGGGAGGAGGTGTGGGGGCAAGTGTAGCACCTCCATCTCCTACCTACTAACCTCATCCCACCTCCTTGACCTGTCCGTCTTCCCTGGACTGACCTATCCCCTCCCTATCTCCCCACCTATACTCTCCTCTCCACCTATCTTCTTTTCTCTCCATCTTCGGTCCACCTCCCCCTCTGTCCCTATTTATTCCAGAACCCTCACCCCATCCCCCTCTCTGATGAAGGGTCTAGGCCTGAAACGTCAGCTATTGTGCTCCTGAGATGCTGCTGGGCCTGCTGTGTTCATCCAGCCTCACATTTTATTATCTTGGATTCTCCAGCATCTGCAGTTCCCGTTATCACAGGATTTAGACAAGTTGAGTGTGTGACAGACAAATGACAGATGGTGTATTATGTGCATCAATGTGAAGTTATACATTTCAGTGCGAAAAACAGAGGCAGAGTGTTATTTAGATGGTGATATGTTGGGAACTGTGGATGACAAAGGATTTAAGGTGTCCTAACATACCAGTCAATGAAAGTAAACAGGACTGGTGCAGCAAACAATTGGGGAGGCAAATGGTGTATTGGCCATCATTGCAAGAGGCTTTGAGTTCAAAAGTAGGGATGCCTTTCTGCTGTTAGACCAGCACATGGAGTATTGTGGTCTAACGTCAGCTTTTGTGCTCCTGAGATGCTGCTTGGCCTGCTGTGTTCATCCAGCTTCACATTTTGTTATCATGGAGTATTGTGTGTGGTTTTGCTTTCTCTACCTAAGAAAGTGTATACTTGCCACTGATAGTGTGAGCAAAAGTTCACTAGGCTGATAGTGGGGAATGCAGGATTGTCTTATAAGGAGAGATGGTTGAATAGGTCCCGTAAAATGAGAATTTTAGAAGAATCAAAGGACATCTGATTGGAACATATAAAATCCTATCAAGGCTAAACAGACTTGTTGCAGGGAGGACGCTTCCTATGCTTGGCACGTTTAGAAGCAAGGATCACAGTCTCAGGATATGGAGTACATTTAGAATTGAGATGAGGAAAGGATTCAGGGGATATTCAACCTGTTGAATTCACTATGACAAACGACAGTGGCGATTGGATCACCCAGTAATTCAAGAAAGAGATTGGTCAGTTTTTAAATATTAAAGGCATCAAGGGATATGAAGAGAAATAGGGAATATGGCATTGGGATAGAGGATTGGCCAGGATTGCATTGAATGGTGGAGAAGGTTTGCAGGGCCACATGGCCTACTTATGCTCTTAGTTTATGTGTTTCTATAAACCAATATTAGGATAAGTGACCAAAAACTTGGACAAAAAGGTTTTAGGGAATGACTTTGAGGAGAAAAAAGACATAGAGAGACAAAGACGTTTTGAAAGAAAATTCTAAATATTATGGCCTAGACATAGGCACTAATGGTAGAGAAAAGAAAATCCAGGAAGTAGAAGAGCCAAAAAACACACAAACAAAGATTTCCTTGTGAAATTTTAATAGCATTTCCAAAATTTGATTAGAGCTATACTATACTGAGTGGCAGTCTTATCCATACCTTAGCAACAAGCGCTTGCTCTGTAATTTGACATGTTGATTATATGCTGGAATTTCTGGCCTGCAAATGAAATGAAGAAACAAGTGTCTGCCCTAAATGGAGAAATCCAACCCTTGGTGAAAATCAAGTAGGAGTTTGCTTCAGCTTGAAAATGAGCGCCACTGGAGCCAGCTATAATTATAAATTACTTCCAAATTGTCAATATGATTACTTTATGCAGATTTTCCATCCTTATCTCTTATTTCTAAATTCATATAATTGGTTATTCATGTTTTGGCATGACCCAAAGACAGAAGATTTATAGAAAATAAACTCCTGAGGGACATTGGCATGTACCACTCAGGCAGCTCAATAATTTGTGTGTGATGGAATATATTGGCAACTACAACAATGGTTTTCTTTCCTCAGCCACAGATTTCCACAGTTTTTTCCCTTTCCCTTACTGTATAACTGATTTATATTCAAGATAGATATGGTAAAATCTCCTTGTTCCCAGAAGACTGTAGCATTATTCTCTCGTTACAGAGGGAGATAACTGGTTTAACCCAAGGGTGACCACACCTCAGTGAAGGAGCAAATTTGACAGAGTTTTTCGCATAAATATTAGCCAGTACAGGAACTTAACCCATGCTGTTCCTTCACTCTGTGTTGCAAACTAGCTTTCCAGCCAATTGAGCTAACTGTCGCCATACAAGAAATACTGAATCATATTGAACAGAGAAATAACATAAGGTCAACATGGCCAAGCAATTCTATATGGCAAAAAAGAAACATATTTATCATTGTTGCTAACTGAAATGAATATATGTTTTCAGTTAGGTGTTACAAAATCTTTTGGACCCTTCAGAACATACATCACAGCCAAATTAATTGCATTTTCAGCAAAGCAAATTGCATTAGTTTGAAAGTCCTTGTTTGGAATGGTTTGATTTGGTTCCTTTATAGAAATTTGTGTCAGAAATCAAGGCATCCAATGTAATGTCAAATAGCTTATGTGATTAACACCTGAGGATAAAGATTCTGATGTAACTTGGCCTGGAAATAAAGATTCTGAGTAATTCAATTCCTAAACATCTTTTTGAGCAGGAGCTTATAATTCTGATCTGTGTTCAGCTCAGGTTATCAGTCATTCTGAACAGAGACATTGGATTAGATCAGGGGTTCCACTGGTATCATACTGTCTGGTATGAAATATGTCTATGTCTAATATCAACTTAACGTTGAGAGTAAGTGTGGGAGAAGCTTGTTGTTTTAACATTTGATGAAATAGAAATAATGCATTTACTTCTTTATTCACCTTTTTGATGTGGTTTCTAGTCTGGGACTTGTTTAAATGTAGTTTGCGTTTGACGTAAGGATGAACAGGCCATGAGGCCATCCTGTGGGAGGAATCCAGTAGAAACAGTTCTCTTTTAATCCCATTGTTTTGCTTTAGTCACCTATATATCGGGTAAATGAAGAGACACATTTTGATTTTTAAACAAATTCAAATCTGCCCAAGCGGGTTGTCATTGATGCAGAAATAGATGTTTCCCAGCATTACAATTGACACATTGCAATACTGCAAAAGTATGTAAATGCTTGAAAAGTGCTTTGAAGAATCCCGAGTCTGTGAAAAATGCTGAACTAAAGCAATTATTTATTCTGAGCATAAAAAAGCCTAAGCAGATGAAAATGATAACAGCTTGTCAGAGTCCTTGAATATCACTCACACAGAACATAGAATATAGAACATAGAACAGAGAAAAATACAACGCAGTACAGGCCCTTCGGCCCACGATGTTGTGCCGTGGAATAATGCTAATCCAAAAATAAAATAACCTAACCTACATTCCCCTCAATTCACTGCTGTCCATGTGCATGTCCAGCAGATGTCACTAATGACTCCGCTTCCACGACTACCACTGGTAAACTATTCCATGTCCTCACAACTCTCTAGGTGAAGAACCTCCCTCTGACGTCTCCTCTATACCTTCCTCCTAACACCTTAAAACTATAACCCCTGATGGCAGTCAATCCTGCCCTGGGGAAAAGTCTCTGGCTATCGACGCTATCAATGCCTCTCATTACCTTGTACACACCGATCAGGTCACCTCTCTTCCTCCTTCCCTCCAGGGAGAAAAGTCTGAGCTCAGTCAACCTCTCCTCGTGAGACAAGCCCTCCAGTCCAGGTAGCAACCTGGTAAACCTCCTTTGCACCCTCTCCAAAGCCTCCACATCTTTCCTATAATAGGGTGACCAGAACTGGACACAATATTCCAAGTGTGGTCTCACTAGGGTTTTGTAGAGCTGCAGCATAACCTCGTGGCTTTTAAACTCGATCCCCCTGCTAATGAAAGTCAAAATACCATATGCTTTCTTAACAACCTTATCCACCTGGGTGGCAACTTTGAGGGAGCTATGCACTTGAACACCAAGATCCCGCTGTTCCTCCACATTGCCGAGAATCCCGCCTTTAATCCTATATTCAGCATTTAAGTTTGACCTTCCAAAATGCATCACTGTGCATTTATCCAGGTTAAACTCCAACTGCCATTTCTCAGCCCAGCACTGCATTCTGTCAATGTGTCGCTGAAACCTGCAATAGCCCTCGATTCTATCAACGGTACCTCCAACCTTTGTGTCATCAGCAAACATACTAACCCACCCCTCAACCTCCTCATCCAAGTCATTTATAAAAACTACAAAGAGCAGAGGCCCAAGAACAGAGCCCTGCGGGACACCACTCAGCACTGACCTCCAGGCAGAATACTTACCATCTACAACCACTCTCTGCCTCCTGTCAGCCAACCAATTCTGAATCCAGACAGCCAAATCACCCTGTATCCCATACCTCCTGACTTTATGAATGAGCCTGCCGTGGGGAACCTTATCAAATGCCTTGCTGAAGTCCATGTACACCACATCCACTGCTCGACCCTCGTCAACCTGTCGCGTGACTTCCTCAAAGAATTCAATAAGATTTGTAAGACATGACCTTCCCCTCACAAAGCCATGCTGACTCCCTTTAATCAGGCTATGCTTTTCCAAATAGTCATAAATAAGTCAGAAAAGGTAGTTCATGCAAGTTGAACATTGAATTCATGTGTCATACATGCAGACAAACAATTAAACAGTTACAAATATAAAACAAATAATTTAGGGAGGATTTGATTTGAAATATTTGTCACATGTACCAAGTTACAGTGAAAAGTAACAACCAGACAAATTTTATCTTACATAAGTGCACCAGGGTAATAGAATAGAATACGTAATATAGTGTTACAGTTATAGAGTAGTTGCAGAGAAAGTTCTAATATATGAGAGGTCAGTTCGTAAGTCTGATAACATTGGGGAAGAAGCTGTTCTTGAATCTGTTGGTACGTGTTTTCAGGCTTTTGTACCTTGATTAACAATAGAGATGGAGAACATCTGAAAACTATGGCTGGTAGCAGATTAAGTGGATAGTTTCTGGAAGATGTGCCAAATAATTTGGAATTGTGGTTAGTTAATCAGGAATATAGATGCTGAAACAGGCAAATGTGCTGATACTTTGTGGCCACCCATGTAGTGGTAAATATGGAAACCACATATTATCTCATCTGAATCACTCGCTGATTTATCTGCCCAGCTATGTGCTGAGAACCTATGTGCCAGCGCAGCTAAAATAAACCAAAATTGTAAAAACATTGCATAGAAGTATTTTTCTTTCATTTGGTGTCACATGTTCATCTAGTTCTGTGACATAATATGCAACGGCCATCACAGTTCACACTCACGGGGTGAATTTACTCTGGAAAGTGTTCAGATGCCAGTAACAAACTGAAGGGAAAGGGGAAGTAGGTATTTATGATGCTTAGTACCCTTTCCCCTATCAGGAGATTTCCAGGGCTTTTGGTGGATACAGATGGGGAGAGTTGTGGAACAGAGGTGTGGGGAAGGAGGTGGGGGTAAATCCAGAGCTTATGCTGATGGCAGACATGAGCAGAAAGTAGGCATGTCACTGGTGAGGGACTTGATCTGCCTCACCACTTTCTCATTCTACTCTTGGAGCCCTTTCTTTGAGAAAGATGCTACTTAATGAAAATCCTTTTCCTTTGTTCCTTTCTTTGTAACAGCGAATGCTAGTGATGTCTGTCAGTCTCTAGTGCCCGACGTTGCTAGAATAAGCCTGTGAATTTATTATTGCTAGTGCAGTCTATATAATCCCTCACAGAACTATAGATTGCACTGGCATTAAAATTGAAAATCTAAATCATTGCCCTTCAAACAGACCCTGAAGCGACTAGAGACCTAACCTTGAATTTTTAAATAACATTGAAATTGGAAAAGGATTCAGCATCAGTACAGCTCTTTAATAAAAGTATGGCTGCCCCCTACCAGCTGGTCATTACCATTTCCACAAGCCCAGAAGATGTGGGTACTTATCATCTCACTGGATATTTATGACACAAGATTAAGAGTGTCTGAAGGTTTATTTAGAGGCCTCACATTGTTCCGACATACTTGCCGTTTAGGAGTAAAATGAAACAAATGATAACACATCTGGACTCATGTAAACATCTTCAGTTCGTCTAAATATATTTCGAAGTATTGTATAAACTTGGTCGTTCATTCAACCGTAGCATTGTGGCAGCTGCTTGGTCTGGAAGCAAAAATTCCAGGCAGAGCAGCTTGAGCTCGATTCTTTTGATTCTAATTTTTGATCGCTAACCGATCTGCGATATTCTGCAAGGCTGTGGAAAGCAATTTCAATTTCACCTGAAGTCAATGTTGTTCAGGTTGTCCCACCTCCCTCCCCGACAATATCTGCTTTACTTTCTTCCAAGACCAGTTACAACTGGACACACTGAATCCTTAGCAAATGTCTGTGATCTTCCCCTTCGTTTTCTCCTCCTACAAACATGGACACACCCCACTATTGACTTGTATTTAAATAGCACCACCTTCTGTCACTTTGACAGCAGTTTACAACCAATGAAATACTTTTAACACAGTGGGAAATGCCAATTTGTTCGAAGTGAACTTCCACAAACACCAATGTGACAATTACCAGATAGATCATTTGCTTTCTAATGTTGATTTGAGGGATGAATATTGGCCAAGCACCAGTAATAAATCTCCTGCTTTTCTTTGAAGTAAAACCATTAAATCTTTTACATCCACCTTTCAAAGTAGACAGGACATTGATTTGACATCTCAATTGTGACGACGTCTCTGATACTGCAGTGCTCCCTTAAATCCAGACCCAAACGTCTACCTAGATTTTTGTACGCAAGTCATTAGGGTGAGACTTGAATCCACAAATGTTTGACGTGGAGTTGCTATTGACACCAGTTTTCATCTTAGATTTTTATGTGTCATGTGCCTTAGATTGGCAGTGGGCAGAAGGAATAGGCCATCCACCAGATCGAAGTGCAAAGCCTGCTCTGTTTCATGGCGGGAACTTACTGTAATATCATTGGCAAATTGCCCATGTGGGTGAGGTAGAGAGATACAGCTCATCGCTGGCTTAGAATGGGAAATGCACTCGCTGTGGATCTTACCTGGCATTTTATAATGTTGGAGGGACTTGTGGTTGGATTGTTGATGCATAAGTAAAGACAGTGAGAGTTGAATCATAGAACCCCTGCAGTGTTCCACAGGCCATTAAGTACATTGAATCCACACCAACCCTCCAAAGAGCACCCCACCTTAATCCCGCAACCCTGTATTTCCCATGGCTAATCTGTCAAGGCTATGCATCCCAGGACACTATGAGCAATTTAGCACGGCCAATCAACCTAACCTGCACATCTTTGGACTGTGGGAGGAAACCAGAGCACTTGGAGGAAACCCACACAGACACAGGGAGAATGTGCAAACTCCACACGTACATTTTCCTAAGGGTGGAATCAAACCTGGATCCCTGGCACTGTGAGGCAGCAATACTGACTACTATGTCACCCCTTGGTTGGTCAAATAAATATCAGGAAACCGATTTGTTTTTAATATTTTCAAATTGGCCTTCTGCTGAACCTTTAGGAACTGTTCAACTTAAAGTTCCACTGGGTAAGGCAACATGTATCACCAGTAAATTTCCTGCGCGGTAATGAAATCCTATGCATAATATAATGAGGCATTTACTGCTTTCCTTTTAATGGCCCAGGCCAAAATGAAAGCAAGCTGCGCATAATTAATAATGGAGCTTTTAGCAATTTTAAACTTTCTATTGATTTGTTGATGTTGAAGCAACAAGGGAGTAGGAGGAGCAGATGTATGTATGAATGTGTGTGTATGTGTGTGTATGTGTATGTGCGTGAGAGAGAGCGCTGACAATGTACCTTTAAGAAATGTTCTGTAGTGTTTCTCATGTAATGGAGTGTTGACACTATGGTGACAATATGGTAGCTTCAGAGGCAATTGGTAAACAGCTTTGAGCTCCCTAAACCTTTTTTAAAATAAGACAAGACAAGCACGGGTGGGTGGAGTCAAGCTAACACAGATCCAAGGTTTCATTTGCGGTTTGGTATTGGCTGTTGAAGCTGATAGATACAGCTGTCTTTCTGATGCAGCTAAAAGCTTGAGTTCTCTGTCTGCTGCTAGATTGTTTGTTTCAGTGTTCCTTTCTCATGAACTAGAAGGGAGATAGCTCATGAGGTTTGCTGAATTTGCCTTTGCCAAGGGTGTGTTTATGGGATGCTACTATATTGGAACAGTTGATGATTAATAGTTAAATAATACATTATGTTGTTAAATATTTCAATAGAGTTAAAGTAATTCTTCTTTTTTGTTTGTATTTTTACTGTGTTGTAGGAATAAAGTATATTTTACTTAAAGCTGAGTAGTGGACAAATTGAATCACGTCTGGAACGTAGTGCCTTACACTCTCCTCTAAATAAAATAGTAAAATTAGGATCTAAGCTATCATTTCGAGGTGATTTGGTCTGGCCTCTAACTCTGTGTGTGTGTGCGCACATGTGTACGTATGTGTGTCTGTGTGTGTCTGTATGTGTGTCTATATGTGTGTGTAGCTACAAGTCAACAAAACAATTAAGAACTGTTGACAAATAAACCTATTAGTTAAAACATTAACCCCCCACTTGTAGACAGACAAAAAAAGATTGGTGTTATGGGTGGGGGCAAAAACCTGGGAGGGCAGTTCAATGTCCACTGCTCATAGAGTTCACTAAGATGATCTCTGTGCTTGCCAGCACTTTTATTTAATCTCTCACCACCAGGTATATTTCATTTCCTTGCAAGAGACACAAAGTTACAAATTTCTTATTGCTTAAAAGTGATAGCTTACAACAACTGGTGAGGAGAAATAAATTGGCTTTCATCAGGCTTCATGTAACTTCAAATGTAGAAAAACATACCTCCCTTATGAAGGTCCAAAGGCTTCTGGCAGTAATGTTCACACACATAGGCTGTATAGCTACCCAGGAATCAGCAGCAATATTGTTGGTAGGCAGATGGCCTTCATTGCCTCCAGGTGGTCACAAAAACGAATCAGCTACTTGTTGCTGGCTGAATCTTACTTCGTACATTTCCTGATGCCAGCCCATCTGCAAGTAACCTCTCCCATTGTTTGAATAAAGAAGCAGTATAAACATTACTTACGATGAGTGTTGGTATCCTGCTTTGAAAAAAATACAGCAAACCCTTCTACCATTCTTTGTATTAAAACAGCCCTTTCCCCCATCACAATGCCCAGTCAAAAACACAGAAAAATAAGTTTCAATCTTCACACTATATGCCAGACAATTTCACATTGAAGGCAGATTCTATTTTTAAAAAGAACTATCAGCTTAAACTTTAATCATTGTTGTAATTACCTTATTTCCGTCCCCTCTTACTAACCAGTTTGCTGACCAATCTGAGCAACATATCACAACTTACTTTAGTCTGTAATGTTGCTCATCTCTATCAGGTGACTTCTTATTACTTCTGTAGTATTTGCATCTGAAAGAGTCTGAAACAGTTAATGCTGACGAGTGCCATATGCCCCGATCACTGTGATGATGTTGTATGAACAGCAGGCAGAACCGTTTAGGTTCTCGAAGGAGTGAGACCTAATATCTGCAGATTCCATAACAATGTCCATCACATCATTGTAACCTGTAAATAATTGCTATCTACTGCAAGAGGCTCGTCTTTTTGGAACAGAAAGTGTTTTCCCTCCAGCACACTGTACAAAGCAGATCTTGTAGTTCCCCGTACTTATGGAAGATAGTTGTAACAACCTTCATCATGAACAGCATCTCATTCAGCATCGTGAGCTGGCCTGTTTGTCCAGTCATCCCGCTGTAGTGCAAAAACCTTTAAATTCTTGTCCAATTGTAATTGCTCATCCCTGATAATATGATAATGAGTCATCCATTCATTGATCAAATTTTGTTCATTCACATGATGTGGGCATTACTGACAAGGCCTAGATTTATTGCCCCGAGTCTCATTTTTGATCTTCTACTGTTTTCCTGTATTTTCTTGATAGTTCAAATGAGTGGATGGGCATGGGACCGAAGTTATACATGGGCCAGACACGGTGAGAACTGCAAGCATTCTTCCCTAAATGACATTATTGAATCTGTTTAGTTTTAACAGCTGCTAAAGGGTCACTTCTTCTGAAACAAAGGTCTTATGACCACACCATTTTAAAGCCAAATTAAAAGTCTCAAAGTGCTTTAATGGTATTTGTACCTTTCAAAATAATGGGTCCTGGCCATTAGATTATTAGTCCAGTAATATAATTACTACGCCACTTTACCCATTATACTTGCTACAACCAATCTCAATTTTGCGAGTTTATGAATATGGCAATTTTTCTTTTCTATATAAGTTTCTGAATCTGTCTTTTTAAAGTTTTTAGGAATTGTGTTTGGAGTATTTTTGAGTGAAGGAAAGTATCAAAGCAAGGTTAGAACCGGGCTACAGTCCTACAGATAGTCACTGGCTGTACAGTGTTGTGTGGCACAAAAGTAGTTTTCCTGCCCCCTAGCCTGAGAGACTGGGTTCAAGTCCCACCTACTCCAGAGAGAATAATATCTCTGAGCAGGTTGGTGAGGCAAAGTAGGTATAGTGCGCTGAATGAATACCATCTCTGAGTTGTGGGGTGGGGGTTGGCATTTGAAAAATTTGTTGAACATATTTAGTAGCTTATACATCTCAGGTCATTGACACAACTGAAGGCAGACTGAAAGATCAGCTGTAACTGGGATGAGGTGCTAGGCAAAGTTGCTGACTGGCAAAATGTGTGAAAAGAGGAGCCAAAGTAATAGTAAGGTTTATTATATTGTGTTCACATCCAGAAAAGTTAAAATCTCTCATCCGTTCAGTTATGCACACATGGATGAAGAGTAAAATAATCAGAGGCTATTACGCCAAGTATGGGGCCAGACCATACATGCACCACTCATGTCATACAGTAAATGTACAATAGAACAAAAGTGTACTGTATTCTCAAGTTGACTAAGCTCCAGCTGCTGCAATTCAGTGGATAAAATTCTATTAATTGCAGGAGGAGTTGGTGTTTTGTTATTCCTAAATGGAAAGTTTAGAAAATATATCTCTCAAGTTGAAAATTCTCATTCCCTTGGGCTCATTGTTGATATTGAATCCACTGAGGGGGTGTTGAAACTTGGGAATCCCTCTGAGCTGCTAGGTTATATAATGATGTATCCCACTCTTCGTGATTATGTACCAGCACAGCAGTCCCTCAGTAAGATCTAATACGGTGGTTGCTCAACTTGATGAAAATGAAGTTTTCACGTGGATGAGGGTAGGGCAGTTGATGTGGTGTACATGGACTTCAGTAAAGCCTTTGATAAGGTTCCACATGGTAATCTATTGGAGAAAATACGGAGGCATGGGATTGAGGGAGATTTAACCGTTTGGATTAGAAACTGGGGTTCTGTAAGATGGCAACGAGTGGTGGTTGATGGAAAATATTCAGCCTGTACTCGGTTACTAGTGGTGCGCCTCAAGGATCTGTTTTGGGACCACTGCTGTTAGTCATTTTTATAAATGACTTGGACGGAGGCATAGGTGGATGGGTTAGTAAGTGTGCAGATGACACTAAAGTCGGTGGAGTGGTGGACAGTGTGGAAGAATGTTGCAGGTTGTAGGGACACTTGGACAAACTGCAGAATTGGGCTGAAAGGTGGCAAATGGAGTTCAATGCAGATAAATGTGAGGTGATTCACTTTGGGAAGAATAATAGGAAGGCAGAATACTGGGTCACTGGAAAGATTCTTGGTAGTGTGGATGTGTGGAGGGATCTTGGTGTCCATGTACATAGATCCCTGAAAGTTGCCACCCAGGTTGATGGTGCTGTTAAGAGGCTTACGGTGTTCTAGGTTTTATTGGTAGAGGGATTGAGTTCCGGAGCCGTGATGTCATGCTGCAACTGTACAAAACGCTAGTGCGGCCTCATTTGGAATATTGCGTGAAGTTCTGGTTGCCCCATTACAGGAAGGATATGGGAGAATTGGAAAAGGTGCAGAGGAGATTTATCAGGATGTTGCCTGGTCTGGAGTTAAGGCCCTATGAAGAAAGGCTGAGGGTCTAGGGTCTGTTCTCATTGGAGAGATGAAGGCGAAGAGGGGATTTTATAGAAACATACAAGATGATCAGAGGAATAGATAGGGTGGACAGTGAGAGTCTTTTCCCTAGGTGAATGACGTCAGCTTGTATGAGGGGGCATAAGTACAAATTGAGGGGTGATAGATTTAAGACAGATGTCAGAGGCAGGTTCTTTACTCAGAGAGTGGTAGGGGCGTGGAACACCCTGCCTGACAATATAGTTAACTCAGCCACATTAGGGGCATTTAAACAGTCCTTGGATAAGCATATGGATGATGGTGGGATAGTGTAGGGGGAAGGGCTTAGATTAGTTCACAGATCGGCGCAACATCGAGGGCCGAAGGGCCTGTTCTGTGCTGTATTGTTCTATGTTCTACGTTCTAATAATATTAAAATTGCGCTTAGTTAATGAACCTGAAACTCCCCCACTCATACTGTGGAACACCACTACCTTGAAGATGACAGCGAATTATAGACAAGGTCACCATCACCTTTTCAAGTCAACAAGGGATGGGCAAATAATACAAATTGTCACGGTTGCCATATCTCCAAAAGAACATGGGAAAAGATACCATTGCCTGAGCCCAGTACAGGAATTGTACACAGGGAAGGAGGCATTTTCCGCTGCTCCTGGCAGCTGGATTCAAAGGGTGGGATAATTTCATTGTGCAGCAGACCATCAATCAGCTTCTTGAAGGTGGGAAGAAACCTAGGAATTAAATTCTCTGAATTTTAAAGATGAATTTGACTTCCTGACAGCAAGAGGTAGGAAGTCTTTCTGCATGCATTAATTTAATTTGTTCACGTGCGTGTAATTTCCCCTCCCAAATTAAGTTATCTGTGAGTAAGCAATCCATGCCTCCAGATTCCCGACTAGATATAAGAGGCATGCATCATGTCAGGCACTGCACTTGTTGGATTTTGCTCACATTTAAGAACATTACAGCACAGTACATTGAACTGGCAATGATCCTCTGGTGGTCTGACGCCTGAAGGGTGCTGGCATAGCTACAGATGGACTTTCCTCGGCCTGAAGAGAAGAGACAACCTCTTTCCTAAAAATTGACTCATAACACTTGATGAAGTGAAGGTCCAAGCACAAGTCCAACATTCACTCTGTGTTCTGGTGGACCTGGATCTCCATGACAGTTGTCATTGTTTCCATAGAGACTGCCAGGTGCTGTCCTGCCAGCACTTTGATGTACTTCGCTACATTTTATGCATGGCATCCAGTAATGGTGCCTGTTTGTCTCCTGTCTGTCTCTGGATCATCGCCTGCTGTCTTATCTAAATCGAACATCATCTGCCATTCCTCGGCCAGCTGGCCTACTTGACCAAGATCCTGTTGTACACTTAAATAACCTTCTTCACTGTCCTCTATGCCATCAATTTTGGTGTCGTCTGCAAACTTACTAGCCACGTCTCCTACATTCTCATCCAAATCATTTATATAAATGACAAACAATAATGGACCAAGCTCCAATCCTTGCAGTGGACAGCTGGTCATTGGCCTCCATTCTGAACAACAACCCTTGACCACCACCCTCTGTCGCCTACCATCAAGCTAATTTTATATCCAATTGGCTAGCTACCCGTGGATCCTATGTGATCTAACCTTGTTAACCAGCCTACCATGTGAAACCTTGTCAAAGGCCTTGCTAACATTCATGTAGACAAGGTCTACTGCTCTGGTTTCATCTATCTTCTTGGTCACTTTTTCAAAAACTCAATCAAGTTTATGAGACATGATTTCCCATACACAAAGCCACGCTGACTATCCCAAATCAGTCCTTACCTGTCACAATCCCTCCAATAACTTACCCACTGATGTCAGACTCACTGGTCTGTAGTTCCCTGGCATTCCCTTACAGCCTTTCTTAAATAATGGCACCACATTAGCTATCCTCCAATTCTCCAGCACATCATCTGTCAATGATACAAATACCTTAGCAAAGGGCCTGGGAATTTCTTACCTAGCTTTTCACAAAGTTCTGAGATGTACTTGATCAGGATCCAGGGATTTATCTACATTTACATGTTTTAAGACCTCTAGAAGCTCTCTTCTGTAATGTGGGCTGTTTACTTCCTCTTCTTAGTTTTGGACTTGCTGCATGGACCTGCAGCAGGGAACAAAAAGAATCGCTTACTTTACTAACTTTACTAACTTCACTAACACCTTCCACCCCAACCTTAAGTTCACCCGGACCATCTCCGATACCTCTCTCTCCTTCCTGGACCTCTCTGACTCCATCTCTGGGAACCACCTGGAAACTGATATCTACTTCAAGCCCACCAACTCCCACAGCTACCTAGAATACAGCTCATCCCACCCACCTTCCTGCAAGAATGCCATCCCCTATTCCCAATTCCTTCGCCTCCGTTGCATCTGCTTCCAAGATCAGGCATTCCACTCCCCGACATCCCAGATGCCCTCATTTTTCAAGGACCGTGATTTCCCCTCCACAGTCATCGAAAATGCCCTCAACCGCATCTCTCACGTTTCCCGCACCTCAGCCCTTGCACCCCCTCTCCGCAATAACAACAAAGACAGAATTGCCCTCGTCCTCACATATCAACCTCCATATCCAACACATCATTCTCTGCCACTTCCGCCACATGCAACCTGACCCCACTACCAAGGATGTATTTCCCTCCCCACCCTTGTCTGTCTTCCAGAGGGACCGCTCTCTCCATGACTCCCTTGTCTGCTCCACACTCCCCACCAGCCCCACCACCCCCGGCAATTTTCCCTGCAACCGCAGGAAGTGCTACACTTGCCCCTACACCTCCCCCCTCACCCCCATCCCAGGCCCCAAAAAACATTCCACACTAAACAGATCTTCACCTGCACATCTGCTAATGTGGTATATTGTATCCAATGCGCCCGATGTGGCCTCCTGTACATTGGGGAAACCAATGGGAGGGTTGGAGGTTGCTTTGTGGGACACCTATGCTCGGTTTGCAACAAACGACTGCACCTCCCAGTCACGAACCACTTCAACTCCACTCCCACTCCTTGGATGACATGTCCATCCTGCGCTTCCTCCAGTGACACAATGATGCCAACTGAATGTTGCAGGAACAGTGCCTCATATTTCACTTAGGAATCCTGCAGACCAATGGTCTCAGTGGAGACTTCACCAGCTTCAAGATCTTCCCAACCGCAACCTCATCCCAAGACCAGCCCTCTCATCCCTGCCTCCTTCACCCATCCATCTTCCCTTCCACCGACCTGGCCCCCCCTCCTTACCGATCAAACCCCATCCCAACTACCTACCTATGCTCACCTTTACTGGCTTCATCCCCAACTCCTTGACCTGTCCGTCTTCTCTCCACCTATCTGCTCCTCTATCCATCTTCTATCATCGTCTCCCCCCACTCTATTTATTTCAGAGCCCCCTTACCCTCCTCTTCAGGTCCAGACCTGAAGCGTCAGCTTTCCTGCTCCTCTGATGCTGCGTGGCCTGCTGTGTTCATCCAGCTCTACACCTTGTTATAGCAGACTCCATCATTGGCAGTTCCTACTATCTCCAAAAAGAATTGGTTGAAGGTTTTGCACAATCTCTTTTCTCAACAGCATTTCATGCATACATGCATCAACAGCAAATGGTAGCATGCTCATTGGAATGGTGTGAGACTCTAGTCTATCCATCAGTGCATTCTAAGCCCTGATCCCCCCCTACCCCGCCCTGTTATGTTCGTTGGTCTCCTCCTCTAAGCAGATGAGGATTCTCGTGTTGTAGTTGTCCTGCAGAAGGACGGAGTGTCATCACATGAACAGTTTTTGACCAAACATAAATATGATACCTACTGAGTCCTTCCCAGAAAATGGCTAATAATCGCACTACCCTGGAACTGAGGGAACCTTCACAGATGAAGCAGCTTCCATGGATTCATTCCATATGTTCCTTCTGCAGCTGAAGTCTGCACATGATACTCATTTAGTTATACTGCCTGAGGAGTGTCACTTTCCAGCGATTTCAGCGTCACTTATCCCTGGGGAGCGCACCCACCATATTTTTTAATCCCTCTAGGAACATAGTGTGCAGGATGTAAACCACGTGGGTCTTGTGAGGTTCCCACTCACACTGACCTAGCTGCAGCATGAGACCCAGAGTGATGGTGCTGGCTTGCAAGGATTGAACACCTGTTAAAGTTCCCTTTAAATATAGCAACTGAATATGAGAACATGTGAACAAGGAGCAGAGAAGGCCATTCAGCCCCTTAAATCTGCTCTATCATTGAACAAGTTCATGTCTGTTCTGATTGTAACCACAAAATCTGATAACATTTCATTCCCTTGCGTACCAAAAATCCATCTGCTTTAAAAATATTCAAAGATTTTGCTTCCTTCACCTTTTCAGGAAGAGATTTGCAAAGACTGACAACCCACAGAGAGAAAAAAAATTCCCCTAATGTCTGATTAAGTGGATGCCCTAATATTTTTAAACAGTGAACCCTAGCTCTAGATTCTCCGATAAGAGGACGTGTCCTCTTCATATCCAACCCTGGCAAAAACTCTCAGGATTGTTTATGTTTCAATCAAGTCATCTTGTTTTAATCAAGCCATCTCTTGCACTTCTCCTGTGGACACAAACCTAGATATCCAACCTTTCCTCATAAGGCAAACCACTCATTCCATGATGATGATAACATCCCTCTCTGAACTGCTTCCATTGCATTTATATCCTTCCTTAAATACAGTGACCAAGTCTGTGCACAATACTCCAGAAGAGGTCCCAGTGCCCCATGTAACTGAAGCATAACATCCCCACTGTAGTACTCAATTGCCCTTACAATAAATAGGAAAATTTTGAAAACAAGGGAGGTATATGTCACAGGCTGGGCCAACATTTATTGCACATCCTGAGCTGCCTTTGAGAAGGTGGGCAGAGCTGTGTTTTTGATTTGCAGCAGTCTGTGTACTGTAGGTCAACTAACAATGCCCTCAGGGAGCAAGTTCTATTCCATTCTAATAACCTTCCTAATGACATGCTTTACTACTCAGACACACAGATCCCTCTGTACCTTATAGCTCTGCAATCTCACGCTATTTAACTAACTTCATTATAAAAAAATTCTCCCTCAAATCAGAGCAGCGAGTGTTATTAGCATGGATAGAAGATGGCTGTTGAGCAGAAAGCAGAGTTAAGTACAATTGAGATAACAAGGTGTAGAACTGGATGAACACAGCAGGCCAAACAGCATCTTAGGAGCAGAAAAGCTGACGTTTCTGGCCTAGACCCTTCATCGAAAAAGTCTAGTCCCGAAACATCAACTTCCCTGCTCCTATGATGCTGCTTGGCCCGCCATGTTCATCCAGCTCCACACTTTGTTATCTCGAATTCTCCAGCATCTGCAGTTCCTATTATCTCTTAAGTACAATTGGATCTTTTTCAGACAAGATGTCAAGATTGTTGTGCAACCGGGATTAGATCTGCAAGCTTAACTGTTTCCATTTAATGTAAATAACAAGTTGAAGGTATGCTTGCCAATTTTGCAGATAGTACAAAAATAGATTGGGAAATAAGTTGCGATAAGGACGCAAGAGGGTTACAAAAATATATAAATAAATGAGCGTTCTGAGGAAGGGTCACCAGACCCAAAACGTTAACTCTGTTTTTTCCTTCACAGATGCTGCCAGACCTGCTGATCTTTTCCAGCAATTTTGTTTTTGTTATAAATAAATGAGATTTTTAAAAAATTCACTCATGGGATGTGGTTGTCACTGGCTGGCCTGCATTTTATTGCCTGTCCTTAGTTGCCCTTCAGAAGGTGATGGTGAGCTGCCTTCTTGAACTGCTGCAGTCCTCAAGCTGCAAGTTGACTCATAATGCTGTTAAGGAGGAAATTCTAGGATTTTGACTCGGTAACACTGAAGGAACGGCAATATATTTCCAAGTCAGGATGATGAGTGGCTTGGAAGGGAACTTGCAGGTGCTGGTGTTCCCGTGTCTGCTGACATTGTCCTTCTAGATGGAGGTGGTTGTTGATTTGGAAGATGTCATCTAAGGAATTTTGATAAATTTTTACAGAGCATCTTGTAGATAGTACACACTGTTGCTATTGAGTGTCGGTGTTGGAGGGAATGGATGCTTGTGGATGTGGTGCCAATCAAGTGGGCTGCTTTGCCCTAGTTGGTGTCAAGCTTCTTGAGTGTTGTTGGGGCTGCACCCATCCAGGCAAGTAGGACGCATTCCATCACACTCCTGACTTGTGCCCTGTGAGTGATAGACAGGGTTTGGAGGTCAGGAAGGGAGTTACTCGCTGTAGTATTCCTAGGTTCTGATTTGTTCTTGTAGCCACTGCACTTACGTGGCAAATCTAGTTGAGTTTCTGGTCAATGGTAAACCCAAGCATGTTGATAATGGAATTCAGTGATGATAACACCGTTGAAAGTTAAGGGGCATTGGTTAGATTGTCTCTTATCAGAGATGGTCATTGCCTGCAATTTGTGTGGCATAAATGGTGCTTGCCACTTTTCAGCCCAAGACTGGATATTTTCTGGGATAACAAAGTGTGGGGCTGGATGAACGCAGCAGGCCAAGCAGCATCCCAGGAGCACAAAAGCCGACGCTTCGCGCCTAGGTCCTTCATCTTTTTCTGATGAAGGGTCTAGGCCTGAAGCGTTGACTTTTGTGCTCCTGGGATGCTGCTTGGCCTGCTGTGTTCATCCAGCCCCACACTTTGTTATCTTGGATTCTCCAGCATCTGCATTTCCCATTATCTCTGGGTATTTTCCAGATCTTGTTGCATTGGAACATGGACTGCTTCAGTATCTGAGGCGTGCCGAATGGCGCTGAACAGTGTGCAAGCATCAGCAATCATCCCCACTTTTGACTTTATGATCATTGATCAAGGAAGATCACTGATGAAGTAGCTGTAACTGGATGGGTGTAGGATGCTACCCTAAATTAACTCCTGAAGAGATATCCTGGAGCTGAGATGACTGATCTCCAACAACCATGGCCATCTTGCTATATGCCAGGTTGACACCAACCAGCAGAGAGTTTGCCCACGATATCATTTGATTCCAATTTTGCTAGGGCCCCTTGATGCCACGTTTGGTCAAAAGTATCATTGATGTCAAGGATTGTTATTCTTACCTTACAAAGGCAAATAGTGTACGACGTGGACAAATGTGATGTTGCCCATAATGGCATGAAAATGATTGGGAGGGGGGGCCAGAGATGGACAGACAATTCAGTTAATTATTTGTCCTATTGATGGCTATTTTACCAGACTGCTGTAATTCGATAATCCCTATAAAGATTCCTTGAGAGTTGAGCTCCACCAGGTCAGCTAACCAGCAGATTCCCATGATTGGCTTCCTTTCCAGATGCTATTTGGCCACACCCAAAGCAGTTCACGCCTCCAATTTTAGGGCTTACCTAAATGGCCCCATTGCATGTGAAAAATAGGCACTTAACTGTGACGTTACCTCCATTTGAAACACCGACTTCTTCTCCTTCCTTTAATTTATTCATTCATGGGATGAGAGCTTTGCTGGCCAGACAGCATTTATTGCCCTTCCCTACTTGCCCAGAGGGCAGTTAAGAGTCAACCACATGGCCGTGGGTCAGGAGTCACATGGGGGCCAGGCCAGGTAAAGATGGCAGTTTACTTCCCTAAAGGACATTAGTGAGCAGATGGATTTTTCTAATGATTGGCAATGGATTCATTGTCATCATTAGATTCTTAATTCCAGGTATTTATTGAATTCAAATTCTGCCATCTGCTGTGGTGGGATTTGAAACCGGGTCCCCAGAGCATCGTCTGGATCTCTGGATTAACAGTCAAGCCTTGCAGCCTCATCAGTGGTCACTTTATTATTGATACTGCTCTTGATCAATCCAGTAGCTTGGAGAGGCCAGCCACAATTTTTAATAAGACAGTTGATTCAGAGGAGGCTTTGTAAATTGGCCATCGCTGGTAAAATCACCCATCAGCCCCAGTGAACATTGCACAGACTCAGGACTTGCACTTGTTCCCAATGGCTGGTGGAACTCCAACTGATATGTTTGTGCCTGCGGTTCAGAAGTCTGGAATAATTTTAAACACTTTCAAATGCAGTCGAGGAGAAATTTTTGGTTTGAAAACTGATATTTTGAAAAGTTTAAGGTATTTTTTATGGGTTTGGAGAAACTATTATACATCTGTGCCCAAGCATGTTGTCTGTATGTGTGCTGGGCATATTCAAGCACATTGAATGCAATTATTGAAAATTATTTCATACATCGTGGTAACATTAAATAATGTTTTTCACTCTATTTCAAAGGGGATTAGCCTGATGGACTTGGCATTAAAAGACATCCAAAATGAAATGTAGACATGTAAAATAGAAAAAGAGGGATAATGAATGAGCTACTTGTAAACATGGTAGTTGACTCATGGCAATATTTTCAGAACAGATGTGATGGGCCAAACTGCATCATTTTGTGCTGTAAATCTTTATACTTTTCTTTTATGATCACAATCACAGGCATGTAGCCAAGTAGACAGCTTGCTGGCTGTTAAGATTGTAAAGGATTAAATCTTTGGTTGGATAAGTTAGGAAAGAGATAGCAGAAGCATTATTCCATATCTTTTAAAGTAAGTGATGCAGAGGAATAGTGGTTTGGCTTTAAAAAGCCCAAAAAACTAGAGACTAATTATCTGTAAGCATGTGGTATGAGTATTGAAGCATTTTAAAAGAGAACCCCACCTCAAAAATGTAACAGCAAGATTAGAGATTTAAACTATAATCAAGAATAGTGTAGATCACCCTTGACCAATCATGTTGGACTATTCAAAGAAGTCACAGAAATGTCTAGGGCTTACCTAAATGGCCCCATTGCATGTGAAAAATAGGTACTTAACTGTGACATTACCTCCATTTGAACTCTGTTCTAAATGGCCTACCCCTTATTTTTAAACTGTGTTTAGAACAGTGGAGTTGCAGTATTTGGATTTTCGAAAGATTTTATATCATTGTAGACTCATGACTAAGAACATAACAAGTGGAGTCGGGGTAGAGATGGTAGAATGGATTGACATGCTGGCTACAACTCAGAAGACAATGTGTAGAGCTTAGTGGTGCACACAGAGTCACTGAGTTATACAACACAGAAACAGACCCTTCAGTCCAACTTTGCCCCTGCAGACCAAGTTTCCCAAACTAAACTAGTCCAATTTGCCTGTGTTTGGCCCATATCCCTCTAGAGCTTTCCAATTCATGTACCCATCCAAATGTCTTTTACCTACATCTACCACCTCCTTTGGCAGTTTGTTTCACACGTGAACCACCCTCTGTTGTCCCTCACATGCCATTTAAATGTTTCTCTTCTCATCTTAAAAATATGCCCTCTACTTTGAGCTCCCCTACCCTAGGGAAAAGACCTTTGCTATTGACCTTATCTATAACCCTCAGGATTTTATAAACCTCTAATAAGATCACCGCTCAACCTCCTATTCTCCAGTGACATAGATCCCAGCCTAACCAACTTCTCCTTGTATCTCAAATCCTCCAGTCCTGGCAACATCCTGAGGGGCATGTCATCCATGGCGGTTGGGGGGTGGCAGTCTTTGGTTGGGCAATATGGAGAACATGTTAACAGCATCTCTGAGGAAGGTGACATAATAAGAACAGATACAAACGTGTTGGAGAGAGTGGGAGAATGGAAGGAAGTTCTTGCCGGAAGCAGGGTGTGAAGAAGGTCCATAAATCTATGTTCTACTCATTATGGGAGGGAGTTCCACATACCTACCACTCTCTGGATAAAGTCTCTCTCGAAATATCGGTTCAATTTATTAATAATGAAATGTGAGGCTGGATGAACACAGCAGGCCCAGCAGTGTCTCAGGAGCACAAAAGCTGACGTTTCGGGCCTAGACCCTTATTAATGACTGTTTATGCCCCTTAGTTATGGTTTCACCTTTAAGCAGCAGTCTTCCCCGTATCTGTTACATCAAACTCCATGTCATTTTTAAACATGTTGATCTTGACCTCGGTGGCAAGAACAGGAAGACAATACTATCTAAATCGAGGCAAGTTAGGTAAAGGGGAAGTACAATGAGATCTAGGTGTTCTTGTACATCAGCCAATGAGAGCAAGCATGCAGGTGCAGCAGGTAGTGAAGAAAGCTAATAGCATGCTGGCCTTCATAACAAGAGGAGTTGAGTATAGGAGCAAAGAGGTCTTTCTGCAGCTGTACAGGGCCCTGGTGAGACTGCACCTGGAGTATTGTGTGCAGTTTTGGTCTCCAAATTTGAGGAAGGACATTCTTGCTATTGAGGGAGTGCAGCGTAGGTTCACGAGTTCAATTCCCGGAATGGCGGGACTATCATATGTTGAAAGATTGGAGCGACTGGGCTTGTATACTCTTGAGTTTAGAAGGATGAGAGGGGATCTGATTGAGATGTATAAGATTATTAAGGGATTGGACACTCTGGAGGCAAGAAGCATGATTCCGCTGACGGGTGAGTCCAGGATCAGAGGACACAGTTTAAAAATAAGGGGTAGACCATTTAGAACAGAGTTGAGGAAAAACTTCTTCACCCAGAGAGTGGTGGATATATGGAATGCTCTGCCCCAGAAGGCAGTGGAGGCCAATTCTCTGGATACTTTCAAGAAAGAGATGGATAGAGTTCTTACAGATACTGGAATCAAGGGTTATGGGGATAAGGCAGGAACAGGATACTGATTGTGGATGATCAGCCATGATCATAATGAATGGTGGTGCTGGCTCGAAGGGCCGAATGGCCTACTCCAGCACCTATTGTCTATTGTCTATTGACACACCAAGTCCTTATTTTAAGAAACAAGATACTGTTGGTTCTGTCCTGAAAGTTATAGTGTCCTAGTTTTTGCATTTTCTTTGGTGCTTTTATATCATTTCTCGCAAGAACTTCCTTCCATTCTCCCACTGTCTCCTAAACATTTGTGATAATGGGAACTGTAGATGCTGGAGAATCCCAGATAACAAAGTGTGAAACTGGATGAACACAGCAGGCCAAGCAGCATCTCAGGAGCACAAAAGCTGACGTTTTGGGCATAGACCCTTCATCAGAGACTCTCCACTATCTGTAAGCTGGATGAACACAGCAGGCCAAGCAGCATCTCAGGAGCACAAAAGCTCCTGTGCTCCTTTTGTGCTCCTGAGATGCTGCTTGGCCTGCTGTGTTCATCCAGCTTCACACTTTGTTGTCCAAAATATTTGTATCTGTTCCAATTACACCACCTTCCCCATGGATGACACAGCCCTCAGCTGGGTCCAATACGTTTCCTGACCTCTGGCCTCACACTTTCCCCTTCCTCCCAGAACAACAGTAAGCTTCACCTTGTCCTCACTTTTCATCCCTCTAGTCTCCACTGTCAAAGGATCAAAAAGACCATCCCTATCATTTGTGCCATCTCCAGCATGATAACACCACTAAACTCATTTTCCTCTCCCTCTGCTGCTGGGACCCTTCCCTCTGTGATACCTTCATCCGCACCTTTGTCAGTCCAGAGCACTCTTCACACTCCCAACCCGTGCACACTGTCTGCGTGGAAAATTGCTTAGGTATGTCCTGCACACAAAAGACTGTACTTCTGACAATTAGCACAATGCGAGTTTAGTCTTGACCACTAGTAAAGTGATAAAAGGGGCCATCAACATTTTTATCAAGCAGCATCAGCTCAGCAGTAAACTACATATTGACATCCAGTGTGGTTTACACCAGAGCCACTCAGCTCCTGACCTTAGACCTTACAACCTGAGTTCAAACATGGATAAAAGAGCTGAATTCCAGAGGCGAGGTGAGAGTGCCATCCATTGACATCAGAACTGCACTTGACTAAGTGTGGCCAAACTGGAGTCACTGAGAATTTGGGGAAAATTTTCTGCTGGTTAAAGTCATACCAGGTACATAGGAAGATGGTTGTGTTTGTCGGAGGTCAGTCATCTCATCTCCTGTACATGTCTGCAGGAGTTCCTAAGGCCAATGATTTTCAGCTGCTTCCTGAAGGACCTTCCCGCCCTCATAAAGTCTGAAGTGGATATGTTTGCCAATAATAGCACAATGTTCAGCATCGTTTATGACACCTCAGATACTAAAGCTGTTCAACACTGAATGAAGGAAATTCTAGACAATAGCCAGGCTTGAGGCTGACAAGTGGAAAACAAAGATAGCATCACATTAGTGCCAGGCGATGACCACCTCCAACAAAAGATTATCTGACCATTATCTGCTGATATTCAATGGCATTACCATCACTGAAATCCCCAATTATCAACATTCTTGGAGTTATCATTGACCAAAAACTGAATAGGACAAACCATATAAATACATTAGTTTCAAGAGCAGATCAAATGCTAGGAATTCTGAAGCAACTAACTCATCCCCGACTCCCCAAAGCCTGCCCACCAACTACAAGGTACAAGTCAGGAGTGTGATGGGAAACTCTCCATTTGCCTGGATGGGTGCAGCTTCAACAACACTCAAGAAGTTTAACACTACCCAGGATAAAGTAGCTCTCTTGATTGTCACCACATCCACAAGCATACATTCCCTCCACCACCGATGTTCAGTAGCAGCAGTGTTTACTATCTATAAGATGGACTACAGAAATTCACCTTCACCTCCTTCAACAGCAACTTCCAAACATATGATCACTGCCATCTAAGAGGACAAGGAAAACAAACACCTAAGAACACCCCACGAAGTCACTCACCATTCTGACTTGGAAATGTATCAACGTTTCTTCGGTTTCACTGGGCCAAAATCCGAGAACTCCCTCCCGAATGGCATCAGGGATTCACCTACACCAAATGGGCTGCAGTCTCAAGAGTCTGTGACAGTGGCCAGGCAGTAAACGGAGACCTTGGTTAGGATATGAAGGTCCTGATGATGGTTACAGAGAAGTGGGTTGGATTTTTGTGTTGAGTGGAAATTGTTGTCATGTATATCTATATGTGTTTGTTTCTTTCTGTACTTCTGTGCATGCCAGGCATAATTCCAGGCAGACTGCAACTGTTGAAATTATTTTGTACGTATTTTTACATGAACTGTTCTGAATACAGAATCCAGTATTTGCATATTTTAAGAAGACTCTCAAAAATAAAAGTTTTACGCTATTTATTCTTCTGGATCCAGACTGCTACATTCAGTGGGCTAAGGTAGTGGCCACTTGTTATCTGTTCAGATATCATCTGCTAATTTTACATCATCCAAATAAATTTAGCAGGCACCAGTCCAAGCTTATCCAAAGTCTGAAGATGTTCCGGGTATTAAATGTTTCAGGTTTCTCTAGTTTTCAGATTTGTGTTCTTACCCTGACTTCACCAGGATATTGAAGACATTAAGTTTTGAGCTTGTAGTATTGTAGCTTCAGTGTTCAAGGCTTTTGAGGATTTCATGTCCAATTTTGGGAGAGATTCTTTGGCTTCAACCAGATTATATTTTCTAAGATTAAAGCCGTCCTACAGCATTATGTCCAGTCATTGTGAAATAATCAGATCCTGTGTTGCTTGTGTACATGAGATAATGGGAACTCTTCCCCCCCACCCACTGCATCCCAAAACCAGTCCAACCTGTCTCTGCCTCCCTAACCGGTTCTTCCTCTCACCCATCCCTTCCTCCCACCCCAAGCCGCACCCCCAGCTACCTACTAACCTCATCCCACCTCCTTGACCTGTCCGTCTTCCCTGGACTGACCTATCCCCTCCCTACCTCCCCACCTACACTCTCTCCACCTATCTTCTTTACTCTCCATCTTCGGTCCGCCTCCCCCTCTCTCCCTATTTATTCCAGTTCCCTCTCCCCATTCCCCTCTCTGATGAAGGGTCTAGGCCCGAAACGTCAGCTTTTGTGCTCCTGAGATGCTGCTTGGCCTGCTGTGTTCATCCAGCCTCACATTTTATTGCTTGTGTACATGTACTGTTATGGGAAAGTCATAAAAAGTTTTGCAAATTTCCACTTACTTAAAAACAAAACACACAGTGTCATAAATATTTAAGGAAGATAGCGTGGTTGTTGCTCAACTAGATGCTCAAATCAAAACAAACCCAGGCGTATGTTTAACTAATCTTACCAATCAAATATTAAGCTTGTGATTAAGATGAAGAGTCCAGTGATTGAAATGGAATCTAAAGTCGGCAGTGTGTACATGTGCGTCTAGGTAAAAAAAACACAGCTGAATTAGATAATGCAAATGAGCTGTTGAAATATTAATTAGTATGTCAAGCATTCTGAAATTCGCATACAATATTTGTCAATTAATAATATTCTTAAACAAAGACTTTGTCACCATGGGCTGCTATCTCACCACGTTGCCTTCAGGGGATGCTGTTGTCATTTCATCCAGTTCCAAGTACCTAGTTTTCCTAGCAACACTGCCATCTCAACAATTTATTAAATTCATTTCCCACTTCTCTCCTGAGCATGAAGCAGAGCTGCACAGTTTCGTGAACTACATGATTTACAGCCTCGGGCAACCCTGATGGCTAGGGCTGAGGTGGATGTGGGTGTGGGGACACAGAGCTGAGCCACCACCAGTGCATTCACCTTGTTCATTGATTGTCATGGCATCATCACTTTTGATGGGTTCACTTCCAGTAGGTGACTGTTCACACCCTCCACCTTTTACCCCTTATTGTGCGCTGAAGACCTGCTTAATGACCCCCTTACACAGCTGTGCTTTTCATGGTTGTCTCTGGGATGTGCAATGGCGATGCAGGCCAAGTTGACCTGGGGTGACACAGAAACAGGGTGCAGGTAACTAGGTTAGAGAGAGGATGAAGGAGTGGGAGTTTGGAAAAGCTGGAAAAGAAAACCAAGAAGGTTAGGGGAAGATAACAAAGTGTGAAGCTGGATGAACACAGCAGGCCAAGCAGCATCTCAGGAGCACAAAAGCTGACGTTTCGGGCCTAGACCCTTCATCAGAGAGGGGGATGGGGAGAGGGTTCTGAATTAAATAGGGAGAGAGGGGGAGGCGGACTGAAGATGGAGAGAAAAGAAGACAGGAGAGTATAGGTGGGGAGGTAAGGAGGGGATAGGTCAGTCCAGTGAGGATGGACAGGTCAAGGAGGCGGGATGAGGTTAGTAGGTAGGAAATGAAGGTGCGGCTTGAGGTGGGAGGAGGGTGTAGGTGAGAGGAAGAACAGGTTAGGGAGGCGGGGACAAGGTAGCCTGGTTTAGGGATGCAGTGGGGGGAGGGGAAGAGCTGGGCTGGTTGTGTGGTGCAGTGTGGGGAGGGGATGAGCTGGGCTGGTTTTGGGATACAGTGGGGGAAGGGAAGATTTTGAAGCTTGTGAAGTCCACATTGATACCATTGGGCTGCAGGGGTCCCAAGTGGAATATGAGTTGCTGTTCCTGCAACCTTCGGGTGGCATCATTGTGGCACTGCAGGAGGCCCATGATGGACGTCATCTAAGGAATGGGAGGGGGAGTTAAAATGGTTCGTGACTGGGAGGTGCAGTTGTTTGTTGTGAACCGAGCAGAGGTGTTCTGCAAAGCCTCCGCTTGGTTTCCCCAATGTAGAGGAAGCCACAACAGGTACAGTACACCACATTGGCAGATGTGTAGGTGAACATCTACTTAATATGGAAAGTCATCTTGGGGCCTGGGATGGGGGTGAGGGAGGAGGTGTTGGGGCAAGTGTAGCACTTCCCGCGGTTGCAGAGGAAGGTGCCGGGTGTGGCGGGGTTGGAGGGGAGTGTGGAGCGGACAAGGGAGTCACAGAGAGAGTGGTCCCTCCAGAAGGCAGACAAGGGTGGGGATGGAAAAATGTCTTGGGTGGTGGGGTCGGATTGTAGATGGCGGAAGTGTCGGAGGATGATGCGTTGTATCCGGATGTTGGTGGGGTGGTATGTGAGGAAGAGGGGGATCCTCTTAGGGCGGTTATTGCAGGGGCGGGGTGTGAGGGATGTGTTGCAGGAAATGCGGGAGACGCGATCAAGGGCGTTCTCAACCACTGCGGGGGGGATGTTGCGGTCCTGGAAGAACGTGGACATCTGGGATGTGCGGGAGTCGAATGCCTCATCCTGGGAGCAGATGGTTGGGAGAAGAGCTGAGATGGAGCTGGAAACTGGGGACTTTGGGTGAAAATTGTGCCTGTTGCATTCAGGTTAAAATGAAGCTGATTTGATTTGGTTCACTTGGGTTTGACTAAAGCAGATGTTGTTAAAAGGTGAAACTTTGCCCATTGGCATTTTGTTTGGGATCATTTGGTGAATATCATTCTTATAGTTTGTTGGTCTCCATGGGGACCATGGCAACATAGAAGTAGATATAGAACATTCTGTTGACCACCTATTCTGTTCCATTCAGTTGGATGTCTATTTATTCTCCTTTGTTCCATATCCTACTAAGTAAATATTGTTCTCCAAGAACCTGCCATCCAAGCGATTTTACAGCACATGGGACATTTTAACAAAAGACCACTCATTATGCATCATATCTAATTTTCCCTTTAGTGCCGTAAACAGAATGAAAGATTGATTGTATTGAATGGACAGTTTCACATTGAGCATATTGTACCATCTTTTGTGTGTTCCTGCCTGAGCACAGGTCCTTGGTGATTGATTTTTTTATGAAAGGCAAAGCAAAGGGATAGTCCCAAGTGTACCTTAGCTTGAATGAGAATTACACCCTGTGCTATAGACCTACACCATTGCCCAGTTATATTTATCCCCAGTGAGTGTTTGTAGTGTTTCTATCTGTCCGGTATCCACTGCCCATGTCAGTTTTCCAGATGCATACATTTCCCTGCGGCAACTTCTGTGCAAAAACCAGTAAAGGAATTCCTAGCTGATTTTGCTGGACAATGATCAGAATAAGAGGATGCTGGCTAGTTTTCTGATTCTAAAGATTGGCCTCAGATCAGATTTATTCTAGGGATTAATTGCAATTAAAATTTTGATTTATATAGCATGAAAAACTGTCCAAAGTCCCTTTTTAGTGGCAAGGAAATGCACTCCAATTTCGGAAGAAAGAAATTGGGATGATTGACAAAGTCTTGCAGGAAATATCAAATAACGTTCTTTAAAAACATAAATCATAGATAAAGAGATATAAAAGTTTTATTGAGGAAAGCTTATTGAGGAAAGATTTACAAGGTTAATTAATTGATTGGTTTTATTGTCCCATTCACCAAAATACAGTGAAAAGCTTTGTTTATGAGCAGTACAGGCAGATCACAGCAAGCAAAGGATGTGCAGATCAAAAAGACTTAGAGGCATACAGGTTACTGTATTTGAGACTGGAGTTCATTCAACAGTCTGACAACAGCCAGAAAAAAGCTATTCCTGAACTGCTTGTGCATGTGTTCAGGCTTCTGTAGGAAGTCATTTACCGGGTATAATGGGCCTTTGGTGATGTGGGCTGCCTTTCTGCAGCAGCAAGCCAAGTAAATAGAGTCCATGGATGGAATGTTAGCAGCTGTGATGGTCTGGGCTGTGCACGCCATCTTCTGTAGTTTCTTATGGCCATGGGCAGAGAAGCTGCCATCCCAGGCTGTTATGCACCCAGACAGTATGCTTTCAATGGCGCATCTGTAGAAGTTAATGAGGGACTTTTTGGACATGCCAAACTTCCTGAGCCACCTGAAGAAGAAGGGGCATTGTTGTGCCTTCTTGTCGCATCTATGTGGGAAGTCCAGGGCAGATTGTCATTATCATCATTCCGAGGAACTTGATGCTCTTCACTCTCTCGACCTCAGTTCCATTGATTTAGATGGGGGTGTGTTCACCTCCTTTCTTTCTGAAGTTGGTGATGAGTTCTTTCTTTTTACTGATGTTGAGAGACAGATTGTTTTCATTGCACCACATCACCAAGCCCTCTGTGTCCCTTCTGTATTTTGACTCCTCATTGTTAGATATCTATCCTACGATGGTGTCATCAGCGAACTTGTAGATGGCC
The DNA here is from genome assembly GCF_030684315.1 of Stegostoma tigrinum. NCBI lineage: Eukaryota > Metazoa > Chordata > Chondrichthyes > Orectolobiformes > Stegostomatidae > Stegostoma > Stegostoma tigrinum. The sequence continues at coordinate 158,867,120 of NC_081354.1, forward strand.
TTCATTTGGATGTTGTCAGGGTTGGTGGGTTTGAGCTATGGGGAGAGGCTGAATAGATTGGGCCTTTGTTCCCTGGAGTGTGAGAGGCTGAGCAGTGACCTTATAGAAGTTTATAAGATCATGAGAGGCATGGAAAATGTGAATACCCAGGGTCTTTTTCCCAAGATAGAGGAGTCCAAAACCATAGACATAGGTTTAAGGTAAGTGGGGAAAGATTTAAAAGGGAGCTAAGGGGCAACTTTTTCAAGCAGAGAGTGGTGCGTGTATGGAATGAGTTGCCAGAGGAGGTGTTGGAGGCTGGTACAATTACAACATTTAAAAGGCACCTGGATGGGTATATGAATAGGAAGGGTTTAGAGGGATATGGACCAAATGCTGGCAAATGGGACTAGATCAGTTTATGATATCTGGTCAGCGCAGATGAGTTGGACCGAAGGGAGTGAGTGTATTAAAAGACAGAGCTAGGGTCAGCTACTCAAGAAGAATGTAAAGATACAGGTATAATGCCATAGAAAGATGCAAAGATTATTGCAAGCATTTTCAATTAAATTGTTGAGGGAATTGGACCTTACCATTACTTCTCATGATCCATGTATGATGTCCAGTATTAGATGAATAGTAATTTCTTTCAATAAAAGATTGAAAAGACTGAACTGTTGGGCTGATTTTTATCTCCCTTGATTCTGACCTCCCTTCCCTACTGCCCCATTTCTGAACACGGGTCCCAACCCAAAACGTCAACTTTCCTGTTCCTCTGATGTTGCCTGGCCCGCTGTGCTCTTCCAGCTCCACACTGTGCTACCTCTGACTCCAGCATCGGCAGGTCTTACTATCTCTGAGTGTTACCTGGTTTGACTGCTTCAAATATAGTTATCAGATGGGTACATTTCAAGTTAGAAACATTTTAATTGCAGTGATTAATTATAGGGCTCTATCTCGCAATGTAAGTTAACTATTACATTGTACAGCATATTGTAAGCGTTGAGATGTGTTGGACAAGATATCCCTTTCGAAAAAAGTGCTATAATGCATTCAGCACTGAAGAAAACAATGCTTAAAAACTCTGGAGCCATGATCTGAAATGAGTTGTATCCACAGCCATTTAAATTTGGAAGAAAGCACCTGGTTTGCAGTTCTCCCGTAGAGAAAAAAAGAATTTACCGCTCCTGCTGGAATACTAGAATATCAGGAGTAGCTTGGAAGAAAGGCATTGCCACCTGTATTTTGAAGCCTCCAATTTTTGCAATTCTAATGGTTTGTTTTAAGAGCCGTGGCTATTGAAATATTTAAAATGTTATAGAAAAGTTTAAAAAGCTACAGATCCACATATGTCAACTGGGAGTGGTGTTCACAGTTTGACAGTTTTAAGTAGTTAATAAAGAAATACCTGCCTTTGATATGGGTCATGAATAGAAGTTTTGTTTGTTTTTGCAAGTGTATATCCACTTTAAGGCATTCACGTTTTATGAATTAGATCAGGATTTGTTTTACTGGCAGCTGTATTGGATTGTTAGATGTCTACTTTTTATTTCCATTTGAAATCATTTCCATTACCACTGTATACATATTGAGGACTGTGCATAGCAGATACTTGGTGAATGGTTATGGAGATGCATTGGGAAATGTGGGAATAAGGAGAGGTGATATGTCATAGAATCCCTGCAGTGTGGAATCAGGCCATTCAGTTTAGTGAGTCCACATTGACCTTCTAAAGAGCATCCGACCGAGATCTAGATCCAAACCCTAACCTATCCCTATAACCCTGCATTTTCAATGGCTAATCCACCTAGTCTGCATATCCCTGGACACTATGGGCCATTTAGCATGGCCAATCCATCTCACCTGTAGATCTTTGGACACATAGGTGTGAGTGCAATAGGAGAGAGTTGAAAGGTAAGATTTAGGACACGTAAGAACTATGTTGGACAGTTATAACAATAACCCAGTTACCCAATGTGAGCCTTCTAACCAGTTCCTACAGCACTCTCACTTTGATGTCACCTCAGGATTTGGGAAACCCAAACACTGCCAGTTCACTTCTCCAGGAGACAAAAATGTGGTAGCTAAAACAAAAATCTAGCTAGGCAACAGGAGACAGAGGGTAGTAGTAGAAGGGAGTTTCTCAAATTGGAGACCTGTAACCAGTGGTGTTCCACGGGGATCTGTGCTGGGACCGCTGTTGTTTGTGATATATGTAAATGATCTGGACGAAGGTGTAGGTGGTCTGATCAGCAAGTTTGCTGATGACACTAAGATTGGTGGAGTAGCTGATAGTGAAGGGGACTGTCAGAAATTACAGCAGAATATAGATAGACTGGAGAGTTGGGCAGATAAATGGCAGATGGAGTTCAGTCTGGGCAAATGAGAGGTGATGCATTTTGGACAATCAAATTCAAGGGCGAACTATACAGTAAATGGAAAAGTCCTCGGGAAAATTGATGAACAGAGAAATCTGTGTGTTCAGGTCCATTGTTCCCTGAAGGTGACAACGCAGGTCAATAGGGTGGTCAAGAAGGCATATGGTATGCTTTCTTTCATTGGGCAGGGTATTGAGTACAAGAGTTGGCAGGTCATGTTGCAGTTGTACAGGACTTTGGTTCGGCCACATTTGGAGTACTGTGTACAGTTCTGGTCGCCACATTACCAAAAGGACGCGGATGCTTTGGAGAGGATGCAGAGGAGATTCACCAGGATGCTGCCTGGTATGGAGGGTGCTAGCTATGAAGAGAGGTTGAATAGATTAAGATTATTTTCATTAAAAAGACGGAGATTGAGGGGGGACCTGATTGAGGTCTACAAAATCATGAGGGGTATAGACAGGATGGATAGCAAGAAGCTTTTTTCCCAGAGTGGGGGAGACAATTACTAGGAGTCATGAGTTCAAAGTGAGAGGAGGAAAGTTTAAGGGAGATATGCGTGGAAAGTTCTTTACACAGAGGGTGGTGGGTGCCTGGAACGCGTTGCCAGCGGAGGTGGTAGACACAGACACGTTAGCGTCTTTTAAGATATATTTGGACAGGTACATGGATGGGCAGGGAGCAAATGGACACAGACCGTTAGAAAATAGATGACAGGTTAGACAGAGGATCTTGATCGGCGCAGGGTTGGAGGGCCGAAGGGCCTGTTCCTGTGCTGTAGGTTTCTTTGTTTCTTTGTTTGTTTCTATGGGGAGAGATATTGAGCTCATGTTTCCAAAGTTGAGAAATGGCTCAACTCACACTTGCAGAGCTTTACAAGAGATTCTGGCCTAATGCTTTCAACGATCACTCGGAATTGTGTGTTCTAACTACCGATTCCATCCCACTGCCTGGCTATGATTGAGACTCAGGCATACTGTTTGTAATCTTGGCATCCTTTTTCGTCCTGAGATCTCCTACGTCCCAAAATCTTCTTCATGTCCAAGATCCACATACTTCCACCTTCATTTTAGCATCGGTCCCTACCTCTGCCTCAGCTCAGCTGCCCAAATCCTCATCTTTGGTTTTGTTATTTCAAGGCTTGATTATTCCAATATTCTCTGGGCTAACTTTCTATTCTATATCTTCTGGAAACTTAACTCCATCCCAACACTTGGTTACCTAACCTCTGATCACCTTTGCCCTCATTGACCTATGCAACACAGAGTTTATTGATATCTTGAATTTCTATGTTTATTGTGTCTCATAATGTGGCCAAATCCTATGACAGCCTCACCCCATCCCCCTCTACTCCTGTGACACTGCAATCATTGACCCCTATCCAAGGTATTAAAAATCTCTTCTTCCTCTATGGTTCATCAGAGGGGATAAACACAGTGAGTGAGGAAAGAGTAAAGTATTTAGCATCTTTGAAAATGGACAAGCCACCAAACTTGGAAGAATTTTATCTGAGACTATTAAAAGAAGTAAGAAAAGAAAAGATAGGGCGTCATACAATTTTTCAATACTCACAGGCCGCAAGATTGATGCTATAAGACTGACAGACTGCTAATGTTGTACCTTTTTTTTTCTCAAGGTCAACAGAGAAAGATCAAGTTAGCCAGTCAGCCTTAACTTGGTTGTGGGAAAGTTACTGAAGCATAGTATAAATTTTAATTTAAACAGTACAGATTAATTGAGGACAATCTACAAGGAGTAGTTCAGGGCAGGTTGTGTCTGACTAACTTGACTGAATGTTTTGATGAGGTGCCAAGGAGGGTTGATGAGGTGTCAGATGTAGGCATGAGAAAGTTTCTCATTGACTTGGAGATGATTTCAGCACCCAATTCAGAATAGAGTGCTTAGGGAGATGGTGGGAAGTAGTTCTGAAGAATGATTTTGAAACACAAATGATTGCTATTACTGGGCCTGGGGTCATCTGGAGGAATGGGGTGATTGTGGTTTATTTCTACTTTTTTACAATGTTTGGATATCTCTTCAGGTAATTCATGGTCTGGTCCATATTAGGGAGGTGCCCTTTTACTAATTTTAGAAGCTTTTAGTGTTGTGATGAAGGTCTCTAATATGTTATTATTTTTTGGGAACTTGGGTTCTAATTTAGATGTAAATGAGTTTTGATTATTAGTTATACAGTCATAGAGTTGTACAGCATAGAAACAGACCCTTTGGTCCAATTTGTCCTTGTGAACCAGCTATCCCAAGTTAATCTGGTCCAATTTGCCAGCATGTGACCCATATCCCTCTAAAACTTTCCTATTCATATACCCATCCAGGTGCCTTTTAAATGTTGTAATTATACCAGCCTCCACCACTTCCTCTGGCAACTCATTCCATATACTCACCATCCTCTGCATGAAAACATGGCTGCTTAGGTCCTTGTTAAACCTTTCCTGTTTCACCTTAAACTCTGTAGTCTGGATTCGCCTATCCAGGGGTAATGGCCTTGGCTATTCACCCTATCCATGCCCCTCATGATTTTATAAACCTCTGTAAGGCCACCCCTCAGTCTCCGACATTCCAGGGAAAATAACCCCAGACTATTCAGCCTCTTCCTATAGCTCAAACCCTCCAACCTTGGCAACATCCTGTAAACATAGAGGAGATGATGGTCTAGCGGTATTATCACTGAACTGTTAATCTAGAAACCCTGATAATGTTCTGGTGACCTGGGTTTAAGTCGTGCCATGGCAAATGGAGGAACTTGAATTCAATAAATATCTGGAAGTAAGAGTCTAATGATGATCGTGGTTTGATTGTTGGACAATCCCATCTAGTTCACTAATGCCCTTTATGGAAGGAAACTGCCATCCTTACCTGGTCTGGCCCACGTGTGACTCCAGACCCACAGTAAAGTGGTTGGCTTTTAACTGCCCTCTGAGCAATTAGAAATGGGCAATAAATGCTGCCTAGCGGGTGATGCCCTCATCCTGTGAATGAATAAAGAAAAATAAAATCTTTCCTGAACCCTTTCAAGTTTCACAACATCCTTCCTATAGCAGGGTGACTAGGATTGCATGCAGTATTCCAAAACTGGCCAAGCCAATATCCTGCAGAGCCACAATTTGACCTGCCAATTCCTATACTCCATGCAGTGACCAATAAGAGCAAGAATTCCAAATGCCTTCTTCACTATCCTGTCAACCTGTGACTCCACTCCAAGATCTCCTTATTCAGCAACAGTCCCTAGGACCTTACCATTAAGTGTATAACTGCTACCCTGATTAGCTTTTCCAAAATGCATACCTTATGTTTATCAAAATTAAACTCAATCTGTCATGCCTTGGCCCATTGGCCCATTTGATCAAGATCCCTTTGTACACTGAGGTAACTTTCTTTGCTGTCCACAACACCTCCAATTTTGGTGTCATCTGCAAACTTACTAACCATACCTCCTATGTTCATATTATGTGAAGGTAATTTGTTTTTTCAATGTCAGAGACTGGCTTTTTTTAGAATTGGGCCAAAACATTATCCACAGAAAGCTAAATGATGAGACAAACTACCTGGTGAGATTAATGTCTGAAGTGTTTGCTAAGTTAAGATATGAGTTCCACATTGTCAGTAAAGAGGCCAGAGGCCAGAAGCAATTCAGAGGAAAAGATTCATTCAGCAAGTCTGCTATTTAATAGTCTTTAAAGTAGTTAAAGTAAATGGAAAACTCAAGATTTTTTCCCTTAAAGTTCAATAAGGGAAGCCAGTGAGTTGGTCTGTCTGTGTGTCCCAGATGGGAATGAAATCTGCTGCTTGTAAAGGAGGCAGTGCTTGGCTCTTTGCAAAGGCAAATGCAACTTCTGCCTGGTGTTTATTTATTGTTTACTTTTGCTCTTGTTGAATAACATGAATGTTTGTAACCATTTGATGGCTTTCCAGTATGTGATAGTCCTACATTGAACAATGAGAATATTTTGATCTACGCTGGGCACTGAGGAAGGAGTAGCACTTCCTTAGACAGGGTGCTATGATGAATTGCGCTAAAGACAGGTAAGCCCTGTAGCTTGGTTCCTAAATAACAACAGAGTAACAAATGGGCACTTGTATTTACAATGAAGTGTCAGCTTTGCCAGCGATATATCCTGTGTTTACGGTGAATGACAATTCTTGGCTGGCAGCACTTTGACCTGAAGCATGATTGTGCTGTAAGTATGGCGCTAGTGCCAGAAATCCAAGATATTCCAGCAGTCTGCCAATTTGTGGTGAGAAGGAAAATACAACAGGCAGGATGTCACAGGGCATGGTGCAAAGGTGATGAGGCTAAAGTCAGAAAATGGCATTTAATAATCTTAATAGACTTTGCAGAGAGAAACCCTCCATGAAACTCACCAAAATTGACACTTAGCCAATTTTTGGTAAAGCACAGCTCTCAGTTGCAACTTAACAAGGTTATCATGATTTTTGAAGTATGGAATGTCGTATCATCGATACCTAAGGGAGTTGAACCTGCTAAGACAGCAAATGCACTCGAAGAACAGTATCCCTGGAACAACTTCCAGACTTCCACCTTTAACATAACATTTCTCGATACAGAAGTAGCAGTTGGAAATTGCGGCAGGTACTGTCAACTTTGTTGTCATTACTACAACACATTCTTTGTTATTATCCTTATAACCTGGTGTGGTGCGATTTCTGACCTCATCTCTGAATGTGTTATTTCCCTGTATTCCACTGACTATTTTTCATTGAACCTAATTCAGTGCCTATTTCCGCACTGTTCATTTGCTCTGTTTCTTGAATCTTTCAATAGTTAGTGCAATAAGGCATTGGACACACCATTCAATATTGCTCTACTGCTGTATTCTAATCAAGATCCTAGAAATTTGTGGAACAAACATATTGCAATATCAAAGATGAGCATAAAAGCTCAATTCGTATCTTTCACCAATAAAATTATCATTGAAGAGATTTCTGCCTCTACATGTTTGTTTCATAATATAGATTAATTGCCTCTTGAAAATGATGCTGGATAATTGAGAAGGTGAATAATTGGCAGACAATCCTGAAATAATGACATATTTTGTTTGTAGGAATTGAGTAATCTGCATGTGTGCTTATTGTCCATAAGCATAGAATTCCTACAGTGTGAAAGCAGGCCATTCAACCCACTGAATCTGAGCCAACACTCTGAAGAGCATTCCACCCAGACCCAACCCCTAGTCCTGTAACCCTGCATTCTTTGTGGCTAATCCATCGAGCCTGCATATCCCTGGACACTATGGTCAATTTAGCATGGCCAATTCACTAGCCCACATATCTTTGGACTGTGGGAGGAAACTGGAGAGCCAGAGGAATCCCATGCAGATTCAGGGGAGAACATGTAATTCCACACAGACAGCTGCCTGAGGCTGGAATTGAACCTAAGTCCCTGGCACCGTGAGGCAACAGTGCTAACTACCGAGTCACTTTGCAGTCAAATTGTTATATTCATATTTACAATTTTACTTGTGAGAGTTCTGGCAACCATTTATGTAACAAAATAGATTTAACTAGAATGCAATAATATACTTATAATATCTGTGAGAGTTTGACAGAGATTGCTAAAGGTTCATTAAAAATACATATTTTAGTGACCATTGCTGAAGCGCTTAATAAACTGAACAGTAAGTTATTAGCTTCTGTGGTGATTGTAACCAGGTGGATCCACAGAGTCTGCATTCCCTGATCAAGCCAGTTGATCTGGTCCAATCAGGGAGCCCTGGCTGACAGATATAAACAGGAGTGTCAAAGGTTCTAGTCACTCTGACACCTGGCTTTGAGGGAGCTAGGTCAATGTCAAGAAGTTCCCAAGTAAATAAAGAGTGACTTGGTGATGGGAAACCAGCCTCTGTGGAGTTATTTTAGCATCCCACCAAAATCTTTATAACTTTTTGATCGAGGAACTGTATTATTCTTGCCATTCCCCATCTGTAAATTGGTTGACTTTCATTACCTCCCAGCAATGCTCTTAAGGACAGGATCCAACAAATTCGGCTAGAACAGAGTAGTAATTATTTACAATTTGCCAACTGTGGGTAACTGTGTATTACATCACAATGAGCATGGGATGTTTATAACAATTCTTCCTTTCATTGTTTTGAATATTTCTGTTCACCTGCTTTTAATGATCTCTTCTGTAATAAAGAAAGTCTCTGAAAATCTCTGTGATCTTTTCTGATGCCTTAGGCTTTCATTCAGGTATCACTTAGCATATTTTTTGCACTTTGTAACTTTTTAGATACTTGGTATAATGCAAGGCTTTATACAAACTTCTGCTGTTTAATTATTTTCCTCGAGAACTCCAGTCCTTTATTTGCCCTTTTTATGGTTTTGTTAATCTATGTCGACATTTCTAATCCATCCAAAGCTGTAAGAAGTTCATCAGCCTGTAGGATTACCTATGTTTCTTACTCTACTGATGCCGCCTGACCTGCTGGATTTCTAGAGTTTTCCAGAGCTTTTCCTGAGCTTTCCAGAGCTATCTTATCTTTTACTCCCTACCCTGTCCACCTCCCCATTTTCTGCATATAAACCGACATTTTCCCAGCCACCATCAGTTCGGAGGAAAGGTCACCAGACCCAAAATGTTTTCTCCTCACAGATGCTGCCAGACCTGCTGAATTTTCCCAGTAACTTTGTTTTTGTTCTCCTAATTTCTGTTTGAAATGTGGTTCTCTGTGATTGAAAATATCCTCTCAGTACCTACCATATTAAGTCTTCTCAGAATCTTATATGTTTCGATAAGATCGCCTCTCTTTCTTTTAAATTCCAATGACCGGCTCAACCTGTTCAACCTTTCCATGTAACATAGCCACTTCATCCCAGGAATCAATCTATTGGAACTTTTTTTTAATTCATGTGTGGGATGTGGGCGTCGCTGACTGGCCAGCATTTCTTGCTCATCCCTAGTTGCCCTTCAGAAGTTGGTGGTGAGCTGCCTTCTTGAATGGCTGCAGTCCCCCTGCTGTGGGTTGACCCACAATGCCTTTAGGGCAGGAATTCCAGGATTTTGACCCAGCAGCAGTGAGGGAACAGCAATATATTTCCAAGTCAGGATGGTGAGTATCTTGGAGGGGAACTTGGAGGTGATGGTGTTCCCATATATCTGCTGCCCTTGTCCTTCTAGATGGAGGTGGTGGTGAGTTTGGAAGGTGCTGTCTGAGGATCTTTGGTGAATTTCTGCAGTGCATCATGTAGATAGTACACACTGCTGCTACTGAGCATCAGTGGTAGAGGCAGTGAATGCTTCTAGATGTGCTGCCATTCAAGCGGGCTGCTTTGTCCTGAATGGTGTCAAGTTTCTTGAGTTTTAGAACATAGAACATAGAACAGTACAGCACAGAACATTCTCGCATATCCTCGCATTTTTGTTGGGGCTGCACCCATCCAGGCAAGTGGGAAGTATTCAATCACACTCCTGACCTGTTCCTTGTTGATGGTGGACAGGCTTTGAGGAGTCAGGACGTGAGTTATGTGTCACAGTATTCCCAGCTTCTGACCTGCTCTTGTCACCACTCTGTTAATGTGGTGAGTCCACTTGAGGTCCTCATCAATGGTAACCCCCAGGATGTTGATAGTGGGGGATTCAGTGATGGTAACAGCATAGAATGTCAAGGAGTGATGGTTAGATTGTCTCTTATTGGTGATGGCCATAGCCTGGCATTTGTGTGGTGTGAATGTCACTTGTGACATGTCAGCCCAAGCCTAGATATTGTCCTGATCTGATTGCATGTGAGTATGGACTGCTTCATATCTGAGGAGTCATGAATCGTGCTGAACATTGTGCAATCATCGGCAAACATCCCCACTTCTGGACTTATGATGGAGGGAAGGTCATTGATCAAACAGCTGAAGATGGTTGGGCCTAAGTCACTACTGAGCTCCTGCAGAGATGTCCCAGAGCTGAGATGATTGACAACCCACCAGCACAACTATCTTCCTATGTGCCAGGTATGACTCCAAACACCGGAGAGTTTGCCCCCGATGCCCATTGATTCCAGTTTTGCTAGGGCTCCTTGATGCCACACTCAATTGAATCCAACCTTGATATCAAGAGCTATCACCCTCACCTCACCTCTGGAATTCAGCTCTTTTGTCCATGTTTGAACCAAGGCTGTAATGAAATCAGGAGCTGAGTGGTATAATGATTTGAATTAAGTTTAAGACATGTATGTCCCTTCTTAAATAAGAAAATTGAAACTGCACTCTAGGTGCAGCCTCACCATTGCCCTATGCGATTGTAAGAAGCCATCCCAGCTTTTATACACTTTACCCTGTTACTAAAAAGGCTGACATTCCACTTGCCTACCAATTACTTGCTGTGTCCAAATGCTAACAATTTCTGATTCATGTACAAGGACATTCAGGTTACTCAGTACCACAGCATTTTGGAGTTTTTCTCCATTAAAACAATCGTCTATTTTTCTATTTTTCCTACCAAACTGGACAATCTCGCACTACCCTGTGTCATGTGACATCGTCTAAATTTTTGCCCACCCACTTTATCCAAAGCACTTTGCCATCTCTGTGCCCCTATTCATCGTACTTTTCTGCCCTTGCATTGTCTGAAAATTGGCCACAATATATTCTGTCCCTTCATCCAAAATCATTAATATAAGTTATAAATTACTGAGACTCCAACATGCATTACTCTGGGACTCCACTAGCTACAGTTTGCCATCCTAAAAAGAACCCAATTAATCTAACTCTTGTGAACCAAAGCCATCAACCATGTCAGACGCACTTCCAGCATTTCTTCCCTCGTCCCTTCCCGCATCGCAGAACTGTGATAGGTTCACCTTGTCCTCAATTTTCATCCAAATTGCCTCCACATTTACATCCTTCAAAATTTTTCTCGCCACTAGCATGTTACCACCATCAGGCACATCTTCCTCCTTCCTCTCCTCTCAGAAACTTGGAGTATGTCTTCCCTCCTCAACACCTTGATCTGTTCATCTAACACCCTCAACTCTTCATTCCCCTCACACCTTTTACTTCCTTTATTCTGCCATTAGCACTTAATCTGCACTAACCCTTTGCTTCTTTATTGCAACCATTTCACAGTTTGTCTTTTGCTTTATGACATCTTTGCCATTTCATCTCTTCTGCTCTCCAACCAATGCCTGATTGTTTATTTTACCCTTTTTCAAAAGCAGAAAACCCATGATCAAGAGGGTTTTGTGCTGCGCTGGTATTGTTTTTACTTCTTGACTAGAAGATCCATATTCAGGGCCAACGAGTTTACCCAGGGTTTTCCCCATACAATCCCTGACTTGGTTTCTGTCGGTGACGGAAAGGCCTGTTTATAGTAATGTTCTCAACTTGGCTGCAGATTTTTGTCTTAGTTTTCTGTAAATCTTCCACTCTTTCAAAATATTACACCACAATAACAGAAGCAGAAATTATTTCTCTCAAGAATTAGATCATTTGTTGAGTTTTCCATGTTTGTTATAATGAAGATATTTCCAAAGAATAAAAAACGCTGCGTCCAAACTAACATTGATGATCATATACAATTCTTTTTACCTTTCAGCATTAATCGCATGCAACTGTAATAAAAACAAAAAAATGTGAGAGAAACTGAAGTGTAGCAATATGTGTGGAGGAAGAAAGACTCTATTTTGAAACTGCACATGTAACTGTTAGTTTAGAGCAATAAAATATTTCCATTAACTCCCTCTTTTAATGTATTCATTTGCTTGGAATGATCAACATCATTTTACATAGCTTTTTGTATTCAGGTTTTTCAGGCCTATTTTTTTCAGACCATAGCAATGGATATATCATGCAGTGCACTCTGTACATTAAAGGTACATTGTGTGAAAATTTCCTCTAATCCATCATTTGCTTCTTTTGCAAACAATTACAATCCATTTATGAATGGGAACAGTTTGTCCCTATCTACTTTGTTTAGACATGAACAGATTTTGAAAACTTCTATCAAATTTCCTCGATAACAAAGTGTGGAGCTGGATGAACACAGCAGGCCAAGCAGCATCTTAGGAACACAAAAGCTGACGTTTCAGGCCTAGACCCTTCATCATTGGGCTGCAGGGTTCCCAAGCGGAATATGAGTTGCTGTTCCTGCAACCTTCGGGTGACATCATTGTGGCACTGCAGGAGGCCCAGGATGGACATGTCATCTAAGGAATAGGAGGGTGAGTCAAAATTGTTCGCGACTGGGAGGTGCAGATGTTAATTGCAAACCGAGTGTAGGTCTTCTGCAAAGCGGTCCCCAAGCCTCCGCTTGGTTTCCCCAATGTAGAGGAAGCCACAACGGGTACAGTGGATGCAGTATACCACATTGGCAGATGTGCAGGTGAACATCTGCTTGACGTGGAAAGTCATCTTGGGGCCTGGGATGGGGGTATGGGAGGAGGTGTGGGGGCAAGACTAGCACTTCCTGTGGTTGCAGGGGAAGGTGCCGGGTGTGGTGGGGTTGGAGGGGAGTGTGGCGCGGACAAGGGAGTCGTGGAGAGAGTGGTCTCTCCGGAAGGCAGACAAGGGTGGGGATGGAAAATTGTCTTTGGTGATGGGGCCAGATCTTCAGCCCACCTCCCCCTCTCTCTCTGTTCATTTCAGAACCCTCTCTCCATCTCCCTTTTCTGATGAAGGGCCTAGGCCCGAAACATCAGCTTTTGTGCTCCTAAGATGCTGCTTGGCCTGCTGTGTTCATCCAGCTCCACACCTTGTTACCTCGGATTCTCCAGCATCTGCAGTTCCCATTATCTCTGATATCAAATTTCCCCTTTGGCTTCCCCTCTCTGAGAAAACCACATCCAACGACTCCAATTTATCATCAACGCTGAAGTTCACATCCCTGGAAACATTGTTGTAAACCTCTTCTGAACTCTCTCTCCAAGACATTCGTATCTTTCCTAAAATGTGATGTTTAGAACTATATATAATGCTCCAGCCGAGATCTAACCAGTATCTTGTATAACCACTGGCATGTTCACTGCATATTCCATCATTTTTTAATCTATGTCAACAACTTTGTTGAAATTGGCAACAGCAGGAATTCAGATGCTAAGTTGTTTTTTTCATTCATGGGATATGAACATTACTGATTACATTGGCATTTATTACCCACCACTAATTGCCTTGGCAGAGCTTACTCAGCCATTGCAGAGGCCACTTAAGAGCCAAACAGATTGCTGTGAGTCTGGAGTCAAATGTAGCCCAAAGCAGAAAATAACCTCAGATTTCCTTCCCTAAAGGGCAATGTCAACCAGATGAATTTACATGTGGTTGTAGTCACAGTTATCATTAGGACAGCTTTCCATTTCAGATTTCTTTGAATTCAAATTTTGCTATAGTGAGATTCAGTCCAATATCTCCAGAATATTAGACTGAATTTATGAATTAGTAATTCAGTAATATTACTTTGCCTCACCACCTCCTCTTAGTTAGAACATAGAGAACATAGAACAGTAAAGCACAGAACAGGCCCTTCAGCCCACAATGTTGTGCCGACCATTGATCCTCATGTATGCACCCTCAAATTTCTGTGACCATATACATGTCCAGCAGTCTCTTAAATGACCCCAATGACCTTGCTTCCACAACTGCTGCTGGCAACGCATTCCATGCTCTCACAACTCTCTGTGGAAAGAACCTGCCTCTGACATCCCCTCTATACTTTCCACCAACCAGCTTAAAACTATGACCCCTCGTGCTAGCCATTTCTGCCCTGGGAAATAGTCTCTGGCTATCGACTCTATCTATGCCTCTCATTATCTTGTATACCTCAATTAGGTCCCCTCTCCTCCTCCTTTTCTCCAATGAAAAGAGACCGAGCTCAGTCAACTCTCTTCATAAGATAAGCCCTCCAGTCCAGGCAGCATCCTGGTAAACCTCCTCTGAACCCTCTCCAAAGCATCCACATCTTTCCTATAATAGGGCGCCCAGAACTGGACGCAGTATTCCAAGTGCGGTCTAACCAAAGTTTTATAGAGCTGCAACAAGATCTCACGAATCTTAAACTCAATCCCCCTGTTAATGAAAGCCAAAACACCATATGCTTTCTTAACAACCCTGTCCACTTGGATGGCCATTTTAAGGGATCTATGTATCTGCACACCAAGATCCCTCTGTTCCTCCACACTGCCAAGAATCCTATCCTTAATCCTGTACTCATCTTTCAAATTCGACCTTCCAAAATGCATCACCTCGCATTTATCCAGGTTGAACTCCATCTGCCACCTCTCAGCCCATCTCTGCATCCTGTCAATGTCCCGCTGCAGCCTACAACAGCCCTCTACACTGTCAACGACACCTCCGACCTTTGTGTCGTCTGCAAACTTGCTGACCCATCCTTCAATCCCCTCGTCCAAGTCATTAATAAAAATTACAAACAGTAGAGGCCCAAGGACAGAGCCCTGTGGAACTCCACTCACCACTGACTTCCAGGCAGAATATTTTCCTTCTACTACCACTCGCTGTCTTCTGTTGGCCAGCCAATTCTGTATCCAAGCAGCTAAGTTCCCCTGTATCCCATTCCTCCTGACCTTCTGAATGCGCCTACCATGGGGAACCTTATCAAATGCCTTACTGAAGTCCATATACACCACATCCACAGCTCGACCCTCATCAACTTTTCTAGTCACATCCTCAAAAAACTCGATAAGGTTTGTAAGGCATGACCTACCCCTCACAAAGCCGTGTTGACTGTATTTGATCAAGCCATGCTCTTCCAGATGGTCATAAATCTTATCCCTCAGAATCCTTTCTAACACCTTGCAGACGACAGACGTGAGACTTACCGGTCTATAATTGCCGGGGATTTCCCTATTTCCTTTCTTGAAGAGAGGAATTACATTTGCCTCTCTCCAGTCCTCAGGTACGACTCCAGTGGAGAGCGAGGATGCAAAGATCTTCGCAAGTGGCGAAGCAATTGCATTTCTCGCTTCCCAAAGCAGCCGAGGACAAATGTGATCCGGGCCTGGCGACTTGTCAATCTTAATGTTTGACAAAATTTTCAGCACATCAGCTTCGTCTATCTCTATCCATTCCAGTTAAGCGATAAGCCTCATTTTTGAATTCAACTGGTGAGCTAAAGGTGTCAGCTAAAGGCATACCACTGCTGCTTCCCAGCTTTGGATGGCCTGAAATTGGTTGCACAGTGCTAATCCATGGCTCAGGGAGGGAAGAATGAGTTAGCAGTGAGTCAATATTATTTAACGGGACTCGGAGAAGCATTCCTGTTACTTCTGACCCTTATAACTTTCTCTGTACAAATTTCCTAGCCATATTGGAAGTGTCTTCCTGCAATAGAGATCATGGTGCGTGCTAACCTACCTGTTATTTATGTATTGTCACAAATATCCAGAAAGATACAGTGAAAAGTGTTGCATCACCACAATCCTGGGCTATTTTGAGTTAAAAAAAATGAAAATAAATTACTTAAATAGAATTCATCCTCTATGAAAAGGTTCTTTAAGCATGGCTCCAGGGTTTCTGCAAGGTCTCTGCAAGGAATCCCTGCTCCAGGCACTGCAATGGCAACCCTGCCAAAAGTTCATGCTTCAGGGATACTGCAGTTAGGTGTCTCTACTACAAACAAAGATCCGCTGAGCACTGCCATAAATGATGACCCACCGAGTCCATTGGAAACCTTTCCTGCAGTCCCCAGTGAAAGCTCTTTCATTCACTAAAAGTTTGTGGGAGGAGCGGGATGGGGGTGGAAGAAGTCACTCCAGGAGTTTTACTGTAAGCGAGCAAGGCAACGTTTTTGGAACTGCATCTGCCGTTCCTGATGTGACCTACTCTATATCGGTGAGATCAAGCAGAGGCTCGGTGATGGTTTTGTAGGGCACCTGCCAGCTGTGCTCTGTTTGAGACAAATGACAACACATTCCGGTCATGAACCGTTTTAACTCCCCCTCTTACACCCTGGGCGACATGTCCATCCTGGGCCTCCTCCAGTGTCACAATGACGCCACCCGCAAACTGGAGAAGGAGCATCTAATATTCCGCCCTGGGAGCCTACGGCCCAGTGGTCTCAATGTGGACTTTACTGGCTTGAAAATCTCTCCACCCCTGGCCTCATCCCACGACCGACCCTCCCTCTCATCCCCACCTCCTTGACCTGACACAATCTGTCCATCTTATCTCCCACCTATCAGTTCCTTCCACCTCACTGACCAATCACCACCACTCCCTGCCTGCACTCACCTATCACCATCTCTCCTACCTTCCCCAGCCCCACCCCTCCTCTCTCTATTTATTTCTGAGCTCCCTTCCCCCTCTCCATTTCTGAAGAAGGGTCCTGACCTGAAATGTCAACTGTCCTGCTCCTCTGATGCTGCCTGACCAGCTGTGTTCCTCCAGCTCCAGACTGTGTTGCCTCTGAAGTTGGGGGTAGCCTGTGTCTGTGAGTAAAGGGGAGATAATGTTGGCAGTTGCACAGCATTTACAATTACCAGGATTGCCATCAGAATCTTTCGAAATGATTAAAATTCAATTGAAAATAAAACAGCTTGAACTTGACAAGGAAATAAAATAGTTTGAATTACGATTAAAAGCAGAGGGAAAAGGAAAGGAAATGGAGGCCCTAGCAGAAGAAAAGGAGAAAAAGAGAGAAGAAAGGGAAAAAGATGAGTTTTTGACCTTCAGAGATTACAACTGAAAATTCAAAGTCATCTTAAAAGGCAGAGGTAGAGGTGAAAAGTAATAATGATGAGGACAGTGATAGAGAATAATCCTATGGTAGACAAAGGCCTGGTGGAGGTCTGTTTAAATATGTCCAAGCATTGTCTAAGTTCAATGAGAAGGATGTGGAAGACTTTTTCATTTCATCTGAGAAAGTGACTAATAAAATGAAGTGGCCAATACATGGGTATTGTTGATTCAAACAGACTAGGTAGGTAGAGCTAGTGAGGTATTTTCACCACTATTAGAGGAGATATCTGATGAGTATAATGAGGTAAAAATGCCATCTTAAGTGTGTCTGGGCTAGTCCTAGAAGCCTACAGACAATGTTTTAGGAACCTGAGCAGGGAACCTGGTCAAACATACATTGAGATTGAAAAAATCAAACAAAGTAATTTTGATAGGTGGATAAGGAATTGAAAATAGATCAAACATTTGACACTCTTAGAGAGAAGATTACTTAAGAGGTGTTCCCGAAGTAGTGAGAACTCGTATGGAACAGCAGAGAATTAAAACTGCAAGATTAGCAGTGAAAATGACCAAATATTATGATTTGGTTCAAAAACCCAAATTTGGTTTCTGACATCAATTTCAATCTGTGAGGGATAGAAACGGGGAAAAGAGAAATCTTCAGGTGATAAGGGAAAGGAGTCTCATTAAAGACAACAAAGATAGTTTACCACAGGGTAAAAAGGAAACCCACGAGGCGGAAAGAGAAGTAAAAAAGCTTAGGTGTTTCCTTTAAAAAAGGTAGGCCACATGAAGTCGCAGTGTTGGTGGGTTAGAAAATGCACTGGAGAAACAGATGAGGGCAAACAGGATAAGCCAGAGAGTTATTTTGAAAAGGAAAATGTAGTGGAATCTAAAAAGCTGCAAAAGAAAGTATAAGGTGGCAAGGGTTGACTGAGAAGAGAGTGCCAGATCTCCTTAATCAATTTACTCGCAAGGCTGGGGTTTATTCATGTATACCAGCAGGTGCAGGTAAAGGAATTAAGATTTTATGAGATATGGTAGTAAGTGCATTTTTGATTGTAAGAAATGAGGAACTATATAATTCAGAAAGCGTATTGCCAGAAAAAGTGGTAATATATGGGATTCATGATGACAGGATAACAAAGTTTTCATCTAGGCCCGAAACGTCAGCTTTTGTGCTCCTGAGATGCTGCTTGGCCTGCTGTGTTCATCCAGCTTCACACTTTATTATCTTGGATTCTCCAGCATCTGCAGTTCCCATTATCTCATGATGACAGGAGCAATGTTCCATTATATAAAGTGAGGTTGGAGAGTCTGGTGAAAAAACCGTGACGTGGTGCTAAGAGTAACAGAGAAATTCTCAATTCCAGACATACAATTTATCCTTGGTAATGATATAGTTGGATCGCTGGTGAAAGTGATGCCCACTGTGTTTGAAAAGCCAGTGGAAAATCAGGCAACTGATTTCCTGTTACAGGAAGTGTATAATGGGATTTTCCTGACTGTGTGGTAACAAGGTCACAAAGCCACAGGTTGAAGCAGGAGGAGAAATCAAGGAATAAAGATAAAGAAGTTGAAGTTCAGCTATCAGAGACCATGTTTCATCGAATGATTGAGAAAAGACAAGAACAGGTGGAGGACAAAGTGGATATTTTTAGTTCAGAAAAATTAGCTGAATTACAATGGAAAAATGAAAAACTAAAGCAGTTGTGACAACAGTTATACACAGAAGAAAAATCTGAATGTATCTCAGAATGCAACTACCTTAAAAATGACATCTTGATGTGGAAATGAAAACCATCACATATTCAGGTGGGTGAGAAATAGGCAGAAGTCCTGAAGAAGAGTAATACTCAAACATTGACTGTTCCTTTTCTCCAGATGTTGCCTGGCATGCTGCGTTCTTCCGGCCTACTGTTTGTATACCTTAGAAGTTCATCAAGTTGTATTACTGGTGAGTTATTGAAAGATGGTATTGCAGGTAGCACATGAATTACCACCAGGAGGTCATTTGGGAGTAAGCAAAACTCAGGCCAAAATATAAAAACATTTGTATTGGCCTGGACTGCAGAGGGATGTAGTTGAATTCTTCCAGGTGTGTCATATGTGTGAGGTAATTGGAAAACCTTAGGCCGTGATAAACACAACATCCTTAATACCCATTTCTGCATTTGAGAAACCATTTTACAAAGTTGATTAAGTAGGACCCTTCCTTCAAACAAAGAGTGGGAATCAGTATTTGTTGACCATAATGGATGTGTCTACTAGATTTCCAGAGGCCATTCCATTACTCAGTATCACGGCTGAAAGGATTTTAGAAGAGTTACTCAATTTTTTTTTAACTAGATACGGACCACCCACAGAGATACAATTTGATCAAGGGTCAAATCTTATATCAAAATCATTCAAGGAAATTATAGATAGCTCAGGAATAAAACAATGCAAATTCACCACACACCGGACAGATTTGCAGGGAGTGCTGAAATAATGGCATCAAACTTTAAAGGCAACGTTGAGGGCTTACAGTAAAATCTATCGAGAGGATTGGGATAAAGGAATTCCATTAGTACATTCAGAAATTAGGGACGCCCCTAATGAATCAACTAAGTTCAGTCTATTTGAATTAGTTTTTGGCATGAAGTGAGAGGACCTCTGAAATTAATCAAGGAGAAATTGGTAAGTTAGAGTTCAGAGAGCTCACATTTGGACTATGTGTCAAATTTTAAGGAAAGATTAAATAGAGTAGGTGAGTTGGTTAGGCAGCATTTAAAAGTAGCGCAACCTTTGATGAAGCAGGAAACACACAAATATTTTCAATTTTACTAGTGGAGATAAAGTGCTAGTACTACTCTCAGAGGGAAGTGAATCTTTAAAGGCACAGTTTAGTGGGCCTTATCAAATCAAAAGAAAATTGAATGAGGTGAATTATTTAGTAAGAACATCAGACAGAAAGAATTCCCTCAGAGTGTGCCATGTGAATATGAAAAGGAGAATGTGTAACTGGTTACAACAGAGTGAAAACTAAGTTCATAGGATTCTGAGTTGAGTATTCTCAAATTAAATTGGACAATGAAGAAGTTCTCAAAAGTTGGTATAAACTGCTGAGTTACCTTCTAGAGGAAAACTGAAATGACCTTACAGAGTGATTACAATCACATGGGGAGATATGTGGAAATAAGCTAGGAAGTATTAATTTACATATACATGATGTAGATATGGGAAATGCTGTTCCACTTAAGCAACATTCTTATAGACTTAATCCTCTAAAGTTGGCACAGGTTCAAAAAGAGATTGAATGTATGTTCAAAGACAATATAATCAAAGTAAGTTGTAGTGAATGGAGCTCACCCGTAGTCATGGTGCAAAAACCAAATGATACCCAATGATTATATCTGGAATATCGCTAAATCAATGCAGTTTCAAAATCTGATTCATATGCTATTCCACATTTGGAAGATAGTATTGAGAAGTTGGGAAACAACTTATATTTCAAAGTTGGATTAACTCAGAGGATACTGGCAAGTACCTTTATCTGGAAGAACATAGAACATAGAACATTCGAGACCGTTTGGCCCACGATGTTGTGCTGACCTATTATCCTACTGAGATCAATCTACCCTACATTTTCCTATCCTCCATGTGCCTATCCAAAAGTCATTTAAAAGTCTCAAAAGTATCTGACTCCACTACCACTGCTAGCAGAGCATTCCATATGCCCACTACTCTCTGTATGAAGAACCTACCTCTGACATTCCCCTATACCTTCCTCCAATTACCTTAAAATTATGCCACCTCGTAACAGTCATTTCAAACTGGGAAATAGCCTCTGGCTATCCACTCTATCAATGTTTTTCATCATCTTGTAAACCTCTATCAAGTCACCTCTCATCCTCCTTTGCTGCAATGAAAAAAACCTGAGCTCCCTCAACTTTTCCTCATAAGATCTGCCCTCCAGTCCAGACAGCATCCTGGTAAATCTCCTCTGCACCCTCTTCCACATCTTTCCTGCAATGAGGTGACCAGAACTGAACACAATATTCCAAGTGTGGTCTAACCAGAGTTTTAGAGAGCTGCAGCATAACCTCACAGCTCTTAAACTCAATTCCCCTATCAATGAAAGCCAACACACCATTTGCCTTCTTTACAACTCCATCAACTTGGTCATAACTTTGAAGGATCTATGGACGTGGACCCCAAAATCCCTCTGTTCCTCCACACTGCCAAGAATCCTGCCATTAACCCTGTATTCTGCGTTCAAATTCAACCTTCCAAAACTTTACACTTTTCTGGGTTGAATTCCTTCTGTCACATTTTTGCCCAGCTCTGCATCCTGTCAATGTCTCATTGCAACCTACAACAGACATCCACGCTGTCCACAACTCCACCAGCCTTTATGTCATTGGCAGACTTATTAACCCACCCTTCCACTTCATCATCTAAGTCATTTATAAAGATCACAAAGAGCAAAGGTCTCAGAACAGATACCTGCAGAACACCACTGGTCACTGAGCTCCAGGCTGAATACTTTCCATGTACTACCATCCTCTGTCTTCTATTGGACAGCCAGTTTTGTATCCAGACAGCCAAATTTCTCTGATTCCCATGCCTCCTCACTTTCTGAATGAGCCTACCATGTGGAACCTTATTGAATGCCTTGCTAAAGTCCATATACAATACGTTTACTGTTCTACCTTCATTGATGTGTTTTGTCACATCCTCAAAGAATTCAATAAGGCTTGTGAGGCATGACCTGCCCAGGGGTGAAGGAAATTTCAGCTTTTGTGATGCTGAATGGACTGTACCATTTGGTGTGAAAAATGTACCAACTGCATTTCAAAGACTAACCAATGAGGCCATTTTGGAATTACCCAAATGTGTGATGTACATTGACCTGATGAGTTTTAGTCATACTTGGAAGGAACATTTGGAGTATCAAGAGGAATTGTTTGACTGAATTTGGGAGGCAGGCTTGGTGATCAACCAGGTTGAGTGAGTTCACAAGAGCCCAAGTCATGCTCCTGTGCATGTGATTGGGCATGGTCAAATAGCCGATAGGATGTGAAAACAAAGATTACTGGGGAGTTTCCCATACCATCAACAAAGAAGGAAGTGCTACAATAAATGGGACTGGGTGATTTTTATCAAAAGTTTGTACTGAATTGTAGCAGTGTAATGCTCCACTGACTGATTTGTTGAAAAATGCAGAAAGTTTCAGTGGATGGAGGAATATCAGAAGGCATTTGACAGCTGGAAGCTGCATTTACCACTATCCCAGTGTTAACCACACCTAATTACACAAAGCCATTCAAGGTGGCTCCCGATATGTGTGGTGTCAGCACTGGTACTCTACTCTTGCAAGAAGATGACAAGAAGATACGAAGACCTATTGGGTACTTTTCCAGAAAATTGAATAATCATGATCAGAAATATTCCATGATCGAGATGAAGATCTTGAGCTTGGTGTTAGTATTGCAACATTTCAACATTTATATTGCTAATAATGTCAAGGAGCCAATTGTACATACTTGCTCATAATTCCTTAATATTTTGGTAAAACTTAAGGATAAAAGAAGCCCAGGCTATTTACATGGCGTTTATTATTGTAGCCATTCAATTTGAAAATTATACACTTGGCAGAATGAGAGGATGTATTGGTTTACACATTGTTGTGACTTTGATGAAGACAGAGGTATTCAGAACCAACACCAGGGAAGACTAGCTTGATCATCTTTGCAGCAATCTGCTTGTCAATGATTCATTATGATATTGGTGACAGTAACCATCTATATTTCTCATGGAGACAAAGTGCCCTCTTCACAATGGGGACAGACCCATGCTATCATGTAGCACTAGTGCTGTGCTAAATGGGACATGGCCAAAAGAGATCTAAAGATGGCCAGCATTGGGCAACTATGGGCACTGTGGGCCATCAGAAACAGAGCTATATTTCATCACATTTCTAACTTTATGATTAGGCATACTTTGCTATTGCTTTCAAGCATGGTTATTCATAGAGTCATAGAAATATACAGCATGGAAACAGACCCTTCAGTGCAACTTGTCCACGCAGATGGCATATCCTAAATTAATTTAGTCCCATTTGCTAGAAATTGGCCTATATCCCTTTAAACCTTTCCTATTAATATACTCATCTAGTTGCCTTTTAAATGTTGTAATTGCACCAGCCTCCACCACTTCCTCTGCTTAAGTAAACCCTAATGTCCAGAGATACTTGAAACCAAACAACAGAAGCAGCAGCTGTGCAGATTCACTGCTGTGTCAGACAGCAGTGCAGGTTCATTTCTTCATTTTCTTCACTTCCCAAACGGTCACTACCTTTGTCTCTCTTCCTCCTTTTTAAAGTGCTGTTGTTTTGACTATCTTCCCCTAAGTTCTAAAACAATGCAACAGATTATAAAACAGTAATTACTGTTCCTAGAATTCCAGGAAATCAGCTCCAACACTGAAAATACCTCAAAAAAGGAAAAGCTCTTACTGCCACAATTTTTCCCATCCTCCATCTTGGATTACCCAGAATCCTCTATGCCTGTAGCTCAAACCCTCTACCTTGGCAACATCCTTATAAATCTTTTCTGAACTCTTTCACGTTCACAAAACCTTACCTATAGCAGGCAGAATTGAATGCAGTATTCCAAAATTGGCTTAACAAATGTTCTGTGCAGCTACAATATCGCCTCCAACTCCTAGGTGTACTAATTCATTGAGGATTTTAGAATATGCTAGAATCAACAATGAATAAAAATATGTAGACCTCAAAATGAGGTTGTCGCCTTGGTGAAGCTATAAACTGGAACTACATTGATGCTAATAAAGGAGGCAGCTTGGCTAAGAACAAGCTAAGACACCTTATCACCGACAGATCACACCACAAACTTCTATAGGGCCTCCAAAACCAGTATTGATATGTGAACACTAGTTTAAGGCATGGTTGGCTTTGCAAAGATATTTTTTCAAATTACCTTATTTTGGAAGGAACATTCAATAATTTTTTTACCCCAGAAACAAAATGGTGCTAATGCATTTTCAAATTTAGCATAGATAGGAGCAGGAGCGATTCTAGGACAGTATCAGTGCAGATAATCCACTGGTCAGAGTGGATTGCAGGACAGCTGACTATCCCCTTTAGTGTGTTCTTTCTCTATTTAAACATAAAGCCAGGAATCTCACTTCATGGTTTAAGTTTTAATGGGTGGAATTTTATCGATTGATCCCTGAGGATTTAACAAGTACGCCAACAGAGA
Organism: Stegostoma tigrinum; assembly: GCF_030684315.1. NCBI lineage: Eukaryota > Metazoa > Chordata > Chondrichthyes > Orectolobiformes > Stegostomatidae > Stegostoma > Stegostoma tigrinum. The sequence continues at coordinate 158,891,394 of NC_081354.1, forward strand.
GGAGAATTGGGAAGACTGCACTGTTTGATTTCAGACATTGAGCTGGAGTCCTGCTGTGCAATCTAAACTCCTGAACTGATGTGTTGTTTGATATGTGAGGGAATCAGGGGCCAAACCAACAAACCAATCAGAGATGAATGGGAGAACAGGAGCAGCAGGAGTGCCATCGCTTAAACCTGGTGAATATTCCCTAATGATGGCACTCACAGTTCTCTGCTTTCTGTTCCTGCAGAAGAAGAGAGCACAAAACTGCAGAGAAAGCCAGAGAACTGGTGTCAACCCCTTCTCTGACAGGCAACTTGATGACCACTGGTAATGTACAACAAGCTGCTCCATTAGGATGGAGGGTCTTGTTCCCTGAGGCTGCAGATCTCAGCAATGTGCTGCCATAAAAGTCTGAGCCTCCATCAGGTGATCAAGGTGGAGCTCCTGCGCTATGGGGGAAGGGAGACTGCAGAGAATTACACATCAAGGACCAATGAAACTCAAAACATCTCAAGATTTGCAAGAGATTGTCAATCGCCTGTTGAGCTGAGGACCAGAGCTGTAAGCCTGACCTAGTCACATGGGCATGGCTATAGCTCCTCAGTTCTCAGGTGGTCTGAAAGGAGCAGAATGTGAATCTTGTCATTGGGATTCATTGGTTAAAGTAGACTTGGGAAATTCTCTTTAGATCTGACCACTGTTTCAACAACTTTTTAACTATTGCCAAAATGCTTTAGAGCACTTCCACAGATTTCCCCACAAAGTGAGAGGCTCCCATAGTGGGTAACTTGCATCAGATTTGGCAGTTAAATCTATCCCTCAATGATATCAATGATACAAACTGCCCACACGGACAGGAGCGCAAACAAACAACAGAAAAATGTTGCATGAGATATGGAATGAACAAGGTTTCAGAACAGATCAATTTAGAAGGTAACTGAAGCTAATACACCTAATGAACTAAATAGTTTTAGGACAAGGATAAAGAGACATTTGTAGAGGAAGTATGACTAAGATCAGCTGAAAGGCTATGACCAAGAATAGGAGTCTGAGTAATTGAATAGGCTGGCAACATGAAATTGCCCAGCAAAATTCAAAACCAGGAGTTGACAACCAAGAAAGTAAGATTTAGCTGTTGAACTGTGAAATCACACTTTGAGAGGTGCTTGGAGCACCAAACTTTCAAATGGATACAGCGGCAGCTCTACAGTGCTCAGGGTGCCTGAAAGAAGCAGAATGTGGCTCTTTTCAACATGATTCATCAGCAGAGTTTATCTCAGGAAATTCCCTTCGACTGCGATCTCATTTTCAATGTTCTCGTGTTCAATGACGATATCTTTCTAAATGTGCTAACACTGGAGATCACACAAACATTACTCCCAATGTGAGTGGCTCCAATCATTGCTATGTCTTAGGCTACCATATGTATACAGATAGCTGGCACCTAAATGTGACCAAAATTAGAAAAAGGATAGAAGTTCTGGGGAAGGTTGACAGCAGGAAACTGCGCATGAAAGCCAGAGAAATTCAAAACTGGTGAACTGAATTCCAAGAAATTGTAAAGTCACTTACTTCCCTTCATATTAGAAATTCCTGACAAGAGTTAGCTGAACAAGAATTGCTCTGGATAATGCATCTTCTTGAGCTCAGAGTATGAATCCATGTTGCCAGTTTTCTGTGATACACTGCGTATCCAACACTGCCAGGATCATCCTGCTTTGTGCAAGAAACTGATTTGGAATGCCAACACCTCACCCCAAACATCCCCCATACACACACACACACATACACATATACACACACAGACACACACACACAGATACATGTATACACATACATGTATATATACACACACACACAAGTATACAGGCAGACACGCAGACACACACACACGTTCAGACACACGTACATGTACACACACACAGATACATGTATATACACACACATACACATATACACATGTACACACACAGACACACACACACACACATGCACACACACGTACCTGTATGTATACACACACACAGATACATGTATACACACACACATACACATACACGCATACACACACACACACACTCACACACACTCACACACACACACACACACACACACACACATACACGCACACACACCCCTAACAACCTGCCATGAGAGCCTGAGCCTCCTGATGAAGTGTCATTGCTTGGATCCGTTGCTAACAGATGTCAAATGTGCTGACTCTCTCTCTGGCTGGAGACCATGTTTTTGGGCCTTACCCCCATCCAACAGGACCTCATTGTCAGTCAGTTCATCCTCATGGAGCAGCATGTGGTTGAGAATTAGACAGCTGATGCTGCTGCTGACTTTGCTCCTGCATCTGCTGGGTTTGTTGGTATTAGTGCCTCAGTTCCTCTTGAGCATCATCCGATGGTTAAGATGGAGCAGCATAAACTGCTGTTTCTGTGCTGTGGGGAATGCTGGCAGCAGGAAATTCCACATAAAGTTCCTCAAAATTCAAGACCAGGAACTGACTTCTGAAAAACACACAGGCAGACACATGCACACCTTGACACGCAGACATACACAAACACACACAGTCTCAGACACAAACACACATTTGTGATAGGGGCCTTTCTAGTTAGAGGCATGGACAGATATTATTGCAGATGAAAACAAGACACCGGAATGCCTCCCTGGTGCCAGAGTCAAGGATATGCCGGAGAGGGTGCAGAATATCCTCAAAGGGTTAAGGAACCAGCAGGAAGCCATATACACTTGGGAACTAATGATATAGGAGGAAAGACGGATATGGTTCTCAGGAGAGAATATAAGAAATTAGGCAGGAGTTTAAAAAGTAGGTCCTTGAGGGTAGTAATATCTGGATTACACCTGGTACAATGTGCTAATGAGAGTAGGAATAAGAGAAAAGAGAAGATGAACACATGGTTGAGGAGCTGGTGCAGGGGAGAAGGATTCACATTTTTGGATCATTGGAATCTCTTCTTGGAAAGAAGTGACCTGTCTAAGAAGGATGAGATGCATCTGAATCGAAAGCCGGCCAATATACTGGAGGAGGGATTTGCTAGAGCTGGTTGGGAGGATTTGGACTGAAAGTGAGAAAGGGTATCAGTCTAAGACTAGTGCAATAGGGAAAGGGACAAGTCAAGCAGGCTGGAACAAAACAATGAACGAGGTAGGACTGATAAATTAAACTGCATTTATTTCAAAGCAAGAAACCTGACAGCTAAGGCAGATGAACTCAGGGCATGGTTGAGAACATGGGACTGGGATATCATAGCGATTACAGAAGCATGGCCCAGGGATAGACAGAGCTGTTTCAGAGTATACATGCTATGGGAGCGATAGAAAGGGGGCCAAGAGAGAAGTGGGGTAACATTAGAGTACGGTGGCTCAGTGGTTAGCACTGTAGCCTCACAGCACCAGGGGTCCAGGTTCGAGTTCCAACCTCGGGCGACTGCCTGTGTGGAGTTTGTACATTCTCCCCGTGTCTGCGTGGATTTCCTCCGGGTGCTCTGGTTTCCTCCTACAGTCCAAAGATGTGCAGGTTAGGTGCATCAGCCATGCTAAATTGCCTGTAGTGTTCAGGGGCATGTGGGTTATAGGTGGATGGGTCTGGTTGGGATGCTTCAAGGGACGGTGTGGACTTGTTGGGCCGAAGGGCCTGTTTCCACACTGTAGGGAATCTAATCTAATTATGGCTGTACTTAGGCAGGATATTCCAGAGAGCATGTCCAAGGAACTTATTTGGGTGGAACTGAGAAATAAGAAATGGATGATCACCTTATTGGGATTGTACTATAGACCCACCCATAGTCAGCGGGAAATTGAGAAGCAAATTTGTAAGGAGATCTCAGCTATCTGTAAGAGTAATAATTGGGTGATAACGGTAGGGAATTTTAACTTCCAAAATATAGACAGGGACTGCCATAGTGTTAAGGGATCAGATGGAAAAGAATTTGTTAAGGGAATACAAGGAAATGTTCTCATTCAGTATGTGGATGTATCTATGAGAGAAGGTGCAGAACATGACTTACCCTTGGGAAATAAGGCAGGGCAGGTGACTGAGGTGTCAGTGCAGGTGCACTTTGGGACCAATGATCAACTTCTATTAGTTTTCACATGGTTATGGAAAAAGATAGACCTGATCTAAAAGCCAGAGTTCTAAATCAGAGAAAGGCCAACTTTGACAGTATTAGGAAAGAACTTTCAAAAGTTGACCGGGGACAGATTTTCGCAGGTAAAGGGATGGCTGGAAAATGGGAAGCCCTCAAAGATAAGATAATGAGCATCCAGAGACAGTATATCCTGGTTAGGATGAAGGCCAAGGCTGGTAGATGTAGGGAATTCTAGATTATGAGAAGTTGAGGTTTAGGTCAAGAAAAAGAAAGAAACATTTGTCAGTTATCGACAGCAGGGATTGGGTGAATCCCTAGAGCAGTAGAAGGACAGTAGGACCATACACAAGAGGGAAAATCAGAAGGGCAAAAAGAGGCCATGAAATAACTTTGGCAAATAGGGTTGAGGACAATCCAAAGGGACTCTGCGAACACATTAAGGACAAAAGACTAATTAGGGAGAGAATAGGGCCTCTTAAAGATCAGCAAAGCTACCTATGTGTGCTGCCGCAAGAGGTGGATAAGACACGAGAGGAGTATTTTGCATCAGCATTTACTGCGGAGAGGATATGGAAGATAGAGAACTTGAGGAAATAAATAATGATACCTCGAGAAGTGTCCACGTTACAGAGAAATAAGTGCTGGACATTAAAACATGCATAAAGGTGAATAAATCCCTGGAACAAGATCAGGTATACATAAATGATATACATAAATGATGTATGTAAATGATATACATAAATGAGCTGGAGGAAGGTATAGATGGTCTGATTAGGAAGTTTGTAGATGACACTAAGATTGGTGGAGTAGCAGGTAATAAAGGAGACGGTCGGAGTACGCAGCAGAATATAGACAAATTGGAGAATTGGGCAGAGAAATGGCAGATGGAGTTCAATCCAGGTAAATGCGAGGTGATGCATTTTGGAAGATCCAATTCAAGAGCAAACTACATGGTAAATGGAAAAGTCCTAGGGAAAATTGATGCACAGAGAGATCTGGGTGTTCAAGTACATTGTACCCTGAAGGTGGCAACGCAGGTCAATAGAGTGGTCAAGAAGGCATACGGCATACTTGCATTCATCGGACAGGGTATTGAGTACAAGAGTTGGCAGGTCATCTTACTGTTGTATAGGACTTTGGTTCGACCACATTTAGAATACTGCGTACAGTTCCGGTTGCCACATTACCAAAAGGATGTGGATGCTTTGGTGAAGGTGCAGAGGAGGTTCACCAGGATCTTGCCTGGTGTGGAAGGTGTTAGCTATGAAGAGAAGTTGAGTAGATTAGGATAATTTACATTAGAAAGACGGTGGTTGAGGGGGGACCTGATTGAGGTCTACAAAATTAAGAGAGGTATAGACAAGGTGGATAGCAAGAAGCTTTTTCCCAGAGTGGGGTCTCAATTATGAGGGGTCATGATTTCAAGGTGAGATGGGTAAAGTTTAAGGTAGATATGCATGGAAAGTTCTTTACGCAGAGGGTGGCAGGTGCCTGGAAAACATTGCCAGCAGAAGTGGTAGAAGCGGGCATGATAGCATCATTTAAGATATATCTAGACAGATACACGAAGCTTGGGGCAGCTGCTGCCAAGGTGCAATGGAGAAAGACTACTTTGGCCAAAGTACAATGAGGGTCTGTTCAGCTATTGGACCCTCATGGTACATTAAATATTTGGCATATGTAAGAAATGCCTTTAGGTTGTTGGAACAGTCGGGAGAGTCAAACTCCAATGTTAGTTTTGTTTCTCCATATACTAAGACTGTACATAACCAAACTGTTTTAGTGGCAATACTTGTATATCAAGACTTTTTATGAATCAGGTATGCTTTTGAAATAAAAATATACAGGTTCATCGCTAAGCCTATCTATCAAACCAGTCAGGGAAGAATGAAAGAGGCCCAGTGCATGAGCAGCAGGAAAATCTTCCCCTAAACTTGTTCTCCTACTGACAAAGCTCACAATTCTCAGGTTTCAGTTTCTGGAGAGATACAATTGGCTCCCTCCCCAGTGTCAGGTATCTTGACAACTTCTCGCAAACTGAGACTTGAGATTTTCTTACTCCTTGCAATTGTAGATATTGGTCAGCAATATTGGTTTGTTACTCTACCAATCTTAGTGTCATGGATTAGGTCCATACTTTAGCCTTTTAAATGTAAAGTTAGCCCTAGCCAGAACTGGGAACAGGTTTGGTTCTCAGTGTCGGTGCAAACTCACGAGGGATCTTACAGTGGAGCAATAAATACATATGTCAGTATAAATTCTAGCAATGATAATGACTATCTCAATTATTTTACTATCCAAGCACAACTCACATCTGAAGGAAGTCTGGATGTGCTCTGACAATCTGATCAACAAGCTTCACAAAATCAAATATTTCTCCGACTTCCTCTTAAAAGTTGCAATGGTCTTTGCCTGAAGTATTCACGGTCTCAAGTCATTTACAAGGCTCTGCAGAGAGGGCGGCTGTTAACGATCAATGAAACGATAAATGAAAGGACATACAGCTGACCCTGAGAAATGGATGTGACACAGAAATGACACAGAATTTCAACAACAATGCTCAATTCTGGATTCACTTGTTTGTTGGAATTTGGTCTCCTTTGCATTAGATCCACTTGCCTTTGTTGTTTGCTTTCTCATGAGCAGTCTGGATAGTTTGATAAAACCTCATTATGCCTCGCATTGCTTGACAGGAACTATATAACTGTGGCAGAAGAAAAGAATTAGACAATGGAAATATTGATTTGCAACAAGTACAGCTGGTATTGTATCACTCCCCTATCAGTAAAACCATTAACCTGTCATCACCAAATGGAGATTCTGGGAGCAAAACTGAATTTTTTCTTATAATACACCTTCATACCAGTTTAGTATTGAAAACAGAAAGTTCCATCACTTCTACATTTAGACAACAGACAATTTTTTGGTATCCAGCCTCAATAGCCACTAATTTTAATTAACTATGTCAAGAATTTCTTCAACTCCCCACCTTCATTTTTGAAGCGCTGAAGCTGACCACTCGGAGCTGATGGATAAATTGTGAGACTGTTCAATCCGTCTTCCCTCTCAGCCTCTGCCATTTTTTTTTCATATTTGGTCATAGAATGTGGACACTGCTATCTTGGTCAGGATTTATTACTCATCCCTTATTGCCCTCGAGAGGTTAGTTGTGAGCTGTCTCCCTCTTGTATTGGGGTAGATAACTCAGATTGCTATTGGGAATAGAGTTTCAGGATTTTTAACTAGTAACATTGAAGGAACAGCAATAGTGTTCCAAATTAGGATGCGATGTGCCATGGAAGGGAATCTACATTTTATTTTCATGCACCTGGTGCCTTTGTCCTTCTAGATAGTGGAGGTGGCAGGTTTGGATGGTGTTGATAGAGACTTGGTAAGTTGTTACAGCACAGTACATACTGCTGCTGCTGTGCATTGGTGGTAAGGGAATTGAGTATTCAATGTGGTGGCTGTGTTACCCGACAGGCCGGATCTGTGAGGCCTACTCACCGGGAATCAAAGTGTCAGAGTGGAGCCTGTGGGGAAGGATCTTGCACTGAATTCTTTGAGGAGTATTAAGGGTGTCGGAGTGCACTTAAGAGGGAAATCGGGAGGGCTAAAAGGGGACACAAGATGGAATTGGCAGTTAAGGTAAAGGAGAATCCAAAGGGATTTTATAAGCATGTGAAGGACAAAAGAGTTACTAAGGAGAGAATAGGGCCCCTTAAAAATCGACAAGGCCATCTATATTCAGAGCCACAGAGATGGTTGTGATCCTTAATGAATATTTCACATCAGGATTTACTGTTGAGAGAGGCATGGATGGTCGGAAACCTCAGTGTCCACATTACAGAAGAGGAGGTGGTTGAAGTCTTAAAACATATTAAGGTAGATAAATCCCCAAGATCTGATGAAATGTATCCCAGGCCTTTGCGGGAGGCTAGGGAGGGAATTGCAGAGCTCCTGGTGGAGATATTTGAGTCATTGACAGCCACAGGTGAAGTGCCCAAAGATTGGGGGGGGGTGGTGGCTAATGTTGTGCCATTATTTAAGAAAGGCTGCAGGGAAATGCCTGGGAACGACAGATGGTGAGCCTAATGTCCATGGTGTGTAAGTATTTAGAGGGCGTTCTGAGAGACAGGATCTACAGGTATGTTGAGAGGGAAAGACTAGCTTGGGGCAGTCAGCATGGTTTTGTGCATGGGAAATCATGTCTCTTGAATTTGATTGAGGTTTTTGAGAGTGACCAAGAAAGTAGATGATAGTAGTGTGTTGGCTGTGGTTTACAAGGATAATAGCAAGGCCTTTGACAAGGTACCACACAGTGGGTTGTTGAGTACGATTTACTCTCTCAGGACCCAGGGAAATCTAGCCAATTGGATTCAAAATTGGCTTGATGGTAGAAGACAGAAGGTGGTGGTAGAGAGTTGTTTTTCAGACTGGAGGCCTGTGACCAGCAGTGTACCACAGGGATTGTTACTGTGTCCACTGTTATTTGTGACTTATATAAATGAATTGGATGAGAATTTAGGGGGTATGTTATTAAGTTTGTGGATGACACCAAGATTGGAGGTATAGCAGAAAGTGAATGAGGTTATCTGGTAATGCAGCGAGATCTTGATCAGCTGGGCCAGTGGGCTAGGAAATGGCAGATGGAGTTTAATTTAAATAAATGCAAGGTGTTGCATTTTAGTCAAGCAAACCAGGGCAGAACTTACACAGTCAATGATAGGGCCCTGGGGGGTGTTATTGAACGAAGACATCTAGGGGTACAGGTTGATAGCTCTTCGAAAGTAGAGACTCAGTAGACAAGGTTGTGAAGACGGAATTTGTAATGTTAGCTTTTTTGGTCAGACCATTGAGTATGGGAGTTGGAAAATCTTGTCGCAGCTGTACAAGACATTGGTAATGCCACATTTGGGGTACCACGTGGTTCCTGGTTGCCCTAATATAGGAAGGACATTACTGAACTAGAAAGAGTGCAGAAAAGATTTACTAGGATGCCACCTGGACTGGAAGGTTTGAGTTATAAGGAGAGGTTAGAAATGCTGGGAGTTTTTCCCTGGAGCGTAGGAGACTGAGTGATGACCTTACAGAGGTATATAAAATCGTGAGAGGCATAAATAAGGTAAATAGCAGAAAGCTTTTCCCCATGATAGTTGAGTCCAAAACTAAGTGGAGTAGGTTTAAGGTGAGAGGAGAGAGATACAAAACGGTCTGAGAGGCGATCTTTTTCACACAGAGGGTGGTGGGTGTCTGGAACGGGCTACCAGAGATAATGTGGAAGTGAGTAGAATTTTTTCATTTAGGAAACATTTGGACAGGTATATGGATGGGATAGGTATGGAGGGATATGAACCAAATGCAGGCAAATGGGAGTCATTTAAATTGTGGAAAATGGGTGGCATGGGCAAGTTGGTCCGAAGGAACAAAAGCAAAGCTGCTGAAAAGCTTAGTAGGTCTGGCAGCATCCGTGAAGGAAAGAAAACAGAGTTAACGTTTCAGGTCCGGTGGCTCTTCCTCAAAACCGAAGGGCTTGTTTTCATGCTGTGGACCTCTATGACTCTATCATCTATCACTGGGATTCAAATCTGGGCCTCCAGAACATTACGTGGTTCCCTGCATTAACAGTCCCGCGATAGTACCACCGGGCTGCCGTCTTGCCGTCAGGTGCAGGTAGAAGCCAGGTGCAAACAGTGGAAAGGAGCATGTGAAAACTCTAACATCTCACTTGCCTGCTTCAGTAAATCCCACGTGTGGCACTGTTTGAGGATCCAGTATCAGATTATGAGTGCAAGTAGCAGCGGAGGTAAGATGAACCCGGAAGACTGCAGCTAAGGTAAGGCAGTTTTTTTAAAATTACTTACCGGTAGCGGGCAGCGGTGTTTTCTCTTTCACAAAAGGAGCAGGAGCAGCAGAGGAAGTGACGAGGACCAGAGGGGCAGCCGGGAAGGAAAGCAGTGACCATATATATCAGCAAGGCGGCTAAACCCGAGACTCTACAACTATAGTGTCTCCCACCCGCCCTCCTCCTCTAACCTAGTTAATAAGGTAAGGTTCATTCTAAACTTTCTACATTGAATATAAGTTTGTTATTAATTTTATAGCAACTTGAACTAAGCTTTCTACTTTAGTGCTGAGTGGGTGTTCAGATAAGTGGGGTATGGATGCTAGGGCAGTTGCTTGCTCCTCCTGCAGAATGTGGCAAGTGGGAGACAATGGCACACGTCTCCGCCGGCTACATCTGCAGGAAGTGCACCCAACTCCAGCTCCTTGAAAACAGCGTTAGGGAAACGGAGCTGGAGCTGGATGAACTACGGATCATTCGGGAGGCAGAGGGGGTAATTGAGAGGAGTTACCGGGAGTTGGTCACTCCTAAGGCTCAGGACAAGGATAGATGGGTTACAGTTAGGGGGAGGAAAGGGGACAGACAGACAGTGCAGAGATCCCCTGTGAGCATTCCCCTCAGCAATAAGTATACCGTTTTGGATACTGCTGGGGGGGATGACCTACCGGAGGAAAGCCATAGTAGTCAGTTCTCTGGCACTGATCCTGACACTGTGGCAAAGAAGGGAAGGGGGCAGAATAGAAAAGTACTCGTGGTAGGGGACACGATAGTTAGGGGAATCAACAGGAGATTTTGTGGTCAGGATCGGGATTCCCGGAAGGTATGTTGCCTCCCTGGTGCCAGGGTCCAGGACGTCTCCGATCGGGTGTATAAGGTTCCAAAAGGGGAGGGCGAACAGCCAGAAATCGTGTTACATATTGTCACTAATGATATAGCCAGAAAAAGGATTGAGGATATAAAAAGTGATTTCAGGGAGTTAGGATGGAAGCTGCAAAGCAGGACGTACAGAGTAGGGTTCTCTAGTTTACTACCGGTGCCACGAGATAGCGAGGCGAGGAACAGGGAGCGGGCGCAGCTTAACACTTGGCTGCGCAGCTGGTGTAGGAGGGAGGGCTTCAGATATGTAGATAATTGGGATGCCTTCTGGGGAAGGTGGGACCTGTACAAGAAGGACGGGTTGCATCTGAACTGGAAGGGGACCAATGTCCTGGGTGGAAGGTTTGCTCGAGTAGTTCGAGAGGGTTTAAACTAGAATGGCAGGGGTTGGGAACCTGAGCTGTATACCAGAGGTGAGCATTGATGCAGGTGAGGCAGTAGCAAGAGGTAGACCAGCTAGTGGGAAGGATTTTCCTGGGAAGGAACCAAGGGATCAGTTAAAGTGTGTTTGCTTTAACGCAAGGAGTATCAGGAATAAAAGTGATGAACTTAGAGCATGGATCAGTACCTGGTGCTATGATGTTGTGGCCATAACAGAGACATGGGTTTCTCATGGGCAGGAATGGTTGCTGGATGTTCCAGGGTTTAGAGCATTTAAAAAGAAGAGGGAGGGGGGAGAAAGAGGAGGGGGTGTAGCACTACTAATCAGAGAGGGTACCACAGCTACAGAAGCTTCCATTGTCGAGGAAGATCTGCCTACCGAGTCAGTATGGGTGGAAATTAGGAACAGCAAGGGAGTAGTCACCTCGTTAGGGGTTTACTACAGGCCCCCCCAATAGCAGCAGGGAGATTGAAGAAAGCATAGGTCGGCAGATTTTGGAAAAGTGCGGACGTAGTAGGGTTGTTGTAATGGGTGACTTTAACTTTCCCAATATTGATTGGAACCTCCTTCGAGCAGAAGATTTGAATGGAGCTGTTTTTGTAAGGTGTGTTCAGGAGGGTTTCCTAACTCAGTACGTTGACAGGCCAATGAGGGGAGAGGCCATTCTAGACTTGGTGCTCGGAAACGAGCCGGGGCAGGATTCAGATCTTGTGGTGGGAGAGCATTTTGGTGATAGTGACCATAACTGCCTCACATTCTACATAGCTATGGAGAAGGAGAGGATTAGGCAAAATGGGAGGATATTTAATTGGGGAAGAGGAAACTATGATGCAATTAGACATGAGTTAGGCATTAGCAATTGTTCCATGGTAAAGGTACTACAGACATGTGGAGACTGTTTAAGGAACAGTTGTTGCGAGTGATGAATAAATATGTCCCTCTGAGACAGGCAAGAAGGGGTAAGATAAAGGAACCTTCGATGACGAAAGCGGTGGATCTTCTCGTCAAAAGGAAGAAGGTAGCTTACATAAGGTGGAGGAAGCTAGGGTCAAGCTCAGCTCTAGAGGATTACAGGCAGGCGAGGAAAGAGCTCAAAAATGGTCTGAGGAGAGCCAGGGCGGGGCACGAGAAAGGCTTGGCAGAACGGATTAGGGAGAACACAAAGGCATTTTACACTGATGTGAGGAATAAGAGAATGGTCAAAGAAAGAGTAGGGCCAATCAGGGATAGCATAGGGAACTTGTGTGTGGAGTCTGAGGAGGTAGGGGAAGCCCTAAATGAGTTTTTTGCCTCTGTTTTTACGAAAGAAAAGAACTTTGTAGTGAATGAAACCTTTGAAGAGCAGGTGTGCATGCTGGAATGGATAGAGATAGAGGAAGCTGATGTGCTGAAAATTTTGTCAAACATTAAGATTGACAAGTCACCAGGCCCGGACCAGATTTGTCCTCGGCTGCTTTGGGAAACGAGAAATGCAATTGCTTCGCCACTTGCGAAGATCTTTGTATTCTCGCTCTCCACTGGAGTCGTACCTGAGGACTGGAGAGAAGCAAATGTAATCCCTCTCTTCAAGAAAGGAAATAGGGAAATCCCCGGCAATTACAGACCAGTAAGTCTCACGTCTGTCGTCTGCAAGGTGTTAGAAAGGATTCTGAGGGATAGGATTTATGACCATCTGGAAGAGCATGGCTTGATTAAATGCAGTCAAAACGGCTTTGTGAGGGGCAGGTCATGCCTCACAAACCTTATCAAGTTCTTTGAGGATGTGACTAGAAAAGTTGATGAGGGTCGAGCTGTGGATGTGGTGTATATGGGCTTCAGCAAGGCATTTGATAAGGTTCCCCATGGTAGGCGCATTCAGAAGGTCAGGAGGAATGGGATACAGGGGAACTTAGCTGTCCGGATACAGAATTGGCTGGCCAACAGAAGACAGCGAGTGGTAGTAGAAGGAAAATATTCTGCCTGGAAGTCAGTGGTGAGTGGGGTTCCACAGGGCTATGTCCTATGGCCTCTACTGTTTGTAATTTTTATTAATGACTTGGATGAGGGGATTGAAGGATGGGTCAGCAAGTTTGCAGACGACACAAAGGTTGGAGGTGTCGTTGACAATATAGAGCGCTGTTGTAGGCTGCAGCGGGACATTGACAGGATGCAGAGATGGGCCGAGAGGTGGCAGATGGAGTTCAACCTGGATAAATGCGAGGTGATACATTTTGGAAGGTTGAATTTGAAAGCTGAGTACAGGATTAAGGATAGGATTCTTGGCAGCGTGGAGGAACAGAGGGATCTTGGTGTGCAGATACATAGATCCCTTAAAATGGCCACCCAAGTGGACAGGGTTGTTAACAAAGCATATGGTGTTTTGGCTTTCATTAACAGGGGGATTGAGTTTAAGAGTCTTGAGACCTTGTTGCAGCTCTATAAAACTTTGGTTAGACCGCACTTGGAATACTGTGTCCAGTTCTGGTCGCCCTATTATAGGAAAGATGTGGATGCTTTGGAGAGGGTTCAGAGGAGGTTTACCAGGATGCTGCCTAGACTGGAGGGCTTATCTTATGAAGAGAGGTTGACTGAGCTCGGACTCTTTTCATTGGAGAAAAGGAGGAGGAGAGGGGACCTAATTGAGGTATACAAGATAATGAGAGGCATAGATAGAGTTGAAGGCCACAGACTATTTCCCAGGGCAGAAAAGGCTAACACGAGGGGTCACAGTTTTAAGCTGGTTGGAGGAAAGTATAGAGGGGATGTCAGAGGCGGGTTCTTTACACAGAGAGTTGTGAGAGCATGGAATGCGTTGCCAGCAGCAGTTGTGGAAGCAAGGTCATTGGGGACATTTAAGAGACTGCTGGACATGCATATGGTCACAGAAATTTGAGGGTGCATACATGAGGATCAATGGTCAGCACAACATCGTGGGCTGAAGGGCCTGTTCTGCTCTGTACTGTTCTATGTTCTGTGTTCTATTACTCAGAACCCACAGTACTGGAGTGGAGAAAGAAAGTTGTCTTTAATCCTAAGGGACTCCGAAGAAGGGGTAATGGTAGCTCTCTTGGCAATTGACTGATACTGTGCCATCTGGTTATCAATCTGTGAGAAATAACTCAGAATTTAGACAGAGGTTCTGGTGCTTATTTCGTGACCATCCTGAAAACCTGAATTAGGATGAGCCTTTATCACAAAAATGATGTTCAACATGTTTATCCAATCTTCATCTGCCTGTGGTCAGTTTCTCAGGCAAAATGAAGTCAACCTGAGTTGAAATTTAACTGCATTGTTTCCATTAGTGCCAACAAGATATGAGTTCAAATCACAAAGTAAAAATAAATCAATTTGCACTCAATAAAATCTAACTCTCTTAATCAACACAACATTTTTTCCAAAAATCCCAGTTTCCTTTTCATAACAAATATGTCTTTGTTCCACGACTCTCATCTGGTTATAAAACACAAGTCTATTCAGAGCTCAGCACTGTTTCTGTACTGGAGAGATGTGACGCTTGTAAAACTCACTTACATTCCTGGAAAGGACAAAGAGAACTTCTTTTCAATTTGTTTGTGAGAACTGGATGTTGGTGCCTGCATTTATTACCCATTCGTAATTGCCTGGAAAAGATTGCCTGGAAAAAATGGAAAAAGTTGGGCGGGGAGCTGTGATCTTGAACTACTGTACTCCAAATGATGCAGATTCATCAGAGTGCTATACTGATGCACTCAGTAACATCAGAATTCTAGGAACTTAATACCCACACCAGTGAAGGAATAGTGATATAGTTTATAGTCAGGTTGGTGTGTGACTTGGAGAACTTATGGTTGGCGGTGTCACCATGCTTCTGATGCCCTTGACATTCTAAGAAACAGCACTGGTTTGAAAGATGCTTTTGAAGGAGACTTAGTGAGTGACTGTATGTATATTTCTATCGCTGTGTGTTGGTGATGAAGGGGCTGAATGTTGAAAGTCGTGGACGGGGTAACAATAAGATGGGCTGCTTTGTCCTAAACCTTAACTTTCTTTTCATTATCCTGAAATCTTTTGGAGTTAAAGTTGAGTTTGATTTAATTGTTTTTTTCCCTTTAGCTTTCTATTCTCTTCCAGACTTTTCAATTTTCATCATCTTACATAAAATTGGCTTTGGCTTCTTGCTCCAGCTTTTCAGTCAAAAACAAACAGGAAAAAAGAATAAATGGAATTAAGCCATTTTACTATTGCATGACTTGAAAGAACTGATTAGGAGTACCACAAGCAGAGGCTAGAGAGGATGTTACCTCTCCACTACTAGAATGGTCAATGTTAGTGTGGCACAGAGTGAAGGAAAATAACAACCATTGTAAAAGGGTGTTATAATTTGAACTTGCATTGGCTTGATAATTACAAATTTCAAACTTTAACATGATTTAATTGTCTGTAAGCACTTCCAGCTGCTTTGTTATTTCCATATGTTCGGGGTTCAGCTAAATTTGACACTATTGTGAGCAGTGGTGTTCTGCAGGGCTCATTGCTGGAACACTTTTTTTTGTAATATATAAAATGATTTGGAGGAGAATGGAGGAGATCTGATTAGTAAGGTTGTGGATAACACTAAGATTGGGAAAGCTGTAGATAGTGAGGAGGATTGCTAAAGGATACGGAGGATATAGACAGGAGAAGAAATGACAGATGGCATTCAATCCAAACAAATGCAAGGTGATGTATTTTGGAAGGTCTAATGCAGAAGAGAAATATATGTAAATGGCAGAGCCCTTAGAAGCATTAACATTCAGAGGGATCTAGGTGCACAAGTCCGCACTTCCCTAAAGCGGGCACACAAATGGATAAAATTGTAACAGAGATAATGGGAGCTGCAGATGCTGGAGAATCCAAGATAACAAAGTGTGAAGCTGGATGAACACAGCAGGCCGAGCAGCATCTCAGGAGCACAAGAGCCTTTGTGCTCCTGAAATGCTGCTTGGCTTGCTGTGTTCATCCAGCTTCACACTTTGTTAACACAAATGGACAAGGTCCTCAATAAGGATTATGGCATGCTTTCATCAGTTGGGGCGTAGAGTATAAAAATTGGCAAGTCATCTTGCAACTTAGTCAGGCAACATTTGAAATATTGCACACAGTTCTGGTCGCCACACTACCAGAAGAATATTGCCTGGTTTACAGGGTACCAGTTATCAGGAGAGACTGGACAAACTTGATTTGTTTTCACTTGAATGTCAGGATCTGAGGGGAAACCTGCTAAAAGTTTTCGAAATAGAGAGGCATGAATAGAATAGACAGTTGGAGTGTTTTTCCCCAGGTAGTCATGTAAATTACATGGGGATATAGGCTTACTGTGAAAGGGGGAAAGTTTAAAGGTGATGTGAGAGGCGACTTTTCTTTTGCTCAGAGGGTGGTAAGTGCCTGGAAAGTGCCAGCTAGAGGACGTGGTAGAAGCACATACAATACCAACGTTTAAGAGTTAATCTGACAGCTATGTGAATAGGCAGGAAATAAAGGAATACAGACCATGTAGAGGCAAAAGAGTTTTAGTTTAGAAAGACATCTTATGTCGGTACAGGCTTGGTGGGCTGAAGGGCCTGTTCCTGTGCTGCACTATCCTTTGTTCTTTGTAACTGGATGAAAGTGAATTTTCCAAAGTTAGGAAGAACCCGGACGGAAGGTTTGAAAGCAGTTTCCATTCTTTGATCAAATGCAGAAGTAAAAACAAAAGGGCTAAAATCTCTATGAGAATTTAACCAGTTTCCCGGTGAAATTTCCAAATTGGTCAGAATAACTGTTATTATGACCTTTTTGAAGCAAATATTCTATGAACTTTTCCTGAAATGTAAAGGGAGGTCAAACAGAAGCCCTCATGCTTCTAACTGAAGAGGTCTTCACACCAGAATTAATCGATTGTCTAACTTGGGAATTCCCTCAGAGAAACCCTGTCACACATCTTGGAATTAATCCTACATGAAATATAATGACAGACCTCTGTCAAGCTACAATTAAGAGTTGGGAGTATGCTCTGGAAGAAGAAATAAACCAACAAAATAACTTGGTCATACAGAACCTGAATATTGCTCATAAAGATATATTTTGTTGAAGTTTTCCAAGTTGCACTTATCTGGATAATTTGCAAGAATATCAAAGTAAAGAGAAAACAACATTTATATTGTTTGGAAGAAGAGTACTGATTGGCTTGCAAGTGGACTCTGTTTGGAAGGGGTGTTGTTACAGAGAATGAACCAATTAATGATGGCTGACAGTTAACTGCCAAACTCATTTCAAGCATTTCTCTCATGTATATGTCTATTTTTGTTTTAAGAAGCCTTTCAATGTCAAAGATGGTCCTGTCTATTTGTTGTAACTTGGCTGGAGTCACAGATACAACCTTACTTATGGGTCTAAATGGAACTTCTACTCCATTCCTGATGATGATATGGCAATGAAGACAGGAAGGGGAGAAATGTTGAGGGAATTTGTTGCTAATTATCTCTGTTTTTCTAATTCCTCCATGGTAAAGAGACTGGAAAATAAAAGCCATGTATGTAAACTTTAGTGAACAACAAATCCTTTTCCCTTCATGGATGTGCAAAATTTAAGGATGATGTACGAATTATAAACACAGTTGAGTGTCCTTGAATTTCCCTTTGGAAGGAGCTGGTCAGATGATAACTTGCAAAATATTCCCTCAGAGGATTAGTTAAGGTTTGTGAATGCCAATGGAAATTTAATTGACCAAGCACCAGTTTCAGGCAGGAGAATAAAAAAGGAATTTGGAACAGAGCTAAACAGAGTGGAAATTTTTATTACACAATTTCTAATTTTTCAGTGTTAGAATTATTAGTAGCATTTCAGATCAGCTGCTTTTACATAGAAAGAAAAAAGCATAAGACCATAAGATATAGAAACAGGAGAAGACCATTCAGCCCCTTGAGTCTGTTCCACCATTCAACAGAATCTTGGCTGATCTTACATTCCTCCTGTCTACATTCCTGTACTTTTGCATAAGACCATAAGATATTGGGTTAAACTACTCAGCCCATCAGGTCTGCTTTGCCATTTGATTATGGCTTATATATTTCTCAGCCCCACTCTTCTGTAATGCTCGATTCCCTTACTCGTCAAAAACCTGACTATCTCTGTCTTAAATACACCAATAACTTGCTACCTTCTGCAGCAATGAGTTCCACAGATTAACCACCTTCTGGCTGAAGAAATTTCTTCTCATCTCAGTTCTAATGAGCCATCCCTTCACTCAGAGGCTGTGCCCTCAGGTCCTTGTCTCTCCTAATATTAGAAACTTCTTCTCCATGTCCATTCTACCCAGGACGCTCAGTGTTCTGGACATTTCAATTAGATTCTCCCTCATGCTTTAAAACTCCATTGAGTACAGGCCAAGAGTCCTCGACTGCTTCTTATTTGACAAGTCTCATCAAGGTGAAACATAATCTCCAATGCCAGCACATCCTTCCTTAGATACAGAGCCTAAAACTGCTCACAATATTCTAAAAGTGGAATATTACTCTTACATTGAAGTCCTCTTAAAATGAATGTTAACATTGTAATTGTCTTCCTAACTGCCAAATGAACCTGCATGTTAACTTTGAGAGAATCCTGAACTAAGAATCCTAAGTCACTTTGTGCTTCAGATTTCCAAAGCTATTCCCCCATTAGAAAATAGTTTACGCTGCTATTCTTCCTTGCAAGTGCAGAACTTCATTCCCTGTAACCCTGATTCTCCTACTGATCAAGAATCTGTCTCTCTCAGCTTTAAGGATTCTGCCACCAACAACTCTCTGCGACTATGGAATCCCAATGATACTAAACTCTCTGGGAGAAGAAATTCCTCTCATCTTAAAATGGCAACCCTTAATTCTGAGACTATGCCTTCTGGTCCTAAATCTTCCAATGAGTGGAAATATTCTTTCAGCATTTATGTGATTAAAGTCCTTTCAGAATAATTCTAGATCCCAATGAGATCACCTTTCATTCTTCTAAACTCCAATGAGAACTCTCCCATGTTGAGGATCATCCTCGTGAACTTGCTCTGAACTGCCTCCAATGAAATGATATCTTTCCTTAAAGAAGGAGATCAAAAGTGCCCAAAGTACTCCATATGTTATCTCATGAGCACCTCATATAGTTATAGTAAGACTTCCCTACTGAGTAACTAGTCATTTTTAAAGAAAAAAAATCCGCATTTATATGGTATAAGAGCCAATGGAATGTTTTTGGGTAAATTAAGGGGCTCATGCGATCTTTTATGAATTCTGCTTGATGATAAATCTGGGTGGCTAGCCTGTTCAAGATCAAAGAATGGTTTGGATTCGTGAGACGAGGCTTGGAGAAAATGGCAACATCACTGAAGTAAAAACAGAGTTTGTTGGAGAAACTCAGCAGGGTCATCTGTGGGGAGAGAAACTGAGTTAACTCTGATTCCAGTGGCTTTTCTTTGGAAGAGAAAACAAGTGGAAAAGTCATAACTTCCAAAAAGGCTGGGGTGGGGCAAAGGTCATGAAACGTTAGAAGAAATTTGGAGATCAACAGCTTCATTGAGCAAAAGTCTGAAGGGGTAAAAATGATTGCAGGGAAGACAGAATACAGATCCAAATTAGATGCTAACTGACAGAACAAAGATGAGCTCTGACTGAAAATCAAAATACAATCATTGGAGGAGGGTTGGGATGTGAAGGGTGAATACGCAGGTGCGTTAAATAATCAGGAAAACTACGAGAATGTTATGTCCTTTATTTTTCTCTCTATTCATTTGTGGGACGTGGGCATTGCTAGCTGGCCAACATTTCTTGCCTATCCCTAGTTGCCCTTGAGAAGGTGGTGGTAAGCTGCCTTCTTGAACCTCTGCAGTCCTCCTGCTGTGGGTTGACCCACAATGCTATTAGGGAGGGAATTCCAGGATTTTGACCCAGCAATAGTGAAGGAATGATGATATATTTCCACGTCAGGATGGTGACTGACTTGGAGAGGAACTTGGAGGTGGTGGTGTTCCTGTATGTCTGATGCCCTTGTCCTTCTAGGTGGAAGTGCTCATGGGTTTGGAAGATGATCTTTGTAAATTTCTGCAGTGCATCTTGTAGATAGTACACACTGCTGCTACTGAGTGTCGGTGGTGGAGGAAGTGGATACTTGTGGATCTAGTGTCAATCAAGTGGGCTGCTTTGTCCTGGATGGGTCAAGCTTCTTATGTGTTGTTGGGGCTGCACCCATCCAGGCAAGTGGGGAGTATTCAATCACGCTACTGACCTGTGCCTTGTAGATGGTGGAGAGGCTTTGAGGAGCCAGGAGGTGAGTTACGCACCACAGTATTCTTAGCTTCTGGCCTGCCCTTGTAGACACTCTGTTAATGTGGTGAGTCTATTTGAGGTTCTGATCAATGGTAACCCCCAGGATGTTGATAGTGGGGGATTCAGTGATGGTAACACCATTGAATGTCAAGGGACGGTGGTTAGGTTGTCACTTATTGGTGATGGCCATAGCCTGGTATTTGTGTGGTGCAAATGTCACTTGCCACTTATCAATCCAAGCCTAGATATTGCCCAGATCTTATTGCATGTGAGTATGGACTGCTCATATCTGAGGAGTCATGAATAGTCCTGAACATTGTGCAATCATCAGCAAACATTCCCACTTCTGGGCTTTTGATGGAGGGAAGGTCATTGATGAAACAGCTGGAGATGGTTGGGCCTAGGTCACTACCCTGACAAACTCCTGCAGAGATGTCTTGGAGCCTGGATGATTGACCGCCAACAGCCACGACCATCTACCTATGTGTCAGGTATAACTCCAACCACCAGAGAGTTTTCCCCCGATACCCATTGATTCCAATTTTGCCAGGGCTCCTTGATGTTACACTTGGTCGAATGCAGCCTTGATATCAAAGGCTGTCACTCTCACCGAACCTCTGGAATTCAGCTCTTTTGTCCATGTTTGATCCAATGCTGTAATGAGGTCAGGAGCTGAGTGGCCCTGGCAGACCCCAAACTGGGCATCACTGAGCAGGTTATTGCTGAGCAGGTTCTGCTTGATAGCACTGTTGATGACACTTTCCATCACTTTACTGATGATCGAGAGTAGACTGATGGGGCGGTAATTGGCCGGGTTGGATTTGACCTGCTTTTTGTGAACAGGACATACCTAGTCAATTTCCCACATTGTCGGGTAGATACTAGTGTGGTAACTGTACTGGAACAGCTTTGCTAGGGGAGCAGCAAGTTCTGGAGAATAAGCCTTCAGTACCATTGCCAGAATGTTGTTAGGGCCTGTAGCCTATGTAGTATCCAATGTCTCCAACAGTTTCTTGATATCACGTGGGGAGAATTGCTGGGGCCCACTGGAGGAGTCCAAGATGCATCATCCACTTGGCACTTCTGGCTGAAGATTACTGCAAATGTTGCAGCCTTATCTTTTGTGCTGATGTGCTGGTCTCTTCCATCGTTGAGGATTGGGATATGTGTGGAGTCTCCTCCTCCAGTGAGTTCCTATAGGACACGACAAACCCGATCAATAGTATATAAATATAACCAAAAGAACTGGGGATGCTATAAATCAGGAACAAAAGCAAAGTTGCTGGAAAAGCTCAGCAGGCCTGGCAGCATCTGTGGAGGAGAAAACAGAGTTAACGTTTCGGGGCTGGTGACCCAAAAAGAAGGGTTATGAGGAAGGGTCACCAGCCCCGAAATGTTAACTCTGTTTTCTCCTCCACAGATGCTGCCAGGCCTGCTGAGCTTTTCCAGCAACTTTGTTTTTGTTCGATCAATAGTACTGCAGCCGAGCCACTCTTGGTGGTGGACAATGAAATCCCCCGCCCAGTGTACATTTTGTGCCCTTGCCATTCTCAGTGCTTCCTCCAAGAGTTGTTCAACATTGAGGAGCATTGATTCATCAGCTGAGGGAGGAAGGTATATGGTAATCAGCAGGAGGTTTCCTTGCCCGCCCTTAAACTCAAGCCATGAGACTTCATGAGGTCTGGAGTCAATATTGAGGACTCCTAGAGCAACACCCTCCTGACTGTATACACCACTGTGCTGCCACCTCTGCTGGGTCTGTCCTGCTGATGGGACAAGATGTCCAGGGAGGGTGATGGTGCTGTTTGGGACATTGTCTGTAATGCATGATTCTGTGAGTGTGACTATGCCAGGCTGTTGCTTAATTAGTCTGTGAGACAGCTTTCCTAATTTTGGCACTAGCCCCCAGTAGTGAGGAGGGCATTGCAGGGTTGACAAGGTTGTTTCTGCATTACCGTTTCTGGTGCTTAAGTTGATGCCAAGTGATCTGTCTGGTTTCACTTCTAGGAGACGTTGTCAGCTTTGGTACAGCTGAGTGCCTTGCTAGGCCATTTCAGAGGGCAATTGAGAGTCAAATCATTTGGGTCTGGAATCACATGTAAGCCAGACCAGGTAAGGATGGCAGATTTCCTTTCCTGAAGGACTTCAGTGAACCAGATTGGTTTTTCAAACCATTGGCAATGACTTCAAGGTCATCAGTAGACTCTCAATTCCAGACTTCTTTTAAAATGCAAATTCCACCATCTATCGTGGAGGGATTCAAACCCGGGTCCCCCGAACATCAGCTGGGTTTCTGGATTGTCACAAGGGGAATCAAAGCAAAAGTAGGATGTTATGTTTCAATTATATAGGGCACTAGTGAGACCTCATTTGGAGTACTGCACACAATCTCTTAGCTTATTTAAAGAAGAATGCATATGCATGGGAAGCAGTTCAGAGTAGATTTACCAGGTGTCAACACTGTTCCTTCTGAGCAATGTTACATCTCATTTCTCAGGCTGCTTGGTTCACTGTGCATTTCCTTTAAGATTGCTGCACATGGCAGCATGCAGACATTTAAAACAGAATGCAGAATATCACTATGCAGTGATATTTTATTTCTAATAAATAAGTTCTGATTTTCATACCAGTGCAGGTCTATACAGTTTAGTGGTGGTGTGTGATGAGTGAATAGGCCCAAGCTTGCAAAAACAGCATCAGATCAGTGGGCAAGGCTATTTGGCATCATGACAACACCAGCTGGATAACAGCAGCTGGCACACATAAGGGCGACCTATCTGGGGCCCTTCCTAGTGAAAATAAGCAGTGCACCTCACTCCATTGGGCCTCTGTGTGTCTTCATAAACTATCTTGTATTCTTTCACTTTATGGTGATCATAGCAGAGTATCTAAAAATAACCACATTACTCTAATCTTTAAAAACATATTTATCTCAAATGTTTACTTCATGCTCCAATCTGAAAAGTGGCATTTCCAAAAAGGAATTAAGTGGAGCCAGCTGCATTAGTATAATGATTAAACATTCCAAATAAGTGATTTGCAAAAGTCAATCATGTATCTGGTATTAATTTTTATTTAATTCAATGTTGGTGGAATTACAGATTGAATCTAAATGGTTTATATTGGGTGTAATCTTTGCTATTTGTCATAGACTACATTGGAACTGATAATTGAAAAGTTAGTATTTTATTTCAGGAATCAAATCGGACAATTGATGTCTTCTAATGATTTGGAGGTAAGTTATTACATTCTCTCACACTTTGGTTATGCATAAAAGTGAAGAGTTATCAAAACTACAATTCCACCATTTCAATTTCCAATTTTTCATAGAGGTGCCAACCATCCTAGATTTTGGAAGGGCTTCTATTCTTGCAGTCAAAACTCAATTGCAAACAGATAGTTGATGCAATTTGTTATTATTACACATTGCCTGAGGAAAAGAGTAAGGCCATCGTTTATTGTCCAGCTCTAAAATCCTTGAGAAAGTAATTGTAAGACTATGGTCTCTGGAGATTTTTGGATGAAAAGAATTCACATCACAATGAAGGAAGGGTGGTGTAATTCCAGGTCACAGAGGTGTGTTATAATGAAGAAGTGGTAGAGTTTCCACGTGCTTTCTGCCCTATTCCTTCTTTGTGGCACAAATTACAGGTTTGGGGGCAGCTAAAGATTCCTTGGCAAATTACTGCCATGGATCCTATAGATAATACACTCTGCAGTCATAGTGTGCCAGTGGTGGAAGGATGGGTGGTTAGGTTAATGTCAGTTTCTGGGCCATGGCAACAACACAGGAAATTGACGGTGGGACATAAAGGTTGGTGATTCCAGTGAAATTCTGTCAGAGCACAACTTACTAAAATAATAGGATGGATGGTGCAAAGGGGGGGATCATCCCTCTCTCACAAAACCAATAGATCATGGTGGGCTGAAGGGCCTGTGCCTGTGCTGTTTTGAAACCAGACTCTGCCAGCCTGGACTGAAGTTTTGATGAAGCTGTGATAGCTGTTTGGCAGAATACCCAACAGTGTAAGAGAAAGGTTAATGACCATCTCTGCTCTGCAAGGTTAAATACCATCTTCGTCTCTCTGCTACCGCGCACTTACTTTAGCTCTGCGCTTTCACCCAACTCCCACCATGCCTCGTGCTTTACCAATCTCGTTATTGCATGCAGCTTCTTCCCTCACTTGCTCTCACCCACCTAGAGCTCCCACCCTATTAACCCTGCAGAGCCTCTGTGCTCCTTCTCATTTACTTGTCACTCTTCACCACCTTTCAGCTCACCTGCACCAGCACTACCAGATGTGCCATCCACTTCCTCTCAACTCAATCACTCCCATTCTCTCAACAGCCCACAAGTGGGCAGAAAGAACCAAGACAGGTGGTGGGCTGCCCAAATAGGTCCTGTCTGTGACTGCTCCAAGTGGCCAGCTGACTGTGGCCAAATCCCTGGCATGATATCAAAAGCTTCCCTTGACTTAATGCACCAGGCACCCTGAGTGAAGGGTGTCTTCTTTGACATGACCTAGGATTACCCCCCCTCTGATTTTAGCTGCTGGCTTGTGGTGTGGGTGTAATATTGATGTAATATGCAACAATATGAACAACGCCTTGACTGGTGGCAGCCTGTACTGCTTGCAAACAAAGCTTTTCGCTGTACCTACATGTGACTAAAATAAAGCAAATCACATCTAATCAAAGCCGCTGTCTTTGTGTCTGCACTAAACGCAAGATAAGACAAGGCAGGGTAAGACAGAGATGCCGTGAGCATCCAGGTAGGCTCATGGTGAGTGAACACGAAGACAGCAAGTGAGCAGCCCTGAGATGCAGCCTGGTCCAATCTGTGAGCTGTTGCTTTCCTTGTAGCAGCATTCCAATGAAAGGTGTTTATATGTTCCAAAGTGAAGAATTAAAGTGAGCAAGTGCACTAAAAGTAGATTGGAAACATGCCATGAGGTTGTGGAGAGGCTGGCGCATGTCAGAGGCCATGGTCTGTCAATGTGGGGTGTGTGACTGCTGGCTATACAGTGTGCCCTGAGATGTTGGTATCCAGTGGCCAAGATGGCAATCCGAAGGACCAAGTAGTGAGTTGGAGTCACCAGGTACCTGCTCTGACCTTTGGGAATCTTCAGTGTCTAGTTTCTATTCGACACATGGCACAGGAGGAACCTGCATATAGATAAAATAGGAACATAGAAGATAGGAACAGGAGGAGGCCATTCAGCCCTTTGAGCCTGCTCTGCCATTCTTTCGATCACGGCTGATAGTTTAACTCCACGATAGATGGTGGAATTTGCATTTTAATCCTGTTTTCTCCCCATAATCTTTGATTCTATTCACCCCAAGTGCTATATATAGTCACCTCTTGAATACATCCAATGTTCTGGCATCAACTACTTCCTGTGGTAATGAATTTCACAGGTTCACCACTCTTTGGGTGAAGAATTGTCTCTGTCCTAAATGGTTTATCCTGAATCCTCAGACTGTGGCCGTTGGTTCTGGAGTCACCTACCATTGGGAACATCCTCCCTGTATCTACCCGGTCTAGTTCTGTTAGAATTCTATAAATTTCTAGGAGATCCCCCTCATTGTCTGAATTCTAGCAAAAGCAATCCTAACCTAGTCAATCTCTCCTCATAAGTCAGACCCGCCATCCCCAGAATCAGCCTGGTAGAGCTTTGCTGCACTTCCTCAAGAGCAAGAGCTCCCCTCCTCAGAAAAGGAGGCCAAACCCGCACACAATATTCTAGGTATGGCCTCACCAAAGCCCTGTATAACTGCAACAATACATCCCTGCTCCTGCACTCGAAACCTCTCGCAATGAAGGCTAACATACCATTTGCCTTCTTTACTGCACCTGCATGTTTACCTTCAGCGACTGGTGCACAAGAACACCCAGATCCCACCGCACACTCCCCTCTCCCAAATTACAGCCATTTAGGTGGTAATTTGCCATCTTGTTTTTGCTTCCAAAGTGAATAACCTCACATTTTATCCAAATTATACTGCATCTGACATTGATTTTCCCACTCACCCAACCTGTCCAGATCACGCTGAAGGATCTCTGCATCCTCATCACAGTTCACCCTCTGACCCAACTTGGTATCATCTGCAAACTTGGAGATGTTATTTTCTGTTCTCTCATCCAAATCATTATTATATATTGTGAATAGCTAGGGTCCCAGCACTGACCCCTGTGGTACCCTACTAGTTACTGCCTGCCAATTTGAAAAGGATCCATTAATTCCTACTCTTTATTTAATCTCTGCCAACCAGTTTTCTATCCATCTCAAATCACTTCCACCAATCCCGTTTGTTTTAAATTTCGTGTTGATGAGGGTGTTAATGAACAATAACTCCTGTTAATAGGCAATGTGCTACTTCCTAGTGGGAATCTTATCTCAATGCCCAGAACTCTGTTGGAAAATGTGACTTGTTGCTCCTGATGATGAGAACGGCCTCACTGAACTTCTTACTCAGTTCTCCCAGATTTCTCGTCATAACACATGAGCTCAATGCCATCCAAGATTCCACCCCATATGTGTACAACTTTTATTGCCTTCTTCAAATGTTTAAAACACCAACTCCTATGCACCTAATTTATTCCACCAATTGTAATTTCTTGTGCCAAGAATTGGCAGCTTCGGAATATCTGATAGTCATTAGTGTATTGCATCAGATGTGCTCTCAAGCACTTTGCGTTGGGAAATAACACATGACACAAGTGGGTTAAAGAAAATAACTTTTAAAAAAACCACATCTTCTGTCCAAATTGCCACAATACTGTGACAAATGTTCCTGAATTCTCCCATTGCATTTGCATCAACCTGTAGAAAGAAAACACACAAAAGATCCATTTTGCTTGCAACTGAATGGATTAATTTAAACAAACAAGATCGATAATGCAAAATCTTTAAAGTTTTATAATGCTCAATATCTGGGACATTTCAGTCAGCAGCCCGCAAATTGTGCGGCTAGCTGAGGCTGTTTAGAAAGAGGTTCCTCTTTATCTTCAATTATATTTCAAAAGTATATTTGGACAGGTACATGGATGGGCAGGGAGCAAATGGACACAGACCGTTAGAAAATAGATGACAGGTTAGACAGAAGATCTCGATTGGGGCAGGCTTGGAGGGCCGAAGGGCCTGTTCCTGTGCTGTAATTTTCTTTGTTCTTTGTTCAGTTAGTGTGCAGCACGTACTTCTAGGAGCATGGTTAAGTGATGATTCTGGATGTTTTTACACTCATCTGCAAAAGAGCAATTCTGCATTGGCTTCACATTATAAACTTTGCAAGTTCAAAATGGCTATGCATAGTTGATTCAAACATTATTGCACAGCCTGTTACCTGGTTTGCAAAGTGAAATGATCTTCACCTAATATAAGCACAGGGATTTCTTTGTGCTCTTTGTGGTCTCTACTCCTTATCATTGTCTTAAAAATGCCATAGTGGCAACCAAGTTCAGAACCTTGAATACCACAATATAAAATACCTGGGGTGACTGTGGTGTATTTTTGTAGCACTACCGAAGTGAGATGAACTCTCTGAACCATTGTATGTACCGGTTCTCCTAATTTCTGTTTCAGATAATTCCTTGCATCTTCTATACTCCCCTAGGGCAGTTGTTGCTTTGAGATCCTGGTATCTACCATAAGTTCCTTTTGTTCACATCCAATCCTGCACATCCCTTGAAATAGAGACACAACATCATAGAGACATACAACATGGAAACAGACACTTCATTCCATGCCAAACATAATTCCAAACTAAACTAGTCCCACCTGCCTGCTCCCAGGGTTCCATGCACATATTGATCCCACACTTCACCTTTTTACAGGAACATATTGCCTCTACACCCTCACCATTTCCTTCCTGAATGAATCCCACTGTTCTGGTGTCGATTTTCTGACAAGTAGCTGCTCCCAGTTTACTTTGGTCAGATCCTGGCATACCTTATGAAAAGTGGCCTTCAGCAGTTCAGAAATTTTACTTCTATCCATTTTTGTCCTTTTCCATAAATACTTTGAACTCTTAATGAGTTGTGCTCACTATCATCAAAATGATCCCCCACTGACACATTTATCCCCGACTTTGTTCTCTAACATTAACTTCTGCAATGCCCTCTCCTCACATGCAAGCTTGAACAGGTTTCCTGGATACATTTTGAATACTTTGCTCCCCGTCAGCGTTTACCACATTTTCTATCCCAGTTAATAACCTACCTTCCTCAGAAACAGACCCCATGCTAAAGAAATCTAAAATCCTCTACCATCTTTTCAGCCACTCAGTCATCTGCTCTATCCACCTATTCTAACACTCATGAGCATGTGGCAGCAAGGTTAAACCTGCTATACAGTTCCCTAAATTCTTGATGAAGGAATTCATTCACCTTCCTGCCTTTATCTTCAGCACCTATGTGAACCATGTCACCTAGCCCCTTCTTAATGCCCTGCACCTGTTCAGTGACATCCTGGACCCTAGCCCCAGGGAGGCAACACACATACCTGGTGGATGGTAGCTACAGAAATGCCTGTTTGTATCTTACACCATTGAGACTCCTGCCACTGTTACTCTTCCTCTCCTTCTTCTCCTTGCATATCTAGTCCCTGGTTGAACTCCCCAGAGTAACTGTCACTGTCATTGTTTTCACTGATCAGCCTTTTCTTCTCTGACTGCACTTCCTTAAGATGTGAGGTGACCATGTCTAAAAGCAAGTTATCCATGTAACCCCCAACCTCGCAGGCGCACTGCTATGCCTGAAGATGATACCGAAACTCCAAATCATGACACTTGCACTGATCAAACTACAGGAAGCACATAAATGCACAAGGAGGGTAGAGAGGAGATTTTAAAATACAAATTTTATAAGAAGGGCTTGGAAATTGCAGCTACAAAGAAAGATTGGATAGGCTCAAGTTGATTTATTGGGAAAGATGAAGCTGAGGGGTGACTTACTTGAGGCTGACAAAATAATGAGGAGCTTGGCTAACGTGAACAGGGAAGAACTGTTTCCCCTAGCAGAGAGCTCAATAACCAGGGGGCACAGGTTTAAGGTGATTGATAGAAGGATTAAATGAGACATGAGAAATATCCTTTTCACACAGAGGGTTGCATATGTTTGAAATTTGCTGCTCAGTTTGGTGGTTGAGGCGGAAACTCTCAACTCATTTAAAAGGAATGAAGTTGTGGTCACAGCCATTTTCTTTTCCATTGTGTAATTTTGATTTCCAGTGTATTGGAAGGTGACAGCAAACTCAGTTCATGTCCTTACCTCAATTCCCCACCACCCAGGTCCTGTCACCACATAGGCTGCTACCACAAACAACCCATTGTCAGCCACTAACAGACCCCATTCGCAGTTACTCATTCTCCCAGACTGATCTTTACCCATCTCTTTGTCTATCCACTGTTTTTCTGTCTCTCTGCACTTCACCTTCATCTCAAGTTGGTGGTGCTGGCAAGGTAACATCTTGGAGGAGGGTGGGCAGAGTGGGACTCCTGGTAATCAGTGAGATGGCAACCACAACAGAGCCGGGGAC
Source organism: Stegostoma tigrinum (assembly GCF_030684315.1). Classification (NCBI taxonomy): domain Eukaryota; kingdom Metazoa; phylum Chordata; class Chondrichthyes; order Orectolobiformes; family Stegostomatidae; genus Stegostoma; species Stegostoma tigrinum. Next base: position 158,921,405 of record NC_081354.1, read on the forward strand.
TTCTGGTTGTGGGTCAAGTGTGGGATCAGCTTGGGACTTGGGGGTGGCGGTGTCAGCAAGATCAGCCCAGGGGTGAAGAGATGGTGCCTAAAGAGTAACGACTCGTATGATGATGGGTCCAGCACAGACAGAGGCGAGGCGGTGGAGGAGGGTAGCAGCATAGGTGTGTTGCTAGTGACTCATGGTGGAAGCATTGGAATGAAGATAGCCTGTCTTTCAGTTAAATCGTTTTACTCTTTTTATTCTTTAACTATTCAAAAATGTCGCTGGATTATGGTGACCGTTGAAGTTTTTCCTGTATTTTCTGGTAGTAATCACTGTAAAATGCAAGTGATAATAAATCATTCCAATTCAAAATCAAATTCTTCTCCACCCACACCCCCACCACCAACCCACAATCAGTTCTGAAGAAGGTTCACTGGACGTACAGTGTTAATTCTGCTTTCTCTCCACAGATGCTGCTAGATCTGCTGAGTTATTCCAACAATTTCTGATTTCCAGCATCTGCAGTTCTTTTGTTTTAAGATTAAGTCACCTTGTTCTGAATTCTCACATCGGAGATAATGATATCTCTTCATCTACACAATTGAACCCTTTCATTATTTTAAATGCTATAATTAGATTGTCTGCCAATTTTGCAACTGAAGGAAATACCAGACTTGTTCATACATGCTGTCATAATTTAACCCATTAATCCTTGAAATACTTCTGGTGAATCTGCACTGCAACTTTTCTGGAGGCCATATACCTTTCATGAGGTGTTCTAAACTGAACACGCTGTTCCAAATGGCGTTCAGACAAGGCTTTTGTGCAACTAATACATAAATTATGCCCTTTTGTATTCTAACCTCCTAAAATCTCCCATCAAGCATTAGATCTTGTTCCTGACCAACAACTTTAAATGATTTTTGTACCTGGGCATTTTTGCTTCTCTACAGTTCCCAGTCCCTCATTAAATAATAAATACTAAGGAGCAGCGGCTCAGATGAAGTGAAGGACTGGTGGGTATACAAAATAACATTGTTATAAAGTCCTTCAAAACCATAGATTTTCATATCTATAGGGCATACATTGATCTATAATAAACAATTTTAATATTTATATGTTGAATGCTGCAATGCTCTCTATTACTGTTCTTTTTTGTTTGTGGATGAAGCCATATTAATTTTCAAAACTTGAAATGATGCAATTTTGGAAAATTGTCTGGGAAGTGCTATTGTATGTTAGCAAAGGAAAGGCCAGGTATGCCACCTTTTGAAGCAATGATTGTTGACGAAACAACGTTTGACATTACAACTTGATTTGCAAGATCTAAAGCATTACTCAAGAGATATTGTGAAAATGCTTCTGGTAGCACTCCTTAAATCAGGAAAATCACCTTCAGCTTTTAACACCTGTAGCGCTGTGGGGAACTAAATGTAAACAATGGACCAGTCACAGGAGAATTACAAATGTGGAAGTGGCTTTGCTCATTCTTAAAAGCTCTTAAACGCTGAGAAACATACGGAAGTCACTAAATGCCAAGGCTAATTGGAACACTGAAATCAGCCATTATCAATGTTTTTCAAAGAGGTTTAAGGTTTCGTCTAAACTTCTTCATGTCTGGCAGCTGTCTGCACTAAAGTTCTGGAAATTTCTTCCTAAATCTATCCTATACTGTATGAAACTGCCATTGATTGTTTGAAAAACTCATTAGGTTCACTAATGGCTTTTGGAGAAGGAAACCTGCCATCCTAACCTGGTCTATTTTTGAATCTTAGCAAAGTGATAGACTCTGAAGGGTCTAGGCCCGAAGCGTCAGGTTTTGTGCTCCTGAGATGCTGCTGGGCCTGCTGTGTTCATCCAGCTCCACACTTTGTTATCTTGGATCCTCCAGCATCTGCAGTTCCCATTATCACTGACTCTGAAATGTCACTCACTCTAGGGACAGTTAGGAATAAGCAACAAATGCTGGCCTTTCCAGCGATACCCTTGTTCCATGAAAGAATAGGTAAAGGTGCCCATATTTGTCATGTAATAGCAGGACACATCAGATTAATGAATGACAAATTGAGTAAGTTTCTCTTCAGTGCTCTGTTGTTCTGTGACCTCGAATGAAGATACTCCTCAAAACAGCAATCCAGCAAGTTACTTTCTGAGCACGTATGAAATCTTCAGAGCTTCCATTATTTGCGCCAAATTCACTAGAACAAAACAACTCCAGGAGCCGATGGATAACAGTAAGCTTCCTCAGATGTTTCAGGTTTCCAAACTTGCCACCCTTCCCCGAGCTAATGTGGTCAAATGGGTTTCATCGATGAGGCCTTGCAATCTTTGGAAGCCAGTCATGCAGATAGCTGAGGAGTATGTCCTGATGACGTTGTTCATTCTTAGGAAGATAAAAGGCCCTTTTTATTCGTATGTGGCAGATATCACCAGTTATTTTCTGAAAGAAGCATGTGAAATACAAAGTCAAGGCAGTAACGATTTTCATGACTGTGGGCAGAGTTGTGAAATTCCTGGATGACTCAGCTGTGGGAGGAGACAACATTCTGAGATGATGCCCCAATGGACTGTAAGCTTTTGTGGGATTTTTTGGTATAATGGGTGGTGAAGATGTGCCAAGCCTTCCTCTAACGCAGGCACTCCTGCTTCAGGATATAAATCTCCTTGACATTCTTCATTACTCCCACAATGTTCACGCTATCCCCAAGAAGCTGTTGCCTCCTTCAGGCAACTCTCCCAAATAATAAGGGGAGGCTTCCATCACATCCTGTGAAATTAGTTTTGGAGGCTCAGCAACTTCAAGGAAAATCTTGGCCTTACATTCAATAAGAAAGGATATCAAATTATAGCTCCACCCCAATAAAAGATCATGAGAACAAAAGCGCAATAGAAAGAAAGCCAAAAACAAGCTCAAATAAGTGAGTGCAATAGGTCAGGGCTATTGGATTACTCCTGCTGGCTGTGCACCTGCAGGAGTGTACTGAGTTCCAGTTTGACTCACTTTCAGTGACAAGGTCATACCTGAAATGCAACGCGTTGCATTTACTGGGACTTGTCACCTGCTCAGCTTCTCATGATATATGCACTAAAAAAACACTCCCCAATACAGCTGAGTGAAAAGCACAGGCAAGTACAATGCAGGTACAGGACTTCTGCTCTCTCAATGCTCGTATGTGCCTTTGTCACCACCTTGGTACCAAGAGTAGAAGTTCAGCTCCTGGATGCCACCTTGGCACATTGACCTACCATTTTGCCAGGTGGAAATAAATGCATTTATGGTATAAAAATATGATATAGCTATCAAGGGAGCTGATCTATGTCTTCATCTACCTGATCTAAGCTGATCTATGTAAGTGGACTGATTATTAAAGTATTCCCAAAATACTGTGTAATAAAATATAATTCATATACCCACAATCATTTTTTATTTTTCTACTGCGTGGTTGGATGGTTTATCTTTTCCATCTACAATGCTCATGATGTTCAGAATAATGAACTGAAATATCAATATTTGACTCTAAAAAGTCTGTAGCTTTTTATATTAATATCCAGCTCAGCTATTCCTTTGCAGAAGCATGCAATTATCACAGAACCAGGATAGAAGGTGCCCTTCAGCCATTTAGCCCATGTCCTCAAAAAACTCAAAATCGACAATAGCCCAACTTTGCAACACCTGGCCCATAGTCATGAATGTTATGATGTTTCAAGTGCTCACCAAAACACGTATTAAAGACAGTGAGGTTACTTGTCTCACCTAACCTCCCAGTGCATTCCAGATCCCCACCACACTTTGGGTAAAAAATGTTTTCTTAAAGCCCCCTCTAAACTTCTGGCCTTTCATCTTAAAATTTGTGCCTCCTTATTATTGACCCTTCAACTCAGAGGAACAGCTACTTTCTATTACGCTGTCCATGTTGCTCAGTAATCTTAAACACCTCAATCAGGTCCCCTTGGCCTTCTTTGCTCTAGGGAAAACAACACAAGCTGATCCAGACTGTCTTCATAGCTAACTTTTCCATGCCAGGCAGCATCCTGGTGAATCTCCTCTGCAACCCTCCACTGCAATCATATCCCTCCTATAGTTTGGTGACCACCTGAACTGCACCATGTATGCCAGTAGAGGCCTCACCACTGGTCTGTAATTCCCTGGTTTTATCTCCACCACCCTTCTTGAAAAGTGGAGCCATGTTAGCTATTCCTATACTCTCTCCACATATCTTCTTTTCTCTCCATCTTCGGTCCACCTCCCTCTCTCTCCCTATTTACTCCAGAACCCTCACCCCATCCCCCTCTCTGATGAAGGGGCTAGGCCCGAAACATCAGCTTTTGTGCTCCTGAGATGCTGCTGGGCCTGCTGTGTTCATCCAGCCTCACATTTTATTATCTTGGATTCTCCAGCATCTGCAGTTCCCATTATCCCTCCTGCATAAACTCTTGAGGCACACATTCATTTGCCCTATTCTCCTATTTCTATACTCACTTGCACATGACGCCAGGAGTAATCAGGAAATTACAGACCTTGAGGTCCCGTACTTTAGTCTGCTCTCTAGCTCCCTAAGTTCTTGATGCAAGGCCTCATTCACCATTCTATCAATAGTGTTGTACCACTGTGTACCACGACCGCTGTCTTATCTCCCTCCCCATTCAGGATGCCCTCTTTAGACATGATACCTACATAATTGTCAGTCTTACGGATGTGCCAGAGTATCTCCAGCCGTCACTTGAGCCATGAACAGTCAAGAAGGCACATCAAGTCTCTTCTTCCTCAGGTGGCTTAGGAAATTTGCCATTCCCTGAGGACCCTCACCACCATTTGCAGTTGCACCAAAGAAAGCATACTAACTGGGTGCGTAACAGCCTGGTGCAGTAACTGCTCTGCCCAAGACGGTAAGAAACTAGAGAAAGTTGTGTGCACAGCACCCCTCTAGGCCATCATGGAAGCCAACATCTGATCCATGGACTTCATTTACGCTTCGCCTTGCCTCGGAAAGGCTGCTAACATCGTCAATGACCCCACACACACCGGTAATGCTCTCTTCTAGCGAACAGGTCTGTGGCACCACAAAGGCAAGTAGTCTGGATATTTCACACTTTTCTCAGAATGTATTCTTTTAGACTTTGAACAGTGGTAGGTCTCTTTCTTGAGGATTGTTAGTCTGGTTCTGATGTATGAATAATTCCTCCAGTGGAGGATCTTTTATCTCTCGGAAATCCTTCTTGGAGGATGTTCTTCCTTGTAGGTCTTTTATTGGCCCATTACCAATGTCAGGAGGACATATAATTTCTTGAATGTCCAGTAACCGTCCTCCATTAGCTCATACAGTTCTCCCATCTGGTAGACTTTTAATCTCATGAATGTCTTTCATGGAAGGTAACTACTATGAAAGAAATATTTTCTTTGTTTCAGATTCCTGGATTTCCAGATCAGGCATTTGTTTTCTAATTAGGTGAGTTTGTCTCTTTTTTGCATCATCCTGAATGCATGTTTTTTGTCTTGCCTATACCTTACATGTGTGGGTATTGGTCTGGATCCCATGGAGTCATATGGAGCTTATCTCCCTCGAGTTGTTGATCAAACCGATGTCTTTATTTGCACTCTGTGGTGATTTGACTGGTGAAGTAAATTGTTTCAGACTCTAAGTTGTGATACTGAATGACTGCTGCTCACTCAGTACCATCACTGTTGCACGACTGTTCTGCCTTAACAATTTGTTTAGTAGACTGTTGTGCTTTCAACATCTTCAGTTGAAGATTCATCAGTGAACTCAGGTGGGTTGTACTGCTCCTTCTTGTTCTCAGTACTTCTTTCTCTTGGCAAACTTTGCAGCATTTTACCTTGTTAGCAGTGATGACAGGAATGGTTTTCAAAGGTGACAATCTTAGATTTCACAATGAGATGTAAAATCTCCCTTTTGAGATCTCTGGTGACCACAATGCTGACGAAGTCTTGGCTCTGCATTCGGCAATGTCTAAGTGCCCCCATTGTTTCCTCTCCAATAATGTTCCTGAAGGGGACCTTGAAAAACAAGTCTTCTGTCGCGCACAGGTAAATCATCCGTGATTGTGAAGTTATGTTAATGCGTAAAATATGTAATCTCAGCCATCTTGCAGGATTTCTGGTCTGACCATCATTCAGCACACTTCTGATGAATGATAGCACTCTTTTGTTCTTATGGAATTTATTTGGCTTCATTCCTTCTGACCCTTTGAAACATATTGTTGGAAACATATTATTTCAAAGTTCTGTACATAATGCTAGTACTGTGGGTAGTGTATCAACATGGATAAAGGATTAACTCACTAAATGAGGGCAGACAGTTGGGATAAGGGGCATTTTCAAGATGGTAAGCTGTAACTAGTGAAATGTCACAGAGATTAGTGCTGAGCCACAATTATTTATGATCCATGTTCATGGCTTGGAGGAGAGAAGTAAATGTACTATCACTATGTTTGTGGATGACACAAAAACGGGTGGGATGTCAAGTGAAAAAGATAAAACAAATATTTGCTTAGGTTTAGAATCAGGTTAAGTGAGTAGGCAAACTCTTGGCAGATCAAACATAGTTTAAGAAAATGTGAGGTTATACATTTTGGCAGGAAGAAAAGAGGAGCTGAACATTACTTAAATGGGGAAAGACTACAGAAAGCTACAGCACAGAGGATATGGGGCTCCTCATGCATGAATCACAAAAGCCTAGTATCAAAGTTCAATCGGTAATAGGGAAGGCAAAAGGAAAATTGGCCTTTATTTCAAAGGGAATGAAGTATATTATTAGGAGGTTTTTCTAAAACTATATTTTACCACTATTGGTTCCCTTATCAAAGAAAAGACATACCAGCATTGGAGGTAGTCCAGAGACAGTTCCCAAGGTTGATTTTGGGTACGGAGGGATTATTTTATGAGAAGACATTGTACTTATTGGAGTTTAGAAGAATAAGTGACAACCTTACTAATACAAGTTTCTTAAGGAGCTTGGCTAAGTAGATGCTAAGAGGTTCCTTATCCTTACGGGACAGTCTAAAAATAGAAGACATAATCTCAGAGTAAGGTGTGGTCACCAAGTTCGGACAGAACATCTCACCCAGATCTAACCCCCTACCCTATCCTTATATTTCCCATGGCTAACCCACCTAGCCTACATATCCCTGGACACGATGGCAATTTAGCACATCTTTAGACTTTGAGAGGAAACTCACATAGACACAATGCGCAGACTCCACACAGACAGACTCCCAAGGGTGGAATCAAACCCAGGTCCTTGGTGCTATAAGTCAGTTTTGCTATCAACTGAGTCACCCAGCCAGTGCAGCAGTTATAGAATCCCTACAGTGTGGAAAGAGACCACTTAGCCCATCAAGTCTGCTTTGACCCTCTGAAAAGCATCCCACCTAGATCCCGATAAGTCTGCATTTTCCATGGTTAATTCTCCTCGCCCGCACATCCCTAAATGTTGTAGGCAATTTAGCACGGCCAATCCCCCTAACCTGCACATCTTTGGACTGTTGGAGCGATACCTGGTGGAAACCCACGTAGACAGGGGAAGGACATGCAAACTCATTGTCACACAAGCTTGGAATTGAACCTGGGTCCCTGGCTCTATGAGACAGCAATGCTAACTGCTGAAAAGGCCATTCGCAGAACAGAAAAACACTCGCAGGGCAGCACACGCATGCACAAAATTAGAATTCTCCAATAGTAAATGATGGCTTCGATCCATGACCTCTGAATTATGAGCCCAGCATGCTCCTTCTCTTCCACTCTGCAAGTGGTCATGATCTTATTGAATGACAGCATATTTGATGGGCTGAATGGTCTACTAGTCCTGTATCTTTTGTTGTTCTATACCATCATATTAAATCTTCACAGATTCTTTCCTCTATCAGGGATCCCATGAGTCTGAGGAGCCGAACAAAATCCTCTACAGGTTGTGGGATCCATGCCTAACCTGAAGAAGTTACCCTCCTCCCTCCGGACCAACCTCAGGGAATCTCTCTCCCACTCAACTCTCTTGTAACTTCGGTCCACCTCCCCCTCTCTCCCTATTTATTCCAGAACCCTCACCCCATCCCCCTCTCTGATGAAGGGTCTAGGCCCGAAATGTCAGCTTTTGTGCTCCTGAGATGCTGCTGGGCCTGCTGTGTTCATCCAGCCTCACATTTTATTATCTTGGATTCTCCAGCATCTGCAGTTCCCATTATCTCTGATACAATTTTAACTTCACTGCGAAGCCTCTTCCAGGGATGCCTAACCTGAAGAAGTTACCCTCCTCCCTCCGGACCAACTTCAGGGAATCTCTCTCCCACTGCAACTCTCTTGTAACTTCGGTCCGCCTCCCCCTCTCTCCCTATTTATTCCAGAACCCTCACCCCATCCCCCTCTCTGATGAAGGGTCTAGGCCCGAAACGTCAGTTTTTGTGCTCCTGAGATGCTGCTGGGCCTGCTGTGTTCATCCAGCCTCACATTTTATTACCTCTACAGGTTGTCATTGACTGGTTGGTTATGGACAGTTTGTTGCTGAACAGTTTTAACAACTGAGAGAGAGTAAAAACTGCAGATGCTGGAGTCAGAGTCAACAGTGTGGAGCTGGAGGAACACAGCAGGCTAGGCAGCATCTGATAAGCAGAAAAGCTGACATTTTGGGTCAGGACCCTTCTTCAGAAAATGTTTGTGTATCAACTGTGAAGGAGAAAACAGAGTTAACATTTCGGGTCCAGTGACCCTTCCTCTGAACTGATATTGACTGGGAAAACATCAGTTTATATAAGCTGCATCTCAACTGACGTTTTCCCAGCCACCATCAGTTATGAGAAAGGGTCACCAGACCTGAAATGTTAACTCAGTTTTTGTCTACACAGACGCTGCCAGACCTGCTGAACTTTTCCAGCAACTTTGTTCTTGTCCCTGATTTACAGCATCTGCAGTTCTTTCGGTTTTTATTTGTGTAACAACTGTTTGCTTTTGTTCCAGGGGTTCAGCAGTGATTTATGGGCCTTGGAACTAATGGCACTCCTTTAGACTTGAGGAAGTGAAGGTTCAAATAAAGTTGTTAGCTCAAAATTGAGGAGTGTTGAGTGTGAAGTACGTAGGAATTTTCAACTGCCTAATGTCCTGATGTATTGCAGTGTAATTCATAGCATTTTTATATCCTTGACAGTCATTTCACCTATGTCATGTCCTCTCGCATCTTTACACATTGTGGCATTTATTTAATCAGCCATGGTTTCAAGTCTGATAGGGTATTGAACTCTGTATTGCATCATTCAAAGCATATTCTTTACTATAAACAAGACTTGTGAATCCCAGATCACTAACTTCCCTCTTCCGTGGCCACACTGGCCCTAAACCCAACCTCTTCCTCTGTTAGAGATAATGGGAACTGCAGATGCTGGAGATTCCAAGATAATAAAATGTGAGGCTGGATGAACACAGCAGGCCAAGCAGCATCTCAGGAGCACAAAAGCTGACGTTTCGGGCCTAGACCCTTCATCAGAGTTACATCGATCACTGTATCAGCGCCGCCTGAGCTCCCACGAGGAGCTCAAACAGTTCATCCACTTCACCAACACCTTCCACCCCAACCCGGACTATCTCTGATACCTCTCTCTCCTTCCTGGACCTCTGTTTCCATCTCTAACAACCACCTGGAAACCGATATCCATTTCAAGCCTACTGACTCCCACAGCTACCTAGAACATACCTCCTTTCACCAACTACTCCAGCAAAAATGCCAACCCCTATTCCCAATTCCTTCACCTCCACCGTATCTGCTCCCAGGATGAGGCATTCCACTCTCGAACATTTCAGATGTCCTAGTTTTTCAAGGAATGCAACTTACCCCCCTCAGTGGTCGAGAATGCCCTCGACCATGTCTCCCGCATTTCCCACAACACATACCTCACACCCCCTCTGAACCCCGCAATAACAACCAAAACAGAATCCCCCTTGTCCTCATGTACCACTGCACCAACCTCCAGATCTAATGCATCATCCTCCGACACTTCTGCCATCTGCAATCCAACCCCACCACCAAAGACATTTTTCCCTCCCCAACCTTATCTGCTTTCTGGAGGGACCAATCTCTCCATGACTCCCTTGTCCACTCCACACTCCCCTCCAGCCCCACCACACCTGGCGCTTTTCCCTGCAACCGCAGGAAGCGCTACACCTGTGTATAAACCTGCCCCCTCACTCCCATCCCAGGCCCCAAGAAGAGCTTCCACATCAAGCAGATGTTCACCTGCACATCTGCTACTATGGTATACTGTATCCACTGTTCCAGATGTGGCCTCCTGTACATCGGGGAAACTAAGCAGAGGCTTGGGGTCTGCTTTGCGAAACATCTACGCTCAGTTCGCAATAAAAAACTGCACCTCACAGTCGCGAGCCATTTCAACTTCCCCTCCCATTCCTTAGACGACATGTCCATCCTGGGCCTCCTGCAGTGCCACAACAATACCACCGGAAGGTTGCAGGAACAGCAACTCATACTCCGCTTGGGAACCCTGCAGCCCAATGGTATCAAAGTGGATTTCACAAGCTTCAAAATCTCCCCTCCCCCAACCACATCTCAAAACCAGCACAGCTCATCCCCACCTCCCAAATCTGTTCTTCCTCTCATCTATACCCTCCTCCCACCTAAAGCTGCACCCCCATTTCCTACCTACCAACCTCACCCCGCCCCCTTGACCTGTCTGTCCTCCCTGGACTGGCCTATCTGCTCCCTACCTCCCCACCTACACTCACCTCTACTGGCTCTACCCCCTCCTCTTTGAACTGTCTGTCTCCTCTCCACCTATCTTCTCCTGTATCCATCTTCGACCCACCTCCCCCTCTCTCCCTATTTATTTCAGAACCCCATTCCCCTGCCCCCTTTCTGAAGAAAGGTCCAGGCCCGAAACGTCAGCCTTCCTGCTCCTCTGATGCTGCTGGGCCTGCTGTGTTCATCCAGCTCCACACCGTGTTATGACAAGGTTGTTGTATTTTCTTTGTGCTCCAGTCTTGTGAATTCTGTATTTCTGCTAATACTGTATTACATTCTTAACATCTGGCCTATGTCTGACTCCACACAAAAATGTGGTTGATTCTTAACTGCCTTGTTTTCATTGATGATGAGACGGTGGCTGAGAGGAGACCTGATAGAGTTCTACAAAATTGAGAGGCATAGATAGGGTGGAGAGTCAGAGGCTTTTTCCCAGGGTTGAAGTTTCAGTTAATAGAGGTGCAGGTCCAATGTGAAGACGGGAAAGCTTAAGGGAGATGTGTGAGTGTGGTAGGAGCCTGGAACACGCTTCCAAAAGAGACGTTGGAAGCACATTGGTGACATTTAAGAAGCATCTGAACGATTACATGAATAGTGGGGGAGTAGAGGGATATGGGCCAAATAAGGGCAGAAGATTTGTGATAATGGGAACTGCAGATGCTGGAGAATCCAAGATAATAAAATGTGAGGCTGGATGAACACAGCAGGCCCAGCAGCATCTCAGGAGCACAAAAGCTGACGTTTCGGGCCTAGACCCTTCATCAGAGAGGGGGATGGGGTGAGGGTTCTGGAATAAATAGGGAGAGAGGGGGAGGCGGACCGAAGATGGAGAGAAAAGAAGATAGGTGGAGAGGAGAGTATAGATGGGGAAGTAGGGAGGGGATAGGTCAGTCCACGGAAGACGGACAGGTCAAGGAGGTGGGATGAGGTTAGTAGGTAGGAGATGGAGGTGCGGCTTGGGGTGGGAGGAAGGGATGGGTGAGAGGAAGAACAGGTTAGGGAGGCAGAGACAGGTTGGACTGGTTTTGGGATGCAGTGGGTGGAGGGGAAGAGCTGGGCTGGTTGTGTGGTGCTTTGAGAGGAGGGGACGAACTGGGATGCGGTGGGGGAAGGGGAGATTTTGAAGCTGGTGAAGTCCACATTGATACCATTGGGCTGCAGGGTTCCCAAGCAGAATATGAGTTGCTGCTCCTGCAACCTTCGGGTGGCATCATTGTGGCACTGCAGGAGGCCCATGATGGACATGTCATCTAAAGAATGGGAGGGGGAGTGGAAATGGTTTGCGACTGGGAGGTGCAGTTGTTTATTGCAAACCGAGCGGAGGTGTTCTGCAAAGCGGTCCCCAAGCCTCCGCTTTGTTTCCCCAATGTAGAGGAAGTCACACCGGGTACAATGGATTGGCAGATGTGCAGGCGAACCTCTACTTAATATGGAAAGCCATCTTGTGGCCTGGGATAGTGGTGAGGGAGGAGGTGTGGGGGCAAGTGTAGCATTTCCTGCGGTTGCAGGGGAAGGTGCCGGGTGTGGTGAGATTGGAGGCAGTGTGGAGCGAACAAGGGAGTCACGGAGAGAGTGGTTTCTCTGGAAAGCAGACAAGGGTGGGGATGGAAAAATGTCTTGGGTGGTGGGGTCGGATTGTAGATGGCGGAAGTGTCGGAGGATGATGCGTTGTATCCGGAGGTTGGTGGGGTGGTGTGTGAGAACGAGGGGATCCTCTTTGGGCGGTTGTGGCAGGGGCGGGGTGTGAGGGCAGAAGATCTGTTTCTTTTAACTTTAGTTAGGGCATACTGTGCTATACTTCTCTTTTGTTCTTTTGTTCTTTTTGATCTGGGATAGGCAATAAATGCTGCCTTAATCAGTGAGGTCCACATCCCAAGAATAAATTTTTTAAAAACCATTCTTGGGAATGTGAAGCTTTTACCATATTATCAAACTGCCAAATGCACCTCTTTTCTGCTTCATCTTACTCTCAGCCTGAAAATAACCAAAAGTTTTCCAAGTCCACAAGACACAGCCCAATATTTGTAGAGTTTTAAAAATACAAATAGCTAACTGTGTACAAAATAAAAGAGGACTGGTTGGCAATCAAGCCTTTTAAAAAGTGACAGTTTCATGAACATTTCTAGGGCAATGTTACTTGTCACAGCAAGATGTGATAAGAGGAAACATGATAAATACTTTTATTAGAAAAGTAAGACACATCGTGCGTTACATCCTTATCCATCTGTCATGTAGCTACATTGGTTGGGGACTGAAGTACTATATATAAATACATTGGTTCCATATGTTGTATTGTTAAAATATTGCTGCAATTTGTTAAAATTAACTTGGTGCTACTATGTCTCTCCAACCAAAAAAAATCACAGTCATCGAGGTACTGAAAAATCCCCAGAAAATTGTTTACATTGTATTTGAGCATATTGACTCCAAATTGACCGGCAGAACCTCAATTTTAAAGATCTCATCCTTGGGTTAAAATCTATGGTCACACCTCTGACTTCCCCCAACCTTAGAAAGCCCACCAGAATATCTGTGTGCCTCCAATTCTGGTCTTTTGGGCATCCTTGATCTTCTTCACTTCATCATTAATAACTGTACTTTGAACTGTCTAATTCTTTATTTTAACTTTGTTCAGGTGAATTGGTTTTCAGCAAGTTAAAATCTTGGTCTAAATCTCTTTGCCTCTCTAATTCACTCATCTCCCTTTTGACATTCCTTGGTAATAAGAAAAGGTTCACCTGTATTGGGTGATAGATGTCAGACAGATGTCAGAGGTAAGTTCTTTACTCAGAGAATAGTAAGGGCGTGGAATGCCCTGCCTGCAACAGTAGTAGACTCGTCAACTTTAAGGGTATTTAAATGGTCATTGGATAAACATATGGATGATAATGGAATAGTGTAGGTTAGATGGGCTTCAGATTAGTTTCACAGGTCGACGCAACATCACGGGCCGAACGGCCTGTACTGCACTGTAATGTTCAATGTTCGATGTATAATTTCTCCTTAGTGGCTTAGTGTCAATTTTGTCCGATTTTACTGGCGCATTGTGATTTGGTATATATCAGTATTTTAAAGATTCTCTTTATTTATTCCTTCATTGCAAGTGAATGTCATTGTCAAGGCCAGAATTTGTTATGTGTGAACTTATGAATTAGAAGCAGAAGCCATTCAGCCCCTTGAACTCTCTCCACCACTTAATCATATCATGGCTGAATGAACCTCCAGGAAAAGTGATGGATGCAGGTACAATTATGTTTAAAATACGTTTGGATAAGTGCATGAATGTGAAAGACTTGGAGGGATATGGGCCAACAGCAGGCAGATGAGACTAGTTTCACTTGGGATTATGGTTGGCATGGACTGGTTGGACTGAAGGGTCTATTTTTGTGCTGTATGACTCTATGATCTGATTGTGGCTTCAAGTCTACATTCTTGTTTCTTTTAATTTTTATCTATTTTATCTATTTATCAGTGATAGGCAACATGGTTTTGTACAGGGAAGGTCATGTCTTACCAACTTAATAGAATTCTTTGAGGACGTGACAAAGTTGGTTGATGAGGGAAAGGCTGTAGATGTCATATACATGGACTTCAGTAAGGCGTTTGATAAGATTCCCCATGGCAGGCTGATGGAGAAAGTGAAGTCACATGGGGTCCAGGGTGTACTAGCTAGATGGTGACAACGCAGGTACAAAGGGTGGTCAAGAAGGCATGTGGCATGCTTTCCTTCATTGGACGTGGTATTGAGTACAAGCGTTGGCAGGTCATGTTGCAGTTGTATAGGACTTTGGTTCAGCCACATTTGGAGTACTGTGTACAGTTCTGGTCGCCACATTACCAATAGGATGTGAATGCTTTGGAGAGGGTGCAGAGGAGGTTCACCAGGATGTTGCCTGGTATGGAGTGTGCTAGCTATGAAGAGAGGTTGAGTAGATTAGGATTATTTTCATTAGAAAGACAGAGATTGAGGGGGGACCTGATTGAGATCTACAAAACCATGAGGGGTATAGACAGGGTGGATAGCAAAAAGCTTTTTCCAAGAGTGGGAGACTCTATTACTAGGGGTCATGAGTTCAAAGTGAGTTCAAAGTTTAGGTGAGATATGCGTGGAAAGTTCTTTACACAGAGGGTGGTGGGTGCCTGGAACGTGTTGCCAGCGGAGGTGGTAGATGCAGACACGTTAGCGTCTTTTAAGAGATATTTGGACAGGTACATGGATGGGCAGGGAGCAAATGGACACAGACCGTTAGAAGATAGATGACAGGTTAGACAGAGGATCTTGATCGGCGCAGGCTTGGAGGGCCGAAGGGCCTGTTCCTGTGCTGTAATTTTCTTTGTTCTTTGTTCTTTTTTCTTTGTTCTTTGTATTTATGCCCAGGAAAAAGATATTGCTGGCATGGCTGGCATTTATGGCTGGCCTTTATCCTCCCCAGTAACCTCACAGAATCACAGAATTATACTGAAGGAGGCTGTTTAGCCCATCTTAGAACATTACAGCGCAGTACAGGCACCTTCGGCCTTCGATGTGGCACCGACCTGTGAAACCAACCTGAAGCCCATCTAACATACACTATTCCATTATCATCCACATGTTTATCCAATGACCATTTAAATGCCCTTGACGTTGGCGAGTCTACTGCTGTTGCAGGGGCATTCCACACCCTTACTACTCTCTGAGTAAAGAACCTACCTCTGACACCTGTCCTATATCTATACTTATATTAGTTCTATTATCTAATTCTGCTCTATTACGTAGTGATAATTTCCAGCCCTTTCCTCGTACCCCTGCAAGCCATTACCATCTGAAAAAGAATTCACTACCCTCTTGAATTATTGAACCTGCCTCCACCATATTTCTAGGCAGTGCATTCTATGCCCTAAAGTACTTGTTGAACAAAAATGTTTTTTCTCACATCACTCTTGCTTTGTGCAAATCACCTTAAATCTGTGCCCTTTTTTTCTTGTTTCTTTTACAAGTGGGAACAGCTCCACTCTATCTGCTTTGTGCAGACCACTCGTGATTTTCAAAACCTCAATCAGATCTCCTGGCAACCTTGTCTCCAAGGAGAACAGGTCAAACTTCTTAAATCTACCCTCATTTGGTGTTGCAACTTTCCTATAATGTGGCACCCACAACTGTGCACAATACTCCAGCTGAGGTCTATCAAGTGTTTTCTACAAGTGCAACATCAGCTCCTTCTTTTTTGTGCTTTGTGCCCTTAGTAATAATTATTAATGTTGATATTTTACCTTTCTTTATTTTTCTAATTTACATCTAAGATTTTGTACTGAGGCATCTTTGTACCGAAGGTGATGCCAGAAATGGCAACTTAGTACATTTTTTGCTGTACTCATGCATCCATGTATTTGAGTACATGTGACAATAGCCAAATTCTAATTCTAGTAAAGCTGAGCAAACTTCATGGTTCATTGGCTCCTCTCTCCACCTGTCCTGCCACTTTCAAAGATCTGTGTACAAATGCCAACAAGTCTCCTGGCTCCTGCACTCCCTTTAGAATTGTACCCCTTATTTTGTTTTTGTTTTCAAATGTCCTTCCCACTAAAGTGCATCTCCTCAGACTTCTCTGCATCGAACCTTATCTGCCACCCAGCTGCCCACTCCACCAACTTGTCTATGCTCTTTTGGAGTTTCACACTATCCTCCTCACAGTTTACAATGCTTCCAATTTTAGTATCATCTGCAAAATTAGAAATTGCCTCCTGCACACCAAGATTCAGGTCATTAATCCATATCTGGAAAAGCCAGTTTCCCAGTACTGACCTTTGGGGAGCCCTACGACAAACCTTCCTCCAGCTCAAAAAATATCATTGACCATCATTCTCTGTTTTCTGTAATTCAACCATTTTTGTGTACATGCTGCCACTGTCCCTTTTATAATGTAACCTATAACTTTCTTCAGAAGTGGCAGCAAATGGCCCAAACGTTTGGTCAGGACATGTTATGTTGGAACAGCTACAGATAGGTATAAAGAAACATCACTTTTGTGTGTCCTGGGGTAATATTTCTATGCAGTGAGCTGTGAAAATGCCATCAAATATATCACGTGCCAGCTTGTGCTCTTACATTAGTCCAACAAGCATTTTTTAGCTTGCTTTCAAGCAAGGCTTCCTATTCCTCCAGAGGATATGGATTTAGACCCATCTTTAAGAGTGATGTGCATTTTGGTGTTTTAGCCACGCATGTTAAAAGTGACTGTCCCTGGCTCTTTCTTTGGCTTATGGTATGTCTGTCCAGGTTGGTCCCAATATGCTGCTAGACACTCACATTGCACATGAAAATTAGATGTCATTGGAATCCATAATTCAGTGTATGCTAGATCAGATAGGTGCACCTTCAAGTATTCACTGTGTACTGCAGACTCTGCTTTGAGGCAGATAGGGAGGAATAAAGAAATTCAAATTCAGTGGGTATCTGTTTCCATTTAAAGTGAGACAAATGCATGCTAAAATTGAAACAGTGCAAGGGCAAACTCCTTGCTTTCAGGGAATATGTGTTCAGAGAGATTTATAACGTGTTCAGTGGCATTGCTTGTATTGCCAAATTTCTTCTGCTTCAGTAAGTTTACAGAGCATAATGTTTTAAACAGATACTGTACTGTTTATGGTGTGATAACCTATTCAAGAATATAATGGCATAAATGGGTCAAATCAATTTGTGGAAAAAAAGTGCGCAATTCAGACCAAATACACTGCAGGCCATGGTGTAAATTAATAAACCGTATTACTAATCTGTCTGGTCTACTCTCACATAGGTGATCATTCAGTCGTGAGACTGTGTTATCAATATGTTTAGAAATGAAAGCAGGCACATAAATGGGTTTAATATGCTCTTGTAGAAATTTGACAGGTATTTTATGTAATCTTAAGTTATCTCTAAGTTGTTGCATTCTGAAGATAAGTAATATCACACTTGAAACATTAACTCTGTTTCTTCCTTCACAAATACTGCCAGACCGGCAGAGTTTCTCCAGTGTTTTCTCTTTTTATTATTATTATTATCATCCCAAACTTGGTTTTTGTTGTACCTCTGTCTCAGATATACCAGTAGTTCTTTGGTAATAAAACTTTTAAGCAATGTACCAAAGAGAAGGGAAAATAATATTTTAAAGTGTGAGCGAAAAGATTATGGATTGTTGGCAAGTGGACTCTGATTGGTAGAGGCATTGCTATGAAGAATGCATCAGTTAAGGAGCTGTAGTGAAAGTGCTGTGGTAAACAGCTTTCATGCTGTGACTTCTTCCATTGCTTGCACACTGTTTAATGGTTTTTCTCCACGGCTGTCCTACTTTTAATGGGCACTCTCACACAGTGTAATGATATCTATTCTCAATTGCTCTTGAGAACGTGATGGTGAGCTGCCTTCTTGAAGCGCTACAGTCAATGGGGTGCAGATACATCCACAGGAAGGGAATTCCAGGATTTTGATCCATACTGTGAACAGTTAAAGCCAGGATGGTGTTTGGTTTGGCAGGAAACTTGTAGGAAGTGGTGCCCCCATGTATTTGCCAACCTTGTTCTTTTAGATGTGGATTTTGAAAGTGCTGTCAAAGGAAGCTGGCTGAATTCATTGCCGCAGTGCATTTAGAAGATGGTACACACTGCTGCCACTGTGTGTCGTAGTGGAAGGTGGAAAGTTAAGGTCAGGATATGTGCTACCATTAAAGCAGCTTTGTCCTGGAATGTATAAATGTTCACATAAATACATGTCATTGCTAACTACAAATCATAGAGAAGCTGTGGCTATGAAGTACCTGTCATTAATGTGAGGCTGGAAAAGCACAATACAGGACCTGGCAAAGGGTTTTTGGCCCAAAATGTTGACTTTCCTGCTGCTCTGACACTGACTGACCTGCTGTGCTTTTCCAGTCTCACACCTACAGACTCTGACCTCCAGCATCTATAGTCCTTATTGTCTCCACATGTATGAAGTAACTCCTGTATGAGACCTCAATTCTCAAAACTTTTCTAAGAGCAAACACTAAAGGATGGTAATGAGGCAGGACTGCTTTAAATGTATTTAGATTCAAAGATTCTTATTCAAAGCTGCAGGAAGTGGATGATCAAATTGACAAGGAAGAGAGAAGTCAGTCATTGGATTTAGTCAACTGCAAATTATGGCTGACAAAATTCAATTAACTGAAAAACATTGAAATTGGGACAGCTTGAATTTATTAAAAAATCAGTTAACTTGACCTTGGTAACTGTCTTTATTTTAACGTAATCTTATCCTTTGTTTGTTTCATATCCACAGTTCCATTCTGTCATGTTTATTTTGGAATAATGTGTCAGAGCATGGTGTGATTTATGGTAAAGCTTTTAAAGTAATGAAATATTATGACCCTCAATATAAAAAAGACAAAAACTTCACATTAGGGAACAAGCGTTAACCTCATTCAATTTCTGCGCTACTATTTAAATATATTCATGTGAAAGTTAAAATAGGAATAGTTTTAAGGAAAACACAGGAAATGGTGTACGGGCACAGTACACAAATCAGAATGCAAGTGGAGAAAGGAGGAGTCTGGGGAAGCACTTCGATGACAAGGAATAAACACATAATTTGGAGGTAGAGGGAATATAAAAGAGAAGAAGGCAAGTAAAGGTTAAGAGTTCGATGCTGTCGATTACACTCACCAACGGGCAGCTGCTGTTTGATAAGCTATAATTAGACAAAGATATACTGCAGAGGGATGTAACACTCCATGCTCAAATTCACCTTACAGTTCTGGTCAGCATTTTAACCCATTCTGGCCCATTTGTTCCATGGATTAAATGTATCCATATAACCTATGATTCCAAATTTTTAATCCATCCTTCTTGGAAAAGGCTTAGCAACATCACATGAGGAGTTTTCACTGCAAATCTGATCCCTATATTTCCTACTGTGCAGGCTGGTAGGGAGGGAGCAGAACTTTGATGTTTAAACTTGCATTTTTTTTGTTTTGTACTCATATCTTGTTCAGCTCAAGACTTCCAAATTAAATACTTTTCTCCATCCCTATTTTCAATAACTCTTTCATAACCGCTTGCTCTTTGTTAAGGGTAAAGTCAAGCTGAGGTCCATGAATATCTTTAAATCCTGCAGATATCCTGTAGAAAACCAATTTTCACTTTTTGTCCTGTCCAGAAAGACCAATGCCTTGACAAGTTAAATCCAAGAGTGAGACTTGCTAGGCATAAGTTTTATTTTTGCTATTTGTTTAACATAGTGGTCAGTCACTGAATGTAGTCACAAAAGGCTGTCATTGAACTTTAACACAAGAACATAAAAGTAAAAGGATAAAATATGCTGACTACATCATGCTATTCAATAATGATCTGAAACACAATCTCATTAAATATATCAAAATCAAAGGCTCAACTCTTACCTTCAACGCCAACACTACAGATACTAAAACCACAGTGAAGGGCCATCTTGTCGTCACTTTAAAGTTCCCAGTTCCACAGTCATGGCTGTAATTGGTTTCAGGGACTTTCTTCTCACTGCCATCAAACATGTAGGATTTCCATGCCCTCAGGTTCGAGCCATTTTCTGGGCTTCAGGAGTTTAATTCTAAGCAACTCAGGACTTTTCTCACCAGCCCTGATTTTATGGAGACAGCTAAGCTAAGAACACCTTCCCTCTCTCTTACTGAACCTGTACACAATGTTTGACCTGGATGGTTCTGTCTTTCTAATTTCTTCTTTTGTAGGACACCCAGTTGCTAGGCAACAACATTTTTCTTTATCTCATCATTCCTTGTTTCTAATGCATTGAACTGTTCATCTCTAGCCCACCTCCATAGTTGTAAACCCTCACTAAAACATGTTTCATCAAACTTCAGAAAACCCCATGCCATTCACAGAACAAATCGAAAGTAAAACTAAAATAGTACCCTTCCCTTAGCAATCACAACGTAGGAGTGCAGATCAAATGTAAAAATGTGCATGTCTCTGTGCAGTTTAAAACTCAAATTTCCAAATAATAACAATAAATCATAAATATTTATCATACCAACCCACAGAAATATAGGAAAAATATCTTAAGAAACATTTTCATCTTCTATTACAACTTCTTCTCTATATCTATTCTATTTCTACAGATTTCACTTTGACAGTAACAATATACTTGCATTAAACATAAATGCTAGTCTCCAGCCAATTTGATTCACTCTGCGTAATATCGAGAAACAAATTCAGGCACTGGGTTCTGTCCAGCACAATACAAGAAGTAAGACTGAAGCACTCAAAGCAATCTTCAGCCAGAAGTGACAAACAGACGATGCATCTTGGCCTCCTCCAGTGGCCCCCAGCATTACAGATACCAGTCTTCAGCCAATTCAGTTCACTCCACGTGGTATCCAGAAACAGTTGTAGGCATTGGGTAGTGCAAAGGCCAGGGGCCCTGACAACATTCGGCAATGGTACTGAAAACTTATGGTCCACAACTTGCCGTTCACCTACTCAAGCTGAACCAGTACAGTTACGACACTGGCAATCTACCCGACAGTATGGAAAATTGCCCAGGAGTGTTCTGTGCATAAAAAGCAGGAAAAAAATCCAACCCAGCCAATTACCGCCTCATTAGTCTACTCTCAATCATCAGTAAATTTATGGAAGTGTCTTCAACAGTGCTATCATGTAGCATATGCTCAGCAATAGTCTATTCAGTGACACCCAGTCTGGGTGCTGCCAGGGCCACTCAGCTCCCGACTTCATTACAGCCTTGGTTCAAACATGGACGGAAAAGCCGAATTCCAGAGGTGAGGTGAGAGTGACAGCCCTTGATGTCAAGGCTGCATTTGACCAAATGTGGCATTAAGACCTCTGGCAAAAGTGAGATCAATGGAAACCAGGGGGGACAATCTCAGCTGGTTAGTTTCACACCAGACACATGGGAGGTTGGTTGTGACTTTTGGAGGTCAGTCATCTCAGCCTCAGCCCATCTCTGCAGGAGCTCCTCAGGGTAGTGTCTGAGGTCCAACCATCTTCAGCTGCTTCATCAATGACCTGCCCTCCATCATAAGGTCAGAAGTTGGGATGTTTGCTGATGATTGCACATTGTTCAGCACCATTCACAACTCCTCAGTCTGCAATCAAATGCAACAAGATCTGGAGAATATTCAGGCTTGGGCTGACAAATGGGAAGTAGCATTTTTCCACGCAGGTATAGCTGGTGATCAAGGGGATTAAAATTTAAGAGTAGGGAAGTCTTACTGCAACTGTACAAGGTGCTGGTGAGACCACATCTAGAGTACAGTGAGCTGTCTTGGTCCCCTAATGTAAGAAAAGATATCATTTCATTGGAGGCAGTTCAGAGAAGATTCACAAGGGTGATCCACAGTACAGAGGGATTGTTTTAGAAACAAAGGCTAAACAGGTAGGCACTCTACTCATGGAGTTTAGAAGAACTAGTGGTGATCTCATTGAAACATCTAGAATTCTTAAGGGGCTCGACAGGATGAATGCTAATAGAATGTTTCAGCTCTTGGGAGAGTCTAGGACCAGAGGGCATTGTCTCAGAATAAAGGGGCACCAATTTAAGACTGAGTTGAGCAGGAATTTTTTTTCTCTCAGAGAGTTGAGAGTCTTTGAAACACCTTGCTACGGAAAGCTGTGTAGGGCACAGTCTTTGTGTACAATTAAGGCTGAGATAAATAGATTCTTGATCAGTTAGGGCAGGTCAGTAGATATGAAGAATTACATATCAGCCATGATTCTTTTGACTGGTACAGTAGGATCGAGGGACTGACCAGCCTCCTCCTGCTCTTATTTTTAATGGACTTACGGTCACACAAATTCCAGGCAATGACCATCTCCAATCTAGCCACCACCCCTTGATATTCTATGGTGTTACTATTACTGAATTACCCCACTGTCAACATCCTGGGGGTTACCATTGACAATGGATACAAGGACAGATCAAGAGTAGCAATACTACAGCAAGTTACTCACCTCCTGACTCCCCAAAGCCTGCCCACCATCTGCAAGGCACAAATCAGTAGTGTGATGAGTGATGGGATACTCCCCAGTTGCCTGGATGGTGCAGCTGCAACGACACTCAGGAAGCTTGACACCATTAAGGACAAAGCAGCTGGCTTGATTTGAAACACATCCACAAGCATCCACTCCCTCCACCTGCAGCAACCAATAGCAGCAGTATGTACTATCTATAAGATGCATTACAGAAATTCACTAAAGATCTTTGATAGCACCTCCCAAACCAATGACCAGTTCCATCAAGAAGGACATGGGCAGCAGATACATGGGAATCTGCAAGGTCAGTAAGCTCCCCTCCAAGCCACTCATCATCCTGATTTGGAGATACTTCATCTTCACTGTCACTGGGTCAAGACCCTGGAACTTACTCTTTAAGGGAATTACAGCAAGTGGGCTGCAGCAGTTCATGAAGAAAGCTCACCACCATCTTCTCAAGGATAACTTGGATGAACCAGGAAATTCACTCCCTACTGAAGACCAGACATGCAACATTCAATTCAGATGACCCATACCTATACAAGAGATCCAGATATGAGCTCCGCAAAACCATCAGGGGTACCAAGAGGCAGTACCCAACCAAGTTAGAGGTGCAATCCAACTAAGCAGAGTCTCATCATCTGTGGAAAGACTTAAGCAACATAATGGGACACAAAATGAAGCAGATAGCGGATAAAGACACATCCCTCCCTGATGTGCTCGGTTTGAGCATCTTGCCAGCAGCATGGTGCCACCTGCCCCAACACCTGTTCCCATTGTCACCACTGCAGATATCAGATCCTGGTGAGTCAACCCAAAGAAAGCGACAGGCCCAGATACAGTCCCCAGATAGGCACTCAGATCCTGTGTGGACCAACTGGCAGACGTACTTACTGACATCTTCAACCTCTCCATCCTACAGGCTGAAGTCCTCACCTGCTTCAAGAAGACCACCATCATTTCTGTACCTAAGAAAACACATGCAGTGTACCTTAATGACTATCGGCCGGTTGCTCTGACCTCCATAATCATGAAGTGCTTCGAGAAGCTGGTCATGGCCCACATCAATTCTAGTCTCAATCCCCTGCAACTTGCCTACCAACACAACAGGTCAATAGCAGATGCCATTTCCCTAGCCCAGCGCTCATTCCTGGAGCGTCTGGGCAAGACGGACGCTTACATCAGATCATGCTAATCAACAACAGCTCCACCTTCAACACCATTATCCTTTCCAGACTAATCCCAAAACTCCAAGACTTAGGTCTTGTCTTCGCCTTCAGCAACTGGATCATCAGCTTCCTGACCTAAATACCACAATCAGTGAAGATAGACAACTAGACCTCCTCCACAATAACATTCAATACTGGAGACCCCCCCCCCCCAAGGTGTGTCCTCAGCCCCCTACTGTACTCCCTGTACATCCACGATCGTGTTGCCAAATTCCAAGCAAACACCATCCCTAAGTTGCTGACGAAACCACCGTTGTAGGATGGATATCTAACAATGACAAATCAGAACACAGAAAGGAGATAGCGGGCACGGTGATGTGGAGCAATGCGGATAACCGTTCTCTCAACATCGGCAAAACTAAAGAACTGATCATCAACTTCAGGAAGAAAGGAGGAGAACACGCCCCCTTCTACATCAATAGAGCTGAATTTGAGAGAGGAGAGGATGTCAAGTTCCTACGAGTGACGATAACCGACAACCTGTCCTGAACTTCCTAGGTAGATGATACAGTCAAGAAGGCACAACAACACCTCTTCTTCCTCAGGCATTTCAGGAAACTTGCATACCCATAAGGTTGCCAACTTCCGAATGCATAACGGTTTGGTAAAGCAATAGCTCGCTCAGGACCGTAAGAAATGACAGAAGGTAGTGTGCATGGGCCAGACCTTCACTGAAGCCAACCTTCCATCCATGGACTCCATTTACGTGGCTCGTTGCTGCAGAAAGGCTACCAACATCATCAAAGACCCATCCTACCCCAGTAATGCTATCCTCCAACCTTTCAGTCAGGCAGAAGCTTGAAGATACACACTAGCAGGTTCAGGAACTGCTTCTTCCTGGCCGTTATTAGGCTGATGAATGGACTCTCTAACTTTAAATAACGCTGATCTTGCTAATGTTGATCTTGCCTAGCACACACCCTGTGTAACATAACCTGTATGCCTCTGTCTAAGTTTTCTATTTCACCTTCTGACCAGTATGTCCTCGTTTACTATGATCTGCCCGCATTGCTTGTAAACAAAGCTTTTCGCTGTACTTAGATACATATGGTCACAAATAAATCAAATCAAATAGGGTCAGGCAATAAATGCTGGCCACCCAGTGGTGCCAACATCTCTTGCAGGAAAAAGAAATAAAATTCCAAGCCTTGGCCCTTAGTCCTCTTTCGGCTTCTGATAGCCCCTCTTCCAAGATTCACTCCAACGGATGAGTGCAGTAGTTATCTCTTCAACACCATTAACAAAGACAGACACCTTTTCCCATTTTTAAGTGGGATACAAAAGTTGTTCGCGGATTTCAATCAGATCACGACTGACTAGAAACAGAGGAAAAACTATTTTAATTAACATAGTTATAGAACATAGAACATAGAACAGTACAGCACAGAACAGGCCCCTCAGCCCACAATGTTGTGCCGACAAATGTAGTCACACAAAAAAAATTGAAAAAAACAATTTGCTCAAGCCAAGGAGGAAAGAAAAAAACCCAAGAACTGCAGACGCCGTAAATCAGGAACAAAAACAAAGTTGCTGGAAAAGCTCAGCAGGCCTGGCAGCATCTGTGGAGGAAAAAACAGAGTTAACGTTTTGGGTCCAGTGACCCTTCCTCAGAACAGAAAGCAAAAACATGTACATATGCAGCTGTACAGGACATCGGTGCTGCTGCTTTTAGAATGCTGTGTTGAATTCTGATCTCTCTGTTATAGGAAAGATGTTGTGGAACTTGAAAGGATGCAGAAAAGATTGACAAGGATGTTGCTGGTGTCAGAGGGTTTGAATTAGAGGGAGAGGCTGAACAGGTGGGCTTTTTATCCCAGCAGAGTTGGTTGCTGAGAGGTGACCTTATAGAGATGTACAAAGTCATGAGGGGCATTGATAGGGTGAATAGCCGATGTCTTTTTCCTATGGTGGGGGAGTCAGAAACTGGAGGGCATAGGTTTAAGTTGAGAAGGGAAAGGTTTAAAAAAGACCTGAGAAGTAACGGTTTTATGCAGGGGGTGGTGTGTGTATGAAATGAGCTGCCAGAGGAAGTGGTGGACACTGATACAATTATAACATGTGGAGAGACATCTGGATGGGTATATAAATAGGAAGGGTTGAGAGGGATATGGGCCACATTCCAGCAAAGGGTCAGATTGGGATGTCTGCACAGCATGGATGAATTGGACGGGGTCTGTTGCTGTGCTGTAAGCCTTTGACTCTAAGTGCCATCAGCTGTAGCATGTTGAGTTCCAGATTTCAGAACTTGACTAGCAGCTGGTGTCTCTGTGGCACTTCATCAAGGTTGAGGGTTTTATGGATTGCTTATTTATAGATATGGTCGCCAAATAACTTATTAGTATACAGGGAGAGACAGAATGGGTAACCTTCAAGCAGCCAGGAAGCTGGGTAGCTAGTTCAGGAGTGGCCTGAGTGCATCGTACTCTCAAACAGTGTTTATTTCTGAATAATGATGAAGTGCTGGATCATCAGGGGATGGTGGTCATATACAAGCTCATGACATCACAATTGCACAGGGAGATACAAAGAGACTAAAACAGCAACCATAACAGGAAATGTAACAGTTAGGGAACGGACAGTATTTATGCAGCTACTGAGTTTATGTGGGTGGTACATCGTCTCCCTAGAGCCAGGGTCAATGATGTCACTGAATGGTTGCAGAGCACCCAAAGAGGGGAAGATAAACAACCAGTGGCTACAGTCTACTTCAGTACCAGCAATGTAAGGTAGAGAGAGGAATGTGATACTGCAGTCAGAATTTAAGGAACTAACTAGGAACTTAGTAAACAAGACCTCAACAGCAGCAATCTGTAGAATACTTTTGGAGCCACCCACAAGTGAGTATAGCAATGAAAGCACAGAATAGATGGGTATGTGGCTGGAGAGGTGGGTGGCAAACCCTCTGAAGATTGAGATCGGTTTAGTACAAGGTGGCACTTCTACAGGCCAGATAGGTGGCAACTAAACAAAACCTGAACAAATTTCCTGACAGGGTGATTCAAAAATGTCTTGACATAGTGTATATGGATAGGATGTTTCCTATTGCAGATGCATTCAGAACTAGAGGCATATTTTAAAATTAGGAGTCATCCTTCTCGGATGGAGATGATGGGTATTTAGTTTGCAGTGTGATTTTGGGCCTTTGCTGCAGAAAGTGGTGGAGACGGGGTCACCGAATATTCTTAAGGTGGGGGTAGACAGTTTCTTGCTTGGCAGGGATTCTAAGATACTCAGAAGTAAATGTGAATGTGGATTTCAGATCAGATCAGATCAGCTGTGATCTTACTGAATGATGGAGCAGGCTTGAAGGGCCAAATGGGCTACTTCTTTTCCGACCTTTGGCCTACTCCTTAGGGTTGCAGGCAATGTTCTCTCTACAACCTGTACAACCACACGGCATGCCAATGCATTCGCTTGCATTTCAGGAAGCCGCTGCTGCAGGAGGTGCATTATATTACTTATTACATATTTGAGTGGGCACTGGTTGCAGTACATTTAAATAAATTAGAGTAAAGAAGATTCTTAAGTTGTAGTTGTGAGGAAATGTGATGTTTTGGCAATGAGAGGGACACAGCTCAAAGAATTATATGTTCTGTGTATTTAATGCTGGGTATTAAACATTCCTAGCCACAAGGAAAAGTGGCAAAGAAAGAAAAGTGTGAGGAATAACTCAATTGACTAAGCTTACAGAATTAAAGATGGAATATAACTGGGGGTAAAAGGGAGGAATGAGGGATAGAATCCTTTTGGCTGGAGATACGGAACTAAAGGTTCACCTGCACATCTGCCAATGTGGTATACTGCATCCGCTGTACCCAGTGTGGCTTCCTCTACATTGGGGAAACCAAGTGGAGGCTTGGGGACCGCTTTGCAGAACACCTCCGCTCGGTTCGCAATAAGCAACTGCACCTCCCAGTCGCGAACCATTTCCACTCCCCCTCCCATTCCTTAGACGACATGTCCATCATTGGCCTCCTGCAGTGCCACAATGATGCCACCCGAAGGTTGCAGGAACAGCAACTCATATTCCGCTTGGGAATACTGCAGCCCAATGGTATCAATGTGGATTTCGCCAGCTTCAAAATCTCCCCTTCCCCACTGCATCCCAAAACCAGCCCAGCTCGTCCCCACCTCCCTAACCTGTTCTTCCTCTCCCTATCCCCTACTCCCACCCCAAGCCGCACCTCCATCTCATTCCATCTTTAATCTCATACCTACTAACCTCATCCCACCCCCTTGATCTGTCCGTCCTACACGGACTGACCTATCCCCTCCCTACCTCCCCACCCATACTCTCCTCTCCACCTATCTTCTCCTCTATCCATCTTCGGTCTGCCTCCCACTCTCTCCCTCTTTATTTCAGAACCCTCTCCCCATTCCCCATTTCTGATGAAGGATCTAGGCCCGAAACATCAGCCTTCCTGCTCCTAAGATGCTGCTTGGCCTGCTGTGTTCATCCAGCTCCACACCTTGTTAGCTCGGATTCTCCAGCATCTGCAGTTCCCATTATCTCTGAGGCCAAGAACCATCTTAGGAGCAGAAAAGCTGATGTTTCGGGCATAGAACCTTCATCAGAAATGGGGGAGAGGAAGACGGTTCTGAAATAAATAGGGAGAGAGGGGGAGATGGATTGAAGAAGGATAGAGCAGAAGATAGGTGGAGAGGAGACAGACAAGTTAAAGAGGCGGGGATGGAGCCAGTAGAGATGAGTGTAGGTGGGGGGTGGAGGGGTAGGGTGGAGATAGGTCAGTTCAGGGGGGATGGACAGGTCAAGGGGGCGGGATAGGGTGGAAGGTAGGAAATGGAGGTGTGGCTTGAGGTGGGCGGAGGGGATAGGCGAGAGGAAGAACAGGTTAGGGAGGCGGGGATGAGCTGGGTTGGTTTTGGGATGCAGTGGGGGGAGGGGAGATTTTGAAGCTTGTGAAATCCACATTGATACCATTGGGCTGCAGGGTTCCCTAGCGGAATATGAGTTAATAAAGAATGAGTTAATAAATAAACAATGGTTCATAATAAACAACTGCACCTCACAGTCGCGAATCATTTTAACTCTCCCTCCCATTCCTCAGGCAACATGTCCATCCTGGGCCTCCTGCAGTGCCACAACGATGCCACCCGAAGGTTGCAGGAACAGCACTCATATTCCGCTTGGGAACCCTGCAGCCCAATGGTATCAATGTGGATTTCACAAGCTTCAAAATCTCCCCTCCCCCCACTGCATCCCAAAACCAGCCCAGCTGGTCCCGCCTCCCTAACCTGTTCTTCCTCCCACCTATCCCCTCCTCCCACCTCAAGCCGCACACCCATTTCCTACCTACTACCCTCATCCCACCCCCTCGACGTGTCCGTCCTCCCTGGACTGACCAATCCCTTCCCTACCTCCCCACCCACACTCACCTCTACAGGCTCCATCCCCGCCTCATTAACTTGTCTTTCTCCTCTCCACCTATCTTCTTCTCTATCCATCTTCGATCCGTCTCCCCTTCTGTCCCTATTTATTTCAGAACCCTCTTCCCATCCCCCATTTCTGATGAAGCGTCTAGGCCCGAAACATCAGCTTTTGTGCTCCTAAGATGCTGCTTGGCCTGCTGTGTTCATCCAGCTCCAATCCTAATTCTCTGCAGCAGTTGGCTTCCAATCCAAAGAGAAAGGATGGGGAAGGCAATGGCCCAGTGGTACTATTACTGAACTATTAATCCAGAGACCCAGGGAACATCCCAGGGATAATAAAATGTGAGGCTGGATGAACACAGCAGGCCCAGCAGCATCTCAGGAGCTCAAAAGCTGACGTTTCGGGCCTAGACCCTTCATCAGAGAGGGGGATGGAGTGAGGGTTCTGGAATGAATAGGGAGAGAGGGGGAGGCGGACCGAAGGTGGAGAGAAAAGAAGATAGGTGGAGAGGAGAGTATAGGTGGGGAGGTAGGGAGGGGATAAGTCAGTCCAGGGAAGACGGACAGGTCAAGGAGGTGGGATGAGGTTAGTAGGTAGGAGATGGAGGTGCGGCTTGGGGTGGGAGGAAGGGATGGGTGAGAGGAAGAACAGGTTAGGGAGGCAGAGACAGGTTTTGGGATGCAGTGGGTGGAGGGGAAGAGCTGGGCTGGTTGTGTGGTGCAGTGGGGGGAGGGGACGAACTGGGCTGGTTTTGGGATGCGGTGTGGGGAGGGGAGATTTTGAAGCTGGTGAAGTCCACATTGATACCATTGGGCTGCAGGGTTCCCAAGCGGAATATGAGTTGCTGTTCCTGCAACCTTCGGGTGGCATCATTGTGGCACTGCAGGAGGCCCATGATGGACATGTCATCTAAAGAATGGGAAGGGGAGTGGAAATGGTTTGCGACTGTGAGGTGCAGTTGCTTATTGCGAACCAAGCGGAGGTGTTCTGCAAAGCGGTCCCCAAGCCTCCGCTTTGTTCCCCCAATGTAGAGGAAGCCACACCGGGTACAGTGGATGCAGTATACCACATTGGCAGATGACCAGGGACTCAGGTTTGAATCTTGCTTGGCAGATGGTGGAGTTTGAATTCACTAAAAATCCAGAATTAAGCGTCTAATGATGACCATGAAACCATTGCCAGTTTTTCTGGGGGAAAGAACATCTTGTTCACCAATGTCCTTTAGATGAGGAAATCGGATGTCCTTCCTCAGAACTGTTCAAGAAATGTTAACTCTAATAATTTCTTCACAGATGCCGCCAGATGGTCTGAAGTTTTCCAACAACTTCTGTTCTTGTTCTTGATTTACAGCATCTGTAGTTCTCTTGGTTTTGAAATTACCATCCTTTCCTGGCCTGGCCTACGTGTAACTCCAGACACACAGTAACGTGGTTGACTCTTAACTGCCCTCTGGGCAAATAGCGATGGACAATAAATGCTGGTCCAGCCAATGACGCCCTCATCCCATGGATGTTATATGAATCTCAATAATCTGTGACGAGAATGTGCTGAATTGTCTCCTAGTTTTTCTCTGCCCTGGCAGCTTATAATTGTTTACCTGTAGCTAGAGTCTAATTACTTGTAATAAATTTTAATTCTTGATTCTTAATACAAAAACCTGGCCTGTGCTTTTCATCTACCTAGGTCTGAAATTCAGGTAAACTGGAGAACATTGTGTGCTTATTTTAAAATCTTTAACTTCTGTAATGACTCTGACAATAACGAGGCTTGATTTAAAGTTCATTATCCCAGTGAATTATGTTTAGCCCAGAACCATCACATAGCCTTCTATAATGTGAATGAGAAAATCATAAGGAGGTAGAATCATGGGAATACAGGAACAGGAATTAGCCATTGATCCTGTTGAGATTGTTCTGCCTTTCAATATCATGGTTTGATTGTGGCTGATTGAACCTTTTACCTACATTATCCCCATCACTAATTTCTACCTTTGATAACCAAAAATGTTCTGAGCCTTCCTAACAGTTTGCAGCACCAGCATGTGGGCCTTCAGTGACTTAATAAAATTTGCACATACTGTTCTTCCTACCAAAGCAAATAACCTCACATTTTTCCACAATAAATTCTATCTGTCGTGTTCTTGCCCACTCACACAGACTGTCTGAATCCTCCTGAAAACATTTCACCTCAGTGTTAAGACAATGGAGATTCTGCAATTGAAACGCAATCAAATCAAATCTACTGTGTGGTTTAGCCTGAAACCCCTACCTATACGTCATGCTAACAATTTTGTGATGGTTATAAACTTAATAATAAACTGTCTACTTTCTGTACTTATTGTAAATACCAACCATCATCAGTGATCAGTAACAAAAAAACCTTTCCAGTTCTTTATCACCATTTCAGTCCTCTATCAGTCCCAAAGAACAGAGTGAATGGATGAAAACTGTCTCTAAAAAATAATTAAGGTAGAACTTGATATTCATTTCAAAATCAAATGTTTATAAGCAAATAGTTTGGCTTGAAGGTCTTTGATTTCCTCCTTGTCATTTGTCTTGTGTCTTGTTGAAGTATGTTTTATCTAACTTGTAAGCGGCATGATACAATGATTCTGATTTATGCCTCAAGGAACTGGAACTCTTGAATCTGTCAGGAGCCTCCTGGCGCTCTTAGAAAAGCAGGTGGGACATCTTTCCTGGGCGAGATGCAGAACTGCAGTTTACAGAAATCAAGTTAAAGCTTTGTTGTTATGTTCTCAGGCTGGCTTTCTCGATGGTCAGGAACCACTTTTGCACTCAGTAGCACGCCACAAATACTCATTAATACCTCAGCTCACTGGAATTACTTTCACAGGCCCCATCTTGTCAGGCCAAAATGGGAAAGACATGAATTCACAGGCCCAACTAAATGTATGTGCAGCGTTTAGTTCAGTTCTTCCCGCCTTATTAATATTTTTTGGTAACTCTTTGTTTTTTGTTATATTCTATCTAATCTTCCAGTCTACCTCTTATCATTGATGAATTATACATTTTTTTAAATTTGATACTGTCTTTGATTCTATTAGTTAGCCATGGATAGTGGGTCCATGCTTTACAATTTCTCTTATTTTTGGAGTCCAATTATTTGGGACATTCTGGAATATCCCCTTAAATCTTTTCCACAATATCTCTATTAACCTATCCCTGAACCTAAATTGACAATTAATTTTCACGAGCCCTACTTTCACATCCTCACAATTGTCCTTGTTCAAATTCAAACACACATTTCTCTCCTTTAATTTGTATGTAAATTCAATCATATTATGGCCACTGCTGTGCAAGGGTGCTTTCACTATGAGATCAGTAATTAATAATGTCTCATTGGCCAAAACCAGGTCTAGTATAGCCTGGTCTCTGACTGGTGTCATCAAATGCTGGTCTAAGAAACTGTCCCAAAAATATACAATGAATACCTCTTCAAGGCTAGGTTTTCCCATCTGGTGTTTCCTTTAAACTCTGCATGTAAGCTAAAATCCTCACGGAGAATGGCTGTAGCCTTTTGACAAGTTTTTTTATTATTTCTTCTGTGTTTCCAACTATGTAGTTACTGTGAGGGGTCAGTACGTAACTCCCACATCTTTGGGTCATGCCACATCTGAGGGGCCATAAACCATGAAATCTTTAAAAACTGGCCGTAGTAATGAACATTACAGGGGGCTGCTGGGATATACCTGTCCCCACTATAGAGCCAGCCAGGTTAGGAGTTCTAGGTATGGGTTCACAACCCAAGCTAGCCCAGACTCTTAACTCACACTGGTGAGAGTTGGAGATATTCGACTTGTGAGATACTGTATTATAATTCTCTTTACCAACTCACTCACAAGCGCTCTATTTTTACTCTCACATGAAGGGTCTAGGCCCGAAACGTCCGCTTTTGTCCTCCTGAGGTGCTGCTTGGCCTGCTGTGTTCATCCAGCTTCACACTTTATTAGCTCTAATTTTACTACATTGATTTACTACATTCCCATTTATTCTTTCATAAAACCTCTTTTTTTGCAGTACATTTTATTCTTACAAGATAAACTAAATTAAACATCCCTTCCTAGGCTGCCAACCCAATACTATTTCCTTACACCTTTCAATTCTTATTGGCTCCGCACTGCATGCAGTGTTTAGGCCTGTTTCTGTATCAAAGGCTACCCCTGCAACATACTCTGAATAGTGAAATCACAGCCATCATGTCTCCATAATTCACTTGAAATTATGGAATGATTATAATATTAATTAACCCTCAGCAACTGTCTCTTGGGACGTGGACAGGCTGCAGGGCATCAAACAGTTTCCTCCACCAGCATGCCTGGACAGTTTGAGATAACAAGGTGTGGAGCTGGGTGAACACAGCAGGCCAAGCAGCATCAGAGGATCAGGAAGGCTGATGTTTTGGGCCTAGACCCTTCTTCAGAAAAGGGGGATGGGGAGAGAGTTCTGAAATAAATAGGGAGAGAGGGAGGTGGATAGAAGATGGATAGAGGAGAAAATAGGTGGACAGGAGACAGTCAGGTCAAAGAGGTGAGGAATGGAGCCAGTAGAGGTGAGTGTAGGTGGGGAGGTGAGGAAGAGATAGGTCAGTCCAGGGAGGATGGACAGGTCAAGGGGGCGGGATAAGGCTAGTAGGAAGGAAATAGGGGTGTGGCTTGAGGTGGGTGGAAGGGATGGGTGGGAGGAAGGACAGGGTAGTGAGGCTTGGACAAATTGGGCTGGTTCTGGGATGCGGTTGGGGGAGGGGAGATTTTGAAGCTTGTGAAGTCCATATTGATACCATTAGGCTGCAGGGTTCCCAAGCGGAATATGAGGCGCTGTTCCTGCAACCTTCAGGTGGCATCATTGTGGCACTGCAGGAGGTCCAGGATGGACATGTCATCTGAGGAATGGGAGGGGGAGTTGAAATGGTTTGCGATTGCGAGGCGCAGTTATTAGTGCAAGCCGAGTGTAGGTGTTCTGCAAAGCAGTCCCCAAGCCTCCGTCTGGTTTCCCCAATGTAGAGGAGGCCACAAAGGGTACAGCAGATGCAGTATACCACATTGGCAGATGTGCAGGTGAACATCTGCTTAATGTGGGAGGTCTTCTTGGTGCCGGGGATAGGGGTGAGGGGGAAGGTGTAGGGGCAGATGTAGCACTTCCTGCAGTTGCAGGGAAAAGTGCCACATGTGGTGGGGCTGGAGAAAAGTTTGGATCGGACAAGCGAGTCCTTGAGCGAGTGGTCCCTCCGTAAGCAGATAAGGGTGGGGAGGGAAAAATCTTTTTGGTGGTGGGGTCGGATTGCAGATGGCGGAAGTGTCGGAGGATGATGCGTTGGATCCGGTGGTTGGTGGGGTGGTGTGTGAGGATGCGGGGGATTCTCTTTGGTTGTTATTGTGGGGGCGGGGTGTGAGGGATGAGTTGTGGGAAATGCGGGTGACACAGTCAAGGGTGTTCTCGACCACTGAGGGGGGATGCTGCGGTCCTTGAAAAATGAGGACATCTGAGATGTACAGGAGTGGAATGCGTCATCCTGGGAGTGGATGTGGTGGAGGCGAAGGAATTGGGAATTGGTGTTTTTTCAGAAAGATGGGTGGGAGGAGGTGTATTTTAGGTAGCTGTGGGAGTCAGTGGCTTGAAATGGATATCGGTTTCCAGGTGGTTGCCAGAGATGGAGACAGAGAAGTCCAGGAAGGAGAGAGAGGCATTAGAGATGGTTCAGGTGAACTTAAGGTTGGGGTGGAAGCTGTTGGTGAAGTGGGTGAACTGTTCAAGCTCCTCATGCAAGCACAAGGCAGTGCCGATACAGTCATCAATGTAGCGGAGGAAGAGGTAGGTTTAGGGCCTTCCCAATTCCTTTGCCTCCACCGCATCTACATCCCCTATTCCCAATTCCTTCGCCTCCGCCACATCTGTTCCCAGGATGAGGCATTCCACTCCTGTACATCTCAGATGTCCTCATTTTTCAAGGACCGCAATTTCCCCCCCTCACTGGTTGAGAACACCCTCGACCATGTCTCCCGCATTTCTCACAACTCATCCCTCACACCCTGTCCCCACAATCACTACCAAAACAGGATCCCCCTCATCCTCACGTACCACCCCCACCAACTTCCAGATCCAGCGCATCATCCTCCAACTCTTCTGCTATCTACAATCCAACCCCACCACCAAAGACATTTTTCCCACCCCACCTTATCTGCTTTCTGGGGGGACCACTCTCTCCATGACTCCCTTGTCCACTCCACACTCCCCTCCAGCCCAACCACATCTGGCACTTTTCCCTGCAACTGCAGGAAGTGCTACACCTGCCCCTACACCTTCCCCCTTACCCCTATCCCAGGCCCCAAGAAGACCTTCCACATCAAGCAGAAGTTCACCTGTACATCTGCTAATGTGGTATGCTGTATCCACTGTTCCCATTGTGGCCTCCTCTACATCGGGGAAACCAAACGGAGGCTTTGCAGAACAGCTACGCTCAGTTTGCACTAAACACCTCGCAGTCACAAGCCATTTCAACATCCCCTCCCATTCCTCAGATGAACATGTCCATTCTGGGCCTCCTGCAGTGCCACAACGATGCCACCTGAAGGTTGCAGGAACAGCAACTCATATTCCTCTTGGGAACCTTGCAGCCCAATGGTATCAATGTGCACTTCACAAGCTTCAAAATCCCCCTTCCCCCAAACGCATCCCAAAACCAGCCCAGCTTGTCACCGCTTCCCTAACCCGTCCTTCCTCCCATTTCAAGCCCCACCCCTATTTCCTGCCTACTAATCTCATCTCACCCCTTTGAACTGTCCGTCCTCCCCGGACTGACCTATCCCTCCCTAATTCCTCACCTACACTCATCTTTTCTGGGTCCTTCCCCGCCTCTTTGACCTGTCTGTCTCCTCTCTACCTATTTTCTCCTCTCTCCATCTTCAATCCATCTTCCTCTCTCTCCCTATTTATTTCAAAACGCTCTTTCCTCCCCCATTTCTGAAGAAGGGTCTAGGCCTGAAACGTCAGCCTTCCTGCTCCTCTGATGCTGCTTGGCCTGCTGTGTTCATCCAGCTCTACACCTTGTTATCCCAGATTCTCCAGCATCGGCAGTTCCTACTATCTCTGTCCCTACAGTTTGCTGCTTTTTATCTCTTTGAACTTCCCTTGCCTTTTATATATAACCCTGTAATTCCTATTTCTAACTTTATTTAGGAGTACCATCTTGTACTAATGTATACACTTATACTTTTTAAATACATAATAAAGAGGGACACTACCCCTTTTCAAGAAACTTACTACCAAAACAGCACTTCCATGAAACTGCAAAATTGCCAATAGTAAATAAATTCTCACAACCCAGTTGTGGGAGATCAGTTTAATATCCTCCATACGTTTATTTATTTCATATATAACTCCTCACTTATTTAGAATGTAGAGGTCCAGTATTTCTACTAACATTACTTTGAAGACAAAAGGACTAACTCCTCTTAATTATGCCAGCTCAGAGTGGACAGACATTCTAATCCTATCAGGAGTAACAGCCAGTATTTAGCAAGTGCTTAAACTATTTCCTGTTTCTCCAAGACAGATGTCACACAAATTTGCATACAATACATACAACTATGTGACACTGTAATGCTAAAGTTTTAATGTGTGCAGAAAATATGTATAAAAGAGGCTACAGTAAAACTGTGAAGAGCAAAAGCAAAGAAAATTACAGCACAGTAACAGGTCCTTCAGCCCTCCAAGCCTGCAACGATCCTGATCCTCTGTCTAAACCTGTCGCCTATTTTCCAAGGTAACAAAGTGTGGAGCTGGATGAACAAGTAGGCCAAGCAGCATCTTTGGAGGATCTCTATCCCTCTGCCTCCTCCCCGTTCATGTATCTGTCTAGATACATCTTAAATGATGCTATTGTGCCCACCTCTACCACCTGCACTGGCAATGCATAACAGGCACCCACCACCATCTGCATAATGAGCTTTCCACGCATATTACTCTTAAACGTTTCCCCTCTCTCGTTGAAATCATGACCCCTAGCAATGCAGTCCCCCACTCTGGGAAAATGCTTCTTGCTATCCACCCTGTCCATACCTCTCATGATTTTGTAGACCTCAATCAGGTCCCCCCTCAACCTCCGTCTTTCTAATGTAAATTATCCTAATCTACTCAACCTCTCTTCATAGCTAGCACTCTCTATACCAGGCAACACCCTGGTGCACCTCCTCTGCACCCTCACCAAAGCATCCACATCCTTTTGGTAATGTGGCAACCAGAACTGCACACAGTACTCCAAATGTGGCCGAACCAAAGTCCTATACAACTGCAACATGACCTGTCAACTCTCGTACTCAATACCCTGCCCAATGAAGGAAAGCAAGCCATATGCCTTTTTGATCACCTTATTGACCTGCGTTGTCACCTTCAGGGAACAATGGACCTGAGCACCCAGATCTCTCTGGTCATCAATTTTCCCTCAATCAGGTCCCCCTTCAACCTCTGTCTTTCTAATGTAAATAATCCTAATCTACTCAACCTCTCTTCATAGCTAGCGCCCTCCATACCAGGCAACATCCTGGTGAACCTCCTCAGCACCCTCTCCAAAGCATCCACACCCTTTTGGTAATGTGGCGACCAGAACTGTACGCAGTATTCTAAATGTAGTCAAACCAAGTCCTATACAACTGTAACATGACCTGCCAACTCTTGTACTCAATGCATTGCCCAATGAAGGAAAGCATGCCGCATGCCTTCTTGACCACCCTATTGGCCTGCTTTGCCACCTTCAGGGTATAAAGGATCTGAACACCCAGATCTCTCTGTGCATCAATTTTCCCCAGGACTTTTCCATTTACCGTATAGTCCGCTATTGAGTTGGATTTTCCAAAATGCATCACCTTGCATTTGCCTGGATTGAACTCCATCTGCCATTTCTCTGCCAAACTCTCCAATCTATCTGTATTCTGCTGCATTCTCTGACAGTCCCCTTCACTATCTGCTACTCCACCAAT
This sequence comes from Stegostoma tigrinum, assembly GCF_030684315.1. Taxonomy (NCBI): domain Eukaryota; kingdom Metazoa; phylum Chordata; class Chondrichthyes; order Orectolobiformes; family Stegostomatidae; genus Stegostoma; species Stegostoma tigrinum. The sequence goes on from NC_081354.1 coordinate 158,959,739, forward strand.
CTTCGTGTCATCTGCAAACTTGCTAATTAGACCATCTATACCTTCCTGCAGGTCGCTTATGTATATCACAAACAATGCAGTTATATTCTTGGAATTTTTTAAATGCTTGCAGTACAAGGCATGAAGCCTCACTGCATCAACCAGCTCATGAGAACGCTGAGGCTTACTTGTTGTGTTTGAGCTCTTACAATGCAAGAGGTGAAGGTTGACTGAACCCAGTGGCTTGTTCAAGCAAAGCAGCCACACTGACTGATGCCAGCAAACACAACCCGGGCAAGCAAGTGAAACCCAACGAAGCAGGGGTCTAAAGGTGATTCTATTCAAAAGGGGGCTCAAAAAAAATGGTGCTAAGAGAAAATTTTCACACAGAGATGTGGTGAGCATAAAGGAATGGAACTTAATGGACATCGTTGTTGAGTGGGCAGGAGGATTTGCAGATTGGAGGAAGGAAACTGGGATGTAGAGGAAATAGACACACTGATTAGGCCAAGGGGACAAAGAAAGGGCGGGAACTATATCTTTAAGGTGGAAAACACAGATGTTTGCTGGAAGCGAGATTGAGCTGATGAACTGAATAAAGGGTAATGGAAGAATAAGGCTGAGTGTGGGGCTCTGGATGAGAATGCGATCGGGGAAGAACAGGAATATAAAGTGAGATTGTGAAAGGGTCAATTTGTCAGAAGGTAAGATTGGAAAAGGAGAGGTGACACCTGAAGAAAAGAAAGAAAACACCATGTGATGGTGTGGGGATGTGTATAATAGGTAAGAGGATGAATGAGTTAAAAGAGATGGTAGAACCATCGCAGTAATCACCAGTCAGTTAATTGTTTTCAATGGCCTGCACCACCCAGTGCCGCAATAGGTTTACAATTCAGAACAAGAGAGGGGGCCATACCCAGAGGGAGGTCAAGACTCCTTAGCCCCTTCTCACCGAACCAGTGAATGAAGATATCTACAGCTGGGGCAATGAAGTGAAGGTCCCTGTGCAAACCTGCTGGAACTGGCTGCAAGCAACCACCACCAAACAGTCCATGGAGGCAGCCTGGCACTCACATGTCAGATTCACAACATCACATCGAACCTACTCCAGCCTCCATATAATCTCTTATATGGCACCTCTTAGTGATGTTTCCCTGCAACACATCAGCTTATTAATAGCAGAGTCCAGACGTTCATCACCCATAACAGGGTCAGCAAGGATCTTTTCATCCTTAATCCTTTTTTACCTGAAAGCTGCTGCCTAGGTAGATAGAGCTGTTATGAAGGCATATGGCGTGTTGGCTTTCATTAATAGAAGGATTTAGTTCAGGAGCCATGAAGTTATGCTCCAGCTATACAAAAGCCTTGTTTGGCCACATCTGGAGTATTGTGTCCAGTTCTGGTTGCCTCATTACAGGAAAGATGTGGAAGCATTGGAAAAGGAGCAGAGGAGATTTACCAGGATGTTGCCTGGAATGGAGGGAAGGCCTTATGAGGAAAGGGTGAAAGAGCTAGGGTTTTTCTCTTTAGAACAATGAAGGATGAGAGGTGACTTGATAGAGGTGAACAAAATGATCAGAGGTATAGATAGAGTGGACAGCCAGAGATTTTTTCCTAGGGTGGAGGTAGCATAGTTTTAAAGTGAGTGGAGGTAGATATTGGGGAGATGTCAGAGGTAGGTTCTTTACTCAGAGAGTGGTAGGGGCGTGGAATGCATTGCCGGAGAGGGTAGTGGAGTCGGCCTCATTAGGGGCATTTAAGCGGCTATTAGACAGGCATATGGATGATAGTATTAGGTAGGGGTGGAGGTTAGATAGACCTTAGGTTCAGGATAAAAGTTTGGCACAACATCATGTGCCGAAGGGCCTGTAATGTGCTGTACTGTTCTATGTTCTCTGTTCTAATCCTCCTGGTGTCAAGAGACATCCACTGTTTCCTGTGCTTCTAGTTCTAGACTTGTGTAAATGCTGAGCTCACCACAGTGTGACACTGAGCCCACTCTGAATCGATAACCCACTAGCGGTGAGTGTCTCTGCGCAGGTGGAGGGTGGGGAGAAACAGTCTCTGACAGTCACACCCATTCCTCACCAGATGTATGTGATAAGGTGCTGGCAGTGCTGTCCTTGGGGGTGGCTGCGGCTCTTCTTCCTTTGGTGCTGACTTGGAAGTGGAATCTGCAAGCTACAGAGAAAAACAAAAACTTCCAAAGGAAGAGATAACAAGGTGTAGATCTGGATGAACACAGCAGGCCAAGCAGCAGCAGAGGAGCAGGAAGGCTGACGTTTCAGGCCTAGGCCCTTCTTCAGAAAATCCAAAGGAAGATTTTGCAGGTTCAACGGGGATATTATTCCGGATACCTAGTTCAATGCCAGGTAGTCTGTCCACTTCCATTCCTTTTAGACTGGATCCATTTCTGGAAAGCACAGTTTAGGAAGGATGCTGAGGGCATTTGAAGAGAGTGTGCAGAACTAATTTACCAGAATAAAAGCCACATACCCTGGATACCGGCCTCGAAATATTAATTCTCTTTCTCACTACAGAGATGCTGTTAGTCCCGCTGAATTTCTCCAGCAATTTTTGTTTTAGTTCACGAGAATGTTACCAGAAGTAGAGGACCTCAGTTAAATAGAGAAATTACAAAACGATGAAAGTGGAATGAACATGGATCAGGAGCAAGCAGCAGAGTTCCTATGGAGGTATCAAATATTAACATGGAAGAAAAATTCCTAAAATATCTATTCTTTGTACAACCACAGGTTAATTACCCATTAAAGATTTTGAAAACTTAAATCTTATTCTAACAAGGTCTTAATCAGTGAAATATGCCTGTCCCTCAATGTTACTATTTTAATGGATATGATGAGACGGTGCCTATTCCTAATTGTTACCATGTGACCTTTTCTGCATTAAATGTGTGTGTAGAGATTGGGTACGGTTAGGATAGGGGCTGGTTGTCATCGCTCCCCCCCCACCCCCGGCCGCCACAGTGGGAGAACACGCCAGAATCCATTGCCTTGTCTCACACTGGAAACCTAACCACACTCATGATCCTGAAGAGTTATTAACTTAATTGGAACCATATGCTCATAAGTGGCAACAGTGAAAACTGAAGCTTGCCAAGGGATTCAGGAAATGAAACTAGTGCATCGTGAAGATCTAGGAAATTGTTAACATTTCTTTGCAACCAAAACTCATTTGAACCTGACAATAAATTAACCTGTAACGTGTTGTTGATAAAATAATGTCTGACAGTGTTTACTAGCATCACAAAAACATGTAATAAAACATCTAGAAATTTTATGATGTGGTATACATTCAACTCCTGGTCTCCCTCATTCTGAAATGTTGTGTTTACGGATTCTAAATACCTCACAACCAAACAAATTAGTTTTATGGTTTTGCAACAACAACGTAAATTCGTACTAATGCCTTCGAATTTGTGAAACTTCCCGAATCAGTTCACAACAGTGTTCCCAAAATACAAGGAGTTGCTTGTACAGGTATGGCCGATAAAGTAGTTTTTAAGAAGCATGTTCAAGAAGAATAAAAACAGAGAAGTTTTAAGGTTGCAGTTCCAGTGTTTAGGGCCTCTGCAGCACAGATTGGGGAAGCAGTAGCCTCGTGTATTATTACTAGATTATTAATCCAAAAACTCAGCAAATGTTCTAGAGACATGGGTTCAAATCCTACCATAGCAGATGGTGAAATTTGAATTCCATAAAGAATCTGGAATAGAAGGCTTAACAGTGATCACAAAACCATTGTCGACTGTCAGAAAAAAAAACTCATTTTGTTCACTAATGCCATTCGGAGCAGGAATTCTGTCATCCTTACCTAGTCTAAACTACATGTGACTCCAGACCCACAGCAATGCAATTGACTCTTAACTGTCATCTGGGCAATTAGAGATGACCAGTAAATGCAGGCCTGGTCAGCGACAATCACATCTGATGAGTGAATAAGAGAAAAAGATGTCAATAATGCAGCAATTAAAGTGGTGGCTGTGCTACTGGCTGGAGTTGGAGTAGCACATCTTGGGGAAGTGTAATGTTGGAAGAGGTTATAAATATTCAGAAGAAAACACACACATAAAGGAAGGAAACCATTGGCCTGCTTCCCAAATTGGTTTGCTAAAGGTGCTATATCCAGCAGTTAACCACAATAAGCATGTAACCCTGGAGAAAAATCAAAAATCGTAGGGTGATAAAAGCATATGTTTCAAAAAACACCCTCAATACTTTTGTGTACTGAAATCAGTGAGCAGGAGGAACTGTGGCTGTTGGACAGCCTTAGATCAAAGTCCAAAAATGTGCAAGTTAGATGGATTGGCCATGTTACATTGTCTGCAGTATCCAGGGATATGCTGGGAGGGGTACCCATTGGAAATGCAGGGTTACAGGGATAGGGTAGGGGGCTGTGTCTAGGTGGAATGCTCTTCTGAGGGTTGATATAGACGCACTGGGCCGAAGGACCTGCTTCCATCCTGTGGGAATTCTAAGATTCTATGGTTCTTGTGCTCTAGCAGCCTCAGCAAACTCTGTAAAGAAAAGTGGCCAGATAATTTATAAAGATTTTGCTGCTGGATAAAGTGTACTCAATAAATTACTTCAGTGTAGAGCAAAATATAATTAAATTCAGAAGGCCAGCATAAGTTCCCACTGTTCTCACATGAGCTACATTTCAAATGATCATGTTGGTTTTGATTTATTATAGCAGTGTGAGTGAGTGATAGACATCAGAAAGAACTGGGGGTTTTCTCAGTCATTTGAAAAGTGGAAAGAATTGACTTTCTATTCTTTTGAGGCTCTGTTTCAGATTTCAAGTGGGGAATTTGAAAAAAGATTCAAAATGAATCAGTGTTCTCTTTTTTGTTACATCCAAGCAAATGAAAGATGTTCCACGATGTGAATTCAACCACAGTATTGTGTGTTACTTGCCTGGTGCCTGAGTTCAGGATATCTGGGCTGCAGAGGAACTTGGAGTAGGAGGTGATTCAGTTGTCATGGTCCACGTAGGTGCTGATGATATAGGCAGAAAGAGGAAAGAGATTCTGCTGAGGGAGTACGACCAGCTAGGGACTACATTAAAAAAGCATAATCAAAAAAGTAATGATCTTAAGATAATTACCAGATCCACAAGTAATTGCCACAGGGTTAATAAGATTAAAGAGGTAAATGAAAGGCACAAAGATTGGTGTGGGGCAAATAGGTTTGAATTCATGGCACATTGGCACCAGTACTGGGGAAAAAGAAGAGCAGTTCAATGGAACGTGTTCCATCTGAATCATGTTGGGACCAGAGTCCTGGTGAATCACACGACTAGGGTTGCAGATAACACTTTAAGCTAGATATTTGGAGGGGAAGGCTTCAGTTGCATGGAACAGTAGAAAATCAAGGTTAAGAGAGAAGGTAAGAGTATAGTTTAGTAATGATGCTGATTGTTACCAGAAAATAAAAGGAAGGGCTAGAACAGGTGAATGTTATATTTCATCAAAGAGTCAGAAAGGAGTAGGGAAATTTTGTCATTAGATCAAACTTATAAGGTTTTGTAACTAAATGCACAAAGCATTCGGAATAAAATTAATGAGTTGACAATGAAAATACAGAGGAATGGGTATGTTGTGGTGATTACATGGTTGCAGGGAGACAAGGTTAGGAATTGAGTAACTAAGAGTACTCAGTCTTTCAGTAGGATAGGTAGGAAAGAAAAAGAGGTGCTGTAGCTTTGTTAGTGAAGGAACGGATTAGTGTTGTAATAAGGAATGATTTAGACACTGGAGATCAGGAATCAGTAGAAACAATCTGGCTAGAAATAAGAAATAGGAAGAAAAGGAAATCCCTGATGGATGCACTCTATACATCTTCCAACAATAGTTCCACAGTGCAGCATATAAACCACATAAGCCAGGCAATACTGTGGGCTTTTAAGAAAGGCATAACAGCAACGAAGGGTGATTTTAATATTCATGTATACTGGATTAATCTAATTAGTAAGGGTAGACGTGAGGGAACGTTCATTGAATATATTAGAGGTTGTAGACTTGCTCGCCAAGCCAGTGTTT